>NC_046332.1:82108539-82730518 GCF_000738735.6 Corvus cornix cornix
ATAGAATGTAATGGTAGTTAAAATATCATTAGTACTGTAATGCATAGTTTGATCCAAAAATACTTTTTTTCAAATACATGTTTTTTAATTTGTATAATGCTTCTATTGATTAATATTGCTTAATTAAGTAGAGTTGAATTGCATAGTTATCGGGAAGATAGACTTAGATCTGGTTGTAAAGAATTTGTCAGTTTGAAACAATGAAGGATAGCTGGGAGGAAAAAGATATGAAAAAGTAACAAACAAGATATCTTTTGTTTAAAGTACAGTTTAAATTATTTCATCAATGTTATTTCCTTAAGTCTGAGCTGTCCATCTAGACTCTGTCGTCAACAGAGGGAGAGGGTCACTTCCAGGTGAAAGACTTCCCCCATCCAATCATAGCGACAGAGATAGTTGGGCTGAATATAGGTTGGGAAGTAATATCTGTCTCCACAGGCAAAAGAAAAAGCTTTGACTCCCAGCTTGGACCAGGAGACCCATATTTGCAGACAGAGGTGATATGACTGACTACCTGAATCATATTTCAACACATTTACCTAGCAGAAATATTTTGCAGCTTGATACAGGATCAGAAAATAAAAGAAAACAAAACAATTAACAAAAAGACAGATTGTCATGATTTTACATATTGATGTTACTGAGAGTGATAAAAGAACATTCAAGCTATGACTCAGTGACATGACTACAGACTTTTAGTGAAGGTTGTGCTCTAAATCACTCAAAAAAGTATCAACAGGGCAGAATAACATTTCTGATACTCTGACATTTTGCAACTCACTGTCTAGTTGATAGTGTTGAAAGGTGCACTAGAACTTGATGGTCATAAAATATGACACAAGAAAAATATTAAAACAAAACTGAAGCATAAATTTAGCAATTATCAGAAAAAAAAAAAAGGAAGCAGAAAAACTCCAATCTGAGTTACGGTAAGTGACAATATGAAATTAACCGAATTATTGGATGTAAAGGTGTACAATCTTCTCTTGCCCCTCCTGTGCAGAGAGTGTATATTATCAGTTTGTGTGCACAGTGTTTTTCTCTGAAACAATCTACATAAAATATATGGTAATGTATGAACGTCTCAGACTAAGAATTAAATATGTGCATTTGCTGTGTGATAAATAAAGCTTACTTTCACTGAGAGTAGCATTTTTTAATATGAGAGATGAAAAGATTTGGAGCAGAGAGCAATAACTTAAAAAATGCAGATCATGTAACAACAGACAATTGGAAATTTACTTTTTTATCTTATTTTGCTTTATATTGTACACAGAAAATTGAGTACATGCATATTTCATATTCCATCTTTAAATACTTTTTGATGTTTTTTTCAGAATGTAAATTAACTAAAATAAGATTTATTTGCCTATAAACATATCTGTTTTCTCAGAATTGTCCCTTGATTTGTCCAGCTCTCACTGTTCAAGATTTCTAGTGTGGATTTAATTAGTTATATTTCTAGGGATATACTATTTAAATCACTGCACCTAATCTAGGAGGCCTGTACTGTAGCCAAAGAAAAGGAACAGGCAATTTTAGGGCATGATTTTTGTAATGTATTTTAAATATTTACTTTTAAATGAGATTAATAATTCTTTCAAAATACCTTTTTTTTTTTTTTACCCCCCTAAGTTTTATAGAGAATCTGGATGACTATTTCAAAAATATCTATCTTTTAGATGTATAAGGTTTAACAAGATGGAGCAGATCTTTAGTGACTCAGTCAACTAAAAATCTAGCCACTGGGATGCTTGAAAATAGAACATAAACCTGCTCAGGTTCATGGGCCAACATTTCTGCCATGACATTATGCTGAGCTTTATGCAGTCATTGTCTACAGTTCATCTATCATAAAGAAGGAAACAGTATTCCTCAGGGAGGATTCATTCTTCATTTACAGTTTGATGAATATTTACAATGTCACCTAAAGCCGGTCTCAACAAAGACAAGAGCACTTATACAAAGACAAGAGTTTTCCATGAAGACCTAAGAAGAGGAGTAAATGAGAATACAGCTCCTTATCTACTCCATACTCTTCGAACTTAAAAGAGCATATTTATACTTTAGAAAGAGCAAAAAGTTAAACTCCCATGGATATTATACTGCTGCTGAGGTAATGCCTGATAGATTTTGGGTTTGTTTTATTTTTGCTTTGTTTGTCATGCTAGTGGAAGTACAATACCAGCTTTTCACCTTCTCAAAAAGTTTCTGCACACTTGTTATTAAGACACACTGAAGTAAAATACTGATATATAACTGATAAAAACTTTCTAAAGATGATGAGTTTCCCCTGAGATTTTTTTGAGAAATCAAGTACTCATTTGATGAGAAGCAAAAAACAGTCACTGATCAGAAGATAGCTAAGAAGTGGGAAACAAAGAGTAGCAATTAATTATTATTATTATTCAACAGGGTGAAGGTTAACATATCACAAGCTCTTAAACAGTACTGCAAAAGAATTTTAATGATCCTCTAAAAGTGTATGGCAGGCAGGTACCAAAACTGCATGGGAGTGTTGAACAATAAACATCTGTCTGGCCTGAGTGTACTAATAGAAAGCACTCCCTCGTGTGGGGTTGTAACAACCCAGTGTCAGGGAATACAGTTACCCCAGAAAAATAGACAACATTCTACTGACATAAAGGTGTCCTTTAAAAATGTAAGTTATTTTGCTTTTTGAACTGAAATGATTCCCACCTCTCAAAACAAAACAAATAAATCCTTTCCTAGTCTGTAAAGTTTCAAAGCAGAATATCTACATCCAAGCACAGAGGATTATGTCCACTTCAGACGTTTCTTAAAGTCACAAACTGTTTGATATGGGCAAATCTTAAGATGGTTTATGAGGCAGACTGAGATATTTAAAAAGGTAGTTTGTATAGACTTGCTGTCTTTGTATAACATTGATAAAGAAAGTTTCAGAAGCAATGTTGGGAAAGATAACAGCATTTGAGTTCTTTACAATGATTTTCTAGGTAGTTAGTATATTGTCTGCTCTTCGGAGAATGCTTGTATATCTAGTCCACAAAGAAGATATCTAAACAGAAGATACCCAAGAAATGGGTTGTGCTGCACTTTTATCTTCTTCAGACTGATCTTTCAACATTGAAATATAATTTTTGTATTCCTTTAGAAATATGTTTGCATATTTTTATAGCATAATGAAGAATGTTTAAAAAAAGTTATTTTTTCTTTGACTAGGTGTTAATAAGCAACATTCAGGACTCACCTCACTGTTATATGATATAATTTAATTCAAGCACCTGGTAAAACTCAAAAATGAAAATATGATCCTTCATTTGGATATGAATTACAGCAGATAATTCTACATAAGGCTTGAGATGTAATCTAATTAATGGTGATCTAAAAAAAGTAATGTCCCTTCAAACAAATAGTATTTTAAACTTTCTGCAGATTTCCGACGATCAGAGAGAAGATATTATTTTAGATAGACCACCATAATCTGCATGTTTCCTTCCTGGTAACTAAGGTATGTCATTTTCTTTTGGGCACACAAGATATATTTGATCATTTCACAGTTATTGATTAACACCTCAAAGACATCTTCATGCATATCAGTGGTAGATAAGAAGTGAAAAAACAAGAGCAAAACAGGATAATACTCAAAGTGACCCACAGCAAGAGACAGCAGAGAAGCTGCTGCAGTCTGCTGAGAAAACCTGATGTTTATGCATAGTTGCACACACATGCATAGGTACAAAAATGCTTACAACTATCCATAAAAGAAAGTAATGCCAAGTGTTGAAATAAATTTTTAATATATTTCAGACTTTTTTTTTTATGGGGAATAAAATAGTAGTATCACTGACATTGATACTGAAGTAACCAAATAAAAAAAAACCACATGGTCAAAATGAACTCCTGAAGTTAAATAAACAATAAATAGTAATACTATTTACTTAATATGCTGTGTATAGGATAACTTAATATGCTGTTTATAGGATAGAATATAACTGCTATGTTCTCTCGACTAGTGTTTTTCTTCAGAACCTTTTTCAGACACTGAAAAAACAAATTTTTTTTGAAGAACCTCACACTTTTTCTTTTCACTAGAACTTTCAAATGGATTTATAATGCCTTTATTTTGTTTTATAGATGCCAAAGCTGCTTTCTTTCAAAAGTATTTCAAGTATATCACTTTAAGACTAACAATCTCCAAGTCTTTAATGTTGCACTTAAATGCATTATTACTTCTAGTTTCACCTTAAAGTGGAGTTTCAAAGAAGTGTAAAAATTAAATAGAAGTCTGAAATTATGATGAATCAGTAATTTCCACATACATACATTTATGAATTTATGCTTGTATGTATACAAGTGTAAAGAAGTACCTTGTACATATAACCCTCGTAAAATTCAGTCTGGGAACTGAAAAGAAATCTGCATTAATTTGTACTGCTTTGTTTGCACATCAGTACAGCAGAAGAAATCCATCCACTTAACAGCTGCCATTTTAATACAGACACTTTTCCAGTGTAGGATTTCCCTTTAAAGATTATCTCAAAACACTTATCAACATCCAATAGACAGTTGCACAAGAGCAATGTTGTAATTGGAAATCATTTTCTCACACTCCTGTGTTGCTGTAACATTCGGTTAATTGATACCATTTGTTAAAGCATCTGTAATGAAGAGTACTGTATTGCCATGCAATAAACCGGATTCATTAGTGTGTTGCCAAACACTGTGGTTTTGAAGAATGGATAAGAAGCTGCAAGAACAAAGTACTTTCCCAGTTCTTGCTTCATTAAACAGTCTGAAGGACTTCTCCAAAGGGCACAGCCTTGAATGTGTAGGTTATCTCAACTAAACCTCTGCACTGAAGAACCTACTTCATCGGGAGAGACCCCTCTGTGCCTGTATGTGAATGATAAAAAAGAACAAAAGATTCAACTCATTCGAATAGAAGGCATTCATTGAATCCAGGTTCTGTATGGAGGCAGACTTTAGGATGTTTGAAGCACAACAGAACAGTGAGGAAATAATTTACTCTAGTGTTACCAAGTTGGAGAGTGAAAGCTCTCCTATCTGAGGGAGGATTGTTTTGAAAGCAGATGAATCAAGTTGATTAGTAGTGTATATATCACAGATCATGAAATAGGCCTTCAGGATTTAAAAGTATCAACCTAATACTGTGAACATGCAGAATGCATTCTACATTTGCTTCTATTACAATATTTTTTAAAGAAATGAAATGAAATGAAATGAAATGAAATGAAATGAAATGAAATGAAATGAAATGGGGATGTGATTGAATGGCAGCATAATAACCTCTAAGAGCAAATCCGTACACAGAAGTCTTTTATTTTAACAAAGTATTGTTACTAGGGCTTTCAAAATGATGCTAAGCTTTCTGCAAGTAGCGAAAGCAAGAAAAACAAAAATACACAGTCAGTCTTTGCCAATAATAAGCTTGACAAGTTCATCAGAAAGGTAATCCAACTAATAAGGCTTTTTGGTGTCATCAGCACTGGAGGAGAGTGAATGACAAACATGAGTAAGTTTCAACAGCAGATACAGATATTACAGATGTGAACTTCAAGTCTGCCTCTGTTCATCCTGTGAGATATGTGATTCCAGGAAAAGAAAAACAGTAAAGTGGGGATTCATTTGTAACTCAAAAAAAAAAAAAAAAAAAAAAAATTGCATTTTTAAAAGTTCAGTAAATATAAGCAATTTTTAAGGATTTGTCTTCAACTCAATGTATGTTAGGGTCACAGGATATTGCAATGGATCTGATTTACAAACTCACATATTAATTATAATAAGATTCCTTGCCAGATTTGTTGTGGAGAAGATATTTATATCCATGTTTACATGTTTGTGTGAAAGCTTCTCTCTCCTTGGACTAAAAGCTTTTAAAATCAGTTCTCTTCAGGCCACTTTAAGGGATAGAGGTCTCGAGCAAGTGCATTATGTTGAGTTTTCCGCAATTTGACAAAGTGGTATGGAAAAAATGAAGGTATCTCAGCTGAGGGAAAAACAGTGTCATGAGCACACATGTTAGACCCTGCAAAATATATATCACATCAGAAAATGGAAAAGAATTCTTACAAATGTCCCACAAATGGGACAGGGTTAGCATCTTTTTAGGCATAAACCTTAATCAATCTCAAGCCAGGAAACTATAGAAAACCAGGCTCCTTTAGTTCTAATGCTTATACTCATCTAAAATGCATTTGTGAGAAACAAAATTTTCTCCAGAATGGTTCCTGATTTTCTTCCCACTCCCCTTTATATTGAACTTTTCTTCTGTAGATCCCACCAAGGCGAAGAAAGAAAGTTTCTTCATCACCCCTTAAAAAGGGTGACATATTTTGATTTAGGTAAAATTGTGTTATTCATGAAGAATGTCTTGTGTGAGGAAAATATCACATTATTCCTAGAAGACATGAAAAAACCACATCTTTAAAATTACGTCTTTTGACACCACTTTAAAACTACTTGAGAATCACACTTATACCTGACAGGACTCCAACTCATGCTTGGCAACCAATTCATTCAAAACACAACTTAAACAGAGAAGACCCTTTTACCCTATTTCACCTCAGGGAAGGTGGTCTTTTCCCAGGAAGAAAAATATGCAACTCTAAGCTACCAGCCCTGTAAACCTACAACAAGACATTTAAAAGCAAGAGTTTGGATTGTAAATAAAGACTTCAGTCTTAAAATTCTTTTCAAAGACTTAGATGTCTCCATAGTAAAAGAAAATTATTTTACAGTGTCCATAACAATCAAGACTTTTCAGATACCATGGCATTTAAAGGCACCTAAAAGAAGTTAAATATATGTAGTTGTTTCTACACAGAATATGAAGAAAAAAAAAATCTGAGCTAGTCCTGTCATGAAAAGAAATATATCAAATAAAAAAAACACTTCCTACTGGCAATTTTTTTCAATTCTGAGTGCATCCTAAAGTATATCGATAAGATTGTGAAAAATTTACATTTATTGTTTTTAATTTATAACATGTTAAGGTGAAATTGGGAATTCTCCAGGTGATGACTGAAATGGCATGGAGTTACATCATGTCAGAAACATCCACAAACTTATATAGAAGATAGGGGCAATAGTATGTGGACCAATATAACTGCTATAAAAAAATTTTCCCCTGACATTTAGTATTTTGACTAGACTATTTTTTTTCTGTTAATAAGTATGTCCCTAAATGCATATCTGAACTGGTTGTTTATTTCAGTGGAGTTGCATTTCCACCAGAGTGCATATTCACATTCAAAATCTCATCTAATATACGTATTACATTATTAATATAAGATATTCCTATGTGTGTAAGTTTTGTTACAAAAGAACACTCTTTACTGAAGACCAGAAGCCACGAAGCCGCTGATAGACTAGTCCTGCATTTGCCACACTAGTGCAATATTTTCTTTTGTTATTCTTATGACAATAATTGCTAAACAGGAAAAAACCTCAGAAATATTAGACATAGGCACATAAAACTGCAATTACATACACAGAAAGAGGCAAAAAAAAAAAGTGAAAATTTGATTAACACCAAGACATTTTGGGCAAGAATAGATCTGACAGTTATAAGACTGGGTACAAAAGGTTGTCGGAAAAGTTTACCTGTGGAGTGAAGTTTGGTGTTTCACGAAATTTCCCTTCTGAGAAATGATGTTTAGATTCAACACTGAACATTTCATCCAGCCCACGAACATGATTTATACTGTGCTGTTCGTCTCCATTTGTTAGAATAA
Source organism: Corvus cornix cornix (assembly GCF_000738735.6). NCBI lineage: Eukaryota > Metazoa > Chordata > Aves > Passeriformes > Corvidae > Corvus > Corvus cornix. The sequence goes on from NC_046332.1 coordinate 82,116,279, forward strand.
TGTTTGCCATATCTCTAAGGTCTTTCACCTTCTGAATGATCTTTCACAGGTGAATGAGATGACTAATACAACGTACTGTGTCTAGAAAATAATGCTGTAATAAATTACAGACCTTACAGCATGTCTGTAAGAAAAAAAGTTTGTAGATAAGCAAGTATTGGAATATTCACCAGCAGACGAAGAAGTAGAGTGAAATAGAAACGTTGCTTCCCATTGTTTTGAAACGGACCTGGTCTAGGAATCACTCCATTTGGACCTGAAGGCTGATGGACATTTTCTTTTAGATAAGTTGATTGAACTGAAAACTCATATACATGTGTGTACACATATATGTGTATGTGTATGTGTAGATATGCACATGTATACATATGGAATCAGACATAATCAGCACATACATTTACATTTCTGCTAGGATTTGTTCCTAAGTATAAAAGCTCATTCCTGAGAAGAGCAATGAGTTCAGTTACAAGTTAGCCAGTATGGTGCCAGCAGGAGGATCCAGGAACTGCAGGCTTTTTAGCTTGGTCTCAGTACTGGGGAAGGTCATGGGACACATCATTTTGAGTGCCATCATGTGGCATGTACAGGACAACCACCTGATCAGGCCCAGGCAGCATGGGTTTGTGAAAGGCAGGTCCTGCTTAACCAACATGATCTTCTATGACAAGGTGACCCATGGAGTTGATGAGGAAAAGACTGTGGATGCTGTCTGTCTGGACAACTGGTTATGGGCTGTAAAGCAGAAAAGGACCTCAGGGTGTTTGTTGACAGCCACTGAACAGGAGCCCGCAGTATGCCCAGGCAGCCAAGAAGGCCAGTGACATCCTGGCCTGTATCACTAATAGTGCGGCCAGCAGGACCAGGGCAGTGATTGACTCTCTGTATTCAGCACTTGTGTGTATTCATCCTGTGTCCAGTTCCAGGCCCCTCACTTCAAGAAGAGGTGCTGGAGAGAGTCCAGAGAAGGGAAGTGGAGCTGGTGAAGGGTCTGGAGCTCAAGTCTGATGAGGAGTGGCTGACAGAGCTGGGGTTGTTAAGCCTGGAAAAAAGGAGGCTGAGGAGGACCTTTATTGCTCTCCACTGCTGCATGACAGGAGGCTGTATCAAGGTGAAGTTTATCTCTCCCCTTAAATTAAAGATTATAGGATCAGAGGAAATGGTCTCAAGCTGCAGCAGGGGAGGTCTAGACATTAGGAAAAAATCTTCACTGGAAGGGTTGTCATGCATTGGAACAGGCTGCCCAGGGAAGTGGTTGAGTTAGCAGCCCTGGAGGAATTTAGAAGGTGTGTAGAGGTGGTGCTTAGGAGCATATTTAATGGTGGACTTGGCAATGCTGGCTTAATGGTTGAACTCAGGTAATATCAGAGGTTGTTTCTTTTCCTAAGGAATTACATGATTCTTTGCTAGAAAAAGGGCTTCTATTGCTGCTGATGTACTGAATTATCTTTTAATATTAAAATGTGGCTTACCACTCATTCACAGAAAGAAAGAGTTGCATTTATTAATATGGTTTTATTTTCTTAAATACATGCTAAATTAATAATAGTCCTTTCACTGAACTGAGGGATATTTAGAACAAAGTCTACCTTGCAGTCACTTTTTTTTTTGTGCATTCCTTGATGGAAAACTGTCCATTATTTCTCAAAAATTATGGTAATAATAGTAACAAAGAGCTTTACTGAATGTGACAAATAAGAAGAAAGAGTTCAATATTACCTCTTTGCTTTAAACTATAGTTTGCCATTTTAACTATCTAAATGATACACTCTACACAGGGGATTCAGTACTAGAGAATCATGTAGGAGTTATTTCAAAGTAGCTAGCACTGATAATTATTATTGCTGTATATTCATGGAATAACTGAGTGTGCAATGTTCACTTCTTTCCTGTGACAATCAAGAGGTGTTTTCTTCTACTTTATCATTCTTGATATTTTCTTGCATGAGCTCTAGTATTTGTATGGTCAGCCAGATCAGTCAACTGATCCAGCTGAAAATTTTCCATATGAAACCTGTTGTTGGGGCGGCTCAGCCTGCTCTCGGGCTGAAACCATCAAATGTCAGTCACCAGAAGAGATCACTGAGATCTAGGTTACCTGCCCCTGGGTGGCTCCCAATCCTAAATTACCTCCCCCTGTTCCAGAAAGTTCTCCCTTTTGTAGTTATTAATTGGTTCCCTGTTATGACTCCTGCTTCCCTGTTTTCCCCATTTGTTCTGAAAAATTGTGTCCTCCCCTCTGTTTGTACCCCATTGATTGTTTTCGCTCTCCCTGCCTTGCTCCACCCCCCCCATAAAGGGGGCTAGCCCGTGTCTCCTGGAGGCTTTTTGCTGGTCCCTGGTCCCTCCTGCAAATCAACCTGTTGGAACTCACACCAGAAGCCCCTCCCGCCTTCTTTGCCTCCGGGCTAACGTGAGCCATTCCATCGGCTGCCCGACGTGTTTCCTCTGAGGAGGAGCCAGCGCACGCACCCATCTCACACTGGTTCCACTGAGCTGTCCAGCGAGGACGCTGTGGAGGCCAACGCTGCGTCCCCTCTGCCCGAGGGCACGCCGGGGCTTGTGCTGACAAGCCCCCGGTTGCGTTAGGTTAACATGTACCCTTGCTTGCTTCATACCTCAGTTGCATGACCAAGTGTATTTCTATTAACCATTACAGTTTTATAAGGAGTTAACCTGTCCCACTTTAACTGCCAGGCTCCTTACATGTGCAGAGGCTTCAACCCTTCTTCCTGAAAGCCTCTTGGCAGCATGGATTGGATGATTTTATGGTTTAAGAAGGAGGCTAAGTTTGGTGGTAGGTCTTCACAACTCCTCACCCTCTGACATCAGCTGCTTTCATTCAGCTGGTGACAAAGACCTGTCCCTGACTTGGACACCAGATCAAGCTAACACACAGTGGCTGTTGCCTGTACACTGATCTGCTGTCTCTGTCTATACCTTTGTGCTGTAATGGGCATGACCTTACCCTTATTTTACTAGATGGTCCACTTTCATTATCTGACAGTTTAAAAAAAATTATTTTGAGAGTTGTATTTGACCTTTGACTTTAGACTTTCCCAGGCTTTTTTTCATTGTTGTAGAGCTCATAAAGACCTGAGGTTCAAATCCTGAAATCAGTTACTATTAGCAACACAAAAGATTTTGTAGAATCATTCACTCTTGAATGTCTTGAAATAGTTTTATAAAACAGTAACTTGTAAAGTGCAATGCATTTATGAGGTGGTTTTTTATTTTTCTTTTTAGCTTATATTATAATAGAAGTCTCTTTTTATTCCATGATCACTTTTTTGTCCATTCTGAATTCTCTTTTTGATGACTTTGTCTTCTTCCTATATGTACAGCCGTATTTCTCTCACTCTGCCCTCTTGTCAGTTTTATCTTGACAAATACAGCTGAGAGCTACTTAATGTTTATAGTGGAAGAATGAAAAAAATAAAGGCAGCTTTTAAAGTTCTGCATTCTGCCTACCCTACACTCCCTCCCAGAGCTCTTCAGTGAGTTGGTTTCATTTTGCATTGCAAAAGCAGCACCCAATTGGACTTTTTTTCTTCACCACTAAATTAAATTACCCAGCTGATCAGATGAAGGGGGGAAAGCTCTGGAGATTCAAGGAAGTGATTAAAAAAAAAGAGAAAAAAAATAAAAACTATGTCTGTTTAAAATGTAGGAGCACTAAAGCAAGATTTTCTCCTAACTCCATCCCCAATTACTCAGTTATTCTGGTTATATTGTTTACTACAATATGCTTCATTACATTGTTTAATACAAACACACTAGGCAGTAGAAAAAAGGGGTTTTTGAGAGGTCTTGTAGCAGTAGAGGTAATCTACACTAGAGAGACTGATCAACTGTAGCAGCCATGGGTAAATTAGAAACCAAGAGGAATGGGAGACTCTCAAGTTAAAGTTTGAAACAAGGAGAGACACCAGCTTTATTAAAAGTGTTTAGCATATTCATTCTTGTCCTTGTTCAAAATTGTGACAAGATCTACTTGCAGAGGAGTTTTAAACTGCGGTGTAGCCTGCTAATTAAACACAGATACACACATGAACTCTTGAGTTGCCTAATTGCAACCAATCTCCAAGGATATTTGAAATCTTTCATGAGCAAATTTCTGTTTGGCTTTCTTGTCTGTAAGACTGTAAGTCTGTAAGGCTTGTTTTATTCGTTAAATATGGAATACTAGATCCACTCAGAAAACTTGGTAGTTGCATTATCCTAAGCTGGAGACCTGCCTTTTACTAGCCTGACTAGTAAAAGTGCCTGACTGGTAAAAACACTTGACACAGCAGAGTTTTATCATTTATGTAAAGCTAGGTTGCACCGACCTGACTAAAGGATAAGATGAAAAAAAGGTATCATTTGTAGGAGAAAGGAAGGTTTTTCAGTGTGCTTTCCACTGGATCACCCCTATAATATTGGGATCATTAGGCTGGATGAGAGCTAAAGTAGGACCAAGACATGCTGGTCTGCCTCTAGTAGATCTGCGCCCTTACATGCATCGTAATAGGATTCACATATGGCTTCCTTAGTAGGACCCTGTATTAGCTTCCCAAATGTGAACTCCGGTGTACCTTAAAACTATGCCCTCTCTGAGTTTATGCTCTTATTTTGACAGAGTGAAATATCTCCCTGCAATATACATGCAGTAGCCTTACATGGGAGTAATTGGGGCCCAAAATATAATGAGGAAATACTTAGAAAATTTTGAATAAAGAAAATAACATGTGAGCTTTTCTGCTTTATTATTCTGCCTTTGAAACATGAATTGCTAAGTGAAAAAAAAAATCATTAAAAGCTATATTTTCCTGTATAAAAATGATGGATGGCTTGCATGAAGCAAAAGAATTTGGTAAGGAAAATAATAAATGCAAAATATCTAATAATCACTCTAGATTCATGTCTTCAACTTCAAGATGTCTAATGACCTTGCATCTACTTACCATCTTACCATATATCTTTATATGAAATCCTTCTTTTTCTGTTGGATTACGTTAGAAAAATAATTTGGCTTAAATACAGAGCTAATCTAAACAAACGCCTGTCAACCGTTTTTTGTTTGCAGTGTGCTTGTATATGGTTTCCTGTGCGTTGAGTCCTTAGAGTGGTGAATGTCCATTATTTTATATTTTTCCACTGTTATTTTCTTAAAAAAAAAAAAAAAAAAAGGTAAAAGTATGCTTGTTCTCTCTCTCCCTGTTTTTTTGTTTGTCTTTCTCTGTTTATCCAACCTCAAGAACAACTCAGTTGGAAAAGCTCACAAGATTGTAGCGGACATATCATTAATTATAGTCTCCCTGGTTCCCATATACCCGAAGAGAGAGAGAGGTTATTTTTAAATCTTTTTTTGTGTGAAAATAAAATAAAATTCTGAATGTCTATTTTTCAATGAATGATGTTACTGAGAATAATGAAAACCTGAAACTTGTATGTACTGAAATGAATTACGTCTAGCTATATCTACTTGCCTTGGCTTTCAAGTACAGATTTGTGGTATATGCATACATGCCACAGAGAGTGAGACAAAATGATAGCAAAGCTGTCATAAAGTCTTGTGGGATTGACTGGGAGTTCCAACAACCTTCTGAACTGACCGTCAAGTTATGGTACATATGTGATATCTTTCCTATGGAGAATTCAGTGTGAATTTACTTTTTACTTTCAATTGTCTCCCTATTGACAGATTTTCATGTTCAAGTGAAAAATGGTTGCCCTAAATAAATGTGAATGTTTTAGGTCACTCTTTTCTGGAGAGCTTTAAATAAGAGAGCGAAAACCTTTGAATTGAAACTTGACTTTAAATGAAGAGTGTGGAATGGCCTTGCATGATAATATGTTCATGGGACACTATATTACCAGCTTTTGAGAAAGAGGTTACGTTGGGATCAAAGAGGTCAATATCAACATTATATTTTATAGGTTCATATGTAGCCAGGATGGCCTCTTAGTAAGTTGAATGAAATGTTTTTGTGTGAGAGAGGAACCTTGATTGTCTATATGGGGATTACAGACTAGAGTACAATTCAATTAACTTTAAGTCTCCCAAAGTTTTACGTCCAGGTTTGACCTATTTGCTGAAGATTTATTTCTATTCAGCAAAAGTAAGAAGCATTCTTAGGCTTAGTTTGTCTTACCTCTCTTAGATGTTCCTACTATGAGAACTTTAGCGTGACATTTCACTCAAGAAGTTTCTAATTCTCTCCCTAAGAAACTTTGGATGACTATGTCAGGCCACGATACCAACCTCAAGGATGCTGGAGTAAGATCTTCCATAATGATCAGTCTTAAATATGCTATTGTCACTTCTGTTTCATAATTTTTTTTCTTGAGAGTTGCATATATATGATGATCTACATGTATATCTCCCTGAGACATAACAAGGACATGGGAGCTGACTAAATATATGGCAATGTCAACATTGATCTAATAATTGCTTATGAGTAATTCTTTGTGTGGAGAACAGATATATAATAGATAGTCTGCTTGGGTGTTGTAGATGAATGAAGGTATATTCATCATATATTCGTGCTGAATCGCTATCACTTCTTCTGGAAGATGATTTCTATCTGAAGACTGGCAAAATGTCAACAGAATTGTCTCTGAGTGCGGATAAAGTGAATACACTCAAAGGATTTTGTTGCAAGTGAGTTTCTGAGGCATTAATGCAAAGAACAGAAGAGAATGGTTATGGTGTCTTCAACTGTTTGTTTATCTCCTTTGTCCTGAATTTATGACAGCTGTCTAGAAGCCTTCCACTGGGAAATGCACATTTAACAACATTTCAAATGTTCCACCAAAACATGTCAAATTCTTCTAATTTCCCAACTGGATCCAGGAAGGTTTCTTAGGAAAAATCTGTTTCATTAAGAGCTGGCTTTCTGATTCCCTCCTCCATGGGCACGCCCCATGGCAAGCTCCTGCAGTGCTGATAACCTGGGGAGCCCAAGGAACACTGCCTGCAGTGAAGCCTTCGAGGTTCTCTGCTGTACACACAGTCCCCAGCAGCCCTGAGTACCTCATCTTGCCCTGCAGCTCCTGGAGCTTCCAGACTACTGGCCACATGGCAGAAATCCCGGTAGAAGACCAAATTAGGTTTGAGGAAGATTGTAAAATCGTAGCAGGAACAAAAAAAATACCCAGGCATTCCTTTCAAGGAGAAATATCTGTGTGGTGCTTAAAAGTAAAAAATGGGTATGAGCAGCCAGCTATTTTGCAGTATGATTTAGGACAGTAAAAGGCTATTTGAACAACCTTCTGTTCGTTACAGTGAGGAAAAGCTGAGTCCTGGCACTTTTATTTTGCACTTTTGTGAGATAGCTCTTTTCCGGTTTATGATCTTGGTTTGATTAGGAAAACGTTGCATGCTTAATGATTTAATCAGTTCAAAATGATGTGGATTTGGCTCATTTTGCATGGAACATTATAGAACTGTGGAAGCTGACTTTCAGATGGAGAAAACACTGGTAGAGATGTTTGCTAGGACCTAAGTAAGGATCTATTGCAGGCTTTAACAGCTTACTCAGCCCCACTATAACTGGAAAAGATGTACATTTACAGCCAGCAGGTCTTCTACAGCAGTACAATTGCATCACCACTGCAGAGGGTTGCATTGCAGTAATTTAGTCATACTGGCTTAGTTAAAATAGTACAAATGAATGTGTTTGTGAGTGCTTAAAGGGATACTTTCCTAATACTAATTTCAGGCAAGCTCTAGGAAGACTCAGCAGAAGTTCAAACAAAGTAACACACCTGCACAGTCAGTGCAGCAGTCAGGATTCAGCATAGCTGAAAAATGTCAGAGAGGTGCACCAGACAGTTAGTGGAATATCGGCTAAATAAAATGCTAAGCGAAAGATGACAGGTCTTTTTTGGAAAGGTCAGGAAACTAAGAATAAACTAGGGTTTTTGTGAAAAGGAAAACAGAATTAGGAAAATTGGTGAGGAGAAGAAGAAAGGATGAAGGGCTAAGAAAGTACATGCTATTCCCCAGTTTCTTCAGAGACAGGATTTTGTACTGTACACATACTATAGCTCTACTTGAAACAGTTCCCTGGATGTTGGGTTGAAAATGAAGATACATGTTTCAAGGCAAAATAAATATGAAATATTATTGCTTTCTCAATGAAAGCAAACATCTTAATTAGATTGCAAACAATCTAAAAAAAAAAAGATTAATTAAACTTTCTCTTCTTTTTTTTTTGTGGCATATGTGTAAAATATAGGCACAGGATAATCCAATTACAAGCACTTTTAAATTATTGGGCTGAGCTGTTAATGAAATAGGATGCATAATTTTCATACTATAAAGGAGTGTTGTCACTGTGGTCTCCATCCTTTTACTTTAATATCTCCTGTGTAATGATAAACAAAGATCCAAAGACGACACAAGCGCTGCTGAAATGTACAATATGGGTGTCTAATATAATTATAATTAACAGTTTCCATTCATTTGCAGGATATACCCTGATGGCATTGCTCAAGAGAGGGGGAGCATTAGTGGTAATTATGCTTTGACTTTGTAATGTTGTATTGAAGTGGTGGTTTCTGACAAAACCAGAAATGAGTGTTTGCTTTGAACAATGTAACAACACTGCCATCTAAACGCTCCTACAGAGAACCGCAAGTTATCAGCAGGGAAAAATATCTCAGATTCATGAAACTAGAGTCCTTGTACTTTTTATGGTGACAGCATGGAGATAGTCTCTTTCTCTTTTTAAAATCAGAAATTACCTGATTTTTTTTTTCATGTAGTGATACTAAACCTTTGTACTTCTTCTGGATTTGACTATAAGAAATGAAATTTAGCTTATCTCTGAATGACAGAGGGGAATTTCAAACTGTAATGGAAATGTGCTTGACTTTGGAAATCTGGCTTTGCTCAGGGACAAGAAAAACACACACAACAGTGTCTGTGTGTGTGTGTGTGTGGGTGGGTGTGTGTGTTGGAGGGCAGTAAAAAGCCCAAGATAGGAACAGACTGCATCATCACAGGAATTTCTACATCAAATCACACACCTAGACTGCCAGTTTCCTACTTTGTACCTAATAAATGCTCCAGAAAAATGTTGAAGAACACTTAAAGTAGAAAATGGTAAATAATTAAGGCAGACAGTATCAGTCTATAAAGTTCTGTCTTGTCTTTATGCTACCTCAAGTTGATTGAAATTATTTAATTATTACTGTTTTTTCATGTCCTCTTAAAAGTAATTTTCACCAGCAAACAGGAGACTGGGTACAAAAGTCTTTTATTTCCTTGCTCCTTCAAGCCTATTGGAGGGTGGATTTTTTTCCTAGAACTAATATCAGGACTTAAAACAGTTCTTAAACTGCTCTTTCTTTTCTTTTTTTTTTTTTTCCTGTGGCTTCTCTTATTGTTTTTAATTATTTAAATTTTCTTTTCCAGATATTCTTATTGTGTCTTGAATTATTTCCACAATTTTTCTTTTTTTTTTCTTTATGCCATTTTTTTTAAAGACAGAACGAAGTGTAGCATAATCAAAATACATGGTTCTCATCAGATTAGGTAAAATAAATATATTCTTTACATCAGTCTTTTGTTGTTTTGTTTTCCATTTAGCTGTAATGCAACTAAGTAGAAAGTTTCAAGTGAATTCAACTATATGAGAGCTAAGACTGAAAGACCTACAGGTAAAGATCTAGGAGCAATAGACCTGGAAGAAAAACAAAATTAAAATCAAAAGTCAGTGGGGTTTATGATCTTAAAACACTTTTGAAAAAAAATAATCTGCTGATGTCTAGCTATATCTTTCTCAACAGGAATGTGCAAAATAAAACACACATGCAGACCAGAGCTTTCCATCTTCAGTTTTCGGAGTATGATAATGATGTTGAAAATCAAGATCCTGTTGAAGGCCTCTCAGTTCTTTAAAAGCTGAATTAGATAGAGAGGGAAAGTGCAGAATCTCTTTCTCTGCCTGCCATAGCTTTGCAATGTCTCACTCAAAGCCCTGATAAGAGAGAGAGAAAAACAAGTACTTACGCCAAATTATTATTAGGTTTTACTTGGGTAGAAAAGGCAATTTAAAAATCCATATAGATTTTTTTCAAGAATGTTCACTACGGTCACTGTCCAGAAGGCTGAAAATGCCACATGGATAATAAGCTATCTACAGGCACTGTGAGAGACAAAGTACATCTTTCAGCAGAACACTTTTTTTTCCCAAGATTATCTGCTCAGGAGTTAATGAGATGAAATACATAATTTAGAAGCATGAACATGGTTTCATCTAGTTTCACCCATGACAAACAACACAGTATCATAGTCACCATGGAGATACCTGTTTCTGCTTTCTGCTTACAGCATATTCTCTGTATGCAGTAGCTGCTTCAGAAGAGTTGGTAGAGCAGGCTAAGTTTATGGAAGTTTGTGATTGCCACCTGGTGGCTGGTAAAGAAAATCAATTAGTTTTTGGAAGCTCTGAGATTATTAAGAAATAGTGTTGAAGCTGCTTGATTCAGGTAATACCCTGAGGAAAAGCCAGATGAGATTAGGCAGAGAAATATATGCAAAATTTTCGTTCATTCTTTGCCTCACATTTCATTGTTTTAAAGAATATTTAGACGGGAAAAAAGAAACCAGTACATTGAACACAGGACCTGAGGTTCTGCTAGTCAATATGTCATTCACAAGAGGGTCCCTGAACTACCTTCTGTCATCATACACGGATAGATTTTTCTTAACAGCCGGAGTTTGTCTGGGGTGAAACTTATAAATAATCAAAACCAACAACAAACCTCTGCAAAGTTATTTTCCTGCATTTGTTGTTTGCCTTACGTTTACAATTTGATTCTAGAGGAATTTTGATGAACTCAGAATAGCTGACTATTCAGGCTTACTGTAATGAAAAAGTAAAGGAAGTTGCATTAATAAGTCACCAGCAAATACTCAGCTGTTTCAAGTGACAGGCTAATAGTACTAACAGAAAATTAAATTCATGACTCTGGGATCACAATGCCATTTGAAGGTAGATAGAACTGGCTAGAATTTTTTCACCAATGACTAAAAAAATATTCAAATTTAAAGAAAGGTTGTGAGTGCAAAACAAAATGTTGGGATTTGGAAATCCTGTGCCTCATGGTGGATGGAACATCTGACTCTGCCTTCCTTTTCTCTGGGCCAGGTGTCCTGAGCAGCCACATCCCTGGAGGATCACCTTTTGGATAAAAGGAGGTAATAAGTCATGAAGCCCTTGCATGTGATGGATGAGGTGAAATGTATTACACCAAAATCCTGAGACTTGGAGAAAAAAAAGAATATGAAGGAAACAAATTTATCTGCCCTCTATCTGACTATTTCATTCTTGTTCCCAGGCTCTCCTTTTCTGTCCCCATTAATATGAAACTGGAAATATGTCATACATGGTGGCAAAATAAGACAAAGACCAGTAGGACTGTGCCCAGTAGCCTGAAAGTGAGGGGACTTGCAGGAAGGAAGCAGATCTCAGCCACAGAAAGAAATTGAACCACCATCACCTATGTGCTGCATACATTTAAACTACTTTTTTGAAAAAAAAGTATGAGAATGTGCTATAATACAAGGAGGGCAAGAGGAAAGAAGATGAGAAAGGTAAGAAAATTAACTCACCACCACTACCATCCCCAATATCAGAAATATTACTAAATCTCCTCTTCTTCATTTCAGTTCTATCCTGGGGCATTTGGAGAAGGGATACCTCACATAAAGAGAAAAATTACGTTTGATATTCTTGCATACATTTTCCCTTCAGTGTTGAATATGGTGTCTAAATCCTGGGGAGTAAATTATTGCAAAAATATGGACTTTTTACAGATATGGAGAATGGGGGAAGTTTGCATTTCCTCTGACTAGCTTAAACAGTTTTCTGGGTATTTTTACATTAAATGAAGAACTTTCTTTTCCCACATATTCTATAGATTGTGTTTATCTGACCCAGAGCTCTAGATTTAATGTTGGGATGATAGATGTCAGCTAGGCAGTGTAAGCCTCAATTTGCATTACATTTATTTGTTTATTTAATTCATTATACTTATAATGGATAAATTAATGCATTTTACTTAGAGTAGAAATTTATTTATGCTGTTTTAAAATTCAGGGACATCTCTTAAGAAGTGAGATGAGGTCTGAATTATAAAGGAGACAGAGCATCAACACTAAATGGAAATTTTGATTTCCAGAAGATAAGAGTAGAGATTGTTTAGCTCTAGGTCTTTGATTCAATTGCACACAATACAGGACCTGGCAGAGAAATTAAATTTCAAGTTTCTAAATGCTAAGCATTAGAAAGAAAGAGGCCTTTCAGACCATATGGAACGTTTGTCTCATATCCATCTTTGCTTTAACAAAATACTGTGCAAGTTCAAAGTCAGGATAGATTGGTGTTATTGATTAACTTAGTGCTCTGGCTGAAGATGAAAAATTCATAACTGCTTTTCTGTGGGTACATTTTGCCCCACATTGTCTGCTTCTGGAAGGTACAGTATCAACATCCATGACACCTCATGTAATAATGGTACAGAAAAAACCCACCCCAAATACCATGAATATAATACAATCTCCAAAGCTTCCATAGAGCAGCTCTGGAAGTACTTCTTGACTGTAGCAGGACTCCTCCTACTGAGTAAACCAGCCACTTGAATAACCAGAAAACTGTATATCTGTGAGTAGAAATTCACAATATTAATGAAGCCAAGAACTGCATACTGGTATGGTGAGGACTAAAAGCTACAGAATTCCTTATTGCAGGCAAGACATTGTCACTCTGAGCCCATGATGTTCCACCAAATGGAGTGGGAATAACTGTGTGAGTGGATTTCGGACCTAGAGGGTTTGAGCTGTATGGATGACTCTACCCAACCAGCCATGGCACCAGTTTCCTTCCGTTTCCCAGAACCTCCTGCATTTTGTAAGTCACATGAGTCTAAACTGACTTTGACATGGTTTCCATGTATCCTTTGATATTTCAAAACATTTGGGGTTTGGATTCAGTTCTTAATACACGTTTTATTTTTTTTTGCAAGGCTGATTTTTACAGCTCTGTGTGCAAGACCTGAATTTTTCTGTCACAATCATAAGATACCTTGACATAAATATGTAACTATATATTATTTTGACAAAGTAGGAATACATCATCTTCCTACTATATATTGTGTAACTGATAGAAATAAAATATATATTTGATTTGGAGCTGACACTGCATATAATGGTAAGCATAATAAAGTTAATATTGACAAGAAAGGTGTATTTCTTATGCCACATAATTTGGATCATTTAAAGTAAGTTTATTAAGATTCTTCACTATTGGATAAACACAGTTCTTATTATAGCATTAAAATAGATTTGCCGTATCCTTCAATCTATTTAATATAACAGGTTTTTCATTTTCTTTTTTCCAAATATAAAATTTTTGCTGCCTCAGAAAAAAAGGGTCAGTACACTGATTCAGAATTATATTTTAAAAGCTGATAATCAGCTTTTTGATTTTTTTATTTTTTAACTGGAATCATAATCTCAGAGCAGCATATTATCAAGGACAAGAGGATTGGTCCCCTTATGATGAGAAGCAATTTTCCAGAGAAGTCTGAAAAGTTAGTTTCAGTAGTAGTAGAGGATGCCTTTAAAATGGTGATAACACCCCTCTAACATAACACAACCCTGAAATAACACACCCCACAAAGTTACAAATAATTTTTATATGGCAAAAATCCTAAATTTTTTGAATCAACTTGTGGTTTGTTTGGGAAATTTGGCTGTCACTTTTAATTTTGTTCTTAACTTTTAGATTCTCACTTGGTAGAGTACTAGACACAGGCTTCCACATTTATTTGTTTTTATTGTTACATACCCTGTGTTATTAAATTTCATACAGGATTGTGTGCCTATGCCTACCAGTCCTTCTCTTAGTTTCTGACTACATATATTGTGTATGTAGTACATTCAGCTGTACCTCCAGTTTTAGCTAATTCTGCAACATTTATGTTCTTCTGCATTTAAGACTTCTTTAATTTAAGCTCTTCTCCTGGTAGCTTCCTAAAGCGTTTTGAGGAAGCCAAGACTTCCCTGAAGTATCTGAGAAATAGCATAAATAAAGTAAAATGCTTAATTCTCCATATTGCTCTGTTTTAATTGTCCTTGGGGAAAAAAACATAATTCCTCATATAATTCCTCCATCTTTATTAAATCACTGTTAGATAAGGTGAAGTAGTCCATGCATTTGAAAATAAGTGATGCATTCCTGTTCTGGAAAGATAAAGATTTGTAAGAGTGTAAATCTCTCAAGTCACTGAACTTCAAGGCAAGGATGAGGGGAAGAAAGTCCCACTCATCATAAGTGAAGATCAGATTCAAGACCACCTGAGGAACCTGAACATGAGTAGGTCCATGGGATGCAACCAGATGCCTCCTAGAGTCCTGAGGGAATTAACTGTTGTAGTTGCCACTCTTCATGATATTTGAAAAGTCATGGCCATCAGGTAAAGTCCCAGTGTCTGGAAAAAGGGAAGTAGCACACCCATATTTTAAACAGGGTAGAAAAGGAGGACCCTGGGAACCATTAACCAATCATTATCACTTCTGCACCTGGTAAAATGATGGAACTGATCCTCTAGGAAGTTATTTCAAGGCATGTGGAAGACAGGGAGATGATTTGAGACAGCCAACATGGCTTCACCAACACAAGACATGCCTGATTAATCTAGTGGCCTTCTCTGATGGAGTGACTGCATCAGTGGACAAAACAAGAACTACAAATGGCATCTACCTGAACTTCTGTAAGGCCTTTGAAATGGTCCCACACAACATCCTTGATATGCTACATTGGAGAGATATGTGCTTGATGGATGAACTATTGAATGGATAAGGAATTAGCTGGATGGCCATCTCTAAAGTCTTATAGTCAGTAACCAAATGTCCAAGTGGAAAGCAGTTTAAGTGGTGTCCCTCTGGGCCTGTACTGGGACCTAATCTATTTAGATGCAGTGGGATGGAGTGCACCCTCAGCAAGTTGGTGGCTGATACCAAGTTGAGTCGTGAAATATGCTTGAGAGAAGGAAGGGATTTATTTCACCAAGAAGAATCCATCACTTGGTCTAGTGAAAGGTATCTCTGCCCATGTCAGGAGCGTTGGAACTAGGTGATCTTTGAAGGTCTCTTCCAACTTAAACTGTTTTACAATTCATGATTCTATGAAATGCTCAAGGCATACTAAACAGGAGGCCATAGTAAACAACTGGGCATGGAAGAGGACTGGATAAACTAAGTGGGTAGGAGTGAAGGCTTGAAAAAAATCTTTGCTTGCTTGATCTGGTAAATACATTTAATTTTGAAGAACATCATCCATCACTTCCAGTATAGAGCATAGACTAGTATAATCCTGTGAGGTTTTATTAAGGAAAGTGGAGCAATCCAACCATAAACTAAAAAAGATGGAAAATATGTTATAAAGAAAAAGAAAGAACAACAGGGTTCTTGAAATAACACTACATATATCAAATGCTTAATGAGTTTTACTTTGGTTTACTCATGCCCTGTTTCCTCTTTCTCATCCACATGTGAAAATGGCCAGCCAGAAAAAATATTTCATTCTGTGCCCCAGAAGGTTTTCTTGAAATAGGAATCACACTTAGAGGTCATTCACTTTATGCCTGATGATGTTGCATACATAAAATGAAACCTCGATCTCATTGCAGTAGAGGAGACCTTGACCACAGGTTTGAAATGTAGTCCTACATCTCCATATAGGAAGCCTAATGAAAAATTGACATTCCCTGACCTCAGATTTTAATCTACTGAATCAGAGAAATTGGTCTCCTTCACAGTGTCGGATGCTATTCATTACAAGGAAAATCTGTTTTCAACACAGACATTAGAACATGCAAAAGGAGTTGTACATTGTACAAACTTGTTTGTACTCTGTACGTTGAAATAGAACAGTTGTAGTGGACTTCATTCACCTGCTGTAGGTACCTACCTGTGTGAGCAGGTGGGTAGGACAAAAGGTAGATGGCTGTGAAGGTGTGAGTAGCAATCTCAGCTTACACATCTGTGAGGAAACTGTGAGACTTCTGGTTTATTTCCTTACCATATTTACAGTTCAGATTGTTACAAATAACTTTTGGTTTTCATCTGTGATTTGCTGCAGGACCTTAAACTGGCTTCATTGAATTTTGATTCATGTTATCAGGAGGGTCAGCATTGATCCAGGTTGCTATCATTTACTCTTACCCAAAATAGTTCCTAAAACGTTTGAAATATGACTTGTAAACATCTCTATACTCACCTCTTTGAACTGTTTTTGGTTGCAAATCCTTTTTAAGAAGAACTGATCTTTGTGCAACCAGGTTGCCAAGTATCTACTACCAACTATGAATTCACATCCTCATTGAATATCCCATAGGTAATAAGTGAACATGTATTTTTGTAGATGTTGTACCATTGAAATTTGACATACATCTTCTTAAAATAAAATGCTTTTGTTTTGTGGATATTATTTTTCATTTCTTCTAATTTTATTCCCTTCATAAGAAATCTGAGCTGAACAGCTGTAAAATACAGTTGCTGTGTTATACGGCACAGCCTGGAAAACCAGTTGAATATGAGGAAATTACCTCAATCTTTATATTTTAGTCGATGGCAATTTATGAAATAGGTAACTGCAGTCCAGGCCAGAACATAAGTGTTTTGACTTTTTTATCTCTTTTCTTTTTATTTTGAAAAAAATTTGTTTAAATTTAAGCATTATTTAAAGTCATTATTCCCCCCAACACCTTGAATTTAATTTAAGTCACAAAACCCTGACCCAAAAAGTCAGACTCACTGTTTGCATCTTTAAATTTATTCTTAGTAGAGCATTATTTTTAGTATTTTTTTCACAATCTTCAACAGTTTCTCCTGTCACTTTGAAAACAAGTTTTTTCTGTGAGTCATTGTAATAAATTATTTCATCAAAGTTCTCTGTAAAAAATTAAAGATAGTATTAGTTGCTTAACTAAAGTTGCTATAATAATACAATATTTAATATATTATTACAATTTACAGCTTTTTTTTTTTTCTGACAGGACCACATAGCCCTCTTTTCAATGCTAAGAATCATAGGACATTCCATATAGTTAAAAAACACTGATGCCAGTTTAGCCCATTTCAAATAAAATCCAGTCCTTAACTCTGGAGAAAGAAAATAAAAACAAATAACAAAGAAAAGTAAAAAGAAACAAGATTAAACACAGTTAAATAAATCTGCTTTTAACATGAGCTTTCTGTCATACAATTTGGAAGGAACAGAAGAGTAGAATAATTTTAATTGCAAATCTTTTAACAGAAACTTGTAATTTGTAGCTGCATAGTTCAATCTGAATCTTTAAAAGGCCAAAAATCTGATTTTGAACAAAACAAAGGAAAACAAACAAGTGAAACCAAGCAGCTTCTGAAGAACTACATAAATAAATTGTCATTAAGGGTTAATTTAAAAAAATGAAATTATCAGAATTTTTAAATTTCATTTTCACTTGTGGGAGTGAAAATATAATTTTTTTTCTGTCTTTCTTCTTGTATTTATAATCCTGTGTAAGTTTTTGCATATTCAAACCCTGAATGAAACTTTTTAGAGTTCAGAAAAAGAAAGGTCTATCAAATCAAAGCTCAAAGCTTTGGCTCAACATGACTTTTGCATAGAGCTGCAGCTAATTATTTGACCAAACCCTTGGACAAACCTTAGGAACATTTCAGTCTTTCAGCTGATCACACATTTATTTATCTTATCCATGTGAATTTATCTGTGCTCAAAGGGACCTTGGGCTTTTCAAATCCTCCCTGAAGTCAGTGGAATGACTTTCTCTGAAACTGGCAGGTTTTGATCCATGGCATTAATCTTAGTTCCATCTAAATGAAAAGCATGAGTCCCATTGAATTCAGTGGACCTGCGGACTAATGATGAATAGGAAATTATGTAAGAACATCCCTCTCTGGATGAAAAAATAAATACTTTTGTTTCATCAGTTGCTTCATGGTTTTTCATTATTTTGTCCTGGTTTATATTCTACATGTATAGGAAATATGAAATAGGAGAATTTTACCTCCTATCAAATGTATTTAATTTTTCAGAGGGCTACCAAGGCAAAATTATGTCGTAGTTCAGACTGGTGACGCTGTCAGAGAAAGGGAAAGGTGGAGGGAGAGAAGGAGAAAGACTTTTTTTTTCTTTTGCCCTTGTTTTTACTGGTTTTCTACAAAACTGAAAATAGCTAGTGACTATTTTTCTTGTTTGTCACAGGTCTGATATCTTCCAACTTATGTAGCTGCTCCACTTTTTTCAGTTTTCCAAGAAAACTGAATATTAGCTTACAATAGTTAAGTGCCACTGCCACATAGGAACTTAATCTTGTAAAGTGCAAGGTGCCCTTTGTCATCAAATGAAATAACTAAAACTGAGCACACTTGAATTCCCTGTGGAAATTATAATAAAGGCTGTCAAAATTCCATAATGCTATCAGGTTATTGACTGCTTAATATTTAATCTATCAACATTCCTCAGAGGAGGAAAAGAGCATCTATATCCTATATGTGCATAGTAACCAGACCTTGTATATTTATACTAGACCAATTACTAGTTCATTTATTTGTGTCTACTGGAGAAACACTAGAAAAGAAACAAAAATAATTTCTCACTCTCATTCAAAAAGAGTAGTCTGCTGATTAGAGAAGGACTGATCTGCATTCACAGAAAACTCAGTCACTGCATTCTAGATGGTATCATGTTGCCACTTCATCCTACATCTGCATTTCGTGCAAAAAAGCGGTGGAGGAGCCTGTCTAGTAAAAAAAACCTTCAGAAATGTGAATCCCAGGTAGACATAGGAACTTCCTGGATGCTCCAAGAATGACCCCAAGAGAGCAAGAGTAAAATAGGACTATCCCATTCTATGTAGAACATTGGCTTAGGTAGCACCTTCCTCAGTAGATTCTTGGTTTGTATCACCAGCTCCTACTGTGTATTATGCTTCATCTGCCTTAATTCAGAGGTGTATATTCATCACTTATAAGACACATAGAATTTTGGTGCTGCAATGCTCAGTATCCTGACTAAAGATACATGCAAATACATCTTGTAGTGATCTTTGAAAATATATCCCTCTGCTGCCTGATTTATCCCTTTGACAGAAAGTACCCTTCTTCTATCTTCAATTTCCCCCACTGCTAAAGACTCCATGGAAAGGTTTGTATGTCTGTGTTACAGTTGTCCCAGCTGGCACTCTAGTCTTCATCCAGGTGTTCTTCATTTTCCGCTGGAGTGGGACATCACATCTTCTTTTCTCTTGTCCTACCCTGGACAATAAATCCTGGCAAAATCGTACAAGGGGAGCAGCTGGGAGAAGTAATGTCTTAACTGCTGCAGAGAGATTTGACAAAGACAGGTTGATAAACCCCTTCTGCTGAGACAGGGTGAAAATAGCAAAAGAGTTTAGAGACATATCCAGCTGGCTTACTCAGAGGGCTGGTTCCGAAGCATGCTTATTACGTTTACCCTGTTTCAGCTGTTTGGGGTGTTCAGTGCACATATTGCATTTAAAGCGCAGTAGTGTTTCCTCTGACCTGTGCAGGGGGGCCTGACTGAGGCTGAAGGTGTAAGCAGGGCAGGCACATGCCTCTCTGAAGAGGAAACGGAGTCAATTCATGTGTGTCCAAGAGATGAACATAGTGTTAGGAGAGAGCGAGAGCCTAGAGGTTGGACTGAAGTACTGAAGCAGAGTCAGCACTTTGAACACAGGCTATCCCTTAGAACCCATGACTGAGACCTCCTGTGCTACTTACAGCCACTGGAACTGCTGGGATGAGGTCTGTGCTGGGATCTTCCTGCATAAGTCAATGATTTCAAGAAGTTCAGAAGAATAACTAAACTCACAGGAGACAGTATGGTGGAAAGAATAACCAAACATGCCCCTTTTGCCCAAATTATTTACTTTTTTATTATAAAATCTATTTCTACAGCTGAAATTCTACCTGGAGATTCACACTCCAGAGTAAGGAATATAAATACAGTAATTTTGTTCTATTTTTTTATAGGTCTTATCCTTTGGCATTTTTGCTCTACAGTATGCTGTATTTGTAATAATTGTAGAGAACATATATCTTTGTCTCTCTCTTTTTGAAACAGGTCTATTTCTATATAGATCTACACCTACATATGCTTTTATATATTTTTTTCTTTTCTTTTTTTTTTTTTTTTTTGCATCTTGGTTGTATTTTGAAGAATTATATCTGTTTCTCAGATGGAATTTCCAAGTTGGCCCAGCCTCTTTTTTTCCCCAGAATGACACTAGTTCTCTCTTCCTTCTTCTCCCCCCAGGGAGACCTCAAGCTTGTTAACATTTGAAAAAATGCTTGAAAGTACTGGGCACCTAGAGTGGTCAATAATGTAATTTCTCACAGTTGCTGTAGAAAATATTGGCAAATTATATCCCTCAGTTGGGATGGTATGTACTCCAGCCCTACTTCTCATCAAAACATCTAGATTTAATGAGAATTATCATGCTCAGAACTGGACATAATATTTTCCCAAGCTTTTCTAAAAGACTGCTGACGGCTGCTGGAAGACGACAGTCTCTTTTTACCTCACAAAGGTTGTTTAATTTCTTCTCCACAATGACAAATTTTCTGGTAGTTTGTCCTCTGTGCTCATGGTTCAATTTTGAAACCACTCCTTCACCAAACTAATATGAGTGACAATAATAAGAAAATAGAACCATTCACCATAAATATGATTTTGCCAATCTCTTGTTAAGACCTGACTAGGGCTGAACCCAGTGATCTTCTGTTTATGCACTATGCCCATGAGCAATTCCTGAGTAAAGATTATGAGATTATGGGATAACGAATTGAGACCTATGTGCTACCATGAACTTTTTGTGGGTGCATGCCTTTACCTGTATCAAGGCTCACTGAAGTCAGCATGACTCTGAGGCCATCTTGAAGCCTGCCTAAGAAGGGCTTATCATGGGGCTGTTGCACTGATGGGACATACAGTGAAAGTTGCAGTAAAGGACCAGGCACCTTCACAGACCCCTTGCTTAGGTGACTCTTCACACGTATCTTGGAATTTCCTAAAAACTAGGTCTACTCCACAAATGAGTTTTTCTTGTGCTTTGAATAGTCACTTAAGACAGGTTTCACTGTGTAAATTTGTGTGCATGTACTATCTTCAGCTCTCATGATAGGTAGGTATCTTCTGTGCAGAGAGGCAATGCTTACAAAAAGGACATTCATTATCATAACAGGTACAGGGAGAGCAGAAGGTAATGTCTTTGTCCCTCTCTCTTTAATAGAAGAGTATAACTACATAAACTGAGAGTCACAACATGTACCAGATGAAACCTGCTATCTCTGCTGCTTGAAATACAGCTCTCATTCTTTTATTCTTTCTTCTTTAATTATGCAGAATAAAATTATTTTTAACCCTCAAGAAGAAATATCTTTGTTTGGTTTGTAACTATTGTTCCACAGATTCTTTGGCAGCTGATGGCTTGGTTTCATCATTTATGGAACTAAAACTTCATTCTAATATTTTATTGGGTTTTTGTCTTTAAATTATGGTGTGCAGAAGGACAGCCTTCATCTGCTATATTAAAAAAAAAAAAAAAAAGAAAAAAGATACTGTCTCTTTAATGAAAGAAAAGCATCAATATACTGTATTACTGAATGCAAATGCAATAAGAAATAACATATAGCTCTGGTTATGTTATATGACATTTGGCTTAGCAGTATTAACATATTGCACAAAATCTGCATTTTCCCTATTGCAGAAAATAAGACGATAAAAGACATGGGAAATTAATTTCTTCCATATGATCATAAAATAAATGTTCTTTTTTTCTTTTTCTTCTCGTCAGTCATTTGCAGAAATATTTTAGTATTACTTCTTTGTTAAGCCAGCTCTTTATCATGTATGTATTAGGCATACAGTACAAGGAGAAATGGAACAAGATGGCAGTTATAGCAGTGGCAAGATGCAAATTTATTCTGAAAAAAAGTAATATGTGCACAATATCAAGCATGCTTAAGTTTGTGCCAGGAAAACTATTACGAATGAAAAATGGATGGGATGGAATTTTGCATCATACATGATTACATGTTGCTTAACTTCATAGAAGAGTCTTTGTCTACTCCTGATGTCCCAGGTACCACCAAGAGAAGCTGCTTACCACACTGCTAGAGTGAAAATGGAAACAGATACCCCAGCAGTATTCAACTGCAACATGACTCTTTGTTTCAGAAATTAAAGAAATAGACCTCAAAAAGATGACAGAGAAAATTCACAGACCATTGAACTGCAGGCACTAACTCCAGGTAGGGAAAGGGGGATGAATTTATTACATCTTGTACTTGTAATTGAAAGTCTGTAATTGTTTTCTGCTTCATTTTCCCCAAGTTGAATTAGGCTACATTATGCATGTGATGTTGTTGTCACTGTTTTTCCTCCTGTCTCTCTCATATTGTATGACACATGACTGACTGTAGCCAAGCAGTGGAGGAGTAATTTTTCACTGACACCACTTGAAAACATTTTTGTAAAAAAATAAGTGATGAAGAATGAAGAAGAGCAGAAAAGAAGAAATAAAATACCTTAAAGATAGCTCTCTACATTAATTCACCATGAAGCGAAAGAGAAAAAATAAAAACTCTTCTTCAGGTGCCAATTCAATTGAGATGAACCAGACTAGGTACTGCATTGGTACAGTGTAAAAATAGATGACAGTGAGTAATGGTGTGAACAAAAAACCATGAGGAACATCACAGAAATGGATGTTGGATGGCCTTTGCACAGCAGAGGTAGATAAAGGTTATAACAAACTGTTTACTGACCATGTACACTTACTAGAATTAAGAGGTCAGTTGAACAAGAGCTCACCTAGTAAGAGCTTTCTCAGTAGTGTGACTTATCAGCTGTTGTACAGTACCAGAGCACTGCCCAGTTATTGCTCCATCACTTTTCAGTAACATTTCTGTCCTTTCAAAAGTCTACATTCTACCATTAGTTAAGGCTTTTTCTTTTGCATTTCTACATTTCCCCCCAATTTTGCATCAATTCACTGTAATTAATACATGTGCCTCTAACAGAAAAGAAAATAAATAAAAAGCACCATGTTTTATTGAACAAAATATAGCATGTGCAAGGAAGGGAAGGGAGGAATTATAGAAACAAACCAGTGCTGAAGAATTTTGCATTAGCTGGTGCTTTTTGTTGTTGTCGTATTTGCACAGATCGTTTTAGGCTCCTCAGTCCAGGTTGTAGCAAAACACTATCAAAACAAATACTCTTGCAAAATATTTTAGCTTCGCAGCTTAACATGTGCATCTTGAACCGCTTAAGCAGCATGATTATCTTCTTTTTGTTTTTCTCCAGAATTCAACAGACCGTAAAGTGTATACAAAAATGTATTATGCACCAGTGATTAAATGTTCTTACAACATTAATATTTATCAAGGGGTATTTCATAGCTAGAAAGTAGGTAACTATACTTTATTTCCTAAGAGAACATTTTCTATAGTTTTCCTTCATTTCCCAGCTACACAGCAAACATCTCTAAAGTGCACTTCCCAAGTGTAGTTAGAGAATAGGAAGGAATGTAAAGTTTTTAAAAACAGCCCTTATTAACTTTTCCTTCCATTGATTCTACTGTAAACTCTAAAAAGCCTTTTTAAAAAGCAAATTCTCATACACTCAGCAGGTGAAATGTTCCCACAAAAATAAAAGTAAACAAATTCAAAACCACCCCAAACAATGAAAAATCAGCAATCATATTACAATCTTTTCTCTTGACTACTCGTATCCTAGTATATCTTTACTGTTTTTATTGCACATTTATGAAAACGGTTGTCCTATATATTTTAAAAAAAAATAGTTTCTTTATCTGTGCTAACACATTCTTGTGCATCCTTAATAAACTAGAGTTACTTTCAACAACATGTAGGTATTAGAAAAACAATGGAATCAAACCAAAGAGATAATTTGTTTTGTAGATGTTCAAAGACTTCTAGTGTAATTTTGTTGAGACAAAGAGTTGAATTTTGGAGGTTCTGGCTCCCATTTGTTATGGAAAGCTGCTGGTTATGTGACAGCAGGAGAACTCAAGACGTGATTCACAATGAATGTCAATCCTTCACCTCCAATATGAAGGCTTCCCAACTATTCAACTTGCTGAGCATAACTGGTTTTACTTAGCATATCTAGAAAAGGCTGCTCCTGTTCAACTGACCAGTGAGAAAGGACTGGACTTCTTCAAAACGGGTATTGGAGCAACAGTTTGTTATATATTTCTTTACACTTTTTAACTGTCCGATCCCACCTTGTGAGGAGAGCACTTGTTTGTTCAGCTAAAAGGAACCCCCTTCATGCTCCTTTTGGTTTGCTCAGTCAACTGTTTTATGCAACAGTGGCAGAGGCACACTGGAATTGTGTACCCATTCATTGTGATTACACAGACAAAAGCAAATGTATGTTGTCTGTGATGGTAGATGGGAAAGGGAAAGGAGATGAATGGTTCCCATGGATAAGAGGACAGTAAGGTTTGTTTGGGGTTCTTTTTGTGGTTGCTTTTTTTTTCTTTTTTTTTCTTTTCTCTTTTTTGGTTAAATTTTGTTTTGTTGTTCTTTTTGTGGGTTTTTGTTGGGGTTTTTGTGGGCTTTTTGTTGGGTTTTTTTCTATATTTTTCTCTTTTTTTTTCTTTTTTTTTCTTTTTTTTTTTTCTTTTTTTTGCTATGTCATGAAATCATAGCAGTCATTCCTCTAATAGAAACTGACAGGACATAAAAGACAGAGCTATCAGATGAACACACACAATGACTAGAAATATATCGACAGAGAAAAGACTTAATTTAGCTTTGAGAAACCGTCCCAAAAATAAAATCCTGTATTAACAAGTGCAAAAAACAAAACAAAAAAAGAAACTCCAAACATTAAAACACAGTGTATAAAATGGTGTGAGAAAGTTAAGTCACCAAACAGCCTTTTAGTCAATAAAAAGCTGTGTTTATGTGTCCTTGTTTGGGTAGCGGCCCATTTTCATTTTACCCAAAAGGTCATTCAAGAAGAGATCTGAGGGTAAAGCACTCAGTCCTTGCTATTTTTGACTGTAGTAATTTGGGCCTGTTGTGTTTCTGTCATGTAAGATGAATCCTTTCTTTTATTCCTCATTGGTTGAATTATCTTCCAAAGTTGTTATGCCTCCAAAGCCCAGTCCTGTTGAGTTCTGTGCTGCTGAGACTGTAAGTACTGTATGTAAGAGAATTAATACAAGAACACACAGTTTAAGTCTGCTGTTACACAGTCTTGATGCTGATGAAACTGTGAGAGATGTCCTGTGACACGTTGTTGAGCCACTTGTTTTTATAGTCCCTTTGGGTTGATGATCTGATAATAGTCCCCATCTGACATCACAGCATTCTGGTTCTGCATTGGTTGGATAGTTTTCATAGAGCCCTGTAGGGTAAACACAAAACAAGAATAAATACCAGGCACAAGGATTGGCAGAAATAGTAGATTGAAGGAACAGCTGACATTTAGTCTAAGCTATTGAATCCATATCTTTGGGTGAGACTGAGACCCTCAGAGGTCCTGCCATTCTGTATAATTAGAGATGTTGAAGGAATATGCACCATCTAACAGGAAGCAGCATCAAAAGATCATTCAGCAGAACTACGATGCTGAGCATGATTGTGTAAAGAAGCAACATTAAAAAGCAATTATTGATATTTGAATGATAAAGGTGTTTGAATTCTTCCTTTTGGGGAAGTAACAACCAATGATGAAGTAAGAACTAATCAACAAGGATGTTTCCACAAAAAACCTTGAAATTCTTCTTTCAGTATGTGAGCACATAAAGACAGGCATTAAATAACAAATAATGATGTACTGATGATATTGGCTATTTCAGTTTTCAAACCTATGTAAATGAAACTGCATCACAGGAACAGCTTCCAAACAGAGCTGTGAATCTATATGTTTACCCTACCTCATCTGAGTTCTTCCAGTTGGATATTGTCTTCAACATATCCCAGAGGTGAAAACAATCTTTCCTTACCATACAATGATTGGATCTCCTGATGTTTCTGATTACACAGCTAGGTCATTTTTGCCTTTGAGACAAAGTTTACTGAGGTACTCAACCTGAACTGATTCTGACTTTTTGAACACTAAGATGAACTCTATCTTTTTGGAAATTGTCAGTGCTATCTGCATTACTATATCACAGATTAACATAACCAAAGTGTTCTGTTTGCTTCTCACATACCTTTTTCTCTGATAAATTAAAATAACCTAATTTGGCTATTTAACTAGTGTTCAAATGTAAAAATGTCTAACATAATGGACAAACACCTTTTCTCCATTTAAACTGACCCTGGATTAAATTCTGCAGTAAATAATACACTCTGTGGTAGAACTAGGTTTTTCTAGGAAAAAATCTATCTATGTTGAAATATTAGGACAGTAATTTTGAAAGCAGCTTCATTTCTTGGAACAAGAATCACATTTTCTCTAAAATATCACAACAAGAATATTACTTTCAAAAAGCAATTTAGTTGTAACATTCTTAGGTCCAGGCACCAGATTGCTTGCATTTTGTGAATAACTTGTAAAGAAAAGCAGTACGCCTTAAAATATGATAAAACTGAATGCTTTGTTTCCTACTTCCATAATATTGATCTTCAACTAAGCAAAATATGTGTTAGGTATGCTCAGAACGTTAAGATGCCTAGACTGGCACATTTTTACATAACTGACACAATAGTCTGCTATGCTATATTTGAGTCCAAATAAAGTTTCATTCATTTTTGGATTCAACCAAATTTTTAAAGAAACAGGAATGGAAGGAACTTGTTTCGTGTTCTGTAGATTCAGAGTTTATTCTATAGTAAACCTCACTTTTTTTTCCACTTCTGCAGTCAGAAACTTAATGCAGCATTCCAAAGGTTGAAAATTATTAATTCTCACTCTAGATCATAGCTGAAATGATCACATTTTTCTTTAAGAAATTCAATTGCAATTTGGAACTTCTGGACAATTGTTTATTGAAGGTATAAAAAAAAGGTCTTCTTTTCCAAGACCCATCTTTTGGAGTTTGTATGCATAAGTCTGTTTTTAAGCACTGCAACATACAAGCAATGCCTCTCAAAGCAGGGAATTATGATTTGTTCTGTGAACTGCAGTAGTTCAAATGATTAGTAGTAATTGAAGAGACACAGAGAATGGTTAATGCTTTGATCCCACTGAGACTTGCTTACTTTTCAAACTATATTTTTTGTCTTTCTTGTTACTGGAAAACCCAGACTTCCTTTGAAATGAAAGCTGTGTATATAAATTGGCAATCAAAAGGTATTTAAATTGTTCATATGCACTTACTGAATTATAAATAAATTGATGACAGCTCCACATTCAAAGACGAATTGAACGTTCCTTAATGTAAAATTACATTTCCTCTTTATTTCAATTCATCAATTAAATTTAGGTTTTGAATTTGCAGTTACATATTAAATAAACAATTAACCACAGAGACACTATTCATATGACAGTGTAGAAAATTTAGATAAATTTAGTCAGACCATTTGTACTGAACACAACACATGTTCCTCGCCACATACTTGTTTGTAGCCATAAATACAGACTTTTGGCCCTTGGATCTAATTAGTCTGTCTGTTCAGTCAGAGGTTTACAAACGTATGACTTAACTAGAAATCCAGAAAACACGGGCTACATATTCTTGGAAAATGTAGTTTGTTCTTTTATCAAAATATTAATAGAATCATAGAATGGCTTGGGTTGGATGGGACCTTAAAGATCATCTAGTTCCAACCTCCCTGCTGTGTGCAGGTGTTGGGGCCCTCCCCCCCCGCCATGTAGCCCTGGGGGGCACAGACACGGGGTTTCCCTGCCCCTGGTCAGCCTCGTTCCCCACTGATTGTTTTGTGTTCCCCTGCTTGGGCAAGAACCCTCGGGTCCCGTGACTGGTACAGTTCCTCGGCAGAGCCCCGGCCATGGGGCTGGAGAAATAAACATCTCTGAAACATCTATCAAGAATCGGTCCATAGATATTTCTTTTCCACAGGCCTCATTGATTGACATGCCTGTTGCAGTATCCACACTGTAACAAATGGTAGAGAATTGCGGGCAAGATACCGATCCCTAAGGACAGAAAATTCATGAGTAAAAACCACTCTAGATCTCTCTCTTCTAGCCTTGGTTTGGATATTCTCTCTGGACTATGGAAGAATCATGGGAAATATGGCTCTCTGAGTCACAGAAAGAAATGTATCTAGAAGTTAAAGGAATCCTTGAACAACAAAACAAGAAAGTATTTGTTCCAGGAGATCTAGAACATTTTTTTAACTGGCTTTTCAAAAATTTCTTCTATATTTCTCGAGACTTACTTTTTGATATTAATTGTCCTGGAATTACTGGAATTAATCACGGGTGTTTTTGGCATGAGATCCGGGACGAGATAAGGGATCACACAAAACATGCACTAGAGATAGAACCTCTCCGTGCATCCCTTGTAATCAGCGAAGCTCTTGAGGAGCATTTGTATGGTCCCATTACCCCTAGAGCAGAGGATGGCCGTAATCCCGTGGCCAAGGCCGTGCAGCAGCCATCCCAGGAGCACATGACTGCAGCCATGCCGGCGGAGGTTCCTGCACTGGATGCGCCCAGCCCCCTCAGGAATCTGCGCCTTATCGCGGACCCCATCCCTGTCTCGGGGTCCCCGGCCGCTCGACCGTGAGTGAGGGAGCGATGCCGCAGGCGCCGCGGGTGCCGTGGGCCACGTGCAGCAGAGAGGCGGCCCCACGAGCAGCCAGGAACTGGGGGTCGGTGTGGAAGCCTGCTCTGAGCACACGGCTCGGAGAGCCGTGTGGAGGGAGAAGCGGCGGTTTCCACAGTGACACGAGAAGCCGCGCAGCACCGAGCTGAAACGAGGCTGCTCTCAAAGCAGCGTGGAGTTGGCGGAGCGGAACTGCTCGCAGGGCGCAGGGCCAGCAGCGATGGCAACGCGGGGCCGCACAGAGCCCAGACACGCGCCGGAGCAGCACCGCTCGGAGGGCGCGGAGCAGCTGCAACGCGAGGCCCCGGCTGAGACATTGGAGTTGGCGAGGCAGCAGCCACGCAGGACAAGCAGCCACAACGAACACACAAGCACGTGATAGGAGAAGTTATAGCAACGAAAATCACAGGAACTGTGAAATGGTACAGTGTAAAAAACAACTATGGATTTATAACACGAGATGATACAGGAGAAGATTTATTCATCCATAGAACTGCCATTAAAAGGAATAACCCTAAAAATTACCTGCAAAGTGTAGGAGATGGGGAAGTTGTACAATTTGATATAGTGCAAGGAAAGAAGGGCTTACAAGCAGCGAATGTTACTGGGCCTGGAGGTATTCCCGTCAAAGGCAGCTGTTATGCACAAAATTATAAACAATATCCATCCCAGCAACTTCCCTACCCACAACCTACTTTCCCCTTTTACCCTATACCGAATATAAACCCTTTCCTAAATTTACCCCATCCCCAGTTTATTCCTAATCCATTTGTCACCCCATGGCTTCCCTATACAATTCCCTTTTCCTACAACTCCTCTCCGATGCTGAGGGGGGGATGAAAAGGAGGAGGGAAGAAATTAAACCCTCTCCTGCCTCAGTTTCCCCACAAAGCACGCCCGGAGAGTCCTGTCTCCCTTCTGTCAGCCTTAAGATGTTCCACAGAATCTGTTTGGACATTTAAAGACTCAGGAGGGTGGTTTGTTTTGTTTTGAAACTGTTCTTGTTATGTTTATCCAGTTGTTTTCAATGTTAAGTTTTAAATCTCTTTTTGTTAAAAATAAATGGGTGAAATGTTGGGGCCTTCCCCCCCCTGCCATGGGGTCCTGGGAGAGGGGCCCTTGGGGGGGAGACACGGGGTTTCCCTGCCCCTGGTCAGCCTCATTCCCCATTGGTTGTTTTGTGTTCCCCTGTGCAGGCAGGGACCCTCGGGTCCTGTGATTGCCTCAGTTCCTCAGCAGAGCCCCGGCCATGCGGCTGGAGAAATAAACATCTCTGAAACATCTATCAAGAATCGGTCCATAGATATTTCTTTTCCACGGGCCTCCTTGTTTGATACACGTGTTGCAGTATCCACACTGTAATATGCAGGGACACATTTCACTAGACCAGGTTGCTCAAAGCCCCATCCAACTTGGCCTTGAACACTTGCAGGGATGGGGAGTCCACAGCTTCTCCAGGCAACCTGTTCTGATGCCTCACCACCCTCACAATAATTTCTTCCTAAAATATCTTCCTAATATCTAATCTAAGCCTACTCTTTCAGTCTGAAACCATTCCCCTTGTCCTATCACCCCACACTATTATAAAAAAAGTCTCTCTCCATGTTTCTTTGCAGGCTCCCTTCAGGTACTGGAAGACTACAACTAGGGCAGCCAAAGCCTTTTCTTTTCCAGGCTGAAAAATCCCAATTCTCTTAGTCTTTCCTCATAGGAAAAGTGCTCCATTCCTCTGATCATCTTGGTATCCCTCCTCTGGACTGGTTCCAACAGGTCAATGTCCATCCTGTGCTGAGGACCCCAGAGCTGGATGCAGTGTTCCAGGTGGGGTCTCATAAGAGCAGAAGGGCAGTGTCACCTCCTTTGCCCTGGTGGCCATGCTGCTTTTGATGCATCGCAGGACACATTTGGCTTTCTGGGCTGTGAGTGCACATTGCTGGATCACGTCCAGTCTCTCATCCACTAGCACCCTCAAGTCCTTCTGTGCAGGGCTGCCCTTGATCTGTTCATCCCCCAGCCTCTGTTGATATCAGGGGTTGCCTTGACCCAGGCAGCACCTTGTACTTGGTCTTGTCCTCATGAGATTCCCATGGGCCCACTTCTTGAGCTTTTCCAGGTCCCTCTGGTTGGCATCACATCCTTCAGGCGTGTCAACCACTCCACTCATCTTGGTATCATCTGCAAATTTACTAAGGGTGCACTTGATCTCTTCATTAAAAAAGATATTAAATAAGACTTCATTGTAGAAGACCACTAGGTTGGTCAGGCACTTGGTGAAGCCATGTTGACTGTCTCAAATCACCTTCCCATTCACCATGTCCCTTAGCACAGCTTCTAGAAGGGATCTGTTCCATGATCTTTCCAGCCACAGAGGTGAGTCTGACAGGTTTTTAGTTCTCAGCATCTTCCTTGACCTATCTACTATTATCCTTTTTAAAGATGGGTTCAATGTTGCCCTTTTAAAAGTCATCTGGGACTTGACCTGATTGCCATGACTTTTCAAATATCATGGAGAGTGGCTTGGCAACTATATCAGCCAATTACCTTGGGTCTCTGGGGGTGTGACTCATTGGGTCTCATAGATTTATGTACATTCATGTTCCTCAGGTGGTCGTGAACCTGATCTTTACTTACAGTGGGAGGGACTTTGCTCCTCCAGTCTACATCCTGTTGTCCATCCAGTCAAGAGATATAGGAAGAGAGAGGTTGACATTGAAGACTCAGGCAAAAGTGTTGTTGAGTACCTCAGCCTCCTCCTCATCCATTGTTATCAGTTTTCCAACACTGTTTATGGGGATACGCCTCCTTTGGCCTTCCTTTCCTTGCTAATATGCCTATAGAAGCCCTTCTTTTTATTCTTTGCATCCGTTGCCACGTTCAGTTCCTTGCCCCATCCTTACATAATCTGATTTCATCTCTATGCTTTTCCAAGGTTACCTGTCCTTGTTCCCACTGCCTGTGCATTTGCTTCTCTCCCTTTTGTTTGACTTCCGTTTTGTTTAAAAATTAAATACTTGCATATAAGAAATAAAAAGGATTTCTCAAACCACCAAGGCTTCCCCCTTCCTCTTTTGTCTCTATAGTTCAGTTTGTACACCTCATTACTTTATGTTATTTGGATATTTGGTAATTGTATTCCTGAGGCTGACCTCACAGCTGTTACTGGCTTGAAATGAATTTTGCTTTTCACTTTTTTACTTAAAATTCTCAGTTCTTCATTTCCCAACTCTTCCCAGCACTCAGCTATCTTTCACCAGCATAAATCTTAGTCCATATGGAGGTTCTTGGACCTTTATTATAATCAAGGAGCTAGAATTTGCCAGAAGACTTGGTTTCAAACCATTCTCCAGTCAGATATACTTTCACTCACAAAGGTCATGCAAAAGCTCTCTCTTTTCTTTATAATCAGGTAGGTTTTTCTCCACATGAAGATAACATTTTGATAATCAGCACAGAAGTAACATCTGTAGGGACTGTGTTACTAATGCTGATGCAAGTATTAAGGCTACTGGTTCCACTGAGATTGTTAATGGAGACATGAATAGATAAATCCTGTATGTCCTGCTCAGCTGAATCAGACTGAAAAAGGAGTGACAGCATGAATATCATATTCACTTTGTGGAATGTGCTTTGCAGAAAAAGCAGCAAACCTCAAGCAAGTTCTTAAACAAAAATTGAAATCACAAAGACTGTCTACGCATGCATGGTCTGCTGATCAGCTAGATCACCATCTAACTCACAGGCTGCTGTGGTTTCTGCCGGAGCAGTTGCAGGAACCAGCCTGTAAAAGCAGTGGTTGCACCCCTATGACTCTCAGCACTGTCAGGATATGTGACACTTGTGGCTGGATTTGAATCTGAAGCAGGTGATCTGACTTGGCTTCTTGGTTTTTTTGCTACAGAAAGAGTTATGGAGCCATACTATTCTGCATCATGGGAAACTGGTCTGGTTGATATTTGTGTTGTCATTGCTGGATAAGTATTTGGGAAGCCAGAGAAACAAAACAGATCTTATGATATGTTATGCTTTTTTTCCTCTTTTTCTTTCTGTAGAGCTCTAACCTGTGGTCATTTTTCACACAGATTTATGATTATTTTTGAGAGGTATATGAAGCTTCTTGTGCTTGAAGTAAAGACGTTGAAACAAGAGAAGTGGATGTAGTATACCAGAAGTTTTGAATATTTCATTTTATTGCGAAGCCCAAAGTAAATAATGTCTGCCAAGAGTGATCCATCCAGCAGTGACATCATTGTATCATGGAATGCCAGCACTCAGCATGACATTTCTGTTTCTGAGGAAATATTTCTGAGATTTTAATATTAACATTTTCCAACTATGGAATTCAAGAGAACACATTAGATATTATATGAATAGATTTCACTGCTTGCTTACAACTGATCTGGAAGCCAGCACTTTTTGATCTCATCCAGATGGTCTTCTCAATTTCTAAATTGCTGTGTCTGTGACACATTATGATGATTAGACATGTATTTTATACCTTTCATATTATAAAAATGAAATAAAATTATATGTAGAAGAATATCGAAGATGAATAAATTATTCTTTAGTCAAACAGATTATTCTTAAACTGGTGATAAGACTGTTCAGCTCTTTTGAAAAGGCTGACTTCCATTACAGACTCCATTCCAGCTGTTGGAGGAGATCTGGGTTGGAGATTTGTGTTGCTGTGTTTTTAAGTTTTTTTATCACTGTATGTTGGTGATTATTACAGATAGTTGTCTCATGAACATTTTCTTATGTGTATGTGTCCAAATCCAAGAAGAATTCATTGTATTTCTTCACAATACATTAATTTCTTCCCTAAATTATGCATAGGGCCAATTTCCTGCTGCTGGTGTAAATCAGCATTACCCCTCTAAAACTGAGCTGCTACAAGTCAGAACAATGAGTAAATAGCTGACTCTCAAAACTATACAATGAAGATTTTCACCGCTACTGTTTCGAGATACAGGAAAACTTGCTTCTAGAAAGCGTTTGGCTTTTCCCAGTTCCCTCCAGTTTTGCTTCTATATGTAGAACCTTTGATTAAAAGGATGTACTATTGTGATATGATACAAAAAGGTCACACATATCTAAGTACTGTGTCACCATAGAAAGTTTAGGGATATCAGTAAGTTAATTGTCTGGGTCATTTTTCTAGGAGAAGATGGTTTACAGAAAATAAACCTATTCTGATATGGGACCTCACTCATGGGAAAGCGCCAGTATTCAAGACTAGAAGAGCACGAGACTCAAAAAGATGAGCTATTTAGTTGAGAGATTTTGCTGCAAAAACCATGTCAAATTTTCCCTGCAAGCAGATCCATAGCTACTAATGATTTAAACCATGCTTGTCAAACATAAAAGGGATTTGTTCTGCTGTCTGTGTTAGCTTAATATTTTGATATTTTAGGACCTACTAAGAGGTGCAGACAGGAGGCAAATCACACATTATTATGAGACATTTTTAGAGGAAGAATTTTGATCAAATACATAGTTTTTTTTAATTTGTCAAGAACAACATAAAGCAGATTGAATTCAGAGAGATTTTCTCTTCTTGAATTGTTCTACAAAAAATAGATTGTCTTGCTTTCTTTATATCACATTTTCTCAAGGAAATTGCTTTTCAAATTGCACTGAAATCAGGGCATCTGTTTTGAAACAGACACGCTATAGCTAAATCTGTTGGTGAAACCCAGTCACACATCTGCCCCTTGAGAGGAAGCTGCAGTTTAAAGAATTTATTCTAATACTTTTGCTGAGCTTTCTTAGGCATCAAACTTCTACAGATTGATAAGAATTCTCTGTAATAATTCTCACTATGTCCTTAGAAAGGTCAGTGTATGCTATGAAGTATGACTGACAGTTTCATACTGTAACACATTTACAGTGAATTCTTTACTCTAAAGGAGGTAGAGTTTCCATGGAAGTGTTACTTTGCATGGATCACATAAATATATGTCATTGTTATTTGCCAAAAATTGATTCATGCTCTGCGTTCCAAACAACTGAGATGTTAATCAGAACACATAACATTAGGAGTCTAAATTAATATGAACTGAAAGATATTAGTGATTTAGAGCACCTGAATCACCTGTCTACTTACCTCTTCTCTCCCTTTACTTTCTACTTCTAATTGAAAAGTATCAGAGGTCTGTTCAACACAGGATAATAGACAAATTTGATTCTCCTCTTGATGGCAGAAGACTTGTTCTGATGGCACTGCTCTTAGGAGTTTTAGGAAGAACTAAAGGGTGCCATGCTACTTTTGGAAGAAATTATTGCAATGCATCTCTGCCTTGTTACTGCCCACTACACTTCCTTCCATTCCTTCAAAGTGGAACTCTCCTTCTCCATTAAATGTCATGACATCTATTGTACAGATAAAGAGTGTGAGCATGTGGCTGAGATTTCGTGCCTGAGACTTGATGCTGGGTGATGGCCCTGTTATATCACAGGGCACAAAAAGATCATAAGTCATGGTCATTACAAAGAAAGCCCTTAGCAACACAATTAGCACTAAATCTGCACTCTAAAGTGGTCCAGACTTTGCACATGGACAGCATTTTCTCCCAGCAGTCAGAAAAGGCTATGTCCATATTAACAAGTAATTTTGGGAATACGAGAAGATCGGTACAATAAAGTGGCTGGTACTGAGTATCTATCTCATGTCAACCCTAAATGCCTCTGAAGGGATTTTTCCTCACTCTAGCTCTAGTCTAATTTTGTAGAGCAAATGTGCATTAATGGTTGGGGCATGGTAGGGTGATGCTGTAGCCCATCTCCTTATTTAGTTAAGGAAGAGATGACTACATCTACAATGGAAAATAATCCTACTGGTATGAACACTGTTTTCTTAGGAGTTACAGTTAAAAACCTTGACCTGGAACTTTGCATGGGACTAATTCACTGTAATTTGCCATGTGTGTGTATGTACACCTGGAAACTATTGTTATCTCCCTCAAATGAGATTTTAGTTTGCATGGGCAGTTCTAGACAGCTGTTGAAAGAAACATTGGATGAAACCACTGGAAACTTTAATCATATGGATATAAACTCCAAAGGCCAAAACTGAAAGTAACCACTTAGTTTTAATGAATCTGAAAATCAAAACCAGCATGTCACAACACAGCACCTGATGGAAGGATCAACTTCATTCTTTCTGTCCTGGAAGAAAGGGGACAAGAAGAAAGGAGACAAGAAGGGAACACTAAATTCTTTCTATCTAACTGCATATTTCCATAATCAGAACCACACTGTGATTCTGATTGTTTTGATTAATCTCCCAAGCACTTTCTTTTGCACTGCAGTTGTTCCACACCCTCATATGCATTTCTACAAAAGATGAGTTCTGGTGATACATAACAAGTGCAGCACGCCTTCTCCTTTCCCTACTATATGCTTTCTTTGGAGGTGATCAAGTTAGACATTCTCAGGCTAGAATACTTGTTGCTTATTACATGAGTTCATAAATTTCCAAGAAGTCAGTATTAATCCATATTATAAACTACAATTTATTTTCTTTTTAATTTAATGACAAATACAACTACTGCAGTATTTCTTGGGGAAAAATATCTAGTCCTATGCTGTTTTCTCATCATGTGGACCTTCCAAGGAAGGGTAGAACCCTTCTTATTATTTCCTTTTACAGCCTCCAGTACTTTTTTTTCAGATTCCAACACCACAAAAATCCTGCCTTGAGAGGTAATGTGGGTTCCCTGTTGTCCACCAATGCTGCCAGGCCCTCACCTCCAGCAGGTCTCTGTGCTCTGACTAACTGCTGTGGTAGGACAGGATTGAAACCGGAGTTGGCAGCTCCTACTGCCAAGGCACCTCCCAGCATGGAGATATGGAACCACACCAGCCTCTACCTGGCTACAATGGGAAAATTACATGTAACATTTTTCATCCTGCGCTCTGGGCTTTAGTCAATACCAAATAAAACCAGCTATCCCTTGTATACCTTTTCTTGTTACTTGACACCTAAATGTTAAAGAAAAATACCTTTTGACCTTACTTTTGTGTTTTTCTAGTGAAGAGACAGACTAATAACTAGAACATGTATGCCAGACAGAAACTCGCAGAAAGTGCAGTAGGATGTCCCTCAAGACATGGGTGACCTGCTTTCAGCTGTTTTTCTGCAAAAGGATTTCAAATTATCTGTCAAGTCACAAGCTATGCTGAGGTAGTGTTTTATCTGCTGTTGAACTCACTTTGCATGAAAAAAATCTGTTTTCATTAAACGGCAGAGAGGTATGATGCTTTATTCCCACAGCAGACTATAGCCTAATTTCTCATTGTTTAGTGGCAGGAAGTACTCTTATGGTGAGCTGCTGCTTAATAAGGGTGAAAATGGGCCTCTATTCCAAACAAAGTTTGAATTGCTCCCTTGTACCTGTCCTCAGCATCTTCTCTTGCACACTGTCTAGGGCCAGCATACTCATTCCCAGGGTCTGTGAATACAAGCTCTGCTCTGCCGCTGCTGGCATTGGACTTGAGAGGGCAAAAAGTTCAACCAAATATTAGTTAGTGGACTGCTGAGATGAGATTTAGGTCACCCTGATTTTAAGTGTCTGCAATAAGACCCTGGTGACTAACAGCAACTAAAGCAAATAGAGTACAGCCAGCAATGTGAGCAAGTCCTCTCATCCGGTGCAGGTGCCTGCTTAAGGTGAATTAAATAGCTCTCAGCTCTACTGACTACACCAGTGACTCTAGTGAGAGCTTTGTCACAGAGTTTACGTGTAGATACCCACATTATTAATACCTGCAATAAAATGAGTTTAATCCTCCCCTAAAGCTGCTTTTTCATCCCAAACTCAGACACATCATTAATCTTTTCAAAATCATCTATTTTGTGTGTTTTAGGAAGGAATTTGGATTATGAGTTATACTAGGAAAAAGAAGAGATGGATATGTATTTCCTCACAGATTTTCTGAAATACATGCCAAGATGATTTTGTTTACTGTTGTTTTGGTTTCTTGTCCTTGTGTATGTGTGTGTGTACACATGTATATACATGAACACACAGACATATGTATAGATTGTGCACTTGTGGTAAACAAAATTTTCCTAAGTCGCTCACTTCTACTATACTTCCTTAAAGTGGACAATAATGCTCACTTGCTTACTGCATATGCATGTGGGAAGGCTATTTACTAATTTTTACAAAATGCCTTGAAGTGCTAAGGATCATTACCTTAGAGGTGATAAGAAATTTTAACTCAGTTCACTTTTCATGGTATTTTCTTTTGCATATGGATGGATATTGCTTGATTGTGTGCAGTAGGCTTAATCTCCAAGGAAAAAATCCAGTAAGTACCTTGCTACCAGAATCACCCTAAATCCAAACACGGGGTATAAGGTGAAGTGAGTTGCCATGTTCCTTATGCCTGCATCTGAGATGTATATAAAATTTATGGATTTTTATAATTGATTCTGTTTTTAAGTAGCTTACCTTAGGCAACTTATTTACTATCAAGATTTCCAGTGAAGCCCTAATGTAGAGGTGATGGCAGTTTAATTTCTGATATTTGGACAAAGGTGTCAAATGGTCTAAGTATTGAAATTCCTTTTTACCAATTTACTGGGAATAACAAGACTCAAGAGGAAACAAGCAACGATTAGTTCTTCACAGGTGAACAACTGATTCTTGAATTTCTTCACTATCTTTTCTTAAACACTTTCTGACATCTGCTGGACAATTTTGAATGCTGTGCATCAGATTGTTGATTCATCTGGCATAAGAATGCAGGCAGACAAAGGTGAATATGCTAAAAACTGGACCTGCCTTTCTCTTTTTTTCTGAATATTGCATGATATGCAACCTCTTTACTCTGAGTATTGTGTGACATGAAGTAACAGAAATCTCCACAAAATAATTGTGTAAGAAATAACCAGAAAAAAATTTCTTGTAGCAAGTTTGGTTTGTAAAGCTGATGACTGGCAGGCTGCATCATAGCTGTGCATTACTAGATCTGAGCTCAAATCCTAGCACCTCCAACAAATCTTTCTGATGTGGAATACCTTCAGGCTCTCAGAACTAAATCCATGACATTTAGACTTATGAAAACAATTGAAATTAGTTTCTCTATACTATACCTGTACAGATGAAACTTGATAGTCCTCCATAGATGACATCATCATTGTCTGGTAATATAAAGGGACACCTCGTTTGAACCTCCAAACAGTATTGCTTGCAAGGAATTCTGTTGCTGCAGTGAAACTGTGTGACTTCAAAATACTGGGAACAGAGCCAGGCTTTGTAGACAGTCTGGAAAAAAGAGAAGAACCAAAAATATAGATGGATGACAATGGCACTGTCATTATTAGAAGAACATACTGTACTGCACACCTACATTAATGCTGCTTTTGGACGAAAATTTTGAGAGAATATCACCTGGGTAAAATATGCTCATAACTTTTGACTGTCCTCCCACTTCAGAAATGAAATCTCCAGCCAAGTCATTTAAAAGCAACAGTTAGTCAGGACCAGGCTTATGCTATTATATTATCTCAGTTTGTAAACAGGTATGTCTCTTAGATTTGACTTTTTATTAGATGCATGCAGGCATGGAACACACCCCTGTCCCTGCATTTTATTATATGCTAAGTGAGATCCTAATCTCGTTAGGAGCTGGACAAGGACAAATTTATGAAAGTGCATGCAAGAAAGAGTTGAAAACTGGGCTCGTGCCATGTCTCTCTTTATATCATCTAGAGCTAAGCTATCAGGTTGCAATAGATGGTGCTGCTTCCCTTCAAATAAAACCTTATCCAGTCCACAGCATTAAAACATGCATTAGGGTTCCTGAACACCAACAGCTGCAGACTAGGGGATAAATCTGCCACAGTGAGAACCAATGTCTACATTTGGATGCTAAAAGGAGCACTTTAAAGATGGTCTCATCTGATGCTGCATAGCGATGGCTGCAGGACCTGTGATTATTGCAATTATTGTCACCATTTAAACAGAAAAGTAAAATAAACATGCTGATTTTAATTTTTACTACCTTTTGTCTTCCAAACAATGATGCTTTTCATTATAATTAAACTCCTTTGGACACGGAAAAAATTAATGTAAAATTAGATAGGACACCAAGCTACAAAGGTGATTAAAAACCCGTGTGACTGAGTACAGAGAGGTTTGTTTGTTGCCCATTTTATTTTCCACTTAACTGTTTTGGAGTACATTATTTACTGTATAGATACTTGCTATCTTGCTTGTTACATAGCATTCCTTTTTTGTATTTTTTAATTATCTGA
Organism: Corvus cornix cornix; assembly: GCF_000738735.6. Lineage (NCBI taxonomy): Eukaryota > Metazoa > Chordata > Aves > Passeriformes > Corvidae > Corvus > Corvus cornix. Next base: position 82,156,342 of record NC_046332.1, read on the forward strand.
AAATCCTAGTAACAACCTTTCATTAATCACAGACTGAAAACCAATATAGTCAGCTTATCATTTCCATTCTTTCTAGGACTGATTTAATAAAAAAGAAAACTGACACCTGAAATGACCAATCTAGATGAGAGTTTGGTTTTATTTCAGTATGTTCCATCTCACTGGTTATAATTTTATGAATGTCAATAACAGCATAAATTGTATAACTAATTTCAATGAATCACAAATCTTTTATTTTAGATTGTTTGCAACAGTAGCAGGTATGGGTAAGGTTGCTAGGTGATAAAATGAAGCCTTTATTACTAATCTATGGTTTGTGATTATATCTTTTCATAGCATTTTTTGCTACTGCATTCTGTAGAACATGGTTTTTTTTTCATTACAAATTCAATTTTAATTGCTTACTAAAGTTTCATATCCACAGTACATGAATAATGAGAAGGAAGACCAGGAGATGTATGCACCTTTTGCTCTTAAACAAACTTTTAAACAGAAAGTTGTTTTCCCACTCTTGATTACATCACCCACCACAGTTTTGATACTTCAATTGCTTTACTGACATTTGCAACAATGAATCACAGAATCACAGAATATGCTGAGTTGGAAAAGACCCACCAGGATCATTGAGTTTAACTCTTAGCCCTGCTCAGGACCATCCCCAAAAGTCACACCATGTGCATTGTCCACACACTTCCTGAACTCTGTCAGGCTGGTGCTGTGGCCACTTCCCTGGGAAGCCTGCTCCAGTGCCCAGCCACGCTCTGGGCGAAGAACATTTTCCTATCTAAATCTCTCCTGATACAGCTTCATGCCATTCCCATGGGTCCTGTCACCTCAGAGAAGAGATCAGTGCCTGCCCCTCCTCTTCCCCTCTCAAGGAAGTTCTAACTGCAATGAGGTGTCCCCTCAGTTGCCGCCAGGCTGAACATACCAAGTGACCTCAGCCACACCTCAAGGCCTGTCACCATCTTTGTTGCCCTCCTTTGGAGCTTTATATCCTATGTTGTGGCACCCAAAACTGCACACAGGATTCAAGGTTAGGTGAAATAAAGCAAGAGTTTTTCTATTTTTAATTAGTGATCATAGTCAGCTGTTTGGAAACAGGAATGCTGGGTCAGGTAATAGTTATATATTCACAGATGGTCTTTCCTGATCACTAACACCTTAAACCTGTTTAGTATGAACCCACATGTTCTCTTCATAAAATAGATCTAATAGGAGTAAGTTGGTTAATGACTCATATTTGAAAGTGTACATCAGTTTTTAGGATGGATATTGAACAGTGCACCATACATGGTAACAAGAAAATGAGCAAACCCATGTGTCTACTTAAGCAAGACAGAAAATTTTTATTCAGAAGCAGAAGTAAATAACGCAATTGTGGGCTTCTGTGAAGATTTTTGTGTATCCAATCTCAGTTCATACAAATCATCTTCCTCCTCTGATTCACAAATCCTCAGCTTTGTCCCAAAATTATATTTGAATTCTTGTCCGTATTTCTAAAGAATGCATGAATATACCTGTTCCTGAGATCTGTTTCTCAGATGAATGCCTCCCACTCTGTATCCTTTCCTATTTTCTTTTCCCTGCAGCTGATTTCAAACTTGCATATAGTCTATATTGATATTTTTAATATTCTGGTTCCCTTTTGCTCTGTTTTACCCAGCGAGGCTACACAGAGTACTAGACAAGGCTCATCCATGTATCTGTCAGTACACTGCCTTCACAGCTTTGGCCTGTGCTAATTCTTACATTTCCAGACAGTGCTCAGCCATTGTCTGGAAATAGTATGCCAAGAACTGTACCCAGTAAGCAGTTTTGTCTTTTTCTGGAGAAAAAGGAAAACTATGTATGTGTTTGCAGTTTAGCTGTAGTGCGTTACCTGGTAGACCAGAACGTAGTCCCTCTCTTCTCTTACCACATCAGACATGATTTAAATGCCTACTTTCCTAACAAACACCCCAAATAATCTCTCCTACCCTTCCTGCACTTTATAAGCACAAAAGGTTTTACACAGCCATCTTACTTTCATGCTTAAATATGTGCTACCCAGGAGGAAGTATAGAAGTGGAAGAATCTATCTCATATTTGTTCATGCAACTCTGCCCACTAGCATTTGCATAGTTCCACGGCTGACCCAGCTGAGTAAGAAGATCCAGAGTAGTCCAAAGTCTTTTCTCTGTTTCAGGGACAATGAGTAGTGGCTTTTTAGCTTTAGTAGAAGTCCATTATCTGGAACTGAAATTTCTTGAATTTTCTGGAATTTTTTCTAATAGTAAAGCAGATACTATGGCCTTTGATCGGCCAGTATTCCTTCTTTTACACAGGGAAATACAGATTTTGCTTGGTTGGGAATTTTTCTCTACCTCCTAGGAAGTCCAAAATTTTCAGAGTTTTAAAACATGCATTATGTAACAAGACCTGAAACTATCAGTGAAATACACATTGGCCTGTATATTGAGTGTGGTGTTCACTTTACAAACTATGCTTCGATATGAGGCTTTTTTCCTTCTTAAAGAACATGAATAGCTAAACTCAAATATTTATAAATACAATAAATGTTTCTCTTATAAAATATTTCATATGGAAAACTTTTAAGTATTAGTTTAATTCTATTAGTGCTTTCCTATGTAATTTTCAATGTGTCAATGGAAAAGATGGAAGGTGGATGTGAGGACACCATGTGTTAAATTGCCAGAGGGAGGAAAAATCCTCTATCTTTTCCATTAAGTCTTCTAGAGCAGAATCTTTGCTCTTTCAAAACATGCACTTTCTCAAGAAACAAGTCAATAAAACAAATGCCTGGGATTATATTTCAAGGAAAGGAAAGAGGGACTGTGGCAGCAGTGGATGAAGCTTTCACTGTATTAGATTCTCATTTAAAGGAAACAAAGCTAAAAATCACTCCTAACATAAATTGAACTAAACTGAGTTATAAGATGGGAAAGCTACATACATTATAGAGAAAATGTAAGAATAAACAATTATCAATAGTCTTTGAAAAAAAAAGAGGCAATCTAGTGATTTAAAAAAAATAATTCAGAACTTCAGAAGACAAAATCATTTTCATTAACAGATACTTTAGTCATTGAAGTCAAGATACCAAAACCAAACAAAACTAACATGATGAAGATTTGTGATTTCTTACAATTATAAATTATTCTACATATTATAACCTTTTATATATGTTGCATATATATAATGTAGAAAAAAATAGAATGGTCTTGTGTTTTCAGCTGGCTTGGGACATGATTGAAACCTTTGAAATATCATAGTACTAACAGAAATCTGGCAAACTGAACTCAAAGAACAGAAAAAAACCCATGCTTTTCTGTTGGTTTTATTTTTAATCTTTCTTAACAAGGGAAAGAACTAAGATAAACTGGATTATTGATGCATCATGGCAACCACATAGACTAAATACCTCAATATATCTAAACATCTCATCTCTTTACCATTAACATAATTTTAGACAATACATTTGAAAGAGATACGGTCCTGTCTATTAGATGAGACACAGTGATGGCAAGATAGTATCACATAAGAATAAAGTCATCTTTCATATACAGAAGCATAGCTATAAAATCTCAGAAGGATTTAGTGGCAATTTTGCTCACCTAGATAAATTAAATCTACTTTACTTTGTACCTGTAGGAAAAAATTAAGATTAAACTTTTGAAAAAGAGCACGAGTTAATGCTGGCTTTATATATCTATATTTATGAATATAAATATGTGTGAGTGCCTATCTAGAGTGATCATAATAAAAATCTTCTTCGTTTTAAATTATTAACAATATTGTGATAAAAACTTATTATCAATTGGGCAGATTAATTTATTATTTGGGATTAATTTCATTTCTACAGTATAAGCTTCAAGCAGAAAAAATATTCTATGACTTCAGTGACCAATAACCCAACACAAATAACCAGCTTCAGCAATTCAAAGAATGAAAGCTTCACAAACTAGACATTAAACTGCATCTACTTGTCAAATGATTAGAGGTAATAAAAGGATTCAGAGTTAAAAGGAAGAAAGCAAGGCGGGGGAGATATGGAGAATTCTGAGAAACTAAAAGGACACATTTTGTGCTTTTTCTCTCAGGACATTAGGAAGAACACTTATTTTTGTCTTTGTGTGGAGACTGGCAGTCTTGGTATTGTCTCTTTTTTTGGATATTCTGTATCTCATATCACACATGAGGTTAGACAGTGTCTGAGTTATTCTTTCCAGTCTTGAAAGGCAACCAGACAGAGTTCTTAGTTAATACTGTTACGTTAATCACCTAGAGAGGGGCCAGGAGCTGCTGCCCCCAGTGTGGACAGTATGGCTGCGTAGAACAGTTCATTGGCTGACCACAGCCTGGGTCATTACACTAGCAGACTTCCAAGTGGCTGTGCAACTGCACAAAACTAATTTTAACAAGATGACCTCTAAGGTCCCCTCCAACCCAGGCCATTCTGTGATTCTATACTTCTATGATTCTATGCTTCTATGATTGTATGATTGTATGATTGTATGATTCTGTGCTTCTATGATTCTATGATTCTCTTTGCTAAGACTGCAAAACCAACTAGAAGATAAAGTTGTATTTACCATGCATATATGCCCACAGTTTCCCTCCCTCCCCATCTCATTCTCACTCAGTCATACACACACAATACACATGATTCCGGATAACCTGAGTTGTGTCAGAACAGATTGAGTACGTAGCCTTAATCATCTGAGTCACACTGCATGAGAGGTATCAGTAGAACAGAATGGAAAAGCTCAATCAGTTTCATTCTCTACAGCTGTCAATTCTTCCTGGTTTTCAAGAGATGAATTCAGCTCATTTTTGCCCCTTCCCCTGTGGACTGTCATTTCCAGGAAGTACTTTAACCATTTTCCATAGAAAAGATTTTTTTCCTCACTGAGGGAAACTTTGATGTTATTGGCTGGGTTGTCACAATAATTACACAAAAGGGAACTTAAAAATCATCGACAGCTTTTACTGTGTAGATGTGGAGAATGGTGGGAGGGAAAGAGAGTAGGAAGAGAGAAGTCACAACAGAAATTCTCTCTCTCAAAATGGTAATTTTTCTGAATCAAAATAAATTTTAACTGCTTTTAACTGATGCTTTGCAAGCATATCCATTCCTCACTGTGAAAATGAAGTCTTCAAAGAGAGCACAACTGAATAATTTCACCTACCAGTTGGAAAGGAAGAGGCCCCTTATGAACTTGAGAGGTGTTTCAATCACTCACATTTTCAATGACATCAGGAAATTGTACCTTATTGGAATAAACAAATTGCCTTCAGAAAGTGTGATATGATTCCAGTTCAACTTGTCCCAAAGTTTGTGAGTATTTTGAGAAAAATTCTGCAGTTGTTATGTATACTCAGGAGTACGTCAGGTTGTGACTGACTAATTAATTAATTTTTCCAAGAATATTCATGGAATAACCTCTTAAGCAAGCTGAGCTTTTTCAGGAGAACTGGCTGGAGAAACTGCATTCATATAGAAATGAATAGTGATGTGGCCTTCAGATTTTGATACATTCTACCTTAGTGGTGCCCAGTACATGTTTACTCATTGACAGCGAACAAGCTGTCTATGGACAGTGAGATCTGTTCCCTGTCAGCCTCACTTATAGCACATGATTTTCTGTAACCCTAAAGATGCTGGTACAGAAGGTACTTCTTATATGCAAAGGATGATGTCTATTTCATGTCTAATCTTTGCCTGACTCATAGAGTTATGGATGTTTGAACTATTTAAAGTCATGATGTGTGCATTTAAAGTTAGGCCATATGTTCAAATTCCATGGTTTACTTTTTTGTTGTTGCTGTTGTCTGGGTGAATCTGTGGTATTCTGTGACATTACCACAGCCAATAATGTTGTGTCTTGTAGGGTTCTCATTTCAACATTTTATGAAATATTTTTAAAGTATCTGCTTCAGCCTAATTTCCTTACTTCATTTTATCTTTTTTGTTGTTGTTTTTTTCAGTATTCCACAATCTCAAAGTGTAGGCATTAATAACAGTAGTAATACTTATGAGCCGAGATGTTGTCAATAACAGAGTTGGAGAAAAGCTACTGGCAAAGGCTGAAAAACTTTTTAAACCATTACTTCCACAAATAAAGATACTCACTCATTCACTTAGAACTGCGCCCGAACACTGACCAGGCAAAAGATGAATATATTAAACACTATATATAGGAAATAAGAGGATGAAATTGCAATGAAGGATTTTATGTAGCAACGAGGAACCTCAGAAGAGCACACCTATTTCTCCCAGTGATAAAACTTTTGCTGTGAAACTCACTTCAAATATTATGAGTGTTTTACAGCAGCAAAGAAATGCTACATCTGTGAAGCACAACCTCTAAAAGGCTTTTTATATTTGGATCACCAGGGTATTTTGTGTTGGTTTGAGTGACAGTTCATCTTCCTTAGGAAATACTTGGGTCAGTCTCAGTGTCTGCTTTGTGCATCAGGACCGGAGATATCATGTTGTACAAGCAGAGATGTCTATTAGATAGCTTACAAGTGTATTTTATATAGACTACATAACCAAAATATAAATGGCTAACTGGTAGAAAACCTGATTAAATCTGACAAGGATAGTGTTACAAATGTGGACTCCCCAAGGAACTTTGTCATTTTTGAGCATTAAGGGCAGTCTGAGTTCAGGAAAACTGCATTTTGCATGTGTACTATGGAATAAAAATCAGCTTTTACAGAGACTCTTCTGCCCATGAGGGTTGCAGGACTGCTGTTGGTATTTCTCTTTTGCTGGGCTTTGTTCCCAGTCCCATTCTGAGACTTTGGGTAACCTCACGATAGGGCTGGCAAAACACACAAATAATGCAGCAACAGTGACCAGATAGGAGGGAAAAATACTCTCCACAAGGTATCTTTGCCAAAGAATATCAGTGGTACCACCAGTGACTAAATGTTCTTCACTACATGCAGTAGGAAACGTATAACAAATGGGTTTCAAATATGTGGGTTGCTGAAAATAAAATATTTTGTAGGAACAGTCTCTAAAAGGAGATTTTTTTCCCCCTTAAGCTATAATTTTCATTTTGTTTCATCACTATCAAAATCAAATAATTTTGACTGGGGAATTATTTTTCATTAGGTTTCAAATATTTCTTTCCAAATAAACTATTGTCATTCTGTTTCCGCACCCAAACATTCCTCATAAACCATTCATTTAAATACATGTCACATTATTGTATTTTATTTATTGATATTGATTCATAGCTGTTATGTTTTTTGGAGAAGTTGTTTTGTATATGCACTCCCACCTCCACCACTTTTTTCTGGGAAATTTTGATTCTGATTTTTTTTAATAAATCTGATGCAGAATGAATAAAAAATATCAATCTGAACTTCCTGTAAAACAGACATTATATTTTCCAGTTATTTCATTCTGGGTACAATTTTAAAATTCCTTGTGTTACAAGACTGTACCAGGAAATGAGAATGTCTGTTTCCTATTATGGATACTTATGCCTGAAATTTACAGTAATTTGGGAACAAACACATCTGTTTTGTGGTTATTTTAACCTTTGATTTTGTTTCTATTTTATTATAATGAATATTTTCTGTATCTGCATGGATGGAATATCATAAGATAAATATTTAAATATTTATTCAGAAGATCTTGATGCCACAGAATGCAAACTATTGTGTTAAGAGGCAAAAGCTTTTAGCATTTCCTAAATTAAATAGACAAACTTGTTTCTTTCCCTATTTTACCCATTGTATAAATAAATTCATTTGAAAGACACACATGCTATTTTATTTGAAGATAGAGGAAAGGTAAACCAAGGTTGAAATTTATTTGCCAGAATATTGTTGATCTCAGCTTCAGTTCATATGCTATGAAACAAGATTTCTTTTAACCAAATACAGATGTGGAATACCAAGCTGCTCTGCTCACATATTTGTTGTTTATATTGGAAACGATGAACTGAAAGATGCAAATATGCCAGCTCCTAATAGAAATATGTCTCTTTGATTATGGAAACATTACTGCAGAGGAGATGGTATCAATGTCTCACTTTGATACTTGAGAAAGTATATATATATATAGGAAAGATCTATAAGGTTTCAGTCTGCCAAAATAAATCAAGTTTCTGCAAAGCAAAAATGTGCAAAAAACCCATCCACCAGTCTTGTCATTCTAGTGATTAGCCATCCAATCAACTGAGGTCATCATCATGATAAACCTCACTGTTGTTTCATAATACCCTAAAACCTGAACTCATCCTCTGTATCAGAATTCAGTTTTAGCTGTTTCTTAATATAGCAAGGAAACTTTCTTTTGAAGATCATAAACATCCCTTTGGGTGAGCTTAAAGAAAATTGAAGATTAAATAACTCATTATGGAAATAAGCAGTCTTTTAAAAAAAAGGAGGCACTAGTCTTTGATTTTGTGAGCTTAATAGTATTCCATCTAATCAGATACTATATTAAAATGTTCAAATTATAAAAGAAAAAAGCAAATTAATAATGTTTAAAGTGTCTGATCAGCTCTCCTGCAAAGTTTAAGGTCCACTAGCTTCAAGTCAGCTCACAATGGTCAGGAGCCTATTTTAAAGTTTTACAGCTTTCTAAAATTACATCTGAATTCATGAGCCAAGCGATGTGTTAAGGCTGGAAAGTAATTTTGTTCAACTCTGCTTTGCCTCATTTCTGAAGTAGTGGTGTTGCCTTTCCCTGGTCTTAAAATTAAGCACCAAATACGGTTTAAGGAAAAATGGGTTTTTACCTTGGTATTTAAGGATCCTTAAGATGCACCACTTCATCCAGGTGGAGCGCACCGAAATGCACCCCGAAATGCACACGAAATGCACACACGTGACAGATTGCGTATACAATTTATAGACCTTGCAAAGTAGCATATCTATCAAAGATTCCCCAATGAGAAGCTTAAATGAATAGCATGATATCCCCCCATCCCAAGGAATTCCCCCCTGGATGGACTATCTCAGTTTACAGGATGTGTTCTAGAAAGGACCTTGGTTTCTCAGGATAGCATAGGGCTTTCTGGCCCCAACTGTGAGACCTCCAGGATGTTTGGTCTCGTGGCTTAATGGAATATTAGGACTATGCTAAGTTATCAGGCTTAAGGAATTACAAATACGTATGCTAAAAGCACTGAGGATATATAAAAGGTATATAAAAGAAAAGGCAAAAAATCATCATGGCATCAATGGTAGTCTGTGTAAATCAGCTCACCATGACAGTATTCAGAAGATTGATACCACTGATTACCAGTGTATGCAGGAGCAAGGAGAGTCCCTGTCTTTATATCCTCTGCTTTCTCAGATTAAGGACCTAATTTTTACTGCCTGCTAAACTCCAGCATCTCTCAGAAGAGAGACTCCCTTAGAGGTTCTGGGGGATTCCAATCAACTTGCAGCTGACATAAGCTGATATAAACATACACAGAGAAGAAGTATCCTATGCCTCTAATTTCTCTTTCCATTTGGAATTATAACTTGTTTAAGCATAAGACTTATTCAAACTCAATACTGAATTTTCATCTTGATCATTCAGGAAGTGGAGGGGCAGGTGCTGATCTCTTCACTCCTGGGACCAGTGACAGGCTTCGAGGAAACAGCAGGAAGCTGTGCCAGGGGAGGTTTAGGTTGGCTATCAGGAAAAAGCTTTTCACCCAGAGGGCAGTTGGGCACTGGAACAGCTCCCCAGGGAAGTGGTCAAGCACCAGCCTGACAGAGTTCAAGAACAATGCTCCATGGTGTGATTCTTGGGGTGTCCTGTGCTGTGTCAGGAGTCAGACTCAATAACCTGGATGGGTTATTGACCTCAGCACATTCTATGTGCTGATTCTATGATTCTTGATTCTATGAAAATTCAGTAAATAAGATAATAAAAGCTAAAGAAAAGGAGTTAATGAATCTAGAAGAGAGAAGAAAATAAATGCTTTAGAACACGAAATATATTTAAAAAGAAAAGAAGACCCCCAGAACTTAAAACTAAGGAAGGAGCCTGTATGGTGCAGTTTCCAGAAATATCATATGTATCACTGATGTAAGTTTGTTTTAATAATGGTTAATTGAATTGATTAAGAGAACTTTATTATGGTGTAAACTATTTAGAGGCAAAGCAGATTGTCCTTACTTTTTTCTCTAGACGTTCTGAATGTAAGAACAGGGCCAGAGGCTCCACTGCACTATTCAACACTGTTACACTCAGTGTCCTAGAGCTGTGCTACTTTTCCCTCTTACATTTAATTTACAGATTGACATAAAGACCTCAGAGTTGCATGCTGTTGTTATGACATCGAAGTGAAACATCCAGACATCTGAAGAGGGTGAGTGGCTGAGCTGAAAAGCAGCTCCCAAGGAAAGGAGACTTTTTCCTCTCTTACAGTTTTTTCTCACACAGCTCTGGTTAAAAGCCACACAGCTGTACTAAAAGCTGAGCCCAGGTAGCCAAACTTGGCCCAGATGGGAATATATATGACATTGCAATCAGAGCCATGACAACCTGTGACCATGCAATTGACAATTCATATTTTCTGGGAGGGCACAATAAGCTCTCCAAACAGTTTACAATTAAGCTCAACAATAAACTCACCCAAGAAGAGCTATCCCAAGTGAGTATTTCACCAGTCTGGGGTGGCTCTGCAAGGGCATAGAAACTTGCCACCGCAGAATGATGCTTATCATCATAGGGGATAACAGAGCAAAGGACAATTTTCGCATACCTTGTGCTGTTTCACCTGCCAATCTGATAATCACCAGCATAAAAACTGCAACAAAATCTCACTTCTCTTTTCCAAGAAGATTTGGAAGCATCATGTGTCTATTTAAGGATTTGTACAAACTGTCTGCAGCTTTGCCCCCAGTGACAGCTCCCATCTATAACTTCAGCATTCAGAGATTTTACACCATATAACACAGTATTTATGAGATTACAAACTTTTAACCATCCTAGGAAACCCATGTTACTTTTTTAAATTTTCTGCTTTTTCTCTATAATCTAACCATATGCCTTTGAAGTTTCTACTTCACCAACAGGCTCTTAATTCATTGGATGTCTTTTAACTTTTTTTTTTTTTTAAACTGGATTTACCTTGGAGAATTACCTTGGTGAGAATTTGAGGTGTATTTTGGATTCTTTCTGCTACATTTGCTCATATATAAAGATAAGTAAAATAAATTTAAGATGGCTAAGACCCTATCCAATTATTCAAGCACTGCAGTCATATAATGTAACGTGCCTGTAGACAGAGATGGCTGATGCAGTTAAACACAAAATTAAATCTCTGTCAGGTAAATTCTCCACCATTAAGAGCCATATTGAAATCAGAGATTATTACTGGAAATTCTTTCTGGCATTCAGAGATTAAAGTGGAACTTTTCAAGTGCTACTGACAAGTAGAAATTCCTATTCAAATACTTAGATCTATCAGGTTTTGCCACTTAAAATCTAATGCATCTTTTATATCTCCTAAACTTGTAATGATTCTTCATCAGTTTAAGCCACTAAATCTTCCTTATTGGCCAATTAGAAAAAACAAATGCAAAGATAAGGTATGGAATTATGGTTCCATTGAAGACAAGACAGATCTGTGACTTCTACCTAATTCTGTATGCCAGACCAGTTGTCATGTCTTATACACCCCGTGAAGAGGGGCTCCATCAGGCTTTCCCTAGGAGAATGTGAGATAAGCATCACTTTGAGAAAGTTTTGGATTCAGGGCATGAGATTTGAGACTTGGTAGTAGAAAAAAAATCTCAAGATCTTTCTGATGATGGGATTGGTGCATAGTCAGCAGGTACTGTAGTGATAGTCTGCAGTCTTTAAGAGCTCATAGACTACATAGTTTTGCACTGACTGCTCAAGATTGAGACCAAAAGCTAATCATGGGTGCAGAATTCAAAGCTGTTAAGCACATAGGCAAATAAACCCACTAACTTTTAGTATCTCTGAAGCAAGTGATGTCACTAGCCTTTCTGTTTGATAAAACCTTCTCTTTTGCTTAGGTTGAGTATATTTGCTTCACTCACTTGTCAGGAAGATATGAATGATACAGTTCTTTTTCTATTTTTATTCTTGTTTTCCTCCTTTCTTTTCCTACATTTCCAAAATGCAAATGCTTGTTTATTTTTCCCAATCATTTTCTGTGTTAGCAGTCATCTAACCTGTCCTCATACCTGGATGTCTGGAAGTTTTTGGAAGGAAAAAAATAGGTCTAATTCCTTTGAACTTTGTTGTGCTTCCAGAGTTTCCAGAGAAGATCCAGGAATGTCTCAGTGATTCCAGCCTGAGAGGAGAAGGTCAGCTTTTAGTACTAATATACACTTCTGCCAAAGAAAAAGGTGATTTTAACAGTATGTACAATGTATATGACACTTGTCTTCATAGTGCCTGATGTTGGGATCAGTTCTGCATGCCTCTTCCAGGAAGAAAAAAGGGGTTTTTTTATGCAAGACTGAAAATTGGAAATTTCAAGGCAGGTCATATTAGGTAGTTTTCAGCTAACAAAACCCCCCTCATCTTATCTAATTGCACGATGAGAGTGATACTGCTCTGTGAATGGCTGTACTAGCAGCTTTCTCCATAAAGAGAAATAGTCCTTGTTTTTACTCTGCCTGATTTATATCATCTTTAATAGTATTAAATCTAAAATATATGTTTTTATCCGAAATATCAAAATCCTTTCACTGCTTGATGAAGTACCTTTGTGGAAAACTGAATATCATAATGTGCAGTGTTTGCTATAAAATTCTTTCTATTTGATCCTGTTGGATTATACGATGCTATCTCAATTCCAGGCATTTTTCTGAAACTTCTATATTCTTGTTATACATTAGACATCAATATCAATTTATTTACAGCTAAAATGTGCCCCTAGAGGCTCTCTGTTAAATGCTGTGCCAACTTAGAGAGAATAAGAGGATTTGGGGCTCAATGTTTTTCATAATTCATTAGTATTCTTTCACTGATTGGTACGCAATAACTATACTCAAGAAGACGCTGTGTATTCCACAGAGATACTGTAGAAGAGTTACACACAAATGAAACAGGATGAGCTTGTAATGCATACATTAAATCACTACCACACTATTTTTATGGCATTATATGTATTTGACTTGGTCATTACAGTAACAATTGTCCCCTCTTTTCCTAGGGGCTTGCCTGAGCTATGCAAAACTGCTATGCAAGCTGTTGGAAGGGGAACTTTTTCGCTCTGAACAAGTGTTGTTTGCTCTCAGATTTTCAAATATTTACTCCATCGCAGTTTTTCTTAGATGATTTCCTGTGGTACATTGGGTCAAGCCTGAATGTAACTATTTGCTGACATATCCAACAATTTGCATAGGTCAGTAGCATCAGGGAAAATATTTTGCCCTTCAAATTTACTTTTATTTGTTGTTGCTACAGCTTGTTCAGCAAATAGAAGACAATGTTGGAAGACTACCAAAGAGCCTGAGTGTAAAACATCAGATGTGCTACCAGAAATTGTACAGTCTGTCATTTAAAAAATTGACTAGATTAGCAGGATTGACAGTAGAAAATATTATACTTTGTACCTCAGAATGATTCCCTGTCATTCAGAAACTCTCTGAAAAGTAAGCCACAAACATGTCTGGAAGCCAATAAGTTGCTTAATATTTAAAAGTGGAATAATAACATTAAATGTAGATGGTGATATGAGAAAGGCTAAACAACCTCATCTCTGCAAAGGCAAATCCTCTCTCTAATGAATTCAAACTCTTCCAAAGCATAAAAATTAAAATGTGATCCTGATGACAATTTATTTAGTTTTTCAAAAATCCATTAACCAAGTCTCTAAAGAAAGGCAATAAGCAAATGAAATTATTATTGTCTGAGGGTAGTATACAGTCATGTATACGAAATGGGTAGTGGGAAACAAAAGGGAAAAAACCAGTATTCATCAGTACAAAAGGTTAAAAGCAGGGTGTCTCAGATGTTCAGATATATGCAATGTTTTGCTTATTAATGTATTAATGCATTAGAAAGAAAGCTAAACAAGAAGAAAACAAGGGTACTGAAATAAAAAGTTAATAAAGTTCAAAAAAAGAAATTAAACTTCAACTGAACTGAAAACTTTCTGAAGTTCAGTGCTGAAGAATTGAAAGAAAAGAAATTTTGTGACAAAAATTTTATTTATGTGTATACCATAAGGGATTTTATGTTTAACGTGCCAATCCTGGAAAATAATCTGGGTTGTGCTCTTCAGTGAGCTCTGCGCAGTTGCAGCTGGAAAGGACAAGTGGATTTATGAAACCTGAGAAATGAGATAGAAAAAGTGTCCTGCACAGTCAGTGCCACATGCCTACCTGGAATACTGCACCCAGAAACAGATAACCCCACATCAAAAGGGAGGCACAGAATTAGAGATGACTGGAAGATTAAGTTATGACATTTCAGAAAGGAGATGGTGACAGAAAAAAATCTATAAAATTATAAGTGTAGTAGACAGGAGGCACAATTTTCTGGTCTTGTTTTATACCCCAGAAATGGGAGGCAAATGAGTAATGAAATTGAAAAATCTAACTTTTCAAATATTTTTCCATGTAATGCTTGGGATTGGCAGTCATACAGTAATATTTTCTTGAGAACAAGAAACTAAGATTCAGAAAATCATCTTTCCAAGGTAAAGCCAGATGTATAGTTTCCAGAGGAAAATATTTTTGCAGAGCTTCAGAGTACAAAACTCAGTTCACCTTAGATACTTTACAGGGGTGTACTTGGTCTCTTTCTGAAGAACTTCTAGGCTTTATTCTGCATATGTAAAGACATTTACATGACTTACTTCAGGAGAGTTACAGCATTAGATACTTAAAATGCAGGTGCACACAAGGTGTCTTGGGTGCCTTACAATGACTTATTCTGAAATTTCTGGCTTTCTCCTATGCAGAAGCTATTGCTGACTATCATGGAAATAAGATTGTGGATGGGATGGCTTATTGATAAAGCCCTATGAGTGACAGTTGCCCTGTAGACTGTTGCCATCTAGGGAATTACTCCTGATTTCAATGGGCCACAACTGTGAATAAATCATGTGTTGGCTTTATCGATGTGTGTCCAAAGCGCAACTACAGACTCAGAAAACTTTGTAAGCTTCTACTCCTTGTTGACTGAACACTCATATTTGTTGTCAAAGCCAATGGGAAACCTGCAACAGCAGCCAGTGGAAATGCTTGTTCTGATTTGCCCACTGTGTTTAATAAAATAAGGTAAAAAGGTATGCGCCATACATACTAGAAGGAGAACTTAAATGCTTAATAAAAGAAAAAAAAAATCCTAAAGGTTAAATTACAAAGGAAAACAGATTAGGTTTTTTTATAATACAAGTCCTTGAAAGACTAGGTCTTTTTTACTGACTTCATTCTCAGCTGAATTAGACCTGTGATCTAGCCTTGTGAATTGCAAGCATGGGAGAAGAGACTAATTGGAAATGAGGAGTAAGGAAGCCTTATGTCTTTTTGTGCAGTACTGTTAATTTATGAACTTAAAGTTACTGTGCAGCTTAAACCTGTACATTTAGATGGCTTCTGGCCAGCTGGAACATCAGAAGCACACATCATGTTTCCTGAGTGACATTCCCCAGAAATGACTGAGAAAAAAGAAAAGCAGAAAATATAGAACACATAATCAAAATGGTTTAGCAGCAGCAAACAGGACTTATTATTTATTTAAACATTAACATATTTTTACTTAAAATTAGGCCAGAAGTTATTTTTGAACTTTAAATTTGTTTGAAATTTAAACACTCCAAAGCTTTTGAAAACATAGCTATTTTTAAGTTTTCTCTGTCATTTTTTGATGATTTTTGTTCCTTAATCAAAACCTGTTATGTCTGGTAGCTTTGCTGTGACTCTTCCAAAATACCTCTTTCCCAAATGCACTCAACACAGTAATTGCAGATCTTTCTCTGCTAGCCTGTGACCTAACTAATTTTCCTTTTTATGAAGCTGTACTTCTCATATTGACAGGTTTTATTCTTTTTTTTTTGAAATTCAGATGTCATGTTTATGAATATCAAAGACATCTTGGGAACTCAGCACTGACAGCACAGTCTGTCATCCTGTGCTGTACACAGTGGTATTTTGTGGAATATGTAATGGGATAAAAACACAGAACCAAATAAATTTTTTCCTGCAATCAGCTGCTTTTCTTCATGCCAGGAATCTCACCCTTGCTAATACTAATCTGTGCAATGGCAAGCCTGTGAATTATCTTAGAAAGTTAATATATCAATGGTCAGCTGATCCAGCCTTTCTTGGCAACGATTTAGACAACACGGCTCAGCACCCTGTCCAGATGAATCTTAAGGGTCCCACACTTCCCTGGTGAGCTTATTCCAATAGCTGATTTTTCTTATTGTGAAAAATTTTCCTCCTGTGTTTAACTGGAATCTCCACAGGAGTAACTTGTATCCATTACCTCTTGTCTTTTCAAAGTGACTCCTTGTAAAAAGGAAGTGTCCTGGTTTCAGCTAGGGTAGAGCTAATTTCTTCTCAGTAGCTGTTATGGTGCTGTGTTTTGGATTTGGAATGAGGATGGTGTTGATAACACACTCATGTTTTGGTCTTTTGCTGAGTTGTGCTTATCCTAAGTCGTGCTCTGACAGTGAGTAGGTAAAAAAAGAAACTGGGTGGAAACATAGCCAAGGCAGGTGACCCAAAGGGATGTTCCACACCACAGAACATCATGCCTGGAATATAAACTAGGAGAAGTTATCCTGAAGTGGGGGCTGATCTGGCTTTGGGAAGGGGGCTCTGGTATCGATCAGCTGCTGGTGAGCAACTGCATTGTGCATCAGTTACTTTTTCCTATTTATTATCATTATTGCTATAAATTACCATTACTAGTGTATTTTACTTTATTTTTAATTATTAAACTGTTCTTATCTCAACCTACAAGTCTCATTGTGGTTCTCTCCCCATTCCACCAGTGTGAGGGGCAGCGAGGGGAGTTGAGTGAGCGGCTGTGTTGCTGTGACCCAGCCCACTGTGGCGCTGGGGCAGTGTAATGCCAATCAATCCCAGCCCATCCCCGGGATCGAGTTCCCCGAACAGGCAGACTCAGAGGGTGGGTCGAGGGGTGGCTCAGAAGCCTAAGCTGCACCCCCTGGGCGGTGCCCGGGTACAAGCCACCTCCCCCTGTTCGGGAAAATTCCCGGTTACTCAGCTGTTCATTTATAGTTATAGTTATAGTTATATAGTTATATAGTTATAACTACATATAGAACTATAGTTATAGTTCTGTTATAACTCCCGCCTCTCTGTTCCCCCCAGTGGCTCTTGTTAAATTGTATCCTCCCCTTGGCTTGTAACTCATTGGTTGTTTTCCCCTTTCACCGCGGTTTTCAAATTCCCTATAAAACTGAGGACAAGCCTCAGAGGGGATCCCATAGCATTCCATCCCTTCCAAGCTTGTTCAGGTTGGAAAACTTCTAACAATAAACCTGTTAGGAGGCAGACCAGAACAGCCTCCCTCTTCCTTTGTCTCCGAGCTAA
The DNA here is from genome assembly GCF_000738735.6 of Corvus cornix cornix. Classification (NCBI taxonomy): domain Eukaryota; kingdom Metazoa; phylum Chordata; class Aves; order Passeriformes; family Corvidae; genus Corvus; species Corvus cornix. Next base: position 82,173,865 of record NC_046332.1, read on the forward strand.
CGTGAGCCGATCCCATCGGCTCCTGCCGTGTTCCCTCTGCAGAGAAGCCAGCTAGCCAGCCCAGCCAGCAGCTCCCTTCCTGATGCCGAAGTCGCTTCAGCGACACAGAGAAGTAACGCAGCTGGACTCTCTCTGACCTGGGGCTCGCCGGAGCTCGTGCCTCGAGCTCAAGTACTGCATTACAGCTGCATGGTACCTAATTTCCAGCTGAGCTTAAACCGTGACAGGAAGTCTCCATCTTCTTTAAAAAGTGTAACACACTTTAGATACTGGAACATAGTGATGCGGTCTCCATTAAACCTTTTCATCTCAAGGCTGATTCTCAGCCTTTCCTCATATGGCAGGTTCCCCATTGATCATTTTTGCGCCCTTCTCTGGACCTTCTCTAGCCTGTCCAAACCTTTTTGTATAACAGGAAACAAAATCAAACCCAGTATTTCAGACATGGCCTGACAACTGCTGAGTAGAGTGGCAAAATTGTCCTCTTCAGCAGAATGAGAAAGTAATACATTAAGCTCCTCTGCTCCTTTGCCATTAAAGTTCTAAAAATTTTTAAGTTCTAAATTCCTTCAAAGTTGGTTAATCTCAGAAACCAGCCTCAGACATCTTTTTTTTCGGGTGATTACATTTTTACTGATTGACACACAGAATCCTTCATCTAGGCTATGAACTGTCCATGTGTCATGATAATTACTAAAGATCCACTCTCATGAATGCTAACAAGCTGCTTGGAAACTTGGAAATCTCTCCTGTCTACTTTTTCCTTCTTAGTGACTTATCTATACTAAATTAATTCCCAGCCATGCTGTGCTAGCTGAATTTTTTTCACTTCATATTTTGCCTTCAATTCTTTTACTTGTTCACTAGCACTAAATGCACTCATATTTAATTACTATTTGTTCACAGCCTTGTGTAGGAGCCACAATTCTTGGTCAGAACCAGGGCCCAGTTATACTACTTAGGAATTAATTGCAATAAGCAAAATCCAGCAATGAAGCAGACTACTAACAAGTCTGGAGCTAAGGGGTTTTTTAGTCACATTTTGATTTTTTAAATTTTAATGTAAATTTTCAATTTTTTAAGTTTTAAAAATAAAATCTGTTTACAGTCATCTAGTTTTATGGGTGTTAAAACACCACAAATCCCATTGTCTCTAACAGAACTGTGACCCCTGCAGCCCTTTCATAGTTAAAATGATACAAAAAACTGGTCACAAAGTCAGAAATCCAGGAGATGCTGAATTCCCACAAGTTTGTCAAAGTAGATAAAACCTGTTTGGTTTGTACTGTTGTAGTCTCAACATTGTAATTACAAAAATTCTTTCCATTGTATTTTTTTCCAGAACTGTTACTCGCAAGTAAACAGGTGGTGATTTGGGATACTACGTTGTATTGTAATCAGATTTGATTTTGAACAGTGTTGTGAGACAGACTCATTTTGGAGAATAGTGATAATCTAATTTACTGAGATTTCTCAGTAAACCATTTCTTGGAGATTATCAGAACAGGAGCTACACTTTTCACTGCCACTCCCATGTTATGTGGATTAAAAGCATTTAGGCACTATTTTCTCATACAGCTAATTGGTCCCACATTGTATCTTAATTCTCTGTGGACCAGCAATAACAGGCAAAATATTTAAATAAAGAGTTTCTGCATTAATCAACCTTAAAAAAAATCCTGTTTCTGGGAAATTTTGGGTTGTAATATCAAAGGATGAGGCCAGAAGATTCATCTGAGTTTTAGGAAGAGGAAAAGCTCAGAACATGAGCAGAAAGGAGGGAAAGAGTCATGGTTCAAACCAGCATGAAGAGCTGATTCACAGAATCAGGAAAGACCTCCAAGGTCATCAAATCCAACCATTAACCTAACAATGCCAAGTCCACCACTAAACCATGTCCCTACATACCATGTCTACAGGTTTTTTGAAGACTTCCAGTTTCCAGAGAGATGGCGTGTCACAGAGTATGACTACACTTTCAAGGAAGAAATTTTTCATGATATCAAATCTAAACCTCCCCTGGCACACGTGTTTGTGGGAGACTCCAAGTCTGCAAGAGGGATGTGGGCCATAGAACCTTGCCAGAGGGTCAGTCAAAGCCAAAGGCTTTTTATGTCCTCCCACATAACCTTCTGTCTGGTATGAATACTGAAACATTGTACCTTTACCACTCAGCATAGTAGGAAATATGAGATGGAAAATTCTGAAGCCTGTCACAAATACATCAGATCAGCCTTCTAGGTGTACGTACAGAATCCCAGGATGCACTTCAGAAAGAACACTTGTTTACCCTGCTGTTCTGGCCCTTGCTTTCAATGTCATCAAAACAATCTTTGGTGCCAGGAGTTTGTATGCGTTGTTGCAAACTGAATAATAAGTAGGATTTCCCAGTCCTATTTATGAAGAGTCTTCCAAGAACTTAATTCAAAATGCAATTGTCAAGACAGGAGTTAATTTTTAATATCTTTTTAAAAGGCATGTTCTGTTAACACAATTAGACAGTCGTGCAAGAGAAAAGAGAAAGAAAGGTCTAAGGAGACTTAAGAAATACAGCAGCATATGTGATGGCCTCTCTCCCTTTAAATTCATTCAATTCCTTGCTGGCATAACTTCAAAATGTAGAGATATATTTTGATATCTCCATTCTTGCCAGTTTGATGTCACCTCACTTCTGTTGTCTACAATACTCCCACCAGAAGTAAGGAACTACAAAACAAACCTTGTTCTTTTAGGTACGATAATTTAAAATGTAGTTATTTAAGTCTCTACACTTTACTCTCTCATTTTGGATCTGTTTTATCAAATATGGGTTTGGGGTTATTTTCTGAATTTCTCTGGATACACTTTGTGAAATTGTAGCTGGCTCAAACACCTATCAGCACCAAATATCTTAGGCTGAGGTTTAGTTGTTGGAAAGGGAAGTGCAGGTGGAATTCTTGCCTCCAGTTTCTAAAAGGAAGTCTTGTTCTTAGCTCAAGCAAGGCTGTAGTTGTATTGCAGAGGTGGAGATTATATCAGTTAAATTGTTAATGGAACATTACTAACTGGGCACTTCAGGTGCCAGAGTGATCTTTTTCTTCAGTTTCTGTGTAATCTGTGTAGACACATCGGCTCCAACTTTCAACCTGTTGAAAGAGCCTGCCTAGCTACTCTAGGGATGCAGAGATTTAAAGAGATTAATCTCCTCTACTATAAACTCCTATATTAGGGGATATGTTTATTCACAGTCTATTGATAAACCACTACTTATTCTAAGCATATGAAATATATCCAAATAGTAAAAAAGGTTTATTAAAATTTATTTTACTGGGTACTCTTGCCTTACATCCACAGATCATGGCACAAGTGAATCACAGAATGCAATGAGATATCTATATTTGGGAAATGTGACATTTTCCCTACAAAAACCCTTATCATAGAGAAAACTACTCATTGCAAAATTTGGTTCTGTTTTTGATTTTTAAAATACAATTATTCCATTAAAGGACACGCATCCATGCAAACAAGTAGAGTTTGTGTTCTGTGGATTCCGATACTCTTTGTCTGTAAATTTAACCTTCTAAATAGCTCAAAAATATATTAGAATTTGGCCACTAACAATATTAGTGGTAAACTCTAATTCCAAAAAGTGCTGTAGCCACAAAATTAGGAACAACTCTTTTGGCATACAATTCTGCTTTTGAATTGAACATGATCAGTTAAAAGACATGCCAAGGACTTTGCGACAAACTGCAAAGTAATTTCATGTCAAAATTTGATATATAATTTCTCCCATCAGGAAGTCCTCCTTGTGGGATGAAAAAATAATTCCAGTGTCTATCTTGCTCCTGTAAAAAAGAAATGCTGGAGCTAGACCAAAGTGGTAGTTGTTTAAAATTAAAGATTAAATAATTACACTGAATTATGTACAAAAAGAGCAGTGGGGATAATGTGTTCAGTCTGCATCAGCCAATGACACACACCACCGCATACAGTATCCTGTCACATTCTAGTGTTGTATATAAATGTCAACCCTGCCATTTATTTTCAATTTAAAATGCATTATTAGCTGTATCATGCTGACAAATCTTATAATGAAGACAGTTGATTATCTTTTTTTCCTGAAGGACAGAGAAAGGCAAGGACTCATTTCAATGCAATAATGAACGTCTCTTATTGTTTTATTGTGAAATTGATTCATTCATCCTGGTCTTTTTTATGTTGAAATAGTCTATAAGCAAAAGACACAAGAAAGGAGAGATCAGAATTCATCCCTTAAGAAAAATTGCTGGGAAAAATTAGAGAAAAATCAGGAGCAATATTTTTCTCTTTATACGCTCTAATACCTGTGATTAATTGATTTATATTATGATTAATTGGTTTACCGGCATTCATCAATTTTGTGGTAATTCAAAATTGTTTTACACTTCTCAAAAGTTCTGCAGACATTATTACTTAAATCCTTTGTTTACTGAACCACAGAACAAATCACTAACTTACATGGTTGATTGACTGACTGATTGATTGACTGACTGATTTGTATTTCTTTTGTCTAACAATAGACAGTGCCATCATGGAGTGGTGTCTTTTTAAGCGTATGCAAAGTCATGTTTTAACATTACCCATTCCAAACATTTGAAAACCCAAGACTGAGACTGAGAAAATCACAAAGCTAGAATAATTATCATGCACTCTTATAAAACAGTACGTTTAAGATTCAATTTCACAAAATGGAGAATCAAATTGAGGATCTGATTTCAATAATATTTGCAAGCATAAGGCATGTACTGAATGAAGAGATGCTTTCATCACAAAAAAAGGTCACTAAAGTCTATATGATATGGTGTTTTTGAAGCGCGTCTGGAGAATCATGAAATAGATTCATTGGATAATCCAGGTGGAAAAAGGCCTCAGGAGATCTCTAGAGCACCCCTCTACTGAAAGCAGAGCCACCTGTGAGATGAGAGTTGCTCAGGGATTTTTCTTGAACCTCCTCACCAAAGATGGAGCCTGCATAGTCTCCCTGTGCCACTCCTGATGGTCCTCATGGAAGAAAAATGTTTTCTGATTATATTTTGGAATCTCTTTTGCTTTAAGTTATGTCTGTTATCTTTTTGCTGTAAAGAGCCTGTGTTTGTCTTCTTAATGACTTCCATGTAGATATCATCAGATTGCTATTAGACCCTCTAAACTTCAGACTATCACTCGATATTTATTCTTACTTACATATAGTTAACAGTCATGTTCAGAGAAAGTATTTTATCACATTTTTAGCCTGATACATCAGTTTTCTTTACATTTTTTTCAGAAAATTAGAAGAAAAAAAGAGAGGTTTTTTCCTTATGTAGTGATAAAAAAGGTCTGAATCCATGTAAAGCTACTATTCAAAAAGTTTGATGCAATGGAGGGTGACTTTAAACATATTCCCTAAACTCTTCTACAACTTACAAATAGACCCCTTTTTAAGAAAAGAGGAGTTTCTTGCATAGTTAAATGACTTGGTTATTCTTATACCAGTATAATTGCAAATTTCAAATAAAACACTATATTTTATGGATTCTGATAAAAACTGTAAAATATGGCAGCTGTCACAGGATTTGTTAGATTTATATAATCATTTCAAAAGTTGTTCCTCTATTTCTATAAAAAAGATGAGAAAAAAGTCTGCAAGTTGGAAAAGTTTCTAAAGAGCAGAGAAACCAACATTAGCAAAAGACAAGCCAGGATAAAGAATTTGTTACTAATAATCACAATTTGTATCATGCTGTAACTTTAAAACATAATTCCATCATGGAAATTAATTATAACTGTTTAATTTTAATAATTTCCAGTGCTGTGCAGCTCTGTGTAAATACTTTATACTTTAAAATTCAAGTTTTCAAAGGCATTGTCAACACTGGGTAACTCTCACCACCCACAGGAAGACAAATATGCAAACAGTAATAGAGAGTAAAAGGTCAATAAATGTGAATATGAGAGACTAATATTCATCCATTAAAGTAATGCATATACATACAAAGGGTCCTATTTCTACTTCATTCATAGTGACTGAACTGCTCTACACCCACTCACAACAGCTTTTCCATAAATAAGCATATATGAGATAATGCAAGATTTTAAAGCAAAATCTTTCTCTGCTGTATCCTGATTAAACACAAAAGTGCTGAGGGAACACAATGTAATTAATTAAAATGAACACAAGCTAATTGAAAGCAAATTTAGAAAAAAAAATCACTAAAGACTTTTGGAACTTCGATCAATAAGGTCTGTTAAATTAACATTAATTTTAAATTATTCTTGTGATAAAATATGGGTTTGCTTTAAATAAAAAATGAGACATCCTAGGAAATAAAAATATTCTTTGATGACCACACTGTGTTTAAGCTATTATGCAATTATGGGCTTGCAACACATATCCAGGTGCTGATCAATGTTTTGTCATTGAATTGGCCTGAGCTAAAGGGGCTGTAGAGAAACTTTCACATTCCTATAATGAATATGCAGTATCATTATGCAATATATTTAAAAAAAAAAAATCAGAATGTGCAAAGGGACATTTGTGTAAATGCATCCAGGAGGCTTGAGCAGTTATAAAATGTTTTGCTTTGTCCCTTGTGCTGTCTCCATTCTGAAGAAGGTCAGGTTCACTTTTTCTCCTAATGTGGTCTGCACTTTGGTTTATCTCAGCCCTACAGGATCAGTGAGAAAATTGAGAGTTAAGTCTTCTTTTATAGTACAACTTCAAAGTATAGAACAGGAACTGGGGAAACAAACTGAAGTTAAAATGCTGTTTATACCAAAAGAGTTTTCACATTGGCTTCTTAATTTGAGCACAATGGATTAATTTCAACTCCAGTTATTGTTAGGATGCTTCATAAAATGTAATATCTTTAAAATCAATATTTCTCTGCAGAGTTCTTCTGTTTGCAAAAAGGTATTTTTCTTTTCTGTCAACAACATTTTCCGTGCAAGTGAATTTTGTACCTGGGTGCAATCTCTGGTCAGTTAGTGTCTTACATATTCTCTACCTATTATCTGCACTTTCAAGCAAAACTGAACAAGTAATGTAGTCTCAGAGGTAAAAAAAAAAATACGAAACTCCATAACAATATCAGTAAGTGAAGGGAAGACCTGTTCAAGCATATCACTATTCACCTGGATTCATAGAACTGTAGAATGGTTAGGGTTGCAAGGGACATTAAAGACAATCTAGTTCCAACCTCCCTGCCACGGGCAGAGATGCCAATCACTAGATCAGGTTGCTCAGGGCTCCATCCAACTTAGCCTTGAACACTTCCAGGGATGGGGCATCCACTACCTTTCTGGGCAACCTGTTCCAGTGCCTCACCACTCTCTCAACAAAGATTCTTTCCTATCGTCTAATCTAAGCCTGCCTTCTTTCAGTTTAAAACCATTGCCCCTTGCCCTGTCACTATCTGCCCATATAAAAACTCTCTCTCCCTCCTTTTTATAAGACTCCTTAAGGTAATGAAATATCACAATGAGGTCTTCCCAAAGTTGTCTCTTCTCTAGACTGAACGGCCCAGGTCTCTCAGCCTGTCTTCATGGGAGTGGAGTTTCATCCCTCTGTTTAACTTTGTGGCTCCTCTCGACCCACTCTACCAAGTCCATGTCATGCTGAGGACCCTAGAGTTGGATGCAGTACTCCAAGTGGTGTCTTATGAAGGCAGAGGTCAGTAGTTCTGTTTGTTTGTTTGTTTGTTTGTTTTTAATGGGCGAAATGCGATAAAAGATAGGACCGGTCATGTCAGCCTGATCAGCAAGAGCGTGGAGCTCTCCTGGGTGCCTGGCTTCTGACTAGGGGAAGACATTTGTGAAGGGAAAGGTTCATACCTCCCTGTCCATCTGAGGATGGACAAGCCTTGCAGGTTTGCCTGGTCCTGCCCTAGCCATGGGTGCTATGAGAGCAGTGAAGACCCCACTTCTCTGTTATTTGGTTGCGCTGCTCCCCTTAACTCTGCCCTTTTCCTGCTCCCAGCCAGGGATAGGCTGCATCTCTCCAGGCAGCTCAGGGCACTAAGCCACTTCTTTCTGAAACTGAACAATGTCCCCTCAGCCCTTGTTTGGTCTAATTTCTGGCTAAACTGAAGGGTGATGAAGCAAAAAAAAACAATGGGCCACCTGACTGTCCCTTCTCAGGAGGTGTGTGGTCCACACTCTGGCAGCTCCAGGCCTTTTTTCCTGCAAGTTTTAGCATTTCACAGGTGGAGCAGGCCCCCCATTTCTGCCAGAAATATCTCTTTCCATTTTAAAGCATTTGTCTGTATTCCTGTTGGCTTCACTGGGATATGTGCTCTCTGATCTGCATGACTAGCAGTGCTGCTTTCATCACAGTTTCACAAGAAGCCTATTTGTAAACTGTGTTTTCCACTGATTAAAGAGGAAACTTGTTGGAATTGTAGCATATTTCGATGTAACTCAGAACAATTCCTAAATCACTGAGCATTCATGTGTAAAGTAACTCTACCGTCACATAGGGAACTAAGTTTCTTGCCAACTGCTTAGCCTTACTCAGTTTCCTAAGAGTCAATCAGTGGGGCACAAATACATATCTTAAAGAAGTCTTACAAAGTCTGAAGAGAAGCTACTTGCTATTTATGCCATAAAGTGCTTTTGCAGCTCTGAGGAGCTGAAATGTGACCTGTTTGTTTCACTGCGGTGCACAGCAGCATGCATGAGAAATCAGGCAAGAGAAACTTAAAAGGGAATATTGAGCTGCTCTCTGTCTTTTTAAGCATTCTAATCTCTTAAAAAGAGTTGGCAGGTGCTAACGGTTTTGTGCTTGTTTCTTTCTCCCTTTTTAGTTATCTCAGTTCTGCGGAGGTAGATTCATTTTCTGGGTTCAGTAAGTGTTCCTTCACCTGCCTTGAAATGGAACTGCGGGCCCTTTGATAAATAGATTAGAAGGTTATCAAATTTCACTCTTGTTTCTACAAGTATATTTGTTTTCTCTGATGGAATATTCTTTCTTAGCTTTCTAGAGCAGTAACCTCCATGGATCACAATAAATGTCCCTACTCCTTCAAAAAGAAAAACAAATCAGGATAGGAAGGAAAGACTCTGCCTTAATTCTTCAGCAAAGACATTCAAAGCAGTGTTACACAACAGGACTCCCTTCTGTGCAGATTTCAACAGGTCCCCAATGAAAATTACCATGCCAAGTTCACCCCTCACTAATGCCATTAACAGAGATTCATCAGATTTAATTTCCTCCTGTTATTAATAAGAGCTGTTTTTCTATCATGAAAGAATACAGAGACACAGGAAGCTCCAGTGCCTTTACCATTTATTCACACTAATGTGTCTGAGGCAAGCACCAGGCAAGTGGAAAGGTGAGGTAAAATTCAGGTATCTAACTTGAATTTTAATAGGTTTAAGGTGGTTTAAATACTTGATGTGATCTGATTAGAGTACCTCTAAACCAAAACACTTTGAGAAAAAATCTAGATGTTGACCTAGGGACTTACCAAGAGGGACACAGAGGCTGCAGCATGACACGCCTGACAGAGCTCCTTGAAGTGCAGTGAGAAAGAAACAGCGCTGTTGCATCCCCCTCCTTACATGCCACTAAGCTCTGGAGCATACAAACTACGAAAGGGGAGACAATTTTGCCATGGCATGAATTGCTCCTGGGAGTTACCGCTCATGCACACACCACAGCCTCTGGGAAAGAGCAGGGACATTGTATCTCTAAGCAACAACCCCTCATGGGCCATCCCCAAATGCATTCTCTGCTGTGCTGCTGTTGTCAGGCTGACACAGAGGTGACTGATAACGTTTCTGTAGATGCTCCTCTGTTTTTCCCTAGCACACCTCCTTCAGATGCACTGAAAAAACACTTTGTGAAATAACAGCCACAGATATTATGCACTTGTAAATATATTGACTTCAGAGGGATTCAAGTTAACCATATACCTGAGGGCCTTTCCAAACCAAGACTGAAGCACAAGCTGTGAATGGAATACTGTCTCTCATAACTTCCCTCATGCTTTGTATAAAATAGTCTTATTCGCTGTCGGTTTTTAGATTCATCTTTTTTCTTTATTCGTGTGTTGTCTAAAAAGACTGTTAAGCAAGAAAGCAAGCCTGCTGACAATATAAACAATAACAATATTACAAAAGATAGTCTCTGCTCTGCCAAGTAGAAGGTGAAGACCAAATGGCACCAATTGGTTCACGTGCTGCTCAGAGCTTTTAGCCCTTGTGGTAGACATAGTATTTGTAGCAGTTCAAAGGCAGAGCTGAGGAGACAACCATTGAACAGTGTGGGTAATTAGGATCCAGAACTTTCTCTCTTGCTCTTTTTCTTCTCTGGATTTCTTTTTTAAGTATCAGATATTGTGCACATTTCTTACGACCTTTAGGAAACAGTGATGACCCTCATGATTTTCAGGCATTACATTTTGGATCTGAGCATGACTTGGTAGCATGAATGTAGTCAGTATGTGAAACATTTCCTATAACTTGCTGAAACTCTATTGCACTCTAGATTCTCTAGATTGCTCCTGAGTAAAACACAGTAGTCCTTGGCTTCTGCAGTACTCAGTGAGTTAAAATATGAGGCACTTGGGGAAACAACAAAAAATCAAGGTTATCTTCATTATATTGCCTCAGAAGCTCAGGACAATAAAAAGCAGAGCACTTGAAAGCAGTGAAAGCAAGCACTCTAAAGATACATATGTATTCAGAAAAGTACTGTAATAAACAACCATTAAAAATGTTACAATAGGAAAAGAAAAAAAAAGCTGTTACCAATTCAGGGACATTTGTGGGACAGTCACTTCTTGAAGTCATGAATGTAAGCAAAGCCTATTACAATGTCAGCAAAGAATTTGTACAAGTACTTTTTACCACATCATTGTTTGTGGTGTGAAGGAAAAGCCATTCAAGATCATGAACTAAAAAATAAACAAATACTCGAGTTCTACAAGGGCAAGGACAATGACAATAGGACAGCTCTTGCACTGAATCTGTTTTTCTGACAATAAAAGAGTGATTCCTTGCTATTCCTTAATTTCTCCTATTTTTCTATTTTTACAAAAGCATTTATTTTCCATATCCATTTTAATTAAATGGAACATAATGACCAGAGTCCACAATACAGCTGTGGAGATTTAAGAGGGAGCAAAGGTAGGAGACCTTCCGTCCTCTCTACTTGCATATTTGGTTACATCTTGCCTTACACAGCCTTGAGGCAAACTGAAGGGGAAGCTGGGACAATCACCTATTCTCTTCAAGTCCAAAAGCATTTCTAAAACTGTTTAGTCATGGAAATTTCTGGTATTTCCTTCTGAAATAACCTATCGCTTTCAGAAAGATAAAAATACAGGAAAATGGCAACACTTCTTCAAACTACTATTGTCTATTTTGTAAGTCAGCTTTTGACTGTATTACAGTTTTGTGGAAATTACATGTGTAGGGGAAAATGAAGATGGAAAAGAAAACCACACTCTCTCTATGACTGATATGTTATCTAAGTCAACTGTAAGTGGAAAATATTATGATTTCTAGAGTTTTGTGAAAGCTAGCAATTTTTATAATCCCAGCAGAGCAATGTTCTCTTTTCCAAATCCATGCTTTAAGGAAATTCTGTTGAATGCTCCACGGAGAGGAGGAGAATCATGTGGAAATTGCTTTCTAATTATTTCAACTGTTTCTGTGCACCCTGGAACACCCATTGACTTTCATGAATGTAAAACGTGTGAAAACATGGATTTGCTCATCAGTAGAAGTAGTAGAACTATCTATGAGCTAAGGTTCTGGTATTATAATCTGTCTAGACATCTTAAGATGAAAAGCCTTGTTGATGTTCTATGACTGGGATTCAAAAGGAACTAGAATTCAGACCAAGAAAGACATGAAAGAACTGGAATACCAATGTTTCCATAAACACTGATGTTTCAAAGAGATGCTGCATGAGTGGAGGGGTCTACCACAAACTGATCCAGATCCACACTCCTGCTGAGCAATGAAGCTTCCAAGCCACAGATCATTTAGCCTGCACTGGGGCTTCTAGAAGAAGAAAGAAAATTACTTTTTCACATGTTTCTTGGCTTGAGTTTTTTGCTTGTTTTGTTTCCAGTGTCTTAACACTGACGTAATCAGCAGGTTAGTTCATGTAATTCTGAGACAGAAGATTTGGATATTGATTTTAAAATACTTAAAGTATATATTTCCACAAGAATTTCATCTGATGAAATAACTTACATCATGCCATCACACCTTGATGAGTATTTTTGTCTCTTCTTAAATCATTATTGTCTTTTTAAATTTAAAGTTTGAAGTATTTTTGCTCATCTTGGCAAGTGAGACCTAGTTAACTGAAATTAATAGTACAAAGCAATAGTGAACTTCACAATATAGGCTGCATTAATTTAATTTTAAATAGGTTATAAATAGGCTGTCACTCTGTAAATAGGAAATACTAAGTTGAGAATCAGTTTATTTTATTTCATATGTGATGCGTAAGAGAAGAAAAAGAGGAAGCTGCTATGAAAAAATCGTGCTTGCATGGATTATAAAATCCAACAGACATTAAAGTATCCAGTAAAAAATATCAAAGAAACCCAAGGATTTCAAATCAGATCTGCAAACTGACTTATATAGAAGAATCACTGAAGGAAAAAGAACCTCTAGAATTTCCAACTCATACAATTATTGAAACATTATCCCAATTAAGTGCTATCCTAAATAAGCCAAATATAAGGAAAGTCCTCCAATGAAAATAAAACCAAAATATTTTATAGTCTTTGAAACTTGAAAAATATAGCAACAGAAGCTCTGCTTGGTGTATAAACACCATATAACTGAAAAAAACTGAATCAAATTATTTATTCTTAAAAAATGCAGAAGATACTGATATGATGCTATAACAAAACTAACAAGAGAGAAATTAAATTTGACCAGGAAATCTCAGCAAATTGATATTGATCAAAATTCTAGGAAAAGGCAAACAAATTATTTTCTTATTTAATAGGGAGTAAAGTAGTTTGGGTGAGCACCAGCTAAAGTTTAGTGACTAATTTTGCCTATATACTAAACTAAAATTACCCTGTCAGTCTAAACAGAAATATATAAGCAGGTCATTCTGGTCTTTTAGTTACACCCACATAAATGAAATAGATATTTGTGAAATTTGATTCATCTGCTATTATATAAGTATAGAAGATATAAAATGTACATGTCCTTGGCCAAGAATTTCTTCTTGATGATTTCCTCGAATTCAAAACAATTTTTTCAGCTGACGGGCACATCCAGCTGAACGAACTTGAAATTTAGACATATAACAGTGGACCTTCAGGTCGGTCAAACAGAACTTTTGACTCGAATTTGAGGGATAAGATACAACATGACCTACAACAGCTGGAGCTACACACAAGGAAAAGATGTTCCATTATACTGAAGGTAAGTAACGTTGTTTTGACCTTATATGGCACCTAGTACCACCCTCTAGTTGACAAGGTGCTGGTTGTTCGAAGGTTGGACTCGATGATTTTAGAGGTCTTTTCTAACCTAAAATGATGCTGTGATTCTCTGATTATTAATATTATACATATTATTTTATATCTTTGCACATAGCTCTTTATCTGTCTGCAGGGTCTTTTAAAAAAGGGGTTTCCAGTATAGTGACCTCCCTTCTTGCCCAGATGAGAGCTATTTCAAATAGCATTCCTTCAACTGAAAACTATATCTAAAAAACCCAAACTCAGAAACTTTTCTCAAATCAGTATTTTACATGCACCGAAATTATGTCCTGACTCTATATTGTAGTAGGATGTGGACATGCTAAAGGAGAAATCTCCATTTTCTCTTCTAAGGCATTCCAGTTTCCCCCCAAAGACATTTCTACACTTCAGGTATGTTAGAGTCTGCTCCTCCTGGTCTCTAATCTCAGCGTGAATGTTGTACTCCTCAAGAGATAAACCTGGAAAGAAATTCCAGTTTGCTCTTCTGAAATTTTTTAGAACTCGAGCATGTAATGCAGGAGGCTGAAGGAAAGCTGAAGGTTTTGCTCATGAAGAGATTTCAAGCAAACTATTCTGCCAATGAAAAATTTTCTTTACCTCCCTTTTCTTAGGAGTGTCCTTAGAACAATGGAGATCTAGAGACCATTATTATTATGGCTTATTAAGCAGAAAGATTGACAGTCATTTCATAGAAAACCTCTTTAAAAAATCAAGTAGTTGCAAATACTAGTATTATTTATTTTTTTCCCAAGATGTACTAAAAATAAGCTATATTTCCTGAAAGATAAACTTTCAGAATAGCCACAACTTCTTATAGCCATAACAAGTTGGATAATTGAGAATATATTATGGAAACTATCTCTGTTGCTAAAATCAATTATAATGAAAGGATAATAAGAAGAGATCATTAAGCATCCCCAATGCTGTTGTTCTTATGAATTATGTGATTTTACAGTTTTCTCCATTAGATTCTGCATTTCTCAAAGTCAGACTTGTAATTTCATCATTTCCACAAGCAAAACTTAAAGTACTAGATTACATGAATTAATGAAAAAGAGTCAGCAAAGCACCTAGCCATGCCCAGACTATGAGACTACTTGTATGCATAAATTTAAAACGATCTGTGTTTTTGCTGTAGGTGTCTTAACAGGGTTTTGCGTCATGATTATGTTGAGCCAGCATGTGCTACCATTCAACTGTGGAAAAACGGATGTCGTTTATTAATTCTAAATTCAGTAAAACTGATGCATTTCATGATTCGGAATAAATTCATATGCTGCCTTGGGGGTATCTTTTATGTAATATAGGGCATCTTGTTCATAGTTTGGGCAAGCTAGAATAATTCTGCTTTGTTTTATAGCTTTATCCTAGAGCTAGAATAAAACACTCTAGAACAACAAAGATTTTCCTTATCAGCATGATATACAACATTATTGCTATAATTTTCTGTAAAAGATAAGGTTAGCATCATAGAGCGAGTAATTAATCTAATCATTAACAAACCACTCATTGTAAGCAAACCCTAAAATCTCCACAAAATTTTGCACTCATAGTTTATGATTTGGTATGCCAAAACATCAATTACCACAGCAACCCCCAAAGAATATGTTCCCAGTAGAGCTGTCTGGCTTAGGACTTGGATTCTTGAGATTGGCAGAGACAGGTATACTGCTAGGAAAAGAGTTCAGTTACTTCAGTTATTTTAGGGGCTAAAATTCCCACTGGAGATATTTTAAGCACTTCAATTTGGTAGAAAATTATTGAAACTACAATTTTTGATAAGATTTTCTTCCAAGAGTCCAGGCCCAAATTGAAATATGTTGCAAGTATGAGGACATGATACGATTTAATAAAATAAGCTGAAGCATAAAATGAACTTTTACTTATCTCTAACCAAAATATTTTGGAGAAGAGATAATTTCAAATTTTATGTTTAGAAGTCTTATCTGTAGAAATTTATTTCCTCTTCAGAATTCTTCAATCCCAGCCCAGAACTTGAATTTTTACTCTAACTGAATAAAATATAGGAGCTTAAAAATGGTCTAGTTGACACCTGTAGAGTAAAATCTATCAAGAGAGTGCAGTATGTCTTCACATGTGTGGTCTCCCATATTTCTCTCAACCAAAACCAGCTGAAAATATCTGCTTCAACTGATAGCAAGTAGCTTCTGCTGCTCCTAAGAGAAGTTCTATGGAGACATAAGTACAACAGACTATCGTAAATGAAAACTGTTTCCATCATTATTAACTCATAAATACAGCTGATTTTTTTTGAAAAGCAGATTTAACTATGTTGCCCTTTTGAAAAGATAGTAATGAACTATCTGTCTTCTATAGGAATCTGAATAAATTTTAACAAAAGGCAGTATTTCAAAAGACTACATTTTAAACTTATAATCAGAAAAGGGAAAAAAAAAAAAAATCATGTTCTTCAAGGTCTAGAAGCAAATTCACCGTAGTGTTAACTTTTATAAAAGATAAAACAATTTTAAGGTTAAACTAAACCCAAAAGCCCCAAAGAGGGATTTACAGAGAAGGATGTTAGCAATTATAGATCCAGGGAGGTTCATTCTTTCTGCAATATTACAAGGCAGTCTACTCCCAGTAGAACGACATTGAAGTCAAGACAATATGTCTGGAGTAGCTCAATTCATTGGTTTTATGTGTTAAAAGTTAAAAAAAATAGCAAAATTGCTTTGCAGAAGCCACATTCTACATATGAAAAGCAGTCAAGTTGAATAGATTGTTTGCTAGTTAATAAGTCACACCTTGCACATTTTTATTGTTTATGTTTCCAATTTCTTTGCCTAAACCTCCTCAAAATATACTCTTTTTTTCCATCCTTTGATTTAATTTCCTGTCATTTCCTTACATAACATTTTTGTTGTTATTTTGTAATAACAGATGTCAGGGGGTTTTATGAGCAAAATTTTTCAATCTCTGCAAAGCAGTTTGCAAGACATTCAGATAAAACTTGTGGTTTCTGCAATTGTAAACTGTTTTCTATCTGGTTTTCTATCAGCTCAACATATTTACAAGAAACTACTGCTTTTTTTCATGAGCATCTAGGAAAGTATTCTAGGCTTTGAGGAACTGGGTCTAGTAGAAGTTGTTCCCGCCCATGGCAGGGGAGTTGGAACACGACACTCTTTAAGGTTCTTCCCAACCCAAACCATTCTATGATTCTGTGATACTACGATTCCATGAAAATAAACTATATCTTATTTAAATTAAGCGTGTTATTCCATTTTGATATTCAGTGAGATCTCTGGACCTGATATGTTGAGATGCATAACATTTTTCAATATATCTTTACTCATTCTTCATCAGCTTCATGTGCTTCGATCCTCCATCAAACACAATCAATTCACGACTGTACCATAAAAAAGTCTGATATGCAAATTAGTTTATGAATTTTCCCGGGCTGGGAGGGCTAATAATGACATGATACTGAATAAACCATTATTTGCTTAATCCTTCCTTTCTGAAGCAGATAAAGGGTGCCCAAATGAAACTTTGGTTGCCATATCTACAATTTACTGCTAAACAGCAAGAGGTGTTATCACTTGGCAATGTGGAACAGCAGGAAAATACCACCTTAGTGTAAACATGGAAGCTATTATGGAGGGAATGAAATGTATTTCAGTTTTCATAGCCTTGGTCACTTGAACTCTCAGTGTGAATTATAAAATATAATGCATGGGTGTTAGGCCTGATTAAATCTATAGCATGGCTGTTTGGCCAAAGCAAAAGATAATAATTAAAAGTAAAATCAAAAGTGAGAGAGAGAAAAAAAAAGCAGCAAGAGACAGAGATAAATAAATATTTAGATGCTGCAATGTGAGAGATTTTATCATTTTTATAATTAGAAACTCATTCTTCACAATAGGACTTATGCTTTTTAACACTACACATATTTAGCCTTCTCTAAGACCCAGTTACTCCAACAGACCAGAATTCACTTTTTCTGCTTTTGTATGAGGCTAAAGAGGTCATCTGCTTCAATGAAAAACTGCTAAAAGCAACAGCCATTCGGAAAGATGAAAAAAATTCACGACCGATCTCTCTATACAACTCTCATCTTCTGACATGATTGAATCATGTTGTGCTGTCACATCCTATTACTGTTTTAAATGTCTGCATGGGGTTTCAGTTGTGCTTACTTCACAAAGGCAAACTTGGACTTCAAAAGCCAAAGTTTACAGCCGGCCATTTAATTTAGATGAAAAAAAATTAAGATAGAACAACCAGAAAAGCAGCCATTCTTAAAAAAAAAAATTGCTTAGTCTTACTGATATGGATTTAAAAATGAACATATCAATTTAAGTTTCATTTAATTGCAAAAAACTTGCATCTTTTTCCATTTATAGTTACTGGGCTTGTTTAAAAAAGCAACATTTTAAAGATGCTAAAATGAAGTTTTTAAAACAAATAAAAAAATATAATCTGTATGGTTTTTTATCCCCAGATTCTGAATATTTTTTCCCAGTATTTGATGCAGTCAATCCAAAGATCTGATTTTTGCAGAGGTTTATTCAAAATAGAAAATAAAACATTTATTTGTATATAACATACCTACTTTGCACTAAATGATATAACTTGAATTTTAAAACATTTTTGTTAAATACCTCTGATTTCCCTCCTCAGCACCAAATAATCTTAAAATTTTGATGACCTATTTATTACCAAATAGTATTATCTTTTTGTGCTAACAGAGGAATCAGAGCAGTATATAGGATACAGCATATATGAGTGGCAATAAGTATGTGTGTGCATGTGTGCATAAACATGTGTGTGAGAGAATCCTGTCATGCTGCATTTGTGTTTTTTGTTCCTCCCTCATATGCATGCAAAGTCTTGCTTTCTACAAAGACGTTGAATAATCAAAGCATGAAAAAATAGAGTAAATCATAGTGTAATATGTATCTCTCTTTCAAAAACTTCTCTCTTGTGCATCAAATAATTCTACAGCATGAAGTGTTCCATGTATTTGAAAGGAAGTTTCTTCATGAGTTTTTTGTAGGTTTTTTTTTTTTTTGCTACTCTGTCTAGTAATTAAAACTGCTGCAATCCATTGGGTAAGGATATAACTCAGAGTATGAAAATATCACTATAAATACCTTTCAAAGTTATTCCAGGTGAAATCCCTTGTTTTATAAGCTCTAACTCTAATACTTTGCCAGCCTGAGAGTCTTGAAATATGTGCATAGGAAAAAAAGATAAAAATTATTTCATAAGGTTATTTATTGCTTCAAGAAGTCATTCAAAATTAGAGGGAAAAAACTCTAGAACACTAGGGAAAGGTCTTAATAATTTAATAATAGAACTTAATCAGGACTTAAAGGGATCACTGGAGTTAATTAGCAAGACAGAATGCTTGTTATATGCATCCAGTCTGAGAGGAACATAAATAAAATGAGTCAATGATCTATGCCCAAAAGATACATTATGTATAACCACAGAGGCAATATACTGTACCAGCACAATAGCACAAAGATTAATTGTCTCTAGAAAATATTTCCATATAGTCTGTCTACTACAAAATATTTTAATATAATTTATTTCTACATATATATGTGTGTTTCTTCAGAGGGGAAGACAGAAAAATCACTAGTGTATAGGTTGCTTGTCTAAATGCAGAAGAAAAGGAGGATCAGTTACAGTGATTAGCACCAAAATTATCTTAGATATAAATTATAAAGAAGACTCATGCAGGAGCAAAGATTTCATGGCTGGATTTAAGTCATGAAAAAAGAAACTTTCCCAGAAAATAATCCTAGCTATATGATAGCAGTAAAGTCTAATGGCTATGTTTTTCCCCTCCCATAACATAGCTTTCATACAAATGCCCTGAAGCAAGAAGATAAGCTAAATAGAGGCATCTCCTGCCTACTCCTGCAAAAGCTGCCTTGAGAGGGTAAAAAGCATCAGGCCTGAATGGTGAGAATGGATGGGATATAACTCATTGTAAGGACTTATTTTTAGATTGGTGAGGACTTTCTTCAAAATAGTCTCTATTTCCTAAGTATTCATCAGTATTCTTGATTATGTCCTCAGTATAGATGACTTTGCATTTAGTGTCTAGATGCGCTAATGCACAGAAGAGTAACATGTGTAATTGAGCCATAGAGTTGTAGCAAGGCTGTATATGACAGAGAACCTCTGCATAAGCAGGACTGGTAGCCTTGTGATTTAATGTTGGACTATCTGCCACTGAGGTAAGTTTCTCAAATACTGGTGCAATCACCTTGTGCTCCTTTAACAAAGTGTTGGCTGACATTACAGCTAAGCCAATCTACTGATTAGCTACTCCCAGCCTGTTCCTGTGAGTGAGAGGCTGGGCTAGACCATGGTCGATGATCTCTTCAAACCACTTTTCTTCTGTGCTTCTACTATAAAAAAAAAAACCTCTTGTGCCCTCATCTCCCTTAATCCTTAGTTCTTCTCTGGTTTGAACTTTCAGAGAGTCCATTTCGGGACTTAATTCATACAAATTTACTATGACACAAAAAAGATAAGAAACACGTTTATGCCATTTAACTTCCTGGATTGCTCACCAAGCATTCAGGCAAGATTTTGTTCTGCCACCAAATAAAAGAGAGAGAAGGAAACGTGGCCAGCATGAAAAGTGGACAGTGTCCACTTCTGCAACACCTAGCCTTCAGGTTGCACAGCTTTACCATCAAACTGCATGCAAAAATTTGAGGGTTTTTTTGTTACTGTAGTAATGCAGGTGAAAATTTACACTGATATTCTATACTAGCTTAATCAAGTTATAGTGGTATATTCCATATTCTGTTACCAATACTGTTAAAAACATTGATTAACAAAACTCTTCTAAAACAAAGAAAATGTAAGAAAAACATGTCCAACTGATTGTTAAAGGTCATAAAATTCTCACACCATTTTCCCCCTCAACTGTTCTAAGTTAAAAAAAAAAAAAAACGGAGCCCATTTGTGGGGAGGGTTATATGTATTTTAGTGAGAATGGAACATTTCATTAATTAGACTTGGTGTCTTTGGTGAAAATTAAATCTAAAGTTAACATATAATCCCATAGGAGAAGGACACAATCCTTCCCTTCCCTTCCCTTCCCTTCCCTTCCCTTCCCTTCCCTTCCCTTCCCTTCCCTTCCCTTCCCTTCCCTTCCCTTCCCTTCCCTTCCCTTCCCTTCCCTTCCCTTCCCTTCCCTTCCCTTCCCTTCCCTTCCCTTCCCTTCCCTTCCCTTCCCTTCCCTTCCCTTCCCTTCCCTTGTTTCAGTAACTATCAATAGTCTGGTTTAGTGTCAGAAGCACTTCTTACTGAAGGTCTATTCAATTTGTTAAACATGGGACAAGAATATAGGAAGGTATTATCTCTGAAATGTGAACTAAGTTTAGCTATAAAACTTAGTAAGTTTAGCACCTGACATGAGGTTAAGTTTAGAAGGATTCTACTTCTAATTTATATAATACAGCAGAAAATTAAAAATTGCAAGTTGACTAATATTCTGTGATTTGAGAAAGAAACATAATTTGTTTTTAATTAGCAAAACAATAGTTTTTAGGCCTCTATTCTACTGAATGTCAAGATATTACTCCTGTCATTGGATCTTGATTTCAATAATTTCTACGGCAACTTGAAGCTTACCTCTTGTATGTCAGATGGTTGATCCTTAAGTTCACCCAGGTAAGGTTTGGGCATGGGACTGACATCCTTACTGTATTTATCCAGAACACTTTGTAAAATTTACCTGCTAGAAGTCTAAATTCCTCTGAAAAAGCATGTAAAACATCAAAACCCTCACCTTTCTGATTAAAAAAGTGCACAAAGATATTAACATAGGACCAGAGTAAAAGCATGTTTAAATAGGTGCATAATTAAATTCTGTGAATAACTTACACTTCAGTGATATTTAGTGTTTTCTTAAGTCAGGCTCACATTCAAAAGAGAATGGAAGTACTGTGAATAAGGACAAAAACACAAGGAAGTCCTGAATTTTATAGACAGTCATGTTGGTCTTCAGTGTAATTTCAGTAGGTATGGCATGTGCATGTATGGGTATGTGTACAAAAAAGCCCTACTAAAACTCATCATTATTTACTTATGGTGATGTCTTTTATCTTTGAATAAAAGATATATATATGCGTATAACAAAGGATTTTCCATTGATGAAATAAGCAATTTTTTTATTCTAAATACTTCAGATGTATGAGAAATATGCATGACATATGAACTAGGAACTACAACAAATATGAATTATATGTACTCTAAAAATGTTTGGTTTATTTTTACATAATCTAGCTTTGCACAGTTCTGTGTACACACACAGGTCCAATGTCTAGTTTAATCTGTGAGGCCTTAAGGTTATTTTTTCCAAATTTAAGTTTCACAACTTAAAAGGTTAAGAACATGCTGAATCTAATAATCAGTAATTTAGGCCAGTATTGATGCCTAATATATATAAATTATGTATAAATTAAATAAAACCTTGTTACATATAGAAGTGTTAATTAAAAAGTTCCTTTTGTTTGTTTATTTTTTTCTACACTGACAGTAAGAATTCAAATTCAGATTTTATTGCATATGTTACTAATTACTTCTTGACCTGGGGATGAAAATATCAACTTTGATGATCTCTAAAGAGGAGAAAGTAATGAGTTGATTACACTTCTTGAAAACAATTTTTCTTTTAATATGATTGTTTATCTATATATTGTTCAGTAAACTTTATGCCTCCAAACTGAAGTTAAGAGAATTATGTCATTAAGCTTAATTTTATTCCATTTTTTTCTCTTTAGACTTCATCAACTTCTTTATGTACTTGCTATAAAAAAAAAAAAAAAAATACAGGTATCCCAGTAAACCTATCTGCAAATTAATATGGCAAAACAGAGTGTAGAGTATAGGTCAAATTAATTCCTCATATAAAACAGATTAGGTAACCACAGAAAAAAAAAGTCTGCATAATAAATAATAGTAATCATCATAAAAATGTGTTATCTTGAAATGTAGTTAGGATATATTGTGCTTGCTCTACAGCAGACATTATTTCTTGTATTGTTAATTGTTTTTACAATCTTCTATTTCATGAAAAAGCTTATTTCAGACTTTGGAAATACTGGGAACTTTCTTTACAAATAAAATAGTCTTCATAACAGAAGGAAATACAGCAGCAAGAAAACTGAAAAAATTAGTCAGAAGAGCAAATCCTTTCTGCAAACTTCCTGCCGCCTCACTCCTTTTCTTAATGCAATTTGCTAGAAGAGATTTAGTACTCTGGCTCAGCACTGCTTCTTAGTATTTCTCCTTTTCACACCTATTTTAAAAATCCCAAATGGAGTTCCCCCTGTAATTTTCAAGCTCTTGACAAGTGAGATTTAAAACACAGAAAATACTTTCTACCCTTTATTCCTGAGATCGTACAAGAGTTTGTAACAATCTAAAAGCAACAAAGTTGTGGAATAAAGCATTCACATCTCAGTGTCTACTTGCCCAAACCAGAGATATGAAATGACACATTTATTACTCAGCTGTCAGGGAGGAAACTTCTGCACAGGGAGGCCAACCACTGCTTAGCAGCAAGACCTACCCAGGAAGCTGCAATCACAACCTTCAACTTTTCACTTCCCTGAAGTAAAACAGGAGTCCCAAGTCCAACCAGTCCTCCAGTTTCTTTATTCTGTATGACCTTCTAGTTGCATCTCCTCACTCCAGGAAAAGGGAAGGGGGAAGGTGATGTTTGTAGATTAGTGCTCTGTATTCTGCTGAGAAGTTTGAGTTGACTCTATTTATAACAACAGTCGGGTTTGGAGACTGAGTGCTTGGAGACTCATTCTGCCAAGTACTGCATTAAAACTAATAACTAATACAATGTCTTAACAAATACTAAAGAAGTGGTGGTAAATTAAGGAACTCGGATCATCAAGCAGAGCTCCTATCCTGCCTTCCCCATCTTACCATCTTAGCAGATGTCTATGTGCATTTTATAAAATTTGCTGTTTACATTAATTCCATTTCCATTATGTCCTTAATCCCCAGATGAGCTGCAGACTTCTCTGAAGGAAAAATGTATTCAGAAAATGAATAGACTGTTCTATTGCTATGCTAAAGATAAATGCTGATCAGCTTATTTGATCATTAATACAAACTGTGGGAAACTAAAGATAGTTGACATGTCATTTCCTGAGAACAAATGAAAAGTTCCAACTAAAAAGTAGGATGATTTGAGTGATTTCTTCCATAAGACATAAAATGTAATGATAAAACACCTGGTTCTCACACTTTTGGCCCAATTTTATTTGTGAAAGTTTTCAGTATGCTAAGGGAAATTAATGCAGTGAATTCTAGATATGAAATATTCTTGTATTTCCTAGAATCGTGCACAAAGTCTGGAAATTAAAGACCTATTGTCACAATGATTGAGACTAATGGAAATGGTTAATAGTTTTTAATTTAATTCTCTATTCCTTGATATATAGTGAAATATTCTTCTGCCAACCAAAGGCATAAAATATTTAAAATTACCTCAAAATGAAAAATTTTATACCTGTACAAAAGTAAGTGACTGTATAAGTGCAAAACAAGATGGAGAGATGATAATTGTATCAAAATGTCTTGTAAAGGTGTTGAAAGACGCTTATCTCTGTAATATGCTTCCCTCAGGGTCTGATAAGCACTAATCTTATTTCTTTTATGGTATGACATAAAGAACATCTGTTTATTCATGTGTGTTCCTAAAGTAAATTCCTCTTTAATGTTATATGAGTCATTTCTTTTTTAAAAACTAAAAAGACAAGAAATAGAACCAGATATAAAAAGATACAATTTTTTTCATATCTTTATTTCCAAAGTGATAGAGAAGTTTTTTACATATATGTGAAGAACTGCAGAATAGTATTGAGATATTGGCCTTTATTACTTTATTCTGTGCAATGTAAATAATATACCCAAAGAGAATCTCTGTCTTCAGGTTCCAGTAAATTCACAACCAACATTTCTCCATTTCTATGAAAACGGAAGCCCATTCATGAAATTTGTGCTGATTCTTGTCAAACTGAGCTTAAGGAGCTCAATATCAGCTACACAGAATCTAATCTGCTCAGGAAAGAAGATAGTTCAAGGGTCTTAAAATGCCTCTGAGTCCTCATTGCAGAGGTATGAACATTTTCACCCAAACCAGAGAAGGTGGCTTCCAGCTTCAGCAGCAGGTAAATGTCTGTCTGTGCCAGGCTAATTGAACAAAAATTTAAAAAGTTAAGAAATGATGATATACTCTTGTGCTTCAGTAACAGTAAACAGTCTTACATTAAATGTAAAATTTTACAAGCCCATGTCTGAATTATTTTTTGCTATTTTAAGTATCAACCACTTCAGAGCTAAGAAGAAGTTGGATTTAAAAACACTTCACTCTCATATACTAGTTTTTCCCTATACTGATGAGTGCAGGAAAAAAAATGACATTTTACAGGTAAGAAACAAGCAGAAAGGAATAGTAAAAAATCTTGAGTAGAAAGATAATATGAGATCCTTATTACCCATGCTACGTTCTATCCTCATTTCCTTAGCACCATGGCACTAACTGTGCAGTTGCATACCCACTAATACATACAATTACTAGATGGTTGCGGCGGGGATTACTGCAACAAGCATATTTCAAACCAGGAGTCCTGTGGAAACGAAGTATATATGGACAGATTCGTGGTAGACGTTTCAGAGATGTTTATCTCTCCAGCCGCATGGCCGGGGCTCTGTCAAGGAACTGAGGCAATCACGGGACCAAGGGTCCTTCTGCCCGCGCAGGGAACACAAACCAACCAATGGGAACGAGGCTGAGCAGGGGCAGGGAAGCCCCGTGTCTGTGCCCTCAGGGCCCCTCTCCCAGGGCTCCATGGCAGGGGGAGGGACCCCAGCACTAGATCCCTTGCATCATCTCTGCATAGCAAAGGACTCTAATGTCATAATATACCTTTGCTGAAAACATCATACATCTTAGAAATTGTTTCTGGAACTTAAATACACTCCAGTATTTATTTCCTCTCACTTCAAACCTTAAAGAGCATATCATATCTACCTTTTTTTTCTTTGTATTATATATACATGTATATTTGATCCTTCTTTGTTGGGCCTTAGCAATGAAATATATATCTTTGAGGCTTCAGTAAAAATTTGCTTTGGTCACTGTTCAACTTCTGCCGTAGTCTCGTGTCATTCCTAAAAATATTTTAACTTTTCTGTTCTGTGAATATGCAGGATAAGTTTTTTCTTGAAGAACCTACTTCCATATTACAGGCACAAATATCTACTGTGGTATATAAAAAAAAAATTTACTTGTTTTATTTGGCATTTTCCTTTTTGAATGGCATCAAGCAGAAAAGACATGGAAAAGACATTATTTGATGTATTAATGAGAATAAATCTCTCAAGAAAAAATCTTCTGTTTTAAGGAAGAATGAAAATGAGAGCTCTTCAATGCTGCTTTGGAGACACCTTTGAACCTCAAGAATTTGCTCTCTTCTATATAATTTTAATTACCGAAGTGATGAAATTAGCAGTGTAATCTTTATGTTCCCATTATACTCAATAGAAAGAAAGAGTGAGAGAATGTGACAGATGGCATTACAAAACCAAGTTAGGATTTTCCTCTGCAGTACCTCTTTACTTTGATATATGCACCATGTGTGACCAGATTCTGAATCTAGGTTTTATTTAATCACCTAAGGGTAGGTGTTCTGAATATTGCTGTAAATGCCTATTTTCAGCTCTTTCTAGCCTAAGTATGGAACCTCATAGTGGTGCCTCATAGTATATTTCCTTAAAATTAATGTGTTTTAGTTTTAAAATATTTAGAGTTAAAACACAAAGGATATGGCATTATGTTTCTAGCTAGCACCAGAATTTCTTCTTTTGTCCAAACCTGTTAGTCTGTTTCCTGTTGCAATCCCTGATGTATGTAAAACCACTCTTTTATAATACTCTCTTGTATAGGACCATATCCTCACAGTGATTGGCAACACATCAGTATTTATTATCTATACTTGTAATTAAATATACTAGTTATTGTTCCTTTCAAAAGATAAAGAAATGGAATATTATAGTTTTTATATTTTATTGTTTATTCATATGCACAGTATTACATTAGAGATAATTCTATGTGATAACACAGGTTATTGTGTGATGAGTCCTTGTTCAGCTTGCCTCTACGACTGACTTAGAAAATCATTTGCAAAATTTCTGACAAATTAAAGAGGTAGTTAAATGTTGCAGCATTTTTGACTTTCTGTGTTCACTTTTCAGGAATATCAGCTGCTCCTGTGAGAGTCTGATGAATTTCAAGTTCATCCAAGCTAGCTTGGTGACAAAATACAATAATTTTCAGATGGAAATGGAGCTGCTTTTTCTTTGTGACTTGTTCTTTTTTTTTTGCAAAAGCTCAACATTATCGTATACCAGCAGAAGTGACAGATTGTGGCGATAAAACTACAGTGACAGAGCTTTTATTGTGAGTGCCCTTCATCATGTTTTCATGGAACTTAAACCTATCTTTGGCAGTCCCTGCCCTCTCTTCACTGCTAGCATTTTTATTCTCCTTAGACTTATGTTAATGCTAAGCAGTAGAAGCAGCCCGTGATAGAACAAAGGTTAATTAACACACCAGATGGGGAGAAAGACCTGTTGAAATGTTCTACAGATTCTTGGCCAAAGTCCAGGCACAGAGGTTATTATAAGGTCCAGGCAGAGTCCCAGCCGACACTGGACTCACGACATGTAAAGTGTGAGTGGATATACACACAGTCAGTAACTGTGACACATTGCACCAGGACGTGTTATTATGCAGGAGCAGGAGCAGGCAGATGGACTAGAGCATTTCTTGCTGCCCATTCTAAGGATCTCTCATCATTTGCAAGATTTAATGAAAATGCTCTCTCATTTAATTTTCTTTTAGTGTGCATAGAAAATATTCAGATCATCCCTTCCAAAACTGTTAAAACAGTGATTGGCTGGGATTTCTAAGGTAACTTAGTCACCCAGGCTCCCTCTGAAGTCAACAGAGAGATATCTTCCAAGAAAAATTAATCCCTCTTGTGGCAGACACCTATCAATTATATACGAGGACATCCCAGTTGATCTTCCAGGCCCTCTCACAGAGCTATAGAAGAACCACAGTCATAAACAGTTGTCTGGGGGAAAGGTTCGTTAACCTCCAATAAATTTTGTTCGTATCTTATTTCCAATAAATTTAGATACTACATTATTTTTTAAAAACTGATATTGAAAGTATTTATACAGGCTTCTAACATGAAACAGATTAATAAGAACTAAGTGATTTTGTTTGGCCAGTTTAGTGCTTCCAGCATCAAAAAAATTAGAAGTAATTAAATGGGTTTTTTTAAGCTCCTGCAGACACTTGTATAGCAGAGAGCAATACTGGAATCCTTAAACAAAATTATCTGAGAAAGGAAAACGCTTAGACTCTTGTTATAGTATGAAAATTAATTTAAAATTATAAATTATTCAATCTGATATTAAATGTAATTGTCTAAATACTTCTTTATTCTGCCTTGTCTCTGACTATTCCAGGGACTTTTCTCTTCTGTTCTCTCTGATAATTAGAAAACAAGACCCTTGGAAAACAAAGGAACTTTGCCCTGCTGCAAGTAAAGGAACTTATAAAATAATAGAAAAAGCAATACTTTTAAAGAAAATCTCAAAATTCAGAAAATCTGTAATTTGAAATGCTTGTTTCAGATAACTTCAAGTAAAATAAAATTATGTAGAACTAGTGAAAGTAATGAAATTCAAATGAAATTAAATTTGGTAACTGCTGGTTATTTTCCACCCTGTGTCACAAAAGTTTGAGCAGTGTTCTAATAAACTTCAAATCGGACTATTTTCAATTTATTTATGCATCTATATTTGTTAAAGTTGAGAAACACATGTTAAATATCCTTTTGGCTACTTTCGATAGCACCTACTCTTGAATAGGGGAGCTGTGGAAGGAATATAATTTTATTAGGTAGAACTTTTGTGTCCCTGTCCCTTTGAATTGCTCTTACCCTTTTACTCTTCTCACTAGTATACTTTTATCTAAATGTTTTTGCAATTTTGCTACGCTACAAATAACAAGAATAATTTATTTTAAAGAGTTGTTAATAATTTCAAATCACTCCCAACACAAGGGAAAACACAGTTTATTTTAAAACAGACTGGTTTTTATTTCCCATAAAAAACATATTCAGTTTAAAGTTATACATGGTCATTGATTAAGACTTGCCAATACTTCTAAAAAGGCATTTGGATTTATACAATAACTATTAATTACTTGAGATACTGAAAGCAGTATTTACAAGGGAAAAAAAAAGAAAGTTATTTCACATTTAGCAGGAAAGATTGTATTTTAAATTTCTTTTTCTTTTTTAAAAGTTACTTAAACATCGGAACCCAACAGATTTGAAATACTTTTTGCAGCGTAATGTTTCAATCCCTTTGTTCACGTCATTTATACTGCACTTTGATGGTATGAAAGTTTGGAGACTGATGAAAGTTTAATGTTTCATTTGTAGTGGTTTTTCATTGTTTTTTAAGGCAGTTTTGAGGCAGATTCTGAATAAAAATATGTCCCATTCAAATAAGTCCAGATTTATTTTTTGTTCATATCTTGTTTCATAGAAAAGTCATATTTTATTTTGTTTTATTATCTCATTGTCTTTCATCTCATTTATTTCACACAATGGGCAGTCTCTGGCTATGATAAAAACATTTTTTTCAAGTGTTAAATGACACTTATATTTTTATCATCTCCCACTGATGTCATGAGATGCCTTTCCTGTGTAATCTAAAAAGAAATCTACTGAAAGCCACGTGATCATTGATCCTCTCCAGGTTTGCCATTCCTTTTCAGGAAGTTCCTGAGCTAAAAATAGTAGGAAACTTTATTTCTAGTATTAGCAAGAACTGTTGTTCTTGCCCATTTCTAGCTTTTTCCTGGTCATGTGCTAATGGTTCTGAATACTAACCTAAATGCACATTTAATCCTACTTCCCTAAACATTTATATGGCAAGTCTATTGCCTTTCCCTGTCAGCCTTTCCCTGTCAACAGTAAATGATACATTTATGCCAAAAAAGATAATCAGGATGACGCTATGCAACATGGAATAGGTCACTAATGAATCAATAAGATTTTAAATTCTTGAAGCACATACTCTTGGCCAGTAGAGGATCAAGAAAAGCTTCTCTAAGTATGATATTCTGCACCACATTGGATGGAGATACATTTTTTAAAGAACCCCCCAAGCTGGCTGTCCTGAATGCTAGCGTCCTCTGGAGACAAACGTTTGACAATACTTCCTTTTCTCTGCATTGGTTAGATTGGGTCTTGTTTTCCTGAACCACTCAGCTCAGGAATGAAGTGGAGGAGGTTGATTGGTATAAATGAGGCAGTCTGGTTTAATTTCAACTGTGAATTAAAATATAACAAGACTGAGGTGATGACAGTTCATTTTCTATTATTTCATAACATTATGTAACTTACTAAAATTACTGTCTTTTTTTCCCCTTTCAATTTTACAGTCAGAAAATCCTTAAACAGCTTCATTTATACTACCTGTCTGAGATTTTGCCTGGGAAAGTCTATGAATTTCCAATTAACTCAGCCTAGATTAATTTGCTTCTGCCATCATAAAAATGTGAACATCTAATCAAGTATTCAACATATTGCAGCCTAGTTGCACAATATGAGTGAGCTGGTGTGTAGCGGAGTATTTGTTATCTAACAGTCAGCTAAAGAAGATTATAGGTAATAACACAGGTGACTAGGCAGGTACTCTCCATTCCTCCCTGCTTCTTTGGTCTGGAACAGCAGTAAAATATACCTTTGAAGTTGGTCTGTAAAACATCTTTTGAAAAGGATACAACTAAATGAGCTGCCTCCTTTATGCCAGGGCACAGGACCTGCTATTTTTACAGCTTTCAGGATCTTGAGGAGCTATTGTCACCATCTAAACCTGGATTTCTATGGCTCAGTTCCCACCAGAATTCTATTGCTAATGCCTTCAAAAGTCAGACACCTACCAGCAAAACAGTTACCCCAGTTAGTATCAATGGAATTGATTCACTTCAGGGACAACAGATGCCCTTTCCCTGCTCCTACAGTTTTGATGCACAGGAAATAAGAAACAACCTGATTTTAGAAGTGGAAACTGAAGGCTTTATTTACCTCCATGAAGTATCATGCAGAGACATATTTGTGCTTGAGAAGTTGACATATAGCAACCAGCTTCCTTTGAACTACTAGCTACTTGTATATTATATTTCTGCTCTTCTTTAGTCAAAGTTAGTCAGATTTGCCAATAAGAATGGATTAAATTCCTTCTGTAACTGAATCTGTTTTGACCTGAAGTGATCACACAAGCAGTGTGCTTCTGAGCACAGCTTGAGTGGGTGAAAAGTGCTGACACTTCAGCTACTTTTTGGGATAACAGATAATGGACACAAAAGATGACGTATGCTGTGATCTTGCCACAGAAAGGACAAGGATTAAGACAAACACATGTTCAGGACTGCTTGCAATATCTGTCATAAGATGTCAAGGGAATCTCTCAATAACCTCAAATTAATTATTTCTCTGAAGTTCACCTGGAATTCAGCAGGAGGCACTTACGATTACTCAAATTTAAATGGTGATTTTAGAGGAGCACCTCCACTTCAGATGTTTTCCTAAACCAGTTTTTGTTATGAAAGAAACCAAGTGTAAAAAACAGAATACGAATTTAGAGCATAAGAGGTAACATTTACTCACTCCCAGAAGCATCTGGTCTAGCTTACTCTCCCAGTTGCATCAAAGAAGGATCTATTTTTTGTGCTCTCTCTAGCTGTGCCCTTACTTAAAAGTTCTCATTACAATTGCTTGCTGGATCTATGTCACTGAAAGTCTTCCAGAGGAAATTATCTGATGGTATGGCTGAATGAACATATTTTCATTAAAACCTCATTACTGAACGCGCATTTTAACAGAGAAATTGATATTTCATAACAGGAAAACAGGAAACAGGAAACAGGAAAAGAAAAGAGGAGGAAAAGATCTGGAAATTCAAAAAGCTCTGGGTGATATGACAACTTCAGTACATATATTGCCTGGCCATGCTGGCACCTGTCATTTATGAGAACATACAGGAGCAAAGTATGAACTTAAATTCCCACAGATAAAGTGTTTGCTTTGGTTGAAGGTCAGAGATGAAAACAGCCTTTAGCTAAGAGCATTTCAGATAATCTCTCAGACCACAGGGTACTCTAGAAAACAGTTCAGAAATTTGAAAGACAGCAGTAAAAAACATTTATTTAAAACTATCAAGAAAGGGAATGAATCAGAGCAAAGCTAAGCCAGGCAAAAAGTTCTGAGATGTGTCATTGGAGAAGGGTTTCCTTTGAGGTAAGATTTTATTAGGCAAATGTATCATGGGCCACCATGGAAGGGTACTGCAGTAGGAGATAGTGATTTTCAAGCACCATCTAGGCAGAGTTTAACCAAAGGCCTTGGTTACAGGGACCCATATATTAGAGGGAGTGGCTACGAGACAACTTGAGCACACACTGTGATGTGAGCATGTGCTGTCTTTGCCAATGCTACCTGCACATCCCTCTCACAAGGTCTGCTCCTACGGAACCGTGTAAGAACAGGATGCTCTTTGTGAACACTGGTGTGCCATCTAGAATGTTCAGCATTGTACAGGTAAAAGACTGACAAATCTGTTCACTTGTCAGAATGCTGTAAAGATATAAAGAACACTGGGAATGGAGAACCTCACCACAGACAGGATCTGAGCAGCATGTTATGAGGAAAGACACATCTAATGTTAAAACAGATGGGATTCGCAGCAGCAGGAGGGACATAAGATTGCTAACAACTTTTCTACAATTTCCATCTTAATCATCCAGTTAACCAACCTTGAGTGTCCATGTTTTTTCTTATTGAGATCCTTAAGGATGATTCTCTCTTGTGCGAAGCAAAATGTCAGCACAACAACACTAGGACTGACAATGGAAATGAATGGTTAGTAAATTGAAAGTTACTGAAGTTGGTAACAAACTCACAAAACAAATTCTAATTATTACTTTTGACATTCAAGCTCAGACTTGTAAGATAACAATTAAATTGATTTCTTGTTCTGTTATTTTGGTCACATCATTGTATATAGAAAAAACTCAGAGGACCTACTTTAGGACCTAATTTTTATTAGATTTATTGTTCCTTCACACTAACTGGCTATGTAATGGATTACCAGAATATATGAAAAGTGTCAGGTCCATCTCTTATGCTATCTTAGATGTGTTTTACAATGAAAATTATAACGTAAGTTAGGAAAAAAATTCTTACCTATTTTTTTATTTGAATGTGGAAAGATGTTCCCTTTCCTCAGTGGAGAACAGAATAGAACTGAAATAAGTTTTTCAAGATTATATGTTATTTTTGGGCCTCAGCACGTTGGTTTTCTGTGTTCTGCTCCCTTGCTCAAAAAATTCTTATTTCAACTTCCTCTCTGAATTAAATTTGTTTGGTTTATATTGATTTCTTTCATAGTTTTCTTCTAAGAAAAAGGATACTGTTTTTTAAACTACATCACTCTGTACAGATTTACTGAAGAAATAAGAGTGACCAAAGATTTACTCAGAAAACAATCCCACTCTGAAAATCAGATTATCTGTATGCATAATTAAAAATTCACAGTTTCAGTAAATAACTGGCTTACAATACTAGCATAGCCATCATAAGACAGTCATTATTAGATGTTCATTATTTTGGATCTGTAGATCTTCAGAAATGAAGAAAGAGGTGACAACCAAACTCCTTCCCTATCTACAGAAATCCCAAACAAAACCAAATCATATTTCCCTCTCCTGTAGCAGTGAAATGAGTAGCAAAAACATTTGATTCATCTCTCTGTGTGCCTTCAATTATCCTTCAGAACTAGGCAAATGTACTCCACAGCCACTGGCAACTTTGCTCTAATTCCTGGTAAAGTAAGCTTTGGTTTTCAATGTTCTGATCAAAAGTGAAGGACCTGTATGGTAAGTGAAAGACAGCTTCTTTTGACAAAAAAAGGTCTTAGGGAAAAAAAGAGA
Source organism: Corvus cornix cornix (assembly GCF_000738735.6). Lineage (NCBI taxonomy): Eukaryota > Metazoa > Chordata > Aves > Passeriformes > Corvidae > Corvus > Corvus cornix. The sequence continues at coordinate 82,207,429 of NC_046332.1, forward strand.
AAAATCTGAAGCAAAAGATTATGTTAAAAATATCTGAACTATTCATTTTCAGGAATTTATAAAAATACATTTTAAACTTTAAAATACTTAAAAACCAATAAACTTGTTTTAATCTACTGAACAGTGAGTGGATTTGAAGTTAAAAAAATATTTTTGGTAAAGTAATTTATGTTCTCTGGTTTTAGTCATGTTACATAAATAACTACAGCAAATTCTTGATGGAAGTACTCTTTGTGTTAATAATGGCAATTTTGGCAGTATTATAGCTGCAATATCTGGTCAGTTTTGGTCTAAAGATCTCACAATGTTCTTCCAAACATTTTCATCCATTAGCATGAATTTATCAAAGAATTAACAATATTATGGTTTTTTGAATTATTTACAAAGTTGCATGCAAAATTCTAATCGCTTTTAGGTTTTCAAATGAAATATGCTTGTTTAATTCTTCAAATTTTATGTACCTCCAAAAACTTCAATACCTAGTATCCATGTAACCTACAAACCTCTTTTTTTTTTTTTTTTTAATTTTAAAAATTACTATATGAACTGGGGAAGTATTGCAAGTTCTGTTTTACAGTGGTGAATGAAAACCCATTTCAAAGCAAAAGCAAGTCTTGGATAACCCACAGTAATGCGCTCAATGCCTCTGAAACTTTAGTCCTTATAATTAATGACACAGTCTTTACACTTCTTAATATGTTTTGTGTAGTCATCCAAGCAATTAATCTGATACATAAGAAGGGCCAGCCTGTCTCCCAAACTTCTGTGGCAATCAAAGGAAAAAGTACACAATCTAAGTATTACATGGGGAAAACATCAAGACTAAATGATTTTTATACGCATAAATACTGTGATTTTTCTGACTCTGGATGTTCAACTGAAAAGCTTCTCCAGATGACGTTCCATTACAAAATAATTTACACAAGGCTAGCATTTATTTTGGACGTAGAAGTACTGTTCAACAGTAAAAGGTAGAGGGCTCTTAATGCCCAGAATTAGGTCTGTTCATAGTTACAGGCATCAAAAAACTAAAAAATAATAAAAAAAAGACTTAAAATCCCAAAGCCCCAAAACTGGGGTCTTGTACAGACAGCTGATTCTGTTCCCACAAATGTAGTCCGCCTACACGTGCTGTCCTATGCTCACAGTTCAGGCACATCACATTTGTTGTGCCTATTTGTTAGAAAACATATATACATTAGATGAACATACAATTATACAGGCCCTACTTCTTCACATTAATCCAGTTTATTAATGTAAGTAACACATTTGTCAGAGAACAGTGACTTTTTGTGCCCATGCTTCAGGCTGATCTTTTGTTGCAACAAATCTTTTGTTAGGTTGCTTTTTGTTTAAAATCAAGTTCACAATGAAGATTTAAAATAAACTGGATTTCTGAAGAGTATTTGTGGATCCCATATTTAACCAAAAAACTGAGACTAAGTGAGGCCATATGAAATATAGCTCTACTCTTTTCAGGTTGCTACGTGGGATATTTTAACCAATGTTTAACTGCTTAAGAATTTACCAATTCAAAGTGTCTGTTTTTTGACATTTTTTGAATGAAGTCATTTTAAGACAGGCCAACCTACCACAGAGAGTGCATCATATTGGGACAGTTGATACACTAAACCCACAATTATTTTTTCTTCTGTATGAAATATTCCTCTATGTGGTTTGTGATAGTACTTAGAAATATATTGAACAAATAAAAAGAGAAAAAAGAAGAAAAAAATGGTGAAGAAAGTCAAGTGATACAGTAAAAAGTTAGGTAAGTGCTTTTAGTCCTTCAGTGAACCAACAAACCCCTGAGAGCATTGGTTGGGCCCAATGCCATAAGTCTGTTTCTTTTTTGATTTTAGGCTGATGTGGGGGACTTTTTGGTGAAAATCCAGGCCAACTGGACTCCATACCCTCATATACTATTCATAAAAATACCAAAAAAATTGTAAACTAGAAAATTTTAATCGTGTGCATTTGACACCAAACTTTAATCCTTCCAACAGTTTTCTACTTTTTCCACACTGGGAATGCTTTGTAAAGCACAGGAAAATGTAAAGAAATTAAGTTGCCATTTTTCTAATTGATCACAAACGACACTGGAGAATGAAAAGTTTTTATGAATTACAGACCCTAAAAGCATAACAGTTGAACATTTTTTAATTTAATGAATTTCATAATCTATGACCAGAAATAATAAGTATTTATCTTAATGAAATGTAAGTATTAAATAAGATCATATTTCTGAGAACATGCTTCATGATAAAAAAGTGAAAGGAAGCAGAATATTATCACCTTTCTTCCTGTGTCTTTCTGCTTAATTTACTTTCCCAGAAATGTTTTATTATCATACTACACAACAGACTCAAATGTAGGTATACAGATCTGAGCATGCATCTGTATTTTCTTTTCTCTATGATCTAGAAAGTTTCCCGTTATATTAGAAAGCTGTTAGAAAGTGTCCAAAAGAGGACTATGAATATGGCTAAGGGCTTAGATAGAAAGCCATACAAAGAGAGGCTGAGGTTAGTTGGCTTGTTCATCCTGGAGAAGAAGGGACTGTGAAGAGACCTCATCACAGTCTCCAACCTCCTCGTGAGGGGAGGTGGACGGGCAGGCGATGATCTCTTCTCTCTGGCAGTCAGTGACGGGGCCCAAGGGAACGGCATGAAGATGTCTCAGGAAAGGTTAAGGTTACATATTAGGAAAATGTTCTTCACTCAGAGGGTGGTTGGGCACTGGAACAGGCTCCCCAGGGAAGTGGTCACAGCACCAGCCTGACAGAGTTCAAGAAATGTTTGGACAGTGCTCTCAGGCACATCTTGGGACTGTCCTGCACAGGGCCAGGAGTTGGACTTGATGATCCTTGTGAATCTCTTCCAAGTCCAGATATTCTATTCTATAATTCTATGAAAATAACACTAATTCAAATGGCAGAATGTATGATTACTCTTTGCAAATTTGCTGATATACTTCTCACACTATTCAAATAATAATTTTCTTTCTTAGAGTGTTTTAAATCACTTCTTACCCATAGCCTCCAAATAAACTCTGTTTTACCATTGGAGTCAAAGTACTCTAGGAGCAAAAGCAGCAATGCATGTTACTGAATCCCTTGCCTATTACTTTTAAATACACCAAAGGAACACTTTTTCAAATCTGCAGACAATAATGAAAACACTTCAATTGAAAACAGACAATTTTATCTCTGCAAATTTAATGAAAAATAAAATTACTTTAATAGTATGTATCAGTAGGGACATGCATAAGTAATGTCACTGTGAATAACTCTTGGAAAACAATTAACCTTTGAAGCAATATCTTGCTGTATTGTGTTTATGTGACAGGTTTTGGTAGCGAGGGAGTTACTGGATGGCTTCTGTGAGAAGCTGCTAGAAGCTTCCCCTATTTCCAAAAGAGCCAATGCCAGCTGACTCCAGGATGGATCTGCTGCTGGCCAAGGCTGAACCCATCAACAGTGGTAGCACCTCTGGGATAACAGATTTAACAAGGGGTAAAAAAACTGCTGTGCAAGACAAGCCTGGACAGAGACATGAGAATGTGTGAGCAAAACAGTCCTGCAGACACCAAGGATGGGAAAGAAGAATGTGGAAGAGGTGCTCCAGGTGTTGGGGCTGAGATTCCCCTGCAGCCCATGTTACAGATCACAGTGCAGCAAGTTGTCCCTCTGAAGCACACGGAAGACCATGGGGATGAAAAGATCTGCCTGCAGCCCATAGAGAATCCCACGCTATATCAAGTCAGTGCCCAAAGGAGGCTGTGAACCCATGGGAAGCCTATGATGGACCAGGCTCCTGGCAGGACCTGTGGCTGCACGGAGAGAGGAGCCTGCAGTGGATCAGGTTTGCTGGCAGGAGTTGTGACCCTATGGAGGACTCACTCTGGAGCAACCTGGTCCTGAAGGACTGCATCCTCTAGTAGGGACCCACACTGGAGCAGTTAGTGAAGAACTGCAGCCCATGGAAAGGACACACACTGGAGAAGTTCATTAAGTTCACGCACAGGACCCCACACTGTAGTAGGGGAAGAGTGTGAGGAGTCCTCCCTCTAGGGAGGAAGGCATGACAAGGTGTGATGAACCCATCAGTCCTCATTTCCCACTCCCCTGTGATGCTGGGAGGAGAATTAGGGAAAAAAAGGAGTGGGGTTGAGTCTGGGAAGAAGGGAGGATAGGGGGAAGGTGTGATAAAATTTCATTGTATTTTTCATTTCCTAGTCTGATTTAATTATTGTTCAATTGATTTCCCCAGCTTGAGTCTTCTCCATGACAGTAACTGGTGAGTGACCTCTCCTGGTCCTTATCCTGATCCACAAGCCTTTCAATATATTTTCTCTCCCCTGTCCAGCTGACAAGTGATAGACATCTGTGGTGGGCACCTGGAATCTAGAGAGGGTCAAGCCACAACACCTGCAAAGTCTTTTCCTCAAGCGCTTGAAGTTCTGATGCATATCTCCGAAGAGAGAAAATTCTGTTTATTCAGTGTTGACTAATAGATTATCACTGTTTACCATAACATACCTTTGCTTTTGATGCAGTCTAACACAAATTATCTAGCTTTCCAAAGCCTGTATTTTGATTTGATATTGAGCTTGTTATTAACCACAATCAAATATGCAAAGTCATATTCTAAATTTGTACCTTTTTTCCTGAATGACTGTTATTTTCCAATTAGTCATATTGGTATAATCAAGAATTTGTCAAATTATGTTTTGATTAATGATTTTTTTTTCTGCTATACTTAATAAGCACACAATGGGAATCATCACTGAGAGAAACCTTCTCCCATCTGGGTTTTCATATTATAAAGAATGAATGTGTTATTAACTGGCTACAATTTTGCTCAGAAACCAACAGATATTATGAACCACAGTCATAAAGTATGTATAATGATTGTTTGCATGTTTAAACACAAGTGGGTACTTTGCAGCATCATTTTATGATTGTTAGCCTAACTCTGAAGACAGTCTTCCGGTAATCTTTGAGCATATGTTTGAGGAACTGGCAGTTACAGTGGCATTTCTCGAAATAGTTTCCTCAAAAAAGAGCAAGTTCAATTTTAAAGATACAGATTCCTTTTATGTTCCTATCAGCATGTTTGGAGGAAATAAAGGAGGAGTGGAAAATGCAATTAGAAAGTTCTTTCACACCCTAACTTCTTCTGCTTAACAAAGAAGAAAATTGCAAATGATCAAATAATGGCTGGAATTGCTTCTTCTGAAAGCTTAGTTTCAAATTGCTTTCTGAGATATTGCATATGTTCAATCAAAGTCATATTGTGGGCCTGGCATTGCTGTTGTCTGGTGTTCCAATTTTCTTCTCTCAAAAGATACATATAAATGGAATAGACTAGATGGTTTGTGATCTTGGTGTGGGATTTGTTTGTTTGGGGTTTTGTCAGAACAGGAACTGAAGAAATGGTACTGACAAGTGGAAATATCTGTGGTTCAAAAGCAGAGACAATTTATATCCAAACCCATAAACACTAAAGTAACTGAATTTTATAATGTTTTGTTCATTTTATCCAAGCAGAATTTATTCTGTAATTAATGTCTGTTTTAACTGAATTTTACCTGACCTATTGGAAGCTTTACCAGAACTCATATGCCTCCATGAGAAGTTCAAGTTCTGATATGCTAAATTCAGAAAAAACATTTTTTCAGAAAGTCCCCTATCAGCTGTAGAAGTAAGACCTTTGAATTTCATGGTCATGTCAGAGAGGAAGTTCTGGGTAGTTGACATGAAACATATAGATCTGCCAGATTCTGTGTTCTTATGAAGAGCTTGAATGCTCTATACCATTCACCCTTCTGAAACAGATATCTTAATATTATATATACCACTACCAGCTCTTAGGGGGCAGTAATTTGTCTGATATTAAGAAATTCAGACTATCTTCTGATAGTTTTGTACTTCAATTAAGTGTTCTAGCTGGGCTACAAGCAAATTAGGGCTTAAATGAGCATTTCACATCTGCCCAAGTCAACATAGTTAAACACCTGAGGATGCAGATAGACATTAAGAATAATATCCACTGTAGCACGTGGATAAAATGACATATCTGTTGCTTTACTACTACTAGAACTAGTTAATAATTGCAGAGGAAGTGAATGGAACACTGTAAATATAGAAGACTTATGGGAATTATAGGATAGCAGAATGGGTAAGGTTGGAAGGGTGGGTCAGAATGGGTTATCTGGTCCAGCCTCCCTGCTCAAAGAGGATCATCCCAAAGCACATGGCACGGGATTTTGTCTGGATGGTTCTTGAATATCTCCAGTGAGGGAGACTCCACAGCCACTTTGGGCAATCTGTTCTAGTGTGTGGCCACTCACACAGTAAATGAATTCTTCAGCACGTTCAGATGGAACTTCCTGTGCATCTGTTTCTCCCCATTGCCTCTTGTCCTATTGCTTGGCACCACAGAGAAGAGCCTGGCTTCATCCCCCTGACACCCTCCTTTCATAAATTCATGCACATTGATGAAGTCCCCTCCCAGCTCCCGAGGCTGAAGAGGCTGCTCCAACTGGACTCTGTAGAAATGAATAATGAGAACAATGTGGCACGAACATGCTCTGTAAAAACAGATGATTTGTATTTGGCGTATAAATGAGACTGTAAGTGCGAGTGTGAGTCGCTGAACAGGCTCTTTCTAAACTGCTGCTGTTTGTGTGCTGTTATTAGATTTTACTGACATTTATTTTGTCTCTACAGCTGCTGCTCAGAGTACTACTAAACAATTAATCTAACTGAATACATGCAGTCACTGGTATGGAATGCATTTCCAGTTTCTGACTATATATTTACAGCTGTATTGTGGGCATTACCACTACTCAGAAAGGGATTCCTATCACAGTCTTTCAAGACATTCTGTCATTTCTGTGGTTGTTTGAATGTAAAAGATTGCTTGGATGGCAGTATCATTCTGTTCATTGTAATCAAAATCAAAAATGAGCTTTCATGAAAATAGAGCTTGGTTTTATCACATCATATTGAGAGTGACTAATAGAAAAATCTAACTTGATACCTTGCTTCTTTTTCTTTGGTTGATAAAGTAAGAAATAATCCATCTTATTTTCAAATTCAGGAGTATTTGATAAAATGAAGAGAGACTTTATGGCTGATGGATTTTATTCTGATCAACAGATGAATGACATCAAGGATATAAATAGAAAGCACATACCCATATTGTGGTTGATCATTCTGTGTTAAAATGAGGCAGCTCACATTTGAGTAAGTGAAGGAACTCAATGTTCCATCTGAGAAGGGCAAAAAATTATTCTTAGATGAATCTTAATACACGTACATCTGAAGCAGATTATGAATTTAGGAAGTCGATTTCATTCCCTCAACATGTTATAATTGTAATTGAGAGATGGTCTGAACATTTTTTTCCTCTCTGTGAAGGACAGGTTAGGATAGAATGCTTTGTTACGCTGAAATCAGTAATAGCTGCTCTGAAAGGAAGGAGTGGCAATTTGGGCAGGGTGAAAACTGTCAGTTTCAGAGAGGCCAAATGAGCATATAATAAAAATCTTCAACTTTCAAGGTTCACTTGAATGTTTAAATAAAATGAGCAAAGTCATATAATTTCCTCCTCTTTTACAAACGCCTACATTGTCCCCTTTATTCTCCAGGTGTAAAGGTACTAATAGAAAAATGAATGGGAGAGGAGAGTTCCTTCTGATTGTTTTACTGATGGTGGTTGGTGTTTTTTAACCTTAATGTATATAATGGTATAATGATATAATGATGGATTCCATTTTACGTGCTTTTTGTTGCTCTGACCTTGGGACTAGAATCTTCTATCAGATGCTACCCAAACCAATTACTTTTATTTAGAACAAAGATTATTGGCTCATGAGCTAGCGAAGCAAAACAAGATGCTGACCTCCACATCAGGCTAAACTGTGGTTGTAGTGCCCTTCTAAAGCCACACTGTCAGATCTTATAAGTTACTGCTTACTTTGAAGTTACAGTCTGAACATATTGAATGCAGCAGGTACAATGAAGAGCTTCCTTGCTTACAGCTGGATATTAATTAATCACCAAATAGCCAAAAAAAGACACCCTCTCATAATAGGCAACAACAAAAATCCAGGGTGAGGCTTTCTTGTTTCGGTCTGTATAGCAAGTATTTACAGAATAGAACAGATCCCTGCAACTCTGTTTAGAGCAGCTATTCTACGGCACCATCTGTACTGGTGGGCTAAACAAAACAATACCAGAGACAAGATGATCTTTGTCTGCTAGTTGACAGTACAGTCCCTAGTATATATTTGATTTATGCCAACCTCAACTCTTTCAGACAATGTCTAGGAATTATTTGGGGTGTTGAGTGATGAAGAACTTTTGCCAGGGTGCAATACACACAAGACCATTATCTAAGCTGTGCTATTTGTCCTCAGAACAAGAAAAGCATGTTTGAACTATTTTAATTACTGGTTTAGGTGAACTGCTACAACTGTAGTCAATGGCTGCAACAGTTTAGGTAAGATAAACAGGTAAATAAATGCTTAATTTCTAAGTCTTTGCTCCCCTGAGGGTGTTTTGTTGCTGATAAAATAAATTTGTGATTTAGATGGATTTCAAATCGCTATATCCTACATCTCCCAGACAGAAATATGTGCATCCAAAATGAAGGCTATGCTTTGTCAGTGATAGACACCTGGATTCATTCCACATATTTACAAAGCTACTCAGCTCCAAAGGCTAACTCAACCCTTTGTAGAGTTTAGTCACCCTTTGTGTGTCCCACTGCGCTTCTAATCTTTTAGTTGTGTTGAGCAATAAGCTCTAGATGCTCCTTCTTTGCGTTGCACTTGATTTGGGAACTAACTTAGAGGAATGACACAGACATCAAAAATCTGTTCTGAGATCTCCTTCTCCACATAGCGTTATATTATGTAGGAACAAAGAGACAGACAAGCATCTGCATTTTTTAAAACTATATAGGGAAGCAGCAGCAACAGTGGGTGTTATGCTTCCTGGCACACTATTCAGAAAAAGGTGGTCACCATTTATTTCATGAATGCTATAGACTTCAACTGATAATCTAATTGGTCTTCAAGAAACTGTCTCTCAGTAAAAGATACTAATCCAAACTACCATTCTGGTGGGTTTTCTTGTTGTTGTTTGGGGTTTTGTTTTGTTGTGGGGATTTTTTGTTTGTTTGTTTTTATTTTTGTTTTGCTTGGGGTTTTTGTGTTGGATTTTTGTTGTTTTGTTTTGGATTTTGTTGTTGTTGTTGTTGGTTTTGGTTTTGTTTTTTTATTTATGTAGGAGGAAACTCTGAAAAAACTCTTGAGATTTTGGTTAGAAGCAGGAGATACCAGAAGGGTATGCTGATAGGCAATCATCAGAGACAATTCAAAATTCTGACTCCAAAGGGGGGCATGTTCAAATATGGGGATACAATCAGAAAAGTTAAAAAATCTCTGTTGCAGCCTCTCTCCTTTGACATTTTGAATTTTTACCCAATACAGTTTCTTCTTTCTTTTTTGATTTAATTACTTACATATATTTGCATTTCTCCTTTAAATCCACTTTAAAAAATCTATTTAAGTATTACTACTATTGGGGAAAATTCAGGGAAATACCCCTTTACTCTGAAATAGTAAAAAATTGTATTTTTTCATTTGTTTGCGTGAGCTGCCTTTTCATAAAATAGCTGGAGGCTTGATGTGGGAGGAATGTTTACACATGTCCACCAAACTCATCACTTTTCTATTTTTATTCGAGATGACTGTACACTCCTAGATACAGACAATGACAGACTAAGACACATTCACACAATTGTGATACCTGTGAGCAATCTTCCATCTTCTCTTACTCAGGTCAGAGCACCTTCAAGTTAATCAGCATTAAAAAATAAATGTATTTAAAAATTACATTCATTATATGGAAAAGTTATAGAGAAAAGTGACATTAACCCTTTGCAGTGTGATTTATACAGAATGTTCTTAATTGGGAAAAATTGTTTTTAACATTTTTGAGTAGTACAACAAAAATAATAAGCAATACAAGAAGAGAAATGCTACCTTAAGAATTCTAAGATTCAAGAATTCTAAATTTCCTCTACCACCTTTTCTTTAGAGAGAACAAGAAAAATTTCTATTGCAATTGAAACAATTTTTAAAATTATTTTTAATGCATCCAAATTAAAAGGGAATGAAAACTTTAACCTAGGAATTGGCGTATTTTTTTTTGTGGATAATACACTAAAATTTTCAGACTTCTACATAATATAGCTTTTATAGAGCAGAAATTAATTTAATAATTTGTACAGAGAAAGAAAAAAGATGGTGTAAACCAAGAAGGAAGGTAGAATAGAAATTAATTAACTGAAACGTTGCTTAACTGTAGAGATCAGTAGCAACAAGGTCAGTCAGGGACAGAAATGAGTAAGAAACATGCTGCAGCACTAGCATAAAAAGCACTAACAAAATAATTTAGATTATTCAAGATATATTTAATATATTTAGATGTTTTAGTATGGAAGTATTTCTGTACTTTGTTTTTAAACTACTTTTTGTGGTTATCATCTAGGAAAAATGGCTAAGCAAAAACACACAAGAAGTTAAAGTACATTAAAATGGCAATAAGCCTCTGTGTGTGTGTGTATGCGTGAGTGTGTGTGTATGTACACATTTCTTTTTATACAAAAATGAACATATATTTTCCAGCAAATAACTTAAAAATTCCAACTACTCATGCAATCAAGAATTGAGGAATTGTATTGGTCAAAGAAGATAAATTGCATTCCTGTGATTTTTGAGATATCAATAATGCTAATTGACTTCAACATGGAAAAAAAATTCTAAAATAACAGAATGTGCAATAATGTCTTGTCTTTAGCTGCACCAAGTATTGATGTCAAATGTGAAGTCAAATTTACAAATCAAGAACTTTTTCTTCTGGTTAATCCATTCCAACAACAAACACTCACCCCTCAGAGCTATCACTGACTCTGAAAATGTTTAGAACTAACAAAAACCTGAAACTTCATGAAAACCATTAAAAACCTCACAAAAATACAATTTTTTCTCCCAGTGAAAACCCATTTTAATGGTTCTATTCTAAACTAAATATCTTTGAAATCACTCTGAAGGCAAAGAAAAAGTCAGGATGATTTCACAAAAGTTGTGAGCTATCTTGTCTTTTTCTGGGGCTACTGGTGTACTTGACAGCGATAAAAAGACACATATACGTCTTTATTGTTTAGATCGAACTAAGATAAAATTTTCAGAGAGTAATCCTGTTTCATAAATTAATACTCTATATTTCAGATCTTGGCCACCTGCAACACACTTCCAAAATCAATTAATGCTGTCTATTATTGTTTAAAACTGTTGGGGATTTTAAAACTTTTACTTTTTTAAAAAGATATAAACAAAACCAAGGAAAACTGCAATTGCAGATAGTCACTCTTGCAGTTTTAGTCAAAGTATTTACAGCCTCTTCTATGCTGGAAATTTTAGATAACACAGTTGATGCACCATAAATGATAGTGTGAGCACAATATATTATCTCGTATAATAAAAAAGTTCAGACTAATCACTAGAGAGGGTGATTTAAGATAATTTGTTTTATGAACAAGGAGAGATTTCTTAATAACACAGTGTTCAGAATGCAGAAGTAGTAATTGAACAGATGGGGACAGTAATGCTTTATATCACTCTGGCCAGCTTGGCAAAAATATGTTTGTGCATAGCCTGTGTAAGCTGTATATTTTAATTCCTGCCTTATATGATAAAGGAGGAACAGTTAAGAATATGCTGCTCTGAAGAATTTATTCCTAGCTGACCAATAGGTAATTTAAAAGTTATAATTGTGAAAAAGTCACATTTGCATAATCAGTATTCTTATAGGGAAAGGCAGTAAGTAAATTTTTTCAAGGGGAAATTTATGCAGAAAAATATACCAAAGGTTGCTAAATACAAAGATATGTTCTCTAGCTCCAGAAACCCACAAATTGCTGGAAGGTACAAGTGTTTTCTGGAGAAATACTCCTATGTACTTGATTCGTTCCTAGGCTCCTCTGTGGACATTCACCATTGACTGTTGGAAAAAGGATATTGGACTCCACATTCTTAATTTGTCCACAGCTAGAGCAACTTCTTGAAGGCCAGCCTTCCTATGAGCACTGACAAAGACTGCTCATAACTTCTCACTGTTAATAGCTCATGTAACCATTATCGCTTAACAGACAAGAATAATGACAATCACACGCCTTTAAATAACTAGATGATGATAAAATATAGATATTGTCTGTGCAAATATAACCATAAAGCACTACTAATTTCATTCATATTAACAGCATTCTCTTTCAGATAGTACTAATATTATTGTGCCACTCTAGACTGCAGTATGCAAGTCCAAGCATGTGACCGGAGTAAAAATAAATCCCAATTTTTATTGCATTATGTAAGTCCACAATTCCCTTTTTGGAGTTTAACTAGTTTATTAACTTGTCTGTTTTGTACTTTCTTCTACTTTTTAATGAGCATAATAGTATGAAGCTTTTTGGAAAGGTTATAAAAAACAAATGAAATTTCTCACTATATATATATCCTGTTTACAATATTATGATTGTGTGTATAAGGACTTGCTCGAGTATAAAACCTGTTGGAAAGTACAATGAATTGAAAGACCATTGGATCAGGTCCATAGAATTAAAAATGCTGCTTGGACTTTATTACAGTTCTACTAGAGATTAGTTCAACTTCAGATGAGTTATTAAACCAGTGCACACCTAGAAAAATAAGGATTTCACAAGTAGGTCAGGCATGCAGTTGCCCAATGGTACACTCCTTATTCAGTTAGTAGGACTTTATGTGAAGTGCAACACTGCTTCACAGAGGTTCAACATCCTAAAAGGCATGCCAAGTCACCTGTAAAGTGTTAGACTTTTTCACATAAATGTTAGATAAATTTGTTAAATGGGAGATTGTGAGAAATGTTGCTCATTAGAAACTGCTATAAAGTTTCTAGGGTCCACCCAAAACATGTTAGCTAGATTAGCTAAGGTTTGAGTATTATTTTCTTTAAACATTGAATTGGCTTTCTGAAATTCCTTAGTGTTGCTTCCAGGCAATTATGTACTTTGGAACATTCATGTCTTCTTTGGAAGTAAGCTTACTTAACCAGAGCCAAAAGGCAAAATCACTTGTCACTCACTGTGCTGGATAAAAAGAACCTACTTCATCACAACCTTTTTTTTATTTGTAGTGTACTTTAATTTAGAAAGGCATACATGGCTTACACTGTTTAAGCTTTAAACCTGAGTTTGCTTTTCTCTTGTGTTTTATTACTCACAAAAGTAACTGTGCATTCATTCTGTTTCTTCTAATACAGAAGCAACTCGTAGAAGGAAATTTGCCTTAAACCTCTTTGTTTCTAACTAAGATTTTTCAAATTTTGCAGTCCAGTTTTTGGCCCCAGTAGTCTGAAATGACAAACCAGGATTCATGGACAGTTTATTCCCCCATCTGATTAAGTCAACCTGTAGTATTACACAGATAAAAATGCAAGTCCTACAAAACACAATACTGTTTGTAAAGTGTGTTGCATTTAGTTCCTGGGTTCACTCATTTGCCTGAATTCCAAAACTTTTCTGTTTAAACAAAAGAAATTTTTGAAAGAATTTTATGAAAGACCTATCATCCATATTTAAATAATGTTTTCAATATTTCTGCTGTCCCTAAGATGAATTTGCCATCTCAAGGAGTCATACTGCACCAGTTTGGTGTCTCATCAGCTAGCAAAAAAACCAACACTTTTAAAACTTTTATAAGTTTTAAAGGTATGTTTTATTTTCTGATGTGCTACAAGTAATTAAAATTCTTCACCATCTTTGAGTAACATGAATTTCATTTTTCATGAGTGTTCTTCTAAAAGTAAGCTTCTCCTTCTAATTTTTTTTTTTCCTAGAACAAGCAGTTGTTAATTTTATAAACCCAAACTTCTTTCAAGTGCATTTTACAGTGCCCCATAGTGCCAGGAATGTCTGCACCCACTAGCTGGTGTTGAGAATCAGACAGGCACGTCCCTTTCAGCACAGAGTTTTCTAAAGTTTATCAGGTGCCTATCTTTGTTAGTGGAATCTCAAAAGTACTTTTCCTCTTGCTTTCCTCACATGCACAAGACATCTCAGCATAAAATTATGGCTACATTAAGCTGCTTTTTCATTCAGAATGCCAAGAAGTGCTTCTAATCTCTGAATGGACAGAACCTCATGACTGGGACCCACATCTATGTTATTACAAAAACATTTGCTGGGAATATGCATTTCTTTGCAGAAAGATTTATGTAACATGTTCTTGAAATATATCTACTCAAATCATTCGAAGTATCTTGCTTTTAATTTTTTTTTCTCAGATCTATTTGCCATTGATGTGCCTGATTCTTTTTTAGATAAAATTTTCTACAATTTAACAAATAAAAATAGGTCTTAATGTGTCCTCTGCTTTCCAGTTCAGAGTCTGTTATATAATGAACTGATCAATATGGCTACATTTATATTTATGTACTTTGAAGATTTCAGCAATCATTTTTCTTTATTGGCTGAGTTATTTTCCTCACAGAAATGTTCTTACTAATAAATCCTCTTGAATAATGAAGGCAGTAATCTGAAAGCCCTGCAACTTATTTAATTTTTCCCTACATAAATCAGTGAAAATCCTTCCAAACCAATTATAGAAAAACAGACTTTGGAAGAGGAACTAATATGAATTGTTGTTTATTAAAAAAAAGTGTGTTTATAATAATTTTCTTAATGAAGTGTAAGGAAACAGCTCCATTTTGTTGTTTTTTATATGCCCTCATTCTGCTTCTCTGCATATGCTGAAAAGACCTTCTTCTGATATTATCAAAGATGAAGAAAACAAAACATCAGCTACTGCATTGCACAGCTTTCTATTATCTCATAAATCCAATCTTTTTTTTGTTTAAGAGGTAACATTTCTGGTAAGACTAGAGGAATCCAAAATTTTTCTGATGTTTTGAATTCTGCTAAAAAAAAAAAGGTTAATTTAAAAAAGCTTCAGAGCATGTGCTGTTCAGCTTAATGAAAATCCACTATTTCTTCATGTCTGTAATTCTACATCTATTAGATATATTTCAAAAGTCACTTGTTAACATTAGAATAGCATAATTATTAGGAGAATAAAGAAGCATTTACAATATGTTAATCTGTGTTTTCTACTTGTAATTTTGAAACAAGAACGAGAAAGAAAAAAAAAAAAAGAGGTGAGTCTATAAAGCTCCATGTTTACTTTTAAAATATAGAAACAATTCCTAAAAATTCTGAAGGTCAAAAAAAACTAATACTCAAATAAATCTAACTGGTGTAAAGAAGGAAAAAACCCAAACAAACAATCCCACAGGTAACAATAGGAAAACATAGCCCTGATATGCATGTAACTGTACCATTAATTGTATCTCCAAACTGAAGAAAGTCATTAGAAATCATAAAGAAGGATTAAAAAAGTCTTAGAACAATATAAAGAGTATGGAGTAGAAAGTAAAGAAAAAATATATGTATGTATATGGGAAAGAGAGGTCACCAAATGCCACTGTTTTAAATGATACCAAGAAGTAGCAGCAAAAGTAATTGTGAGATACAATAAATAAGTGAACCTGAAAAATTTATTTTTTTGACTGTATACTAAACTTCTCTAAAGATATTTTTTACAGTAGCAAACAAACAAACAAGCAGTTACCATAAAGGGAGTATTTGACTAAGCTACCTCTACCTTTGCTGTTCACGTAGAGGGTACAAATGTTTCTCATGAAATGTTAGTTGGCTTTGAAAAGCAAACATCATAAAAGTGCTACATGAAAGTGGCCCTGATAATTGATATATCTACTTTAAACTGCTGTAATATCCAGCAGATATAAAGAACAGTTATGGAACCAAATAACCATTTATACAAAATAACCCTATGCTACAAGACAAGCAGAAAGTGCAATATCAAATTATTCTCCTATTAACTTTCATTTGACTCCTTCTTTAGGGCATAGAAAAAAGGAAAAAGAAAAAACCTAAACCCCTGAAGAAATATTTGTTGATGGCACGTAGTGTCATGACACAATTGTGCTACATCAAATCAATATCAAACAATTTCTGTTAGCTAAAAAGGCTCTTCAATTTCCCCTTCTCAAATCCTCACAATCTCCACTGAAAGCTCATTAGGTCTCTATACGGTCGAATGAATCAAAATTCAACAGATCTCTAGGTCATTGAAGCCTCCAACTTTCCTTCAAAGAAGGCTATTGGAAGGATCAGGATTCAACTTTAAAATATTTTACAATATATAGTTCTAGTTGGAATACCTGTAATCAGATAAATCATTTCCAGTATTGTATTGAAGTAAATACTTGCTTTCTACTGAATAATAATAAAAAAATAAAACTATGTTTGCCAAAATTCTGACCAGACAAGTTATATTGTACTATTTCTATTCCTGTAGGAATAAATAAGTAACATTCCACATTTTTCTGTTTTAAACTTTGCATGTTATGGTTTATCAAAAGTTGTACCAATAAAACTATTAGATGAATGTTGGTGGATAAACAATCCAAAAGGGCAGCAGACATAGCCTAGTTACTGGTCACAGTCAACATGTAGAGTATGACCTGGTTTTGAACATATCTTAAGTGTGCAGTATCCAAACTGTAGCACAATTCAAGCATTACCTAAATATTGCAACTGAGTGATCTCAGCAGAGTATTGTAACATATAGAGCAAATTCTTGGCTGTATTTTGTTCTGTGAATCCCAGAATCTGTACTTGCTTTTTCCTACCTCCTGGGAAAACACTATATCCTGGGAGTGGATAAAAACACAGGAAAATCTACAAGATTAATCATACAGATACCTTAACTGCTATATTGTTATTTTTTATGTGACAGGAGTATGTAGTGACAGGACAAGGGGCAATGGTTTCAAACTGATGGAAAGGAGGCTTAGATTAGATATTAGGAAGAAATTCTTTGCTGTGAGGGTGGTGAGGCACAGGAACAGGTTGCCCAGAAAAATTGTGGATGCTCCATCTCTGGAAGTGTTCAAGGCCAGGTTGGATGGAGGTTTGACCAACCTGGTCTAGTGAAAGGTGTCCCTCCATACACTGTCCAGGGGTTGGAACTGGATGCTCTTTCAGGTCACTCCCAACTGAAGCCAGTCTGTGACCCTATGATAAAGTGCTCACTGCCTTAAGGATAATATGACCTGAGTGGCCATTCTGTCATTGTGAGAACCCGATTAGTGCAAAAAGGATTTCAGGACTGGATTCTCAAAATTCTAGGATTCATTTGAACTAGGAATTTAAATGAGACATCTAAGTAACATTCCTCAGATGAAGAGAAAGAAATTGAGAGAGAAATTGGTTCAACCCACTTAAGACATGGATGGATTTGAAGCTGGATTGGAAAGATTTGTGCTTAAGTGTCTTGGGCTAAAAAAGTCCTTAAATCTCAGTATACTAGTTATTACATAGAGTCCATTAACAATTACCAAATCCTGACATTTTACCCTATTTATAGTCAATTTTCCTCAATTACACATCCTGTGAATTTAATGTGAGATTGACCAAGGAAAAATGAGAGTCATAAGAGTAATATCTGCAGGGTTTGCATCACTGATAGCAGCAGCAGCAAATTTCTGAGAATCAGAACTGTTCAACTGATCTGGTATTAATGAAAATTAAATTGACTATGTGAGAAATATTATTTATTTGCTTTCACTGTTTCACAAATGAAAAAAGCAGCATTGATTAGGGGGAGCATAGAAAAGGGAAGAACATAATTTTCTTTCTCTTTTTACCAATTGTGCTCACATTGTCTTCAAAGACAGCAAATAAAACATGACAAAATACAATATTAATATTGTTATAAACCAAAAATTGTTATAGTACCCATTCAAAGAGGTACCTTTGCTGCCTAGAAAATAATTTGCAGAGCAAGAAGCTGAAGGTTGAATGCAAAAGGATGATGGGTTTAGGCCTCTTAAAAAACATTTGCTGTTCCACATGGGATTTCAAGTTATGTCAAAGTTGTTTGTCATTGAAAGTAGGAAATTTTCATTCTTTTTTACGCTACAAAGCAAAGGTGGCAAGCTAACATACTTTCTTCTGTTGCATCAACTCAGGAAATATGTGAAAATGAAAGTAGATTTCTTTTTTCTTGCAATGCGTCTAGAGACTGAAAATTAAGTAAATATGAAACTACAAAAGTTTTAGAGATCGTAAATTCTGAAAGAATAACTTGCCAAGAAATTCTGCCATGATAACCTCTTCAAAGTTTTAAATTAATCTGATAATTTTTCCAATTTTTATAGCTGAAAGGCATTGATTTATGGCTTAAGAACATAGCAAAACCGTAGCTGAATATAGATGGAATTCCACATTAGAATCTGTGCAGGATTAGATCTCTCAGTAGGTCGAGGATCAAGAAACACACCACAGAAATGTATAAACTTCTCTGAACTAATAAAAAGACATTTTCATCCAGCCCTACAGTATTATTGAAGCAACTAGAAAATAGACATGAAACTTAGAATCAACATTGCAACACCTAGGATCAACATTTCAAACTTTGCCTCATAGAATACTCAGCTCTGACTTTTATGCCCCCATCAAAACACAGGTAATAAATATTCAAAATATCAAAATTAAATACATCTGGGGAAATTAGGATTTTGATCGAAGTAATAGTCAAGTGTTCATGTTCTGTAAATCTCTCAAAAGAAAAAGTTGTGTGTCTCAGAAAAATATGGTCTTTTCTTTAAATATATACTAGAAAATATTTGCACTGGTTATATACACTGAAAAATATTTCTTTCTTCTTACTGAACAAATGTACATCACTATGATATTCAAAGCTGATTTAATTACCAAAGTGTTAAACTAGAATACTGCTCTGTTCATGCCTTCAGTACAGAAAGCCAGGAAAGGGAAGACATTTAGGAACGTCCAAAATGTGAATTGTTTATCCTCCAATTCTGCTTTTATAGTTTATCTACATTGTGGTTCCAGTTTTTTACCACTTTACATCTTACCTTTACTATACATGAGAAAATAGGACTTTTATATTAAAGCAGAAAGATTTGTAGTAGATAACAGGACTTAGTGTTGCAGTAATAATACAGTTAGAAAATAACTGTACATAGTATTTCTTAACACTGAGACAAGTTAGAGGTTATATTCATGTTTTAGAGCCCGGAATAGTCAGGATTTTAGAACAATATAACTGAACACCTTTATTTTCTGTTCATCTGAATTGTACTGAAAAAGAGTTTTATATTGGAGAAGTGTTGCAAATAAAGTCTTGCAAAAGCCAAAAATGTCTGGAAAATCGATTGACCATCAGAAATCAGAAAAGAAAACCTCAATTGAACTATCAAATTTAAAATAAGTATTGATGATTTTAAAATCTATTAAGCTGCGTCATCCACTCAAAATTATCTAACAATCTATAGGCTAATCATACCTACCTGAGGGAAATTCTTCTCACTGTCTGGGTGATTCTTCATATTTTCACTTCAGTATAGGGAGTAACAGTAACTATAGTAACACCACCATTTGAGAATGCAATTGCTTTCTGAATATTTTTTGTATATTTGTATACAATCTGCTGATCCTCACCTTTCAAAATGAAAATGACACTATTCTGAATTCAAATGCTACAACAATGAACAAAATATAATTCTTAACATAAGGAAAAAACCTTAACATAATTCTCCCAAATACAAAGAAATTTCTACAAAAGCTTGGTTTTTTGTACATTCTGTTCATTATTCTGCCTCTCCATTGAAGGAGGTTGCAACTATGATTTTCATTTCAATGAATCTTCTGATACCATAGGAAACAACCAAATATTATATTGATTATGAAGAGAGAAAAGCCTATGTATAATAAGCACTTTGATGATTAGGAAGAAAGATGATGCCTAATATAACATCTATATCACAATTATTTAATCTATTGAACAATGATATTGTGAAATACAGTTTATCAACTATGTAACTTTTGCCAGAAACTCTAAAATTAATCAAAGGAACAGAACCGAGGAACTGATAAGATCAAATTGTTTGCAGTCGATCCTTCCAGAAAATTTGGCTAATAATGGGAAAAGCTAATGAAATTTAAATTGAAGTCTTTGTTAATTTTTGTTAGATGGTAGAAAACCCCGGTGTTGTTTGTTTAATTCTGTTAATATTTTAAAGCACAATATTTCAAGCTACTACAGAGATATTTATTAAAACACTCATCTTTCCTATGTTACAGATATAAATAACTGAATCTGCCTATATATTTATAAGATACCTGAAATTAAGCTATCGTTCTTAAGCCTCTGTTCTGCAACACAATCCACAAAAAATGATTTCACACTGCTTCCATCATATTGCTGGGCACATAGTACTGTAATTCATGGACTAATAATTCTGTAGAGGTACAACAATACCTTATTACAAAGACTAAATGCTGCAGTGCTTTGTCTCAAGGTTCTACTCATTCAACTTTGGAAAATGTTGCTTAGTAGAAAATAAAATATATGCCAGAACTATAACAATTCCATATATCAAGTCAGTGGCAGTTCTAAAACAGGCAAACAAGACATTTAACCATGATGATTCTGAGGTGGGGAGCCTCTTTTCCAGTTATTTTTGAGGTGGCTGTGAGAGGAGTTATAAGAGAAGGTTATCTGTGGAATGGAAAATGGTACACCAATTGTCTCCAAAATAAAAATTACTTTTATTATCAAAGAGTTTATTTTCTGAAAGCACAGATGGTGTCAACATGCTTCAGTAGCCATCTTTCCAGTAGCTGAGAACAGAGTGAAATTGGAAAGTAGTGGAAGAGACCATGTACAGAAAGCAGAGCTGTGCAATTCTGATGAACAAAATGGAGTTGTATCTCATTAAGATCAAGAATAAAAAACTTGGGTTCTTTACTTTCTTTTAATTCAGAAAAGTTTTAAAACAAAACTACCTTTGCATGTCAAAATGTCATCATACCTTTACATTTTTCCAATTCTCCATGGGCGATAATAATTGCTCAAAGCCTGAGTACAAAAATAACTTTGCTACCTCTAAAACTATTCTCCGCTTTCTGGTTATTTTCTTCAATCATACATCCTGTCAAATCCTTCAGTCTCAGAACTGAGATGGTTAAGTCATTTCTAATCAAGCCTATAAGTCAGAGAGGTAAAGATAGAAACCTCTATGTAGGGTATTAATATCCAAGATAATATAACTACACCCAAAATGTTTAACAGTTATAAGGCAGAAAAATCAAAAATGGACATTATCTTTCAAAGGACATTTTAATCTTGTCCTATATGCCTTTTTTCATGAAACTGATACTGAAGGTTTGACCACGTGTATTTTCATTTATTCCCTATGTGTTGCCATGTCAAATTGTTGCAAAAGTGAACTGAAAAGAATGTATCTTGGGAGCAAGTCTCGGTCAGCCCATCCACCTGCAAGCTCGTCTTTTCAAAGTACATGAAAACGTCCCTTTGCAGTCAGAGGTGATTTCTCTGACTACTCAGGCTTGCAGAGATGAGCACGCAGCAGCTGGGGCTGAGTAGGAACAGAGGCACGGGAAAAAGTTACAAGGTTCTTTACAAAGTAATTAGTAGTTTTTATCTTTTCCACTATATAACAGCTAAATATATTTATCTTGCTAATATTATCTTATTATCTTAAAAGCAGTAAAACGATAGCCTTGGTTTTTTTTATATTATACTGTACTCTTAATTTTTCCTCGTTCCTTCTATCACTTTCCTTTCACCTGCTCTGGCATCCCTTGCAGCACCAGGATTATGAGGAGGAAAAAAGGCCTTTTCTACCAACGGAGGGTATTTGGTCTGTCTCTCTGGAATACTAATGTTGATGCTGTCGTTCATGGTAATCACACCAGTGACAAGACTAAAGGGTGAATGATAATGTCTCTAGAAAGTTTGCAACTGAAGTATAAGTTAAAAATACTCATCATGGAGCATTTTTTTACTCTTTTGCTTTGTGGGGTGATTTTAAAATGTTGAGCACTGCAGTGAGCAGAATCTCAAGAAATATAATGATGTACAGCTGGACAATGACATCAGAAGAATTAGGGGTATTCAGGTCTTTTCACAAGGACAAACTTATGTACTTTCATAGAACTGGTGGCCTTTAGCACCTGGAGTTATCACAACTTTTCTCCAAAAAACTTTCCGAATTAAATTATTCTGCTTTTATGTTGCACCCCTGAGTGCCTTTTCAGAGACAGAGATTTTTCAAAAGTATAAAACATTATATTTCTCCTTAATTTTTCTCCTGGTAAAAGGAAAGTGACTATTTAATCCACAAGAAATAATGTATGCATGTATGTAAGGCAACTGAAATAGCTCCAGAGGATAAAGGTGATGTTATTTTTGGCTTAAACTGAAGAATAAGGGATTTTGCTTAGAAAGGAAGAGGAAAGCATAAATAATTCTGTGAGATTAGCTTGCTTATTTAAATTCATTCTTAGTTCAATTCTGATATTCCCAACACTGTTTTCCACAAATGCTAAAGAAAAAAAACCAAAGAAACAAAACTAAATTCTCGGTATAGGGTAACAGAAAAGAAAACAGCAGTATGTGGACTTCGTAGGGACCTAATTTTCTTCACTGGGATTATTTATACTGTTGACATTAGTTTAACATAAATTGGTACATTATACTTCAAACTACTGAAATATTTAATCATTAATGCTACTGCATTAGTACTTACTAAAGTAAGGAAATTATCTGCATCATTATATAGCTATAACTTTGTTGGATACGATTTTTTAAATTTGAAACAATTAAATAGTCTAACTTTTGCATTGCTGCCTTTATGACAAGAGATCCTAAGAACAAAAGATGATGATGCAGTTGTGATGAGAACCACGGCCTGTCTTGGTTGTGTCATCTGTTATGAACCTGAAGTCAATTTCTTCCAACAACAAGAACATATCTATAGGTGTAATTGGGATCTTGCTGTTTCTATGGCATTACATTGAGTCTTTGTTTACTATGTGTTGCTAGCTCTAGTTTGCTACAATGTGCATGTCCCTCCCTGGTTAAAGACAATATGTACAGATATTTCAATGGTAAATGTGTGCAGGAGCCCTTTGTGACGACTGCAGCCTTACCTCTCAAAGTCTTAGATGCGTCCTTAGCAAAAACAAAATGACCCAAATCCCATCAGAGGCATGTTCTAGGCTAAAGTACATGAACAGAAAATGTATAATCAAACATGCACATCAGTACAGGCTTTTCCATCACCATTGCTCATAGCTTAGTAAGACAAAAAACACTTTTCAGGATAAGAAATAAGAATAGAATAATTTCTGTCTCCTTCTTTCTGTCTCAATTTCCTACCTTCTGGGCAGTCACCAGCCTGAAGCAGGAGCAGGCTTTTGAAATTTGTGGGTCTTTTCCTGATTTGCAGAACCTTTCTATCACATCTAACTTTTTTCTGACTTCAGCTGTCTAGTTAGGTCAGGCTATTTCTGACCTTGGCCTAAGCTCCCTGTGTTCTGAAGTGTTTGTCTCTTAAAGATTCTTATTTGTTTTTCCCCCTTACCTGCCCTTTCATGATGAGGCTTCCACCAGCACACAACACCCAGTGGATCACAGACTTCTCTGTTCTGCTTTGGGTAACTTTCCATTGCTTCAAAATAAACTCTTTCCCACAGGCAGAGAAGAGAACACTGGCTCTCCTGGGCTTCTGCTAACCCATCATCCCAACTTGTTTTTTTTTTTTTTTAACTACTGTCTGTGGTCTGAAGGGACACAGAATAGTCCTTGCCAGCAATACTGCATTGACTTCACTATGGAAGAATTAAAATAAAGGAAAAGCAGATGAAGTTTGTAATACTTCTACCTCATGAAACAAAGCCTGTAAATTGTGTAAATGCAATTATTCAAATCATCACAGCCAATTAACTTATTTGGACTTGATACATTTTTTTTCTCCCAGTGGAGAAACTATAGAACTATTGAGTTCACTAGCAGGGGAGCCCTCCTGAGACAGAAAATAATATGAGATACAGATAGTCTCTTTGCAAAAACCTCCTGGCACTTTCATGTCTCTAAGTTACTTTTACGCAATGAGCTAAAATGACTGTGGCACACCATGCTAAAAACACCACTCACGGATTTTCATCCTTCGCTCATCTTCTGTCCCAGATAGCAGAAGGGAGAATGAAAATAATGTTGTGCATTTTCTGTCATTATGGAAATGGCTGTGCATAGTCTTTATTTGTAATCTAGAACACTATTGAAATTTAGCAGTTTGTAGATCTGCATTTTGTCAGCATTTCTCATCATTACTACAAGAGATTTACCAGCAGGAATTTGGGTGGACCATGTTTACATATGTTTATCTAAACACGTTTATGTTAATGCCAACCAGGACATATAAACCATCCACATAAAAACAGCTGAAGCATAGCTGGGTTTTCAATCTATTTTTAATAAAGCAAGTTCTAACTCACTGAAGGTTAGCTTTCACAGCAGCCATTATCAAGAGTTAATACAGTCAAGTTACACTGAGATCAAACCTTCGCAGAATCATTAAGACTTCAAATTTCATACTATTTTGCCCTTGAAACTCACCAGTGTCATATGGACTGCAGAACGAATTTTAGTTGGAAAATAACAGGTCAGTGAACTAGAACTACATCTCTAGATCCATTTTACACAGAGGTTGAGTGAAAAAAAAAAATAAAAAGGGAATAATAACTTTCCTCCTTCTCTATAAGTCCTTTTTTCCTGAGAATAGAAAACAAGTAGTACCTTGATCCTGCTTTCCAAAGAGTAAACAAGGTGATAACAGCAACAGCCACTCTGTTAAACTTTCCCTCATACAGAAGGAACTTTGGGATCCTGTAGATTTCTGCCAAATTCCTTTGCTTCAGTGCAACAAAAAGGCCAAATGAATGCACCATAGTTAGTCCCTACCTCAGCAGGAGGGATCACAGAGCGAGGACACTGACTGGCAAACGATGACAAATCTTGCGACAGCCCCCAGCTGGCGACTCTGCCCTTCTGACAGGGGTCAACAGCAGAGTCAGCAGAGATAATGTGGGCCAGCTTGTCAGCTGCCTCTGCACAAAGTCCTTTGCTGGCAGCCTAAACTGAGACTTCAAGCTTTACATTCGCATCTCTAAGGGTGAGTTTGTGATAAAGCTGAACCAGTCTAACATCTCACTTCCAGCAAAACTGGCTGCCCCCTTCTCCCATGTTCTCTCCTCCTAGATGCTGACTTTGGCACTCAACTGACCAGAAAATGAGGCAGTTCAAGTTGCTTAGCCAACAGAAGGCTGATATTAAAACAGTAACGGGCACCACGTGTATGTGACTGAAAGAAGGAAAGAAAACTGTGCCTGTAAGTGTCCAAAAGAGGACTGTCCCCTTTGGTGCAAACAGTTATAGATTGTCCCATTCACATTGTAGACTCTCATCCTATGGAGTGGAAATGGAGAACTTGCCTCCTACACCAGCTTCAGTGGTTGGTGACTGCTACAAACATAAAGAACAAATAATTGCGGATGGTAAGGCAGTCACAGCATTATCTGCTAGAAATAATGTGCTGCCTGGGATTATCCTATGTTCAGGTCGCATTGGAATTAGCCATTAAATCAGCAAAACACTGGGTTTTTCCACTGCTACCATCTAGCATGCTGCATCAGTATTGTGCTACTATTTAAAGCCACCAGCACTTGAATTCCAACTGCTCCAACAAACAAGCCAGGTAGAATGAAACTGAAGTATTGCTTAGACTTGTGCATGCTGTAATTATGAAGTGTAATTACACGTGCAGGATATTTGAATTAGCTTTAATCTGGCTATCACATTTGTTAAAAGGAATAAAACTGAAGAGTTTCTGCAGAAGACATGTAAGATTGCCCAGGATCCTGCAAACTTATTTAGCTGTGTTATGAATATTTGCTAAATTCAGAGCAGCTGGAGACCCCTTTATGCTTACCAAAACTTAATATAATAGGAATACTGAAGTCAGCCACAAAATGCAATGCAGATACCTCCTTAATTTGAATTTTCACAAAACAAATTGCTGTTGTTCCCCATGAAATACCAAGAAAGCTCCACTTGCAGGTTCTCAGAGTTAAATATGGCACAGAAAACTTTGCAAGGTTTGCCTACTTCCTACGATTTTTCTTCAGCAAACCAAAAGCATTCTAAAGAAATGTGCCAATATAAACCAGTCACCATAACTGGACAAATAATTTCTGACTAATTCCAGATTATTTTTCTTGCTTAATTGTCATTTGGCCCTCAATTACAAGAACAATAGATTTATACTCTTAAGCACAACTTCCTAAGCAGATGTGGTTCTGGAGCTCAGAACACAACAGAGTCTGAAGCCTAGGATGCAAAAATATTGCCATGGAAAAACACAGCAAAAAACAGGAAGCATCACTAAAGCTGAGTAGTTCTTATTTTAACTTAACTGGCATGAAACCCAATTATTTAACAAATTTACGATTCTCTGTTTTGGATTGAAACCAGGCGATTGAAGCAGTATTTGCAGGAAGAGGGTGGGGGGAGGTGGGAAAGAAGGCAGGCAAGTTTGCTCCGAACATTCTGTTCAGCTTCTTGAGTCGAAACCATTTTTTTTCTGATGATTTTATATCTTTCAGATGCTCACTGTGAATGTGAAATACTGCCACAAGCTAGAGCAGATCATTTTTCATTCATACATCTCAGCCTAACCAAACGAAGGACCAAATCCATGTCAAAGCCTTGCATCAGTTTTGCTCAGACCTGTAGAGAGGTGTCATGTATTCCTAGTGGAGTTAACATCTCCTAATACTAGGATTAATTGTTAGCACACAGGGGCTGGGGAAAACTAGAAGCTGCTTCTGAAGGAAGGACCTTATTTTAAGTGAGAGAGTGCCCTGGTAAAAAAATAGAAAAATTTAGAGGAAACATCCTGGCCCAGGCTTACGTGCTTCAGTTAGCTCTATGCACTTACAGCTCAGTGAATTATGAAGGAAAAAAAGACCAGCTTAATATCAACCTCTTTTGTTTCCTACTAAATTAGTCTAGCTACATTAAAAAAGACTGCAGGCTTCCTAAACACCTTCGTCTCAGGTGTTTTCATACCTTCTTTATAGAAGATCATGTTTCCGTATCCTTCCCATGATGTCTATGATAAACATGACAATAGGAAACTGTGTGAGAATCACATTTTATTTAAAAGAAAAAAAAAAATGAGGTAATTTATATATATATATAAAAAATAATATATATATAATAATAATAATATAAAATTGTGCCCTTTCTTCAAGAAATCAGAGTATTCAGAATTGTCTTCACAGAAATATATTTTGTTCCTACCATTTTAATTTAAAAAATAAATTTTTATTGCTTTATTTTACCTGTGCAAGGTGAACAGCATTGTTATCTTCTTTATCATTCTGAAGAACAAGAGATAAACATTGTGTGGATACAGTAAAAATCCTGCTTGGCAATAGCAATGTTAACAGTCAAAAATAACCAGTAAATAGCCAAGCTACATATATATAAAGGTCTATTTGCTATCAAATGGCGCAATTTAAAGTCCTAATCAGTATTTTATATGACGATCCCATGAAGGATCTTCAAAATGTGATGAAGTAAGAATCCAGCTCTTCTTTCTGTCAGTACATTATTTCAGAAGAATACATCAAGAAGTAGATAAAACAGGAAATAACAGCAAGTTCAAACTAATCTATATTAAAAGTATGAAGGAAAAAGTCACTGGGACTAATTTGTATGAGCCCTATATGCCAGTAATAATTATCTTCTCAGCAAGAAGTTTCCAAAACTCCAACCATTTTTCCTTTAATATGTACAATGTAAATAGTAAGGTGTATGAAATACAATACAAATCCAGGCATGCTTGTTTTAACAGAAATAGATCATAATTTAGACTTTCATTAATGAATCTTTTTTCCTTTCTTTGTTGCTTCATTTCATCTTTTTCTTTATTTGAGACATTTTTTAGTCTTTACTTGCTGGCTGTATTCTTCCATTAACCAGTCATCAAGTGTTCCCATAGAAACATCTGGGGTTTTTTGCCATTATAGTTTCTTTTATACTTTATTATTTTCACATTTGTTTTATGTTTCTCCTCTGCCATATTTTCACCTCCAGATCTCTATCAAAAGTACATTTTCTCTAGTAGTTTACTCATCTAGAGATGTAGAGACATAGTTTAGTTATCTAATTTTAGTTTCTGGATAGATGATGTAAGAAGCAAAAGTGTTAATCCTAGGTTTTCAGATCCATTGCAAATTAAATATTAACCATGAACAATTAGACAGATCAAAGAATTATGTGCATAAAAGCTCACAATACACTCAGTATAAACCCACAACAGTCAAAATAATAATAGAAAAATGAAGTTGTAATGAGTGTAATATTTTAACTGAGAAACTAATTTATTATTTGGACCATTTACCAAAGCATGTGGTAGATTCTGTGCTATTCAAAGGCTTTATTATTGAGCTACTAGTATCTTAAAAGGGCATGTTAGCCAGAAATTTTTGATGAGTGATTTAGAGTCTCAAATCACAGAAAAAATCACAGAAAAAATCAAAATGTGCTTAAAATCTATGCAAGAAAGAAGTTAGAAACGGAAGTCTTGCAGGCAAAGCATTCACTTTTTTAAAACTACTGTCTTTTAAATATTTTGACTGCTTAAAAAGTCTAGGAAAATATCTAGTGAACAAAGACAGGAATGAATGGCATTTATCAAGATTCAGGGATTTTCCAGAACCTAAAAACAAGTGGAAGAGGTGTCATGATTGAAAAGGCCATGCAAAAAAGATTTACTAATGCTTTGCATTAAAGAAGCAGACTGACAGCAGCATAAATTACAGCTGTCAGAGATGGCCCCTGTCTGTCTTGTTGCTGCAGGGCGTGTTGGAGGGTGATGCTACATTAAATCTTTCTGAGAGCTTATGTCATTAAACAGTATGCATAATACTAAGGAGGAAAAAAATATTGGCAAAAGGACTATGTAGTTGCCTTTGTAGAATATAAAATTCAGCACTTACACACACAGATTTTTTTTCCCAAAATTAAGCAGCATATTTTCAAGCTATTGTCTTTCTATTGATTTTATTAAAAAGTTGTGATTATCTTTAAATCTTAGCACAGCCATGTCTCCAGAGATGTTAAAACACTTACTTCTTGCTCAGCAACTCACCCACCACTACAGCATAATTGCTAACAAAATTCAAGGAGAGTTTCTGTTCAATAGTAATAAGTAATACGAATTTATCCCCCACCTAAAGTTATAACAGGAGAAGCTTCACCTTCTGAAATTCATTAATATGGCAGATATGCCACCTAAATAAGATTACTTAAAGAATGAACTATTTCACTGAAACCCTCATGAAAACAGCTAGCCAAGCAGCATATTTTTAAGAGCATTTAAGGACATGAAGATACAAACATGCTCTCAGGGAGTTTTTCTTTCAAATCGTGTCATTCTCCATCAGATTGGAGGATGTCAGATTCTCTATAGCAGAAGCCATCAACTGGTGAGTTTTTCAGCAGCTCACGAGTAGCTTGCTTCCAGGTCCCTCGGGCTGCTCCTCTGCTGAAGTGGTGACACGCAGCCAGCAACAGAGCTGAGCTGGTACACAGACTTTGGGTAATTTGAATATTTGGCTCTTTATCTCCCACTAATCAAAAACTTCCACACCCTACATCCTTCTCACTGAGGATTGTGTCTTCACAGGGGGTTTTGAAATATGACACTTGAGTCAGGAATATTAGTAACTTTTGCATTTTAAAGGTTTCAAAATGCAACTAGAGTCCCAGTATGCCCCTGTTTTCCTTGTTGGAAGCATCTTGTATTTAAATACAACATCCTGCAAGCTTGGTATATTTCCCTGAAGCTATGTCAATTAGGAAAGTGATCAGAGCAGGCTGCAGCACATCTTGCCCTTCTGCCCCCTCTGCCCCTGCTCCCAGCATGCTTAGACTACATCTGGCTTTACTCAGAAAACTGAAACAAAATAAAATGTTGTCTATTTGTCTGGACTTCAGCTGGTTTCTTAACAAAAGCTGAATTGAAAATGAACTGGAGTAATTTTGTGGATGAATTGGTCTTTAACAGGAACCGCTTTCTTTGGGAGGGTGCTTGCAAAGTGGTTCAGAGCTCCTGCTGCCCCTCGAGTAATAAGTTGTGTTGGATTTATGGCAACAGTGGCCCTGGCTGCCCCACCCAATATTTCAGTCTGGTGAGTGCAATATGACTACATTCACCACTACCTACATTACTCTTAATCTGATGTTGCTGATGGGCACTGTCATGTCAGACTGAAGTACTAATACACCCAATCTTTAGAAGGTTTTTTCACTCCTGCAAATGTCCACAGGAAAACCACCATTTCTGGAAGTGGATACCTCATCACTGTGTTGGGAGTGTTTTTGCCAGTTTTCAAGCACATCTCAAGTGCAGACTCCCAAATATGTTGATTTTCTGTGGAGTCATCAGCTCTTGGCTCAGATGCCACATCCCTTGGACAGCCTCTGAAATTTGGGTTGAAATATTTTAAAAAAGCACATTTATTAAAGCGAATTTATCAGGAAATATGGTACTGCCATGGGCAATATGCTCATTCCTTGTGAACTTGATTGCATGCCTCTGAAATGGGGGAGCCATACTTACTGTCCAGAAAGTTCCTAGATAACAAAGAAGTATAGGGACATCCTATTGCCATGCAATCTGATACAGTAACCTTTGTCTTTTGATTATTAGAATGTTTCATGACCGCACAAAACTCCAAAACAAAGTCTAAAGTTCTATAGAACTAGATATATAGATCTATATTTAGATGCTGTCTCATTTCTTTCAGGAGAGGGAAGTTTTTTTTAAAAAACTTTTCAGCATGTATAAAGCTATCTTTTGCAGGCTTCAATGGTTTCTGTAATGCAGAGGGTTTAGCTACTACTGTGGCTAAAGCAAAACCTCCTCATAGAAAAATCATCTGCATTTAGTGAGAACAGATGCTTCAAATTGACTTTCAGACTGAAACATAAACTCCTCTAAATCAGGGTCATGTTTAACTGTAGGGCAGCTGAACCACTTTTCTATTGCATAGGGAGGGAGTATCTGGAGCTAAGCTTCTTTTTGAAACAAAGATATTTTGTTTTCCTGAATTATATTCAGTCTGTGGGGAAATTATTCAAATAATTCTAATCACCCGGATGAAATGTTGTCCATTTATCTGAGTAAATATGCTTTAAGTGCAGCAGTTGAATGCTGTTGGAAATTTATATTCATTTCATACTTTGTTTTTCTTGCAAAGCAATGCTTCCATAAATGGTCCCGTCCTATCATTAAGTGTAAATGTTGTTACATTCTATGTTAATTTAAAACTAATGCTTTGGTTTGACTAATCAAAGTACTATAGCTCCAATGTCAGATGTCAATGGCTAAAATGAAGGGCACATGTGAGTAAAATAGTATAAAAAGCTTAAAATCATTCTGGAGTTCGTGTAATTGACCCTATAATTTTTGCTTCATGAATCACTAGGTCAAACCTACAAAATGCATAGTAATGAAAGAGATATTTAATTTGAGAGAGCAGTAAAGAGATACTGGTTTAAGTATATTGTGTAGTTGTCTGCCCTTAAATAGCATTGAGTAATTCATGTATCTCAGCTAGGATATATCAGAATCCAAAGCAGAGTTAGAGACAGCTACAGCACTCTGTTGCAATCGTATTAGTTAAGAAGATCCTACTACCTTTATCTTTGTGGCAAAAGGAGGTGCATGTGGTTATATTGGAGACAGCAGCACACTTTGATCAAAAACTGTATTTTGATCTGGTTTTGCAAAGTAAAAAATATATAAATGAAACTTGTTCAAAGTCAGCTGTTGACTCCATCTTATTATCATACTTTTGATATATTTTTGCAAAATGCTATTGATCTATAACGCATTAATTTGGACTAAGAATACTCCAACTTTTGCTTGATGGCCCATATATGGCCACACTATATGGCCCATAGACAAGAGTATTCATCTGAAACAGTGGTATCATTTCAACAATCAAACTGAGAGACTGGACTTGTATTTAGCCAAGGACTTTCCACAGCACAGTGGGTCATAAATTTTAGCAGAAAAGGGTGAGTTATTATCCATCCTAAACTCAGTCCCAATTAATGTGTTTCTTAACACCTCAGACTGATTTTTAAGTTATTGTTTTCTAGGAATCTACAAACCTTGCATGATTCCCACAGTGACATTTTGCTACTACAAAACATGTAGTAAAAGTATTTGGAATTGGTTTTGTAATAGTGTGCTTTCATGGGCTGGCCCTTGAAACAGAAAAGGCCCTGACATCAACCAAAGCAGAAATGTATCATAGTCATCAGGGTCTCTGTCTCTCTTTCTCCTCTTTTCTCTCTCTTTTTCTCCCTCTTCAACTCTCAATCTGCCTCTCTTCCTCTTCTCTCCCTCTCCCTGCCATGGTTTTCCACAGAGAAACCACATAAAAAAGATCCCAAGCTGCACATTTCTTCTATTTGGCTCATACCTTATAGACCAAGTCAGTGTAGGACAAAAAGTTACAGTGTTAATTTACTTTCTTCATAGAGGAAAGAAAAGGAAGATGTAAACCAGATGGACAAGACAAGACAAGACAAAGGTCCTACCTAAGTCAGAGCAACTGAAGTGCCTGTCACTGATCTGGGTTAGGGGAGCATCTTACTGTTTCGGATTAAAGGCAAAATGGGAAGATGTCCTGCAAGACCTGATCCACGAGTGAGGCCTTAGGAATTCTGTAGTCCCTACAGAAGCTGTTAAGATCTGCTTAGGGATTCCTTCACTAAATTCAACACTATTTTAATTTTTTTAAAGGATAAGTCACAGTTCATAGAACTATTTTAATGATTCTGCAACTAAAAGAGAAAATAACATATACAGAAGAACTTCTGCAAACTCAATCTGGAAATGTTTCCAGATTCACAATTATTTTAACTTGCTGACAACAGATTTTTTTAATATGTTTTCAATAATCATTGAGAGCAATTACTCATATCAATGAGAATCAATAAATACTCTTTGTAAGCCTGACCTCAGCTTACTGCTTTCATTTAAGGTTCAACTTATCTTTATACAGATGCAGAGACTCAGGATGCTACCAAGAGGTAATGAAGTTTCTTTCCATATATCTCTCAGCTCCAAGCAAGGATCAGGTTTAACGTAGTGATATACCATGATATATTTAGGATTAGTTACATTAAAACTTATCTCCAGATGTTTTTAGACCAAAGTAAATAGGTTGTAAATAGGTTTGAACTAGAGACCTATTGTTATGAGCCAGTATATTTCACAATCCTATTCATAAATGTACTGAAATGTGTTAGGCCTCTTTATTTCAGTCAGAATGTTGTTGTCCTTTCTTCCCCCCAACCCAACTTTATTTTTCTGGTGGTCAGAAACTTGTTTCTAGCCTGGATTTATTCATGACCTATGTGTACTTATTTCTTTTTATACCAGCATTACCTGTGTATGTGTTTCTTCTCTTTTCAAGTGTTAAGTCCTTGAAGAAATTAAAAAGAGCAGTTTTATCTATTTTTGGCTATTCTCTTGTTAAAGTACAAAACTTGAGATTGGATCCTCTAAAGTATTTGTCTGCCTAACTCTTATTAAGGCCTCACATTGCCACTGAAACCATTAGGCATCCTACTCAGAAGGAGTTCAATGTCTAAAGTGCTTGGGGAGGCTCAACTGAAGCATCTTTTCAGCAAAACTATTCTTTCCTTATCTTTCTTGGACATTGACAGCACTGCACCAAAGACAGAAATTTCTCAGTGCCTTATAGAAAGCTATTAACATTTTCTGAAGTCTCTAGGTTAATTTTGGCTTTATCTCATGTTAAATTTACCTTTCTATAAACTGAAGTGTACATGAGGTACTGTGTCCAACTTGTGTAATCAAGACTTTCTTCCCATAATCATTTCCAGTAAATAATCTATGGTAAAATTACTGCTACTAATCTTTAATTGCATACCTGTAATTATAAAATTTCATCCTAGAACACCTAAGCCACTTGAGGACACTCAGTTCTTCCTGCATACTATTTGATCCGTTTCTGGCTATACACACCCTCCAGCTTGACATTTCCACAGCTTAGTGGCATCAGCAAAATTACTATTCCTCTTGATTCTGGTCTTTAATTCCATTAGTCATATCTCTCCAGTCTTGCAATTCATATCTCCACACAATTCACCAGTGTTTGTTCCAACATGGCAGTTGTGATTTGAGCAAGATTTGGAAAATAGGAAAATACAGAGCTGCACAGCTGAAACTTTCTTTGGTCATGCACTGATCATTACTTTGTAATTCTTGTGCTACTGCTCTATTTCCCAGCACAATTAGTGGTTTCCCATGTGGTACTACATCAGTGCTTTACCATTGTATCTGTAGATCAGACTATTTGGAAGATCAGTTACCAAAGATAAAACCAAACTTAGTCTGGCATGATCTACCTTTGGTTTAATTTAATTTTCAATGAGTTTAATTGTTCTTTTCATCTGATCTGCTTGATCAAAGATGTAAGTGATCTTCTGAATGATTCATTTATCTGCATCTTCTTCCCCAGTAGATTGACTCCAAATTTAGAGTGATTCCTCCATCTGAAAATGTCACCCTGGAGTACTGGCTCTCTTGACCTCTCCATGCCTTCAGACCATCTCAAACATGCACAACTTGCTGCTAACTGAAGCCAGTCAGAGTCAAGCTTTTAGCAGCTCTCTTTAACACAGTAATTGGATGTTAAGATTTATCTGCATCACTCAAGCAAAAGCATTTAAGTGTCACTGTTCTCGTTATGAAAGGTTAGAAAAATTGTCACTCCATTAAAAATACAAATGTAAAGTGCACTTAAACACTGACCAAGTTGTTATATGGATGAAACTTAATTACCTGTTGTCCATGAAATGTAACATGCTGCAGAAAAATACTCAATCACTGAGGCACAATCAACTCTGTTCATGCGTTAGCCAAATCCATAAACTAGAATGCTAAAGGACATTCATTATGTCCTTGTCTATATCATCATCAAACCAAAAAGGAAAATGTTTGTGTACTGGTCCAAAGGACATTCCAAAGAGCAGCTTTGATCCCTACTTGAATACACATTACAGAAGATTTTGCCTTAGCATTTAATATTACAAACCCATGATGCTTCCCTGCTAGTACTTGCCAGGGAAAAATCTCTGGTACTGACAGAGACAAAATCAGACTGAGAGTCTCTCACCACCACATCACTCTTTCAATCAAGTCCAAGCATCAAATACAAGAAGTTGAATGTTTTTCATGTACTTACAATATCCTTGCTTAGAAGAATGCAAACAATTTTCTTACCTATATTTTACAAATACCAGAAGAAATCAGGTTTTCTTTGCTCCCATTATCATAGAGTCAAGAATCAGAGAAGTATTGAGATCACAAGGGACCTCTGGAGGTTATCTGGTGCAACAACTCTCATCAAGCAGGGCCACCTGGAGCTGATTGTCTGGGACCATGTCCATATGGCTTTTGACTAACTCTGAGAATGGAGACTCCTCAACCTCTCTGGGCAACCTTCTTGATGGTGCCAGTCAAGATTGCCATCACCTTCTTGATCACCATCACAGTGAATAAATTTTTCCTGATGTTCAGATGGAACATCCTGTAGTTCAGATTACTCCAAATATCGCTTGAAGGATTATGAAAGATTAATTAATCTAAGAGTTTTGGGGTTATTTTGGGGGGGTTGGTTTTTTTTGCTTGATTTTGTTCTTTGTGGGTGTTTGGTTGTTTTTTTTTCCGCCTGCCATTGAGACATAAAAAGCATTATAAAATTGCTTTCAGGAAAATTGAAATTTTCCTGAATTGTCTTTCAGGAAAATAAATGGGGTTTCTCTTGAAGTGCAGTGATAAAAGACTGGATTTCTCAGTTGTGATCATACCTCTAAGTCCATACAGGGCTTCTCCAGAAGGTAACTTCTTACACGTGCACCAGGTAACCCAGGAAATCTCAGGGGGCATTTTAAGAACCAGGGTTAAAATAACTCCCCTTGTTCAGTCTGCTACTTTCCCTTGACAAATGTGGGTAGGGACATTGAGGAAATGTCAACAGAGAACCTCTGTTACATCCTTTGCAAACAGAAACAATGCCTGTTTTTGTCAACTGCTTTTCTATTTTATTACTGATCTATCTCATGAATAATTAATTTAAATTTTGTTAACTTAGACCCTAGAAATTGGT
Organism: Corvus cornix cornix; assembly: GCF_000738735.6. NCBI lineage: Eukaryota > Metazoa > Chordata > Aves > Passeriformes > Corvidae > Corvus > Corvus cornix. Next base: position 82,243,740 of record NC_046332.1, read on the forward strand.
CTAATAATCTTGAAGGTAGCATCAATTGAATACATTTTAGTTCTTAATTTAATGGAGTCAAAGCAAAATATAAACTTATTTGCAAGTTATAGCAAATACATTAGCAGATATAGTCCTGTTATAGCTCCAGGAGGAAAAGTATATTAAGTATATTTAAGCCCAAACAAAAGAAAATGCTGATGTATCCATTTCACTGATGTTTACTTTTTTATGTATGCATACTTTTATTTTACATTGTTTTCATAATTAATTTTTTTAAGTTTTGATTTTTTAATAGTGTTTTTAGCTGGCTACTAATAGATAATATGGATAATTAAGTATATTGCAATCACTAAGTCTGATGTGAATTTTAGCACAAGTAACCCAGCAGATCTGCACTTTTATTCTTCCTGCTCCTTTCCCCCTACCCCCAGCTCCCTTCCCACTCAAATAACCTTTAATGAGTTCTCATCACCTGATGACTGCAGGAGACTTGTATCTCATTTATAAAATATTGTAACTAGTGCTGAAAGGAAAGCAGAGCAGATTAAATTGAAGAGATTTGCAAAGTTGCTTCTTGGACAACCATCAGTTTTGAATATACGCATTTAGATTTACCAAAAGTAGCAGGAGCAAACTATGCAACTACCTCATTATAATTTTCTCATTTACACTTTAATGAAAAAATTATTATGCTGTATCAGTTCTTCTCTGCTACCATGATAAAACTTGCATTTATATACCCTGTAATCGGTTTCACTACGGGCACAAGGGAAAAATTGATTTTAAGATGACAACCACAAATATATTTTTTACATACAGATTGGTTTTGAAAGTTTACAAATTGCTTGTAACAACATACAAAAGGGAAGGTGATTTTAGAGCTGTGTCCACAGCAATTATTACTGTGTTGAGAGCTAAAATGGATGGAATGAATAGGCATGACATCCATGTTCCACTTTCCTGAGCTATAGCACAGCTTTTGCTTCCTGTGATTTACTTTGCTGCTATTCTTCTTTGTCAGAAGATATAACTGCACAAGATAAAAAAGTGTATTTCAATATGAGATCAGTTAATTCCAGCAAGCCTGAGATATTTTGCTAAATGGTCCTCATGCATTTTCATTATATAGGTATCGCTTTTTCCATTGAATTTTTTTTCAATCTCTCTAAATAAAGATATTAAATATCATTTGTCCCCATCCCTGGGAATCTTTTGGGCCTAATTTTTCAGGTTTTCAGTGGAAATAGAGAAATTATATTAAATCTAACTTTGTCTTCCCCTTCATAGAACACTTGCTGGTTTCCTTTTTCTATTGACAATTGACAGTTACTCAAAGCAGTTAACAAATTTAAAGGTGAACTTCAGAATATAAGAGGGGAGAAAATAATCTTCCTACACATCATACTTAAGTCTTTTACAAAGTGCTTATACCTTTTTTTTTCCTCATTAGGAAGGACTAAAACTTCTCTAGATCTGTAGCTTTACCTTCCTAAATCCATTGTGCTGACTGAATGACACAGCTTTCCTAGTGGCATGGCCAATATCCTCAACAACTCTCTGTAGAAGTATCTACAGTAGAAAGAACTTGGACAGAAAAATGCAGATGTACATTTTTTTTCCTTGCTTCTTTTATGGCAGAATAATATGGTATTCTTTTATATCCAACATTTTTGCAGCATCTAGCCTCTCTATCATTATATTTACAATTTATCATTATCACTATGTTCAGAAAAGGACTTCAGAGCCACAGTCATACAAGAGGTAGGACAAGAATGGGAATCATAAGCTATTTCAGCAATGCAACCCCCCGTGCTTTCCAAATAAGATGCATTTGTCTTTAAAACATTCCCATGAAGTAGTATAACTCCCAGTCCCTACACAGTTCCCAGAAACCTGGGACTTGCCTCACCAACAGCTAGTAATAATTAGGAAAAAGTAAGGAGGTGAAAGTTGCCTACATACATGTACTTCTCATTGACAGTCAGGAAAAATTAATAGGTACTAAAATACAACTTTTTAAAGCTGCTCTACGAAACTGGTACTGTAAGTAGCCTGAAATATTTCCTACACACCATTTTTGATAAGGACTAAAACAACTCTAGCTCCTCATTTAGCTTCATCCTATAAAATGACTTTCCTAACATCCTGGTGATGATGATAATTGGTAAATTTCCACACATCGGAGTTGTGAACGTCCTTCTGATCAGTTCAATAGTATTCTAGTTTTTGTTAAATTCTGATCATATGAATATAATCTCATTCTATTTTTTCTTTTGTAGCTTGACTTTTATTGAAGTTAACAAAAATCTTAGATCTAAAACTATATCTTTGCTTTGCTTATTTTACTTATGCACAGTACAGTGTCAGAATCTGAGTGTACATATAATACTTACATATAACTGCCTTTTTTTATTGTTAATTGTTTAAATTTTCTGCCCTTTTGTTTAAATTCAGTCCTTGGCAGAAATTTAAGATATAGTAACTAACAGCAATTCCCAAAAAATAACTCTGCTGTTGATTAACTTTTACTGGAATATAAATGCTACATTCTGAGGCATTTTTTAAAACTAATTTTTAAAATTTTAAATTCATAAAATATTGATTTGCTCAGTTTTAAATAAAAATTATCAAACACAGTGTCAGTTCTTGGTAACAGAGAGAATTCATGAAGATTTCGAATTCAGGCAATGGTAGTTTCACATCATGCAGCAAATATTGCTTACTTAAATTCTGTTTTCACAGCTAGTAACATCTCAGTGATTCAAATCATGTCAACTCCTGCCGCAGTGGCCCTCTTGAGAGGAGAGGGGTGTAATAAAGGTTTTCAATTTGTCTGCACTGGTTTAGCTAAGTAGAAAACATCAAGTGGAGCTTTCAAATTTATAATGAATATGATTAAGGAATGTATTTATAAAAATGCATCCTTGAAATATGAAAATAAGATTGGAAACAATGTTGTGAGGATTGAGCCATATTTGGGAGGAGGGCTGTATTACTAAGATCAGAAGGCTACTACTGAAATTTAAGTCTCTCTAGTATTTTAATCATTTATTTTTCTGTATACTTTGATTAACAGCTGGCAAGCACATCCACATTTATTTCCAGACAAGACATGTGTTGTCCAGTAGTGAGTAATCTTTCCTTTTGTGGTTCAGTTCTTTCAAAGAATAGTCTTTGAGGACCAGGAAAAGAACTGTTCAGGAAAAGAACTGTGGTGCCAGGCAGAATTAAGTTGGTTGGCATATCTGCCAACTTGGCCATTCTTGGAAATTCAAAACAGCAAAACATGCGAAGAAGTTGTCTTCTTTTGAAATTTAAATCTTGAAGATGATATGATGCATACCTAAGGACACAACATCAGTGTCTGAGGCACAAGATAGTTTTTTCTTTTGCTGGCTGTACTTCATTAAACATACCCAGTGTATGTTAAAGAGTAGTGGCAAAGCATAAATTATTGATTATTTGAATTAATTCTTTACACTAGTGAGGTATTTGGGCTACATTGACAAAATTATGGATTTAGACAGAGTCCTTCACTGCGGCTGCAGGGACTTTCCCTCACTTGTTTGGAACGTTTCTGTGAGATTTTCTTCCCATTTCAGCTTTTCAGCGCCAACACAGAATTGTGCCTTGGAAGCTGAATATGGAAGAAAAGTTCTCATCAGAGGCACTAACATAGGAGTAGTAGGGAGGCTGGACAATGACAATCAGAAAGGGACACAAAAAGCATGTAGAGAATTAGAGAATACATGGATTTGGTTTTCTATATTACCTCTTCAACAAAACTAACATAAGATATTTGGGAATCCAAAGCATAGCTTGCATTTATGCTACTTGTTCTAGAAATGACTCCACATGCCTACTTCAAAATATCACCTTTGCAAGAATCCACAAAAAGAATAATAAGAAACTGGTGTTCCATTGCAACAACCTGCCTTCCTTCTGTTCCCAAGACTGGCAGATGATACGCTTAAATTAGATGAGGTGATGCAAATTCTGACATGTCCTTAGCAGATCAGAAGAGGACTGAAAAACTGTGGAATTTTCTTAGTCATATTTATTTTCATCATTTTGGACAGGTTAACCCTTTTAAAACATTTAAACCATCAACTATTATATTTATCGCTTTTTTGACCCCCATTACTGAAAGATCTTTAATGTGAAATTCCACTTAAAACAAGAAAGTAACTTTACTTAATCTGCAGAGTAATTTCTTGGAAGCTCACAACAACCTTACACTATTTACCACCAAATTCAGGTAAATAATACAGTAGAAGACAAAAGAAGATACAGCCTGAATTTTCTTTAAAACTTAACCTATATGGAAATGATAGAAAGACAAATAAATAAAGACTGTATTCACTAAATAGCCTTCTCCTCCTCCCTACAGCATAAGCATAAGTTGAATGCAGGACAGAGTGTTTTCATGGCTGGAACCACACAAAATGTTGATCCCAAACACCTACATGCTTTCCCACAATTTTCATCTTCCCTTCCTAAGGCATTCACTACCATTATATCCTGAGGTCCTTCCTATTGCAGTTGATTTAGAAGAAAGTAAATCTAAAAGTCTTGTGTGCTTTGGAAGGATTTGAATTTTTTTTTTTTTTTTTTGGTCCCCCAACATTTAAATAATATCAGAAGGCAAACTGATAATTTGATGTTTGTTTTGTGGGTTTTAAAAATTTGCATTCATATAGTAGCTTTTATGCAATGTAAATATATTAGGATTAGAAAAGTTTCTAGTTTTGGTTTGGTTTTTTGTTTTGTTTTTTTTTTTTTTTTTTAAGAACAGATGGTTGTGATGCATGTCAAATGCAAGTGATTTCTGGATGCTGAAAATCATTAGAACACAAGCACATCCATAGTCTGATCTAGGGTTATTCAAATTTATTTTTCTGTTGGCAAGTAAAAAAAGAAAAATCTAGTATAAAGAAACTGTTTCAGGTGGAACACTAAAATGTTTTTTGCTGTGTTTTGCTTTCCTGAGACACAAAAATTTGAAAAGGCTCCCTCTGTATCAAAAATATCATTATATTTAAGCTAGAAAGAAACATTTGGATATTTCTAACAGAAGAAACTCATCAAAAAATGTAATAGTAATTCATTTTACTGAAACCCAGAAGTTACGGGGTATGGAAACCCCAGGCTCAGTTCCTTCTTCTGCCTGAAACATATTTATGATCTTCTCCAAGAATATTCTAGTTCAAATTATTTTTGAGAGAGAAATGCATCCATCCTTGGCTCTCTTTCAAAACCAATCTGTTAATTGAGCTGCCACCTTCTGCTTTCTCACTGCATAAACACTAGAGTTTATAAGAAATGACAGACCTCCAATAGGAACAAAACAAGATGACCCATACCAGACCACTTCAAAACTGTAAGCTATAACTTTCAAATGACAACTGTAGCAATTTATTCAAATGTCTGGGCTAAAAGAAGAGACACCAGTAAGAAAGTCTAGAGGAAGGAAGAAATGAAGAAAAATGTTCTAAAGAAGCCCAGGAAGAATTAATGTTCGGGTAACATGAATTAATTAGACAATCGTAATTTTTATTTCAGGGTTTACGTAAAACTGATTGGCAAAAAATTAAGAAGACAAAGAAGCTGAGACGTGTTTAACATTTCTCAATATCAACCTTTGTATTCTGACTGCCACACTATCAGGGGATAAAATTGCTATGAGACCTATTTGCTGTGCTGCAGACAGATGATATGAGCAGCATGCTGAAGAGGCATACTTCTTTCTAGATATGCCTATCCATATACTTATTCAGTTTCAGAGAACTCAGCTCTCCCAAATACTGGATTAGTGCAGTAATTACAGAGTTATTGGCCAAATTTTAGTAGTAGTGCTCTATCTAAAAGCATAAGTGAAATGAGTATGGCCATTCCTAGTGTACCTTGTACAGCACTCAGTCATGTCAATGTTTACTAAGGAAAATCTGAGCACACCGATTGGGTTATATCCCTCTGGAAATAAAAGAAATGAGAATTCAAATCTGGTTGGAGGATCTTAAAGATGTTAAAAGAGGTATTGAGCTGCTCAGTGATTTCAGGATGGTTATTCCCATACAAGAATTGATGATTCTTAAGCATACAGTGATTTTAGCAGTCGAATCCTAGGCAGCTAGAATCTAGGTGTGTTTTTCTAAGAACACAGTCTTTGACTTAGACCAATAAATTTGATGTAGTATCAGTTTTAGTGCCTTTATAAATCAGCATCTACGGCAGTGCAGTAGCATTTCCATTAACAGGTGATTTCTCTGTGATTCCCTCTGGTGACAAATCCGTTTACTTTACATGTCAACCCTCCACACTTGGCATTGGTTCACTGCAGCATTTTTTCAAGGTATCATCTCCTAAAACAAGATCTGCATGTGCTGCTGCACAGTTTCACAGTCACCTTGTTCTTTTGTCCGGTAAACCCTAGCTTTCTTTCTATTTGAATGTTTTTTCCTAAAGAAAATTCTGAAGAAACACCGCTCTTATGACAAAACATTTGTCATTAATAGGACTATATAATTAGACCAAAAATTATAAGGAATAAAACTATCACAGACAGGTATTTTTTCTATCACCAGCCCTAGTAAAAAACATGTATCTTTCCTCCTAAATGATTGCAACATGAAAGAAGTCTCAATTTAAGCTGACTTTCAGCAACTTCAAGAAATGACCCTTCATGCTACTGTAGGCAGGTAGCAAATTTATGAGTATCTGCTATCTGGGACTCTAAATTATCCTCAAGTGCCACTCATAAGGTTTTTCAGAATGGATTATTTACAATGTTCCTGAAAGTAGAACGTATAAACTCTAATTCTACAACATTTCCATCAATGACAGGTATTTTATGCAAGAAAAACATAGCATCCTATCCACTATATTTATAGAGGATAACCATATAAGGAAGTTAAAGAATTGTTAAAAGTCCAAACATTTCATTACTTTTGAAAAATATGTAAATATTTTTTTTCTAAAGTGTAGGAATAGCTAGGAAAATGTGCCTGGATCTGTAAAAAAGTTTTGAAATAAAAATATTCCGCAATGGGGTTAAACAAAAGGGTGCTCTGGTACCACATAACTGATTTGCTTTCCCTTTGCTACTGAGGACTTCTAAAGAGAAAAAGATCTCTTCTACTTGATCAGAAGTTGCCACTGTTAGTAATGTGGCTGAAGTGTATTGACGTCCACGGGACAAGCTGTTACAATGAACTCTCCTGATATAAAGGACCCGTACTTAGTTGCTCCTTAGAAGTGCTTCACTTGATTCCATAGCAGGAACTTTTATCTGCAGATTAATGAGGAAAGAGTGTGTTCAAGAAAAAAAGAACAGTCTGTATCATTTATTTTTAATCCTTCTCTTTGTAAGTAGCATCAGAAACACAACTAGTGGTGTAGGTAATGAGGGGACATCATCGAGAAATGAGAGTTAAACAATTAGAGAATGAAGAAACTGGGTTGAATAGGCAAACTGCAATACAATATTTATCATCTTGTAGCGACAGCATTAAAAAAGAAGGTGAAGGAAGTGTGAAAAAGCATTAGCTTACCTCCTTTTTGTTCTGTTTGCATGCAAACTATCATATCTAGATATAATTCTGATATCATGGTTGGTTTCTCTCTCTGTTTATATTTTGTAAATCAAATAAGAAATCCATCAGTAAAGACATTAAAAGTTTGTCTAGTACACCCAGATATGCTGGGATTATGAGCACTTGAAGCATATTTTGCTAGCCTCTGATCACTGCAAAAAATAGTTAACTTGTAATTTTCAAAGGAAAGGGAAAGAGTCAAGTGTATTATTACTGTATTCCTTGTTTGCTTGTAGGAAATTTGTAATCGTCCCTTCCATAAAACTTTGAAGTACTTCAAAGTATTTTAAAACTCAGAACACTTTGACTATAACATGCCGTCAAAGCACAGAGGCATGGAGTGTAATAAGATAAGAGAGATGATAAGCCATATCTATCAGGTCACATAAAAGCTAATACTTAGATATTGATGTAATATATCCTAATGGTGTCTTTTGTGCCAAAGTGATGCTATAAAATGCACATATCTTTGATAACAGCAGGGAAAAAAAGCAAACTGATCTTCTAAGGAGGCAATAGTTTTAGAACTGTTAAATTGTGTAAACATTTATGTATATATGATATATATATATAGAACTGTTTTCATACAAAAATCAGTTGTCACCTGGGAAAATATAATAAAATAAGGGTAATCTGTGCTTTCTACTTTTCAACATATTTGTGATATCTTTATGGATTGCAGCTTTACCTTGCATGTCTCCAAATAGGCTCAATTTCAAAATTTCTTCAAAATGAAAACTGGATATTTAATTCTCTGACTCACTAAATGCTGCTACTAATTTATGTTGAGAACAGAACAATCAATTAGAACAATGTCCTATGTGGTAAAGGCATAATTCTTACATAGGAATTACTGGGCCTATCTAGTGGAACTTTTTGTAATGTAATAACCTTAAGTCCACCTGAAGTAGCATTGCAGGATATTTCTCAGAGTGAGGTGACAATACCGATACCTGTTAGGATGGATTCACTTGCACTTTGTGTATCTCCAAGCAAGCCTTAATACACGCTCAGTTTCTGTGAGCTGTTCTGAAATTATTTTAGCTTTTGTCTGTTATTACATGAAGAATATGAAGTCCTGATGGAATTGAAGTCTTGCAAATACACCTTGCATTTTATTCATGGCTTTAACAAGAAAAAATAGACTGAATGCAAAACTCACAGAAATCTCTAAGAAATGGATATTTTTCTATTAACTTAAAAGAAATTGTTCCCAGCCTTAGAATTCTCCTGTCAAGTCCTAGTATCTGGATACTGAAAAAGATCTGAGAAATTATTTTTTGAGAGCTTATTCTGTAATAAGCTGACAGCTCCCACTTGCATCCACTTCACAAATACAATACAAAACATCAGAGTACCTATTGCTGGCTGTAGATATCCAAAACTCTCTTTTATCATGGGAAAACCACCACAATAAAAATGTTATGGGCTAATAAGTAGTATACAAACGTGATACTCTTATAAAAATGAAAGAAATAAGTATTAAATACAGGTTTCATTTTGCTTTTCAAAATTATACACACATGAGAGTTGTCAGGCTACTTCATGGCTGGCAGGATGAGGGAATGAAGGGAAGATTTTGAGTATGTGTACAAGTCCTTCAAGCAAAGATGAATATTGATGTTTCTCATTACTCAGCAGTGCCAAAATCTTCAGGATTACACATAATTCAATACTTTATCAGGCCGTTGTCTACTTCATCTGAATGTGTATTTTTGCCTGCCTGTCTGCTGCTTATTTCTTCATTTGACAAACATGCTTCAAGATGAAAAGTAGCACTAAGGTCGATGTAGTTTCATTAAAAATGCAATCCTTAAATACGGTGGTACAGTAAATCTTACTGCAGTTCAAGCTAAAGAGCACAATGTTACAAGCACCAAGGTGCTAATGACTAAGATCTAACACCTATAAATCAGCCTTTAAGTCAAGAAAGCATGTATGCATACAAGAAACTATTAGCCAGTACAATCATTGTTTTTATGCATTTGTGTATGAAATTATGCAAAATAAGTGTGCAAATGCACACAAATGTTTACTCACAGGCTTGCCCGGATGCTATCCTGATTTTGTAAATCCAAAATTTTGCTCTTAAAAAGAGGTCTTTCCTAGTTTTTTTGCCTTAATTTAAGATTGTGGTTCAATCTTTTCAATTCTTTGCTTTGTAATGTGATTTTGTATTGCATTCAGAGGATTCTCACGTGACTGCATCCAGAATAGATTAAAGACAAAGATAGTTATAAAAGTTGCAGAAAAACAAGAAGTTTCATGTGCCTATACAGGTATAAATAAGCATAGTTAACTTAAGATGACTATTTATAAAATTCAGTAATTGCTTTAGCCATGATGATTAAATTAAAATCTAATTTCAGCTGAACTATTTGAAAATGGTTTAAATTTTTCTCAAATATTTATTAGAATATTTTACAAATTATTTTCTTAAGGTAATTGAGGTAGGAGATTCAAATATACATTGGACTGACTAATTCTCACTTGACATAAACTTTGGAAAATTTACACAACAGAGAAAATATCTGTGTTTTGAAAGATTAACTTTGCTTTCCTATAGAGATCTCTGGTATGTGACTGATTCTGGAGCAAAGACTTGACTGATTCTGGACTGATTCTATTTGCTAGAATATTTACATGAGCTGAACCCATAATAAGTTCAATAATAATATTTTTAATAATTTTTTTTAAAAAGCTTATAGTCATTAAAGTCTACCTTGGTTTAACAGTATATGATTTTTTGGTTGCCACATCTGTCTCCGAACTGCCAGAAACCCATCATGTCACAAGAGCATAGGAGGACACCAAAGCCTGATCAAGCATATGCACTCCAAAAGGAGAATTTCACATTATCTAATTTTAAGAAGATAGTTAAGGTATGCAAGTTAGAAAGGTTGTGTTTTGATACTCACAACAGAGCTCTTCCAGAAGAGACATTTCCATCCAGGGCTTAATGCAGTGAACTAAGATGTAGGATTCTTCTAAGAATCACTTTTAAAAAAGCCATCTCTTTCCACCAGATCTGAACAAGGCATAGCAAGATTAGTCTATTAACTGGGACACACAGAAATTTCTTTCAAATTAGGCAGCATGGGCAACTCCTAACTTATGCAGTCATTCCTAGGACAGATGAAGAGAGAGCACTGAGAGGACAACAGCAATTTTTAAGTCTCAGACTGTCAAATTCATTATTATATCACGGATATGAAATCATGGCACAGTCCAGGAACCTGAACAGAATTTCTAATTTTCTCCATCCAGAAGCCCCATGATTCCCCAGACCCAGGGAAAAGTCATGCAGAAATGTGAACTAAGGATATGATGTAGGGAAAAGGAAAAGACATCTGTTTGGATTTTGGCAAGATCAAAAAAGCAGAAAATGTGAGTGCTTGATATCAGAGAAATTCTTTGGGTAGCAAATAAACAGGGAATTTAGATGGTCTTAATAAGAAAGCATTTTGGAATTAAAAAGACAAATTAGTGGTGTCATTAGCAAAGAGGGAAGGTGTGCAATCCTATTATAGTTGTTTTCCACAGTTTAGTATTACTTTAATTGGAAAATACTAGATCTTTGGTTGGAAAATGCTAAATTGCTCTCAAATACTGAATGATCCATGATATCAAAGTATTGCTAAATTACAATGAATCAGAGTGCAGTGAATCTAAAGGAGAAGTTAATAAACATTATCTCTTTAGGCTACTTATATAGAAAATAATGTCATTTTTTATCATATGTATATTTTGACTAAACAGTCCTGTGAAATAAATAAGATTTACAATCCCAGATTTTGATATGCTATAACACATAGCTAGCTCTAATAAACTACCAGACTTACCAAGTTGTTGATTGCTCATAATGACAATTCACTGAAAAAAGTCTGGTAATCACCATTGAAATACTAGAGAAATAAATTAATTTTGAGGGAAATTAATTTTTCCTCATTTGAGGAAAAAAATAAAACCCAGGCTCCTTGTAACTTCAAATTCAACGTCAGAACTATTTATCTTCTATCCTATCCCCAGAATATTTTTACAACATGAAAACGACAAAGTAGAGTTGCTAGCTTTTCTAGTCTAAGTGAATTTAAAGAGAGCAATGGTAGACAGCAAACGTTGTCAGAAAGATGTGTTAGGTGATCAAACAGAGCTTTTGCATTTCTACCTTTTCTAACTTTACAACTTCCTATAAGGCATGCTGCCACTTATACTACAAAACTCCAAACAACAGTTTTACAGTTCCAGTGGTGACTGTTGGGATAATGGGAGCAGTTTGCATCACAGGCTACTGGCCCCTGCTTGTCTATTCTGTAACTGAATAGAAGAATCAGGTAAATGTTAGGACTGTTTAAGTAAATTTGAACAGCAGAGCAAATATCTTATTTCAGTAATAATATATGTAAACTTATATTTATCAGTCTTTAAAGTGAATGACACAAGAAAATGCCAGAACCTAAGCAAATAACTATGTTCTCAGTGAAGGAATCTAACTTCTTGCAGAAAAGAAATAGGATGCCATGTTTTAATGTACAAATGCCATCCCTAATTAAGAACTACCACAAGTGTTGTGATAAATTGAGGTTTGGAATCATCTTAGATATTCAGTAACATGAAAACATGACAGGATTCCTATATATGCCACTTTGGGTGAGCTAATCAGTGGTTTTCCTTTTCCTCACCCTGCTGAGATTTATGTCATCAGCTTCATTTGAACTCCTCTCTGACATATGCCTTTTGCTGGTTACCAGGCAACCAGCATCATCGAGAAAGCTAAACATGTGCATCAACCATTATTAACATCAATGCTTTATATCAGAATACTCAAAACATCTCTGCCAATTCACAATTTTGGTTTTCCAAACTTCAGTCCCTGAGGAGTGGCTTCACATCACTAAATTCAGAAGAAAATGGGTGTGCAGTTTTTTCAAGCAAATAAAATTATCTGAAAATTTTATTGAAAGTGTAAATATAGATCTAGAATTCTGACAGCTTAATTTGTTGTTTTTTCTATTTTTTTTCTTAAACCCAACAAACAAAACCTTAAACCTTCACTATTCATTTAGATCTCTTCAGGAAATCTGCAATGAAGCAGCACAGCTGAAGTACACATGAAGATTTGCACTCTTTCTCACAAGGATATATTATTTCCTAAAGGTCTTGTAGAGGTTGTGAGAAGCATAAAGCGTAGCATCAATACTGGGCTATTAAGAAATATATAAATAGAGAGATTCTGAAGTAATGAGATGAATCTATTATGGCATTCACAGATATTTTTTCAGGTCAAAAATGAAAGTGTAAATTCAATCACCATACAGTGTAATAACACTAGTATTATTTTTGGTAAATCCAGTGGCATATATTGATCATGATTGTGATGTCTGGAAGCTGGTTTGGAAAAGTCTGTATATAGATGAAATGGCTCTTTCTATGAAGCTTACCAATTTTATTTACTGTTTATTTCTGATAGGAAGTGGCTATCTTTATGATAATTAGCACAAAAATTGACAGGATTCTTGTTTCAGAAATATTACATAGTAAAACCACCCAAGCACACACAGAGAAACATAAAAAGAGGTGCATAAAAAAATGAAATTAGTAGACATGGAACCTTGCTAATATAAGTTTTTTATGGTCCAATGATTTTGTAAAAAACAAACAGAGCTTTAGACAAACCATAGTCCTTTGAAATGGAACAGTTGAAAAATATATTAACACTTTATTTTGAAATATGTGCAGAGCTTTCTGAGCAGAAGCTATTGGAGTAACACTGCAGCTTCATTCTCTCTGTGTAAGTGGGATTTGTTACTCATCTCATATTAGGAGAAGAGTAGTTTCATAGAATATTTACACTAAGAGCTAAAACCTTTCCTAACTGGAAATGTTATTTTAATAATAATTATTGCTCCCTCTACCTCTGCCCAGCCCTCAGGAGACCTCATCTGGAGTACTTTTTCCAGTTCTGGGCTCCCCAATACAAGAGAGACATGGAGGTCCTGAGTGGGTCCCGCAGAGAACTAAGACGATTGAGAGACTGGTGTGTCTCACTTAAAAGGAAAGGCTGAGGGAGCTGGGCCTGTTCAGCCTTGAGAAGAGATGGCTGAGAGGGGACCTTATCAATGTCTGTCAGAATCTGAAGGGAGGGTGCCAAGAGAGTGGAACCAGGCTCTTCTTGGTGGTGCCAAGCAATAGAACAAGAGGCAAGGGGCAGAAACTGATGCACAGGAAGTTCTGCCTGAATATCAACAACTTCTTTACGGTGTGCATGACCATGAACTGGAAGAGATTGCCCAGAAAGGACACAGAAATATTCAAAAGACACAATCCTGAGTAATACGCCCTGCTTGAGCAGGGAGGTTGGGCTAGTTGAGCTTGAGTGGTCCTTTCCAACCTTACCCATTCTGTCATTCTGTGATTTATTTCTTGGTTGTAATTTATTTATGTTTATCTCTGTGTTCAAGTTTTTACTGTATTATTTTTTTATATGAAGTCCACGATAAAGATTCTTTTTCCTTTCGCATCTCATGCGGCAGGACACAGTCAGGAAAATGACATAATTGTTTCAATTTTTCCAGACTAACAATAAAGTGAAACGGAAATTGGAGATCTTTTCTCCCAGCTTTTTACTGTCAGAGAGAATTCATCAGTAAAGACTATATAGTCTTATACTAGCTTAATTCATATCAAATTGGAATAAAAGATGACAGGATTTGGAAGCTGATTTACCAGTTGTGCTCCACACTAGTTGTATCAAAAAGTGATTTAATTTTTTTTTAACGTGAATCCTTTTATAGATGGGATAAACTACATTTGACAAACATTTCACTAGTAACAACTTTCTAAGATTTTGAAAACAAAAATGTCTTTCAGAGTATGTATAAGAATATTCCCTGGCAGGATCTGGGTCCAAATATAATGTTTTTACACACACACACACACACATATATACGAGTTTATATAAACATATTCATATACATGTAGTCCTATATATTATGTTAACATATATTCCCCTCTCAACATAACAATTCCATATGGGAAAGCCATTAACTAAGTCATAGGCAGTAACTTTTGTCCTTTAATTATGGCCTTCGCTGTTCATTTCCTATGAACACAAACTCACCATCTTTCAGAGAGGTTTAGAAGGTTAGAGATAACAGGAATGCAGGATAAGCCCCAAAGTTACAAATATAGATAAATGCTTCAGTTCAAGCCCATATGACCATCAAAATCCTACTTTTAAAGTTCACTTTTCATTAAAATACTGTACCAATTAAGAGTAGTGCTGTTCTGCAGAACTTGCTGAAGCTAACTTGTACAAAGAAAATCCTGGCACAGAATTGACATTGGAGGACCTAGATGGATCTTTTGAACATGAATTTTAATTTTGTGTGCTTTTATTTAATGCTAAAATGAAAATTTAATGCATGGGACAAAAAACATGCAGTAGTCACACAGTATGTGAAAGCTTACAGTGCAGAAACCAATATAAGTTCATAACCGGGCTAGTAGGAGGTCTCCATTTACCTAATTGTTAAGAATAATTCATTTACAATCAATTTGTTCCTGTTGTAATTGTCAAGAGAGTTCATGCTTGGTTCTACTTATGTTCCCCTGTGTTGCACAGTTTTCAGCAGCTCAATCATTCAAATTTAGTTCTATATTTGTGAACATATCTGTTTTTTTAAAAATAATTGCCTAAAAAAAAATTAAATCCATACTATTCCTAAAATTTATAAAGATGACAAGATTTATAAAGATTTATAAAGATCCACAAGGACTGTACATGAAAGTATCCCTGATAGAAATATTAAGGAACACTAGGAAGCAGAGAAAACAAATCAATTCTGAAAATATAAACCATATATTATCTTACTGCCAGTAAAAAAAGAAAGATTAAAACAAACCAAAAACACCAAAGTAAATTAACCCATTAAAACATTTTTAAATTAAAAATTAAGTATCTTCCTTCCCCAGCATGGAGGCCAGGCTGATAGGCCTGTAGTTCCCTGGATTCTCCCAGAGGCACTTCCTGTACATGGGTATAACACTTGCTGACTTCCAGTCAGCTGGGATCGCCCTGATTAGACAGGACTGATGATAAATGATGAAAAGTGGCTCGGTGAGCACTTCCATCAGCTCCCTCAATATCCTTGCATGGATTCCATCCTGCCCCACAGATTTGTGTGTGTCTAGGTAGGGTAGAAGGTTGCTGACCATTTTCACCTGGATTATGGAGGCTTCCGCTTCCTGTTTACACAGGCAATTGCTGATCAAATCTCAAGGCCAGATGACTTGAGACTACCCAAGACTTCGTCTTCTGCAGCTTTTCAACCCTCTTAATCTTATTTCCCAAATTAGTAAAAATAGCCATTTAAGTTAACTTTTGTCAATCTTGCAATCCCCTTCACAACTGTTATAGCACCAATTGAAGTTGTAATTAGTATATTAACCTTTATTTCCATAAAAAATAGCAAAATGCATCCAGTAAAAATATGTTTGATTCCAGAAGGTGTGGAGTGGCCCATTTCTTCTGTTTTCATATGCAGTTTGAAATAAGGAGTGTAAAGGAGTATCAGGTCACCAGTGTAGGCAGTATTTTGTAATGTAAACCACATTACTGCATTTTTATTGAAAGACCAGGAATGAGGGGTCGGCAGTTAACACAGTCAGTATAGCAACAGTTGTCAAGCCATGCCTGCAAAGCGTGGGTGTAAGTTGTATAAGATGGATAAATTGTTCCAGCATCATAATGGTGTTCTGTAAATGGCAGCTTATGAACACAGACATCAATATATTGATGCAGTCAAGTGTCTAAAAATTATAGAATGTGTAAGGATATCACCACATTCATACCTGCCTTCTTGAAAATGCTCAGGAGCAGGTACTAAGCCGACACACATTTGTCATGAATTCAGAAACCAACGTGTTTTGCTTTGTTTTTGAAATCCCCACTGAGTGCTCTTCTGCATTCTCACACAAAAAAGCCTCTGCTGAATATTTGTTCCATAGCAAAATTTAGACTGGACTTGCAGTGAGAACCAGGTGGATTTGGAGTCTGGGTGACATCCTGTGGGTGAGGAGAGTGTGCTGGCTACTGTCCTCCAGTACCCCGCACTCCCAGGTGTGGGTTAAGCCAGCCCTGAAAAGGGGCCCCTTTAACAGAGCAGAGAGGATTCAGAGCCTTTTGCAGACCAGCACTGCATAAATTATCACTCGTTATCAGGAAGGCTTGAGAAATGAAGAGGTCCAGCACATCTGTATGTTCTAATTTGTTTCTTTCACGGTATCTGGCACATGCCATTTCTGGTACAAACAGCACAGGAAGAAATAAATGGATTTGGGAATTTTTCAAAAGACAAATGGCTTTTTTTTCTTAGCTAATTATTTTTATATAACAAAGGGATGGGGAAATCTTCCTCCTCTTTCACTAAAAATACACAATTTATAATATATCCCAGGGAAAAACAAGTATTTGAAAAGTAACTTTAATTGTCTTTTCTGAGCCTGAAGATGGTCAAATGTGTTATTGATGAATTTTTAAAGCTAATTTATACAACTAAAAAAATCTATTGCTTCACAATGATAAGAAGCTTTGAATATTTTAATAAAAAATACAGCATCTTAAGAGGAGAGCAATTTGAATGGCCTTATAATGCCCTTTGAACATGCACAAATATTTTATATATCATTATATTTTCTTAGTAGTGAACAGAAAAGTCTATTTTAGAATTAAATGAAACACATGAAGATTGGGGCTTCTCTTTCCTTTTTTGTTATAATACAAATACCATTTCTGTATTCTGAATAATGGGTTTCTAATATATATCTCCAGTGTCTTAGTCTTGACAAGTGACAGCACTGAATTACACCATCACTTTCCTAAAAGTGAAGATGCATATGAAGATGCATATATTCTTCACACAGTCTACAGCTTCAGGCACATATAGGTTGTAAGGTTCACTTTTTTTTCTGCTTTGTAAGCATGGACAATCATAGCTGATTATTATAGCTGATAACTCTCTAAAGTTCACAATTAAAACTTCTTTTAAAATTATTTTTTAACAGTATGTTTTGTGGTTTTAATAAGAATAATTCTTTTACACACAGAATACCTACTGTTAAATAAAAGAATATATTGTCAGAAATTTTAAGTGAATTTTTATTAAAAGTTATCATGTATTCGGCAATAAAACTTTTTTGTCCAACCAGAACTAAGAGTCTGATTAATAGGCTAATTACTTCAATAATATATAGTGCTGAGTTTAGCAATGTAACAGGAAAAAAGACACAGGGAAAACATGTAAAACATGTCATACTTTACCTATGCCTGCACAACTCACTTTTGTACCTGTAACCTAATTTTAGTTCTATGAGTAGCTGCACATCAAGACATTTCCTTTAGTAATACATCTTAACAGTGCTGTGGGATAGCAATATTTAGTAGTGTTCAGAAATACATTAGAAACATGAAGTATAAAGAACTTAAAGGAAAAAAATTAAGAGATGATAAATAGAGTGTGAAATATTTTTTTACTTTTGCAACTTACTTGTGATGTTGCTGTTGCGTCAAAGGAAGCTAATATTGTCCTTCATTAAAATAAGAATCCTACGATATCCTTCCAATACATATTACCTTGAATTATTCTTTGCCAAAAATGATGCCAAATGCCAACAATAGCCATTGAGGCTGTGGATTTTTTATTATAAGCTTGTCAAAAATTATCTAGAAGATTTCTGATTTTATTGCATGCTTTACAAGACTTAAATATATTTTAGCATACATTTCTGAGCTATTTAATCTCATAGTCAAGCATTTATTAAATTAAGTCCAGGCTAGCTATCTTTATTAAAGTACTGTATGTGAAGAAACAATACCGAGTTTTTTAAAAGTAAAGTAAACTATTTTTCTAATACTGTGAAACTAGGCCCCTAAAAACTTAAGGTTATTTTTAATGAGACTTCAAAATCTTCTAGAATTTTATAGTAGATTTGAGAAAACAAATGTGACCATGCCTATTTCCTGTCTCTTGAGGGAGATCAAGTTTCAAATAAACAGAAATTAGCTAGCTCTAAATTTTAATTATATTGCAAAGTTGGAAATAATATCCTTTCTTTCAACAACTGCACATACTGTACAATTGAGTGTGAATATTATTTAGGAATAGTCATGACCCAACTTGCCCACTTTTTGCTTCAAAATGACTATTGTAAAAAAACAAAAAAGCTTCAATTCTGTCAGTTCTGAGAGAAATGCTCATAATAATTCATAGTAAATAAGAAAAACAAAGTCATTAACTTTCCAGGCCCAAGCCCATGATTTCAATGTAGAGAAAATAAATGATAAATACCTCAAAAAATGCCTTTGGGAGTGATTCAACGGTTTACTCATTGGCATGGCAATTCAATGGTAGTGACCGCAACTGCATTTAACCAACCCAGTCCAGCTCCACCCACACCAACAGACAAGTGAAAGAGCTGTTTTAAGAACACATACATTTTTTTCAGTACCAAAGAAAATGAAAAGTGGATATCAAAATACTGATTTTCAAAGAATGGCAGAGCTGAAGTCTGTCTTCACTACAGTGTTATATCCAAATTCACTCTCAATTTCCCGCCATTAGTCCATAGAGTAACACTATGTGTTTGAATGCTCTGTGTATGTATCACAAGAAAAACATGTTATCCAGAACCTCTTACATGCAAATTAGAGCATTCAAATTCATGTTGACAGACCATTACTTAATGTGAATTAATTTTTTTGTGTTTGGTGGTAACCAAAAACCAGACCACATCAGAGAGAAACTGCTGATGCATCTTGCATTCCTGTACATTGACTTGGCCAACACAAATGCCCAAAAACATGTGAACAGATAAGGTCACGTATAATGGACTAAATGTACAAATCACCTGTATATAGGGATGGTCTCTTTAATTTATGACATGATTTTCAAAATATACCTCCATGCACCCAACTAAAATTATTTTCCTGTTTCAAAGAAGTAGTGGCTAACTGTTTACCATTTTCTGACTTTTAAAGCTCTGCAGGGAAAATCTCCAATGCAGCAATTAAAAAAAGGCACTGACTACAGACTTTTCTTCAAATGCTTTCATAGATCCTAAAGGATGCTAACAGTAACAGTGGAAATGGTCTTAAAAATATCTTTAAAGGAATGTACCCAATGTCCTATTTCTTCCTGAATTCTCAGACTATTATGTTCAGTCAAGATGAATGAATATTTCTTTTTCCTGCAAGCCACAGTAATCTTCATAAGGTTCCTTTTTGTGGCCAGCAGCATTTATCTTCATCACATTAATGATGAATGACACTTCTTACTGCACTGTAGGAATTAGAAGTTCTCTCATTCTTGATATAAATTGGACAGTTCAGGTTTTTTCTGTTGGCTTTGGGGAATAAAATAGGGGTAAAAAGAGAAAATACAGGGCAGAGATAATTCACAACATTTTCAAACATACAATGTGTGAATTTGTAATTTGCACTAGCATCCAGGTGGGAATGACTTGATAGAGTATTATTATCAGCATTAATTGCTCCCATATATATATAGATATACAAAAAATCATCATTCTATATAGAAAACTATTTCCTTTGAAGTAGTCAACTCTTTTATTTATGAAACTACTTGTATTCCTGGAAATTAAAAAAAAAAAAAAAATCATTGCTTTCAGATAAAAAAATACAAAGAACATTTTAAAAACAATTTTTTCATAGTGTTAATCATTAAAGTCTAAAATTAAGAGATCTTTCAGTAACCTCCATAAGTGAGTCCAAAGTGGGTTTTCTACTGCAATAAGGAATAAAACTTTGTGGGAATGAGGCATTGCAGAAAATAAAAAGATACATCCATTTTTCTGTTATTTCTACTATTACATTTTTTGCCTTTAATGGGAAAACTTACACTGAAAATGCTACTGGAACACCAAAGATTTAATTTTGACTTTTGTAGCTAGCAGAGCATTGTAGGTGAATGACATGTTTTGCTGGAAGCCTCAAGTGGAACATCCACAGTCCTCAGCACATCCTGTAAGTGTATAATAAGCTTTCATATGGCTTAGTTTTCTGAGGTTATAAAAATCTCTCTCTACTGTAGACAAGATATTTCTTCAAAACTAATCACTTCTTCTATAACTACATGTCTCTTCTATGATCCCACTGCATTTAGGAGGCATTGGGTCAATGCTGGAATTTATAGTGTAGTGTTTAATTTCTCCCATTGTCATCTTGAGAACCTCTGAATCTGATGTCTTCCATTTACCATCCAAATAGAAAATATTGGACTCAGCTTTACCAGACTAATGAAATCTACATTTTCAAAATCAGGAATCCATACAATCTTAATGATACTTTTAGAAAGGTCAAATGCTAAAAATGAGATTTACAAAAGCCAAAAAGCTGGGATTGAACTCAACAAGGAGAACTGGAAATGAGTATGACTAATAGTTTATTGTCAGGGAGAATTTAATGATAGTCTGGAAGAAAATATCTACCTCAATTCACGATTCTAAACTATGGACTATATTCTTTGTCTTCAGGCCTGCAAACTGATAAACTCACCCTGAAACAAACTAAAAAAATGATGCCTTGATCAAGGAAAGATGATGAGAAAGGGGTGTTAAATCAGTCAACTTCATCAAGCTCTGGCTGTTCACATCCTCAACAATAGAATTTTAGGTACCTAAAAAAGCTGACCATTTCAAGAGTGATGAGAACTACTCTTGTACTTTGAGTTTTAAAGCAGAACAGAGGTACCCAAATCCATTAGTGGATCATGTCCTTCACCATTCATTCTGGCTTCCAGTGTCTGAACTCAAAACAAAGTATAGATTAATTTATGAAATTATTAGAAACCTCTGTTTTTACAAGCTTAGAAAGAAATTAAACAGTAATAGATTGGTTTATCTTTGTTCTTTTTATGTGTGATCCTCTTTTAGAAGAAAAAACTCACAGAAACTTTACAAGAAAATGACTTTTTCCAATCAGGAGTGAATGCAGTAGACATCCTGATCTAGGTAAACCTTTATACACTTAGATTTTATCCACAGAATGCAATTTGCTTTCAAAATAGCTATAAAACGCAGCCGAAGCAAAATGGCTATTCCTTGTACATTACATCCTCTCTTACTTCCTCCTGGAAAAGTCTGGTTTTCCTTAGCTTTTAAGCCAGAGATTAAGTGACACATGTTGATTCTGAAGCAAGATGACAATCTCTTGTTCTTGAAGCCAGTAACTGCCTCTCAGAAAAACCTTAAACTGGATCTGGGGTCTGGACAGTGAGATTGACAGCCCCACAGGTATTAGTTCCATCCCCTCTTGCTATCAGTGCAACTGTCACCCCTCAAGGTGGAGGTGGAGGACCTGTATGTCTTCTATTAGAACCAGGGTATGCTTTTACTGTGCATTTAAACCTACAGTCCACTTGCAATTCCTATGCAGGCTTCTGAATGAAACCTCAACTACAGCTTTTTGTCAGGTACAGTGACAGAAGGGCCCAGTCATGAGTTGCCCCACAAGACCCATAGCATTTCTTAGTTTTTGAAAAAAAATACTGAGCAGAAAAAAATTCCTACTCACACTGCATTTTGCACATCATGGCAATTTCCCATGTTCAGAATTGAGGATATAATATTTTTATGGGGAGATATTTTGTTCTCATAAACTTCAGTAAACAATAACTGCATAAATCCCTCGTAAGCAAATATAAAATAAGCTTATCTTCCAGCTTATAGGAGAGGAGCTTAATATCCACTTCTTTTAGATAAGTAGTTTTGGAACTGCACTGGGTAAACATTTCAAAAGCAATTAAAAAAGTAATCCTTGATTTTCGATAAAGAAGTTGAACATCCAGTGACCTGTGAGCATATCAAAATATTTTTTTAATTGAAGAGTATTATATTGTGTGTAAATACATGCAACCTATCAGAAAAACAAGTGAAAGGTTATTAAACAGTAAGAGCAGGCATTTGGTTTACACTTGTTTTAAAGACCTCTTTATTTACATGGTCATTTTCATCAGCTACAGTGTAAGCAACACAAATTTCTTTTGCAAACAAAAAATAACCCTGAAAATACAGGGATGGAAATTGAAAGCTCAATATAAAATCAACATCTGGATTCATATAACATTCCCACAGTAGCAGGTCCTAATTTCTCAATAAAACATGTTTATAGCTAAGAAAACAATTATTGGTTTTATTTTACTGGGACTCAATAAAATTCAAACACAGTATCTGAAAAGAAGGCAAAGCAATATCAGAACTTTAGACAAGGATGAATACAAAACACTTTGCATAGTCCTTAATTGTATCACAAATGACAAGAAGTACAGGGGCAAAAATAGGGAGAGAAAAATATGGAAAAAAGAAACACAAATGCTTTTTTTCACTTGTATGCACTCTATTTGAGATCATCTAGAGGGACAAAAATTACTTGGTAAGATGCTATATGAACTGACAGAGAAGTACTGCTATCCAGCAAAGAAAGATAACATGATGCAGAAACTTATATTTTAGTTGGTGGAGTTAGAATTAGTTTATTTTTCTTAAATAAATGAAAAAAGGTATCCCCAGCACTTTAGAGCACACATTATCTGATTTAAAAACCACAAAGTATCCGATTAAAAAAAATATCTACCGCTGACTGGTCACATTTTGTTTCACTGTAAACAAAAACATTTTTCATTATGATTCCTTTGTTCAGTCTCTGTTTCCAATCCTCTAATTGCTGTTTTCCTTTTTTCCTTTGCTCCCTAAATTAGTATATCTCTTCATATGCATTAATGTTTCCAAAATAAAAAAAAAAAAAATTTCCAAACCAACCTCAAAACTACCACCATCACCAAAAACAGTTGGAAAAGCCAAAGCCCCTTGTTCTTTAGTAACTCTGTCTTGCAGAAAATTAGATGGATTTGAATGCATGTTTTTATCAGGTTTGGGTGTTTCTGAATGGGATACTGTAACAGGATGCGTTATCTGTAAGTTTTGACAGTGGTGGGACTGAAGGAATGGTCTCTGTAAGAAGAGGCCAGGGGCTGCCCCGGGTTAAGTACAGGAGCTTCAGCTGGCTGTCATAGACCCATCACAGGGCACAGCTGAGCCCTTCAGCCAAGTGTGTGGTGCCTCTGGGAGAGATATTTAAGAAGGAGGACCACGCTGAGGTGGAGGAATGTTAAGGCCAGGTGAGCAGGTGGTATTTCATAGCAGAGTTGGTAAAGTCCCTGAAGGGCCTATAGGCTGCAGAGGACACGTGCTAGGATGGGTACCTTCCTGAAGGGAGTGTGGCCTGTGGAGGACCTACGCTGGAGCAGCAGAAGTGAGTATGAACAAAAGTGAAGTGGGAGAAAAGTGCAAGAAACAGAACTGGTAGGAAGAAGACTGTCACCAGCTTCCTGTGCTTCACAGAAGAGACTGAGTGCAGCCTGCAGTAGTGAAAAGGTAGGTAGAGATTAGGAAATGGGGAGGAGAGGTGCTTTCCATAATTGCTTAAATGTTTGGCTTAGTTTCTGAATATTTCAGTCTGTATCTAAAAGTTTATTTAATTAGCAATAATTTAAACTAAATTCCCAAAGTTGAGTCTATTTAGCCTGTGACAGTAACTAGCACTAATGTTTTATGCAGAGAGCTTAATATATTATATATCTAAATCTTGTTTACACATACAGGGGGAGGGAGGAAAGAGGCATAAACCCATCTGCCTGGGGCAAGTATTTTGCCTCCTCTCCAGGCTCCACAAAAGGAAAGATAACATGAAAGCGGTATTTTTTTTTTTTTCTAATTAAGCTAAAAATCAGGAGATAATTTAAGCATACTGGGGAAGATGATGCTCCTTTATAGATGCAAAATAAGACTTCTTCTTGAGGAGCTTTTAAAGAGACTTTGGATTAAGTACAACTAGGAGAGTAACAAGGTATTGGAACAAAAAATGACAGATGAAACGAACTTCAATGAATGTACATGGTTATTCAGAAGGATTAATGCAAGGCATGATGCAGGAAGAACACACATTGTCTTCCATTAGAAATAAAAGCATTAGGTAGCTATATTCTGCAAGGTCTTAAGGAAGAAAAGGATTCTAAGGAGAGAACTGAGCAAAAAGAGTAGTTTGTGTGTTTTATGGTCAAAAAAGAAGACCAAAAAAATGTTTTCTTTTACCAGTGAATGCCAGCATAATTTTTTTTCTGATTAGCAAAGTATTTTGCTGTTTATCAATAAATTGAAAATTTGACCTTTTTTTCTAAGTAAATCGCAAAAATAATAAATATATTTTCCACTTAAATATTTAGTTTCCTTCTTTTTTTTAAAAAAATTTTTCGTAACCCATAAGAAACGTAGATTACAATATTGTCTTAGAGCAGAAGCTAAGTGATCATCTACTTTCATCACAGGAACAAAAATAAGATATTGCTGGCTAGATGGTCAATACATTCTCTCACACCTTCCCAGCCCAGCTTCTTTCCTCCCTTTCAAAGAAAAAAATCAGATTATGAAAGGTTAAACAACGCACATAATTTGTTTGATTAAGATAAAAGAAACACTTTTTTTTTTTTTTTTGGTATAACAAAAAATTTTATTTGTTTCTTTTCCCCCAGCACTATGCTACACTCACAACGAAAAGGAAGAAAACACCTAAATAGGAAGTGATGAGGGCAGAAGTAGCACAATACTGATGAATGTCTTAGGCTCTCACATGTGGGAAGGGATTTGAGAAACGCTTTCAACTCTTATACTGAAGGCTTCTAGTCCACCACTTTGGTTTCTGAAAACAGCAGGAGAGATGGTAATAATAATTTTCCAAGGTAACTAGACTTTATATGTTCTTAAAGGGCGGAATTATACTTCAAGCTGTAAAGCAGTGACACACTTGCTATGACACGTAAAGATAAAATAAAATATACAGGTTTTGTATTCTAGTATGCAATCATATGCATTTGTGCCGGTTTGGACAAATTTGGAGGAAAATATCCTCTGATAGAAGGTAGGTTACAACCAGCCCTCCCCCACCAGGTTTGGGGAAAAAAAATGAATTTTCCTCAAAGGAAAGAGATAAAACTATTTATTTAATAAACACACAGGAAAAGGATAATAATGCTAAATAAGAAAACCTCTTGCTGTGGAGAGAAAACTTGGGAAAATTCCGTAGGTAGCCTCTCCCCTCCTCCTCAGAGCTGGGATGGGGTGGGCCCTCCTCCAGGGCCATGATGGAAAAAAAAAATCCTCCCAATGTTGGGAGGATTCTGATGTTGAAACAGTCCAGAAAAAAAGAGGAAGGGAAAAAACTAAAGTCCCAGGAAAACAAGTTCAACTCTCTGTCTCCCTCTAGAGAAAAGTAGCCAAAAACTGTCTGAAAAAGCAAGCAAGCTGCTTCCTCCCTGCTCCTCTCTGCTGCCGCAGCTGTCTCTATCTCCGTGTCCTTGAAACAACTTTGAAAGTTCTCTCAGTTTCTTTTTCCCCTCCCCCCTCTCAGGCTCAGTTAAAAGGCATAGAAAGGCACAAAATTAATGTCTGGGCATAGGGCAGCAATATGGGATATACATCATAAAGTCACCCCAAGACAGCATTATAGCAAATAAATCCAAACATTACCATTCCAGGTAAGAGGTTTTTATCAGAAATGTCTGTAGCTGAGAAAAGGGTAGACTGTCTTAGTAGTGTGTACACTAAATGACAAAAAGTTGTGGCTCCATCAAAAATACTGAGTATAAGATATTTCAAAATAATGAATGTGATTAAAGTTATGTAAATTAATTGTTATTTAAAAATTGCTTGCTTCTGAACTTATAAAGTCTTATTGAAATTGGGAATTCTGTCATAATTTATGATGTGAGTTGCTAAATGCCTGGCTCATGCTAAACTGTGCCACATTCTCTGTGTGCTCATTACAAAATCCCTTCTAAATTGGCATAAGAATAATGAAGTTTTTGTGTACAAAAGAATGAAACTTATAGAACAGACAAATAGGTCCACAGTTGTTTGCAAATTTCCTTCTGATTACCTCAAGAATTTTGATGATCTTCAGACAACTTTTCTGTCAAGATATGAATGTGTAACTTCAATTGAACCTTGCAATATGCAGAGGTTGGAATTATAAACCTTGTAAACAAGACACAGCTGTCATACAGAAATTAATTCCTTGTAACCCATCAGAATCCCTAGTCAGCACCACTGTTTACACTGAGATTTTTGGTAAATTGATGGTGAATTAGGGAAAAAACACTGATTGGAGAAAAAAAACAAACAAACCTGAAATAGCTACAAGATTGTCATTGAGCTCTGAGTAAAGAGACCAAGAACATGGAATACCACATAATTTACAGAAAGATATGTTACTATAGTTGGTGTTGTTTCAGATCTCCCTTTAATACATAGTAGCAAAATGAAGAACTAGCTTGGCTTTTAGCTTTGTTAAACAATAATAATTCCTGGCATATAGATTGCAAAGAGATAACTTTTCCAGCATTTAAAAATGAATTTAAAATGGACAAAGTATTGTTGTGTTCTTTAATTTTAATTTGTAGCACGGTGGCCACCTTAAAACGTATCCTTTTCTGATTACTTAGCTATTTCATAAAATGTTTGAAAAACATAATCATAACACTATATTTATAATTTCTTAATTATTTTTAAATACTGGCCTGTCAAAATATTATTTCTCAAGTTAGAGAGATGTGGTCCATCAGCAAGAAAAGTATATTAGAAATATGCACCTATGGCCCAAAAAGGGATCAAAGAGAATGAGGAGGAAAAAAAAAAAAAGGCATATGTATTTTTACCATTATTTTTTTTTTAATAGAGAAGAGTTTATTATTTTACCCCAAGCTGGAGAACAAATAAAAAAATGTTTGACAACACCTGATTAAACCCTCTTCCAATAATTCTTGAAATAGAAGTTTTCAGATCCTTCCCTTGGCCTTAGGAGTGAACTTAGGCAAGCAGATACAACTCTGACTTCTGTTGTCTCACACTTTGGTTTCTTGAACTGGAAACCAACTTTTTTTCAGGTAAACAATTAAGTATCATTATCTTATTTTAATGAAATTCTGATTCCAATATGTCTTTTTTTTTTTCTTTTTGTCCCCTTGATTAGCACAAATGTTGTCAAGCTCTGATGTTTGCGCTCAAGTTTTAAATGGACAAACCATCTTTGAGTGCCTGTCCTTAAGACTAGGAACTCCCATCAAAGGTATTAGTGGGGGACTAATTTTAGGTAAGCCTCTCTTTTCCATTAGACAGTCTTAGATTTCTAGTTTATACGCTCAGTTAATTGTCTAAGGTTAGATGGAATGGGCCTGGGCCTTAACACATCTTATATTTGTGTGAATAAGGTTTACACTTGGAAAAATAACAGAAAGTTCCAGTGACTCTACTAAGTAACACTAGCTTTCAGCAGTCAGGGATGTGGAAATCAGACCTTGGCCCTCCTATTATGGATAAATGATGAGGAATTCAATAACTTCAAATATAGTGCCAGGTAATGTTACTTTTATTACTGCTCTACAGAGCCATGTCCTTTGCACTCACAGTTCACACAGCTCAACAGATATATTTCATTTTGAATTTACTCTTGAGCTAAGAAACTACATGCAGCAGACAGTAACACTAGGCAGGACTTAAGATAGAAAAATGTTAGAGTACTTTTAGGTACAGTATTTTTAGCCCTCAAAAATTAAAGGAGACAAGGAAGAATTTTACTCATCCAGTGTACAAGTTTACTATGGTCTCCAGCATCAACACTAGCAGGAGAAAAAATTCAGAAAGATTACACCTTACACTTTATGGATAGAGAACAATTTCCACATTGCTGGTTAAATGAGCATCCAAAAATGCTGGGATAAACTATAGCAATTCACCTAAAAGGCCATTTGACTTTGAAATCATCAGTCACAGAGTGCAACCCATAGAGTTCATTCCTATCATGATCAGCAATAATTTTGAAATCAGCATCCATGACCAAGAACTTTGCTAGAGACTGGTAAAATTAAATTTAAAAATATCTATTTTCTTTCATTTTAGAAATAATAGTTTAAAAGGGGTTTGGCAGAAAGCTCTGCCTCGATGGCAAAATCTGTGCTGTATGAACTTCCACAGTATATAAAAATTCATAGCTTTTTTAACCCAGTACCTTTTAATAACATTCTATAGATGCTCTCTTTTCCATATAGAGTATATAACAATGGAACAATGAACCTGAGCTACATAATAGCTAATAGGTTGTGTTACTTTGGAATGAGCAGCTTATATATATATATATATAAATAATATTATATATAATAACTTAAAGGTGAATGCACACTAATATAGCTATTGCACCCTTTCCCTAAATTCAGACCAACTAAGAAGACTTGGTAATAGGAATGTAGAAAATTCTGCGTGTGCTCCATGTGGCTTATGTGAAGTGGTTTTGATCAAGGTGAAATATAAACAAAGCAAAAAACACAGTCTTGAAATAGAGATAAATGTTTCTCAGTGATAAAGACTGTATGTTATAAGGTATACAGAAAAAAATTACTGGTTTACAAGCAGTTTGATACATGCACGAGGGCTGGGTTGCAAGACTGGATTCTTCAGGCTGCTCAGGGAGGCTGTGCAGGCTCCATCCTTGTAGGTTTTCAGGACTCAACAGAGACTTCAGCAGTGTGGTCTGATTTCACAGGTGGTTCTGCTCCTTGTAGGGATGTGCTAGAGGCCTCCTGGCATCCCTAAAAGTCTGAATGGTCACACAGAACAGTCTGCCTACAACTTTTTTTGTCACTCTTCCTAACCTTGTGCATGAAATGAGGGTCACTACTATTCCCTGTAATGTAATATCGTACTACGTAGGCTATAATAATGAAAGTACTATAGAAATCAAAAGGAATGGTAAGGAAATATTAAATGTAAATAAAATATATGCAAACTTTTTTTTTAAACAGAAAAGTTTTTACTTCTTTTATTTCTACTTCTTATGGATACTTGTATAATGCATATTTGTGGAACATGAATTTGAAAATTTTGCAGTCACATGTGTGAATGGAAAAAAAAATTGCTCTTGTAAGCAAAGAATAATTAATCCTGTTCTTGTTGCGGTGTCTTAATCACTAATATCTTTCCAATAGGTGAAAAACAATATCATAAGGCCTGTCTCCTGAGGACTATTTGTTCCCATTACACAACTCAAACCTGTCTGGGTGAAAGATATATCAATGAAAATATATTTTCCAGGGAAATCTTATTCTGCTTGCAGGTATTCCAGGAGGACAAAGAGTCTCTATATTTATCAGATTAATCACTCATTGAATTATTAAGAACATCATGTTATAATATTATTTATTATCACCACCATCAGCATCATCATTACTATTTCCATTGTTCCTATGCCCCAAATTTCACTGCTGAATGTCAGGTCCAAATATTTTGTAATGAACTGACTAATGAGATAATTAAATTCTCTTTCCTGAAAAAAAAAAAAAAAAATATTTCTATTCCCCAAAAATAGTTACTTTCATCAAGTCATGCTAGAAACACTGCAACTGCTGATAATAGACTGTCAAAGAAGACAGAAAGAAAAAAAGATTATTTGCTTGAAGATTCTTCCTCACTTAGTAGTACAAGATATTAAGTAATCTCTATGGTGGATTCTGGAAGGAAAACATAATTTTAGGGAATATAGAAAAACAGGCAGTTCCAAGGTGATTGCCAGAGAATACTAACAGTTTATCCAGTTTTAAATGTCATGAGAAAAACAACAACAAGAAAACATCCCTTCAAGAACAACACCCCCCCCACAACCTCTCATATTTCTTGTAAGTTTGACTGTATTGCTTCACACTCTTTTTGGTTCAATTATATAGACTCATATTAACATGTCTGTGTCAGGAAAAAGCAAAAATGTTAGACTGGTTGGAAGTATTTCAATAACTTTCCAGTATTGATTAGACAGGATATAGAGCTGAATATAGATTTATTCAGGTCAAAAATGTCATAATCTTTTTTTTACTGGGAAAAGAGCAGAATGCAGATGAACAGCATAGTAAGTTTTTAGTGACAGACATGGGTAACTCATGCTAGGCAAAGCAGAGAATTTTTTTCTTCATCTGTTTTAATTTTTTTAATTGGCTTGATTATATGAAACACATATGTCCTCTTTGCCTAAGTTAGCTAATTTAGCTACCTCCAGCCATGCAATCAAATGTTTGGTCAGGTCATTCCCTGTGCCCACTCAGCGCAATTTGTCCTCTCTTCACGTTGAACTAATTTCCAACTCTTTTCCTCTTGAGAGGACTCTTCAGTGTGCTTGTGTGTGTGTAGGTGTGTGCCAGAAACAGGAATCAGACCAGGTCTCTCTGTCCATCTGTTTGTCTGTTTCTGGTACCAGCAACTACCAAGGGCAATGAACCTGCACGATGAGTTGGGCTGTTTGCACCATGTAGCGGGTTCAGTTTGAAACCGGGCGGAACTGATGGAGACCTCTAACAAAAAACCCAAACTATACTAAACCATGACACACCAGCATATAATTGCTGATGAAAATGAAGCTGGACTAGCTGGCAAGTAGGGTAAAAGGTTTGGGAGCCACATAGTGGAATAATCGTAAGTCTGGGGTTACACTGAAGAAAAAGAAAGGATCTGCAAGGTGGCGAGTGGAGAGGGCAGGAGGTCAGCTAATGGGAAGGCCATGGTGACAGAGATTATCTACAAGTAAGCATATAGGTCTGGTCCAGCTCCTGGCAAGATTCTTTTGTAAATGTGAGTCCCTGTATGTGAGGAGATGAGAGGACTTAGCTACAGACTGGATGACTATAGCAATCTATAACGTGTGTGCTCTTGTACGTGCACCTTGCTCTGTGTGTGCAGGTCTGAGTTTACAGCAATGACAGAGGGACTTTGGACTTCAGTGGTTGGCACGTTCAGATGCCAGAAACCTGGGAGACCCAGGGATCAGCTACTGGTCACAGCAACAGGAAAATGAGTCAGTTTTCTGACTGTGGTAAGACCTGAGAGTGTTTTGGAGTCAGAAGCAGAAAAAGAAGGGGAATGGACTCTTCCATCCTTCATTAATAAAGTAGTTTTCATCTGGCTGTGTCAGAATGGCTGAGGCTTGCCTACTTCACTTCAGAGAGGATGATGAGATCACACCAAAGCATGGTGCGAGTGATAAAGGTAGAATTCTTCTTAATCCCCATGGTGGCTGTTTCATGACATGAGAACTACAATTTTATTTTCTTAGTTGAAAAGCTATAATTATTTAATAGTTCCATTATAGAAGCACCCGCAGGCCCTGCTTTGTTGCTGCGACCCAGCCCACTGCGGCGCTGGGCAGGGGAATGTCAATCAATTCAGGGCTCTCCCGTGGGTAGAATTCCCCACCCAGGACAGTGTCAATGAGGGAGAGTTGATGGGCGGCACAGAGTCCTAAGCCACGTCCCCCTGGGCTGCGCCCGGGTCCAATCAGCCTCTCCCTGTTGGGGAATATTCTCTCTTACTTGGTTGTTCATGGGTTCCTTGTTATAACTCCCACCTCTCGGTTTCCCCCATTGGTTCTTGTTGAAATGTATCCTTCCCCTGGCTTGTAACCCATTGGTTGTTTTCCCCTTTCCCCGCAGTTTTCAAACCCCCTATAAAACTGAGGGAAAAGCCTCCCGGTGCTATTAACTGCATGTTCTGGTTGCTAAACCAGACCAGACCAGAAGCCCCTTCTCTTTTCCTTTGCCTCCGGAGCAACGCGAGCCCAGCCCATCGGGTCCCTGGAGTTGCCTCCGCCTTGGAGGAACCAGCATGCGCGCCCAGCCAGGGCTTTTCTGCTAAGCCGGTCTAGAAAGACTTCACAGAAATAATGCTGCTTTTCTTCTGACTCAGGACATCTCAGAGCTTGTGGAAACGAGCCAGGGACAGAGTTACTGCTTTAGGATTGGAGACTGGTTGTGAAAGGCATCGTCTTTCTCCTTTGCTTTGGAGAGAGATAGGTTTAATTCCTGCCTAAAGAAACTGTGGCCAAAGGACAGGCTGGCAGCTGTAGAAAGCTATTACTGGTCCCAAAACTACTTAACCCATTTTCAAACAGTTTTTCCTTTAAGCACACAGAAGAAAGAAACTTCTGTGCAATGTGTGCTTGAAGCCCAGAAAGGCAACCATGCTCTGGCCTGCATCAAAAGCAGCGTGGCCAGTAGGTTGAGGAAGGTGATGCTGACTCTCTATTCCACTGTGGTGAGACCCCACCTGAAGTACTGCATCCAGCTGAGGACCAGCAACATGATTAGAGGGATGGAACACCCCTTCTATGAGGAAGGGCTCAGAGAATTGGGTTTTTTCAGCCTGGAACAAAAGAAGGCTTTGGGTGACCTAATTGCAGCCTTCCAGTATGTGAAGGGAGCGTACAAGAGAGCTTTTAGAAGAGCATGTAGGGACAGGACAAGGGGAATGAATTGAAACTAAAGGAGGGTTTAGATTTGGTTTAGACTAGCTGCTAGGAGGAAGTTCTTTGCCGTGAGAGTGGTGGAACAGGTTGCCCAGAGAAGTTGTGGATACCCTATCCCTGGCAGTGTTCAAGGTTGGATGGGGCCTGAGAAAGGTGGTCTAGTGAAATGTTTTTTATATTTATCTCTAATGTGTTTGTTTCTTTATTTGTTGTGCTATGCAAGAATGTGAAAAAGGAGGACCTGATTATGATTCATATTACACTAGTTCATTTTCACTTAAGGATCTTAACATTTATTTCATAATATAGCTCATGGTTTACAATATGATATATATTGTTTTAAAAAGTCAGTCAACATATTTGATGATGAAAGATTTTTTGCCATTATGTTTTTAAAATTTGCACACTGATGTGCTACCATTTACTGTAAAAATGACACTTAAAATGAAATACTATAGTCATTTTATCATTGCTAGTTAGAGATATTAGTAAAAGGCCAAGAGAGCAGGGGAGAAAAAAGGCTTAGTGGTGAACAGTGTGAGCCAACAGCGTGATGCACAAATAAGTGGGAGCCTGTGCAGAATCTGAGTAGTATTCTGAATTGAAGGCCACAGAATGGGGAAAATGACATATACTTATGCCAGTGAACTGGCAGAGCTTGCAGCATGTGAAAACACCTTCCTGAGATAGCTAAGAAATACCATTAACAATCCCAGAGCTGCAGGGCTATGAAAAGATGAGGTACAATAAGCACTGATGGGAAACCTCAGGAAAAATCATTCTACAGTGAAAAGTTAGATGACCCATTTATTTGACAGTGTTTTAGCCAGCTCTCTTAAAAAAATGGAACAGAAACAACAATAATTTATCATTGTTCTACCTCCTTGTCTCTCATATGAACCTGGATGTATTAGAGCTGTCTGACTCTCTCCTGCGTGACTACATTAGGACATGAAGTTTGATTATTCATGCATGAAATTATTATTTTCTGGTTTAACTTATGGAATATCCTTTGCTGTATCAATGCTGTGATTAAAACAGCTCTTCACTGAATAATTAACACCTAAATGTATACAGGTAAAAGTATATCAAACAGAGCTGAGTGTCAGTGATGCCATTTACACCAGCTATCTAAACTGTATGGGAATTTTCTACTTCTGTTCCTTTTAGGAAAATTTCCGTTCATGCAAATCACATAATTCTGTGAAAACTCATCAGTTTTAAGAAAAAAAATATTGGCATATGTTTCTTAGCGCCATAGTAAAGATTTCTTATACACTAAGAACACACCCTTTTTCACACTCAGGTAAATAACAGAAGACCCCAGCATAAGTCTTTCCTCTCTGTCTCTCTGAGAAGGGACCTGTTAGGTGGAAGGAGGAATGAGCGTCCAGCTGTTCTTAAAATGGCTTTTACATCAGAGAAAACACACTGTTGAATGACATCCTTTGGTACCACATCTGAAAAAGGATGCAAAGAAAATGATACACATTCCAACCTTGGTTTCCTGAATACCATGTGATGTGGGGCATGGGAATCATTGCCACATTACCTTTGTCTGGAGAGCAGAGCTCAGTGATTTTTTGGATTGAGTTTTGAAAAGAACCGTCATCAAAAGCAGAAAACAGGTACAATGTTTCTGTCCAGTTCAAGCAATGCTGGAGATACCAAGCCATCTCATAAGAGAATTATTAATTTCAAATTACAGTAATTTCTAAATATATAAGCCAGGTTTGGGTAGCCCAAAATCTGTTTGGGTACCAGATAAAGAAATAAAAAAAATATTTTTCTTGTCCTTGTTCTTCACATATTCATAGCTTCAAGATCTCAAAGAGAATCTGTCACTAGCACTAGCTGTAGCAGACTCAATGAAATCCCAGGAGGAACAGAAAATTTAAGTCTAGACAGATAAGAGCAGGCTGATTATGCCAAAATATTTTACAGTACTGGTAAAGGCAGGAATACAAAGGTTGTAGAAAACACACTGAGAAGCTAATTTATTTGGGGAAAATGCTTAAAATAATGCAGTAATTACAAAATGAGACTGCATAGCTGCTTGTATAAAATGGAAGAAAATACTCCTATAAGAGAATGCACTAATGCATTTGTAATACCTTAAAAATCCATGTCATTATTTGTTGTGCATATTCTATATGAAATAACTGTATACATACATTGTTAAGCTAATGCTGCTTTTGTCCATAACGTGCTTACAGTAGTTTTCATGAGTTTAGAATTAATATTGATGGACATTTTAGTCAATTGGCTATAAATCTATGTTATAGGTTACTAAAAGGACATAACTTTTATAGAAACACTCCTCAAAGACCACATGGGGGAAAATAGCATGTAGGATAGATTCATTCTCTCTTACCACAGACATCTCCTCTTTAAAATGCCTATTTTGTTCCTCCCAATTTGCATAGCTAATATTGCATTTAATTTAAATCTGAGATCAGGAGTTTATGATACTATTCAACTTCTTTAAACCTGCATACAATCATATTTCTTTATTTAAGTAGGCCTATTGACATGAATATCCATAATCATGGAGGAACATAGCACTGTCCTTGAAACCTATTGTTAAGAAAAATAGTTTGTTCTTTATTTCTGAATATTAGAACAGAAAATCATTATAATTTGCAAGCTAGTAATTGAATCTCTGTTTGCAAGGCAGTACAAAATTGAATTGAATGGAGAGTCAAGCAAGATCACAGATTTATTTTTTTTTTAGTATGCAAGTCCTTTTTTTCCTAAGGATAGAATCAACAGAAATATCCAAATATTATTTAATTACTTTCAGTTTAGGGGTAAATACACTGAGCTGTTTCAAAGTGATTTATCCCTCTCTTAAACTGCATACAATCCTCTGTTAAGTATGTTGATTTCCATTTTTATTTGCATGAAAGAAAAACAATTATTTGACATAATTACTTGCATGCTGTTGACAATTTGTCATTTGATTCATGCAACGTTAATATTTTCAAGGGCAATTGTTGTGATAGTCTTACCATCCCTGTAAACAGTAAACGGTGATTTTTTTTTCTTTTTTCCTTTCCCTGCACTGTTTTCCTGTTTTACTTTTCTTTATGATGAATATTTCAGAGTTATGTGCAAGGGGTTGATCTGTGCATTCATTTACTGTCTTCTTCATTCACCTTAGCAGTACTGCAGAAATACTACACACGTTAAACTAA
The DNA here is from genome assembly GCF_000738735.6 of Corvus cornix cornix. Classification (NCBI taxonomy): domain Eukaryota; kingdom Metazoa; phylum Chordata; class Aves; order Passeriformes; family Corvidae; genus Corvus; species Corvus cornix. The sequence continues at coordinate 82,279,916 of NC_046332.1, forward strand.
AAGAAAAAAAAGAACCGGAAGGAAGCAACTGACTGTAAAACAAGCAATATTCAAAATCAATTTAGCAGTGACAATCGTAATTGGTTTGAACAGTTGAAACACTTCCAAGCTTTTATACATAAAAACTCAAGATGAAAATGAAAGATCCGCAATTCAAGCTACTGAATCATCTGCTATAGCACAGTTTAGACTGCAAAAAAGAAGCATCTGTTCTTACTCCCTGAATTCACTTTAAATATGTGAATTAAAATGTTTCTACAGCCTAAATGGTAAATAGTATGTTTTCAATGTGCTTGTATGTCCTTAGGGAATTTTTTGGGGGCACACTACCACTGACTTTAACGATTCACAAGTTCTGTCTGAAATGGTAACTCAGCTCTTGAGAACCTAATACTGTGTACACTGTACCTAAATACACATTATTACTAAGAAAAAAAAACACTTCAAAGGAGATTTTACTTATCTCTGTTTTTCTGCCACAACATTGTTTTTAGTATAGGCAATGAAATTTTCTCAAGGCTAGCCATACTGTAGGTGATTTTTATTATTGAGTGTTTAAGCATTACAAATTTTTAATAAAATACAACTTCTGCTCCTGAAAGTTGTTGGATACTCTCAAGTGTTATGACTCTAAATGGAAGCAAAGAGCTTGAAGTACCTCATAGATGTTTGGACTATTCATTCAGGCCTGCTACAAGTTAAAATTCATTCAGAACTTAATGTTGGGGTATACCAACATATGTCATTTTCTCCAAGTACAAACTTTATGAGGAAAAGAGTCAGGGCTATAATAAATAGTACCATGATGATTTTCAAGCACTATAAAGTACCATTAAGCACAGCACAAATCCATATATTTAAGAGAGAATCTATGAAAGCAGGTTAGACATGTCCGGATTTTTCCCTCTTAGTAAGTCCTTACTCTGCAATTTTAAGTCTTCCAGCATAAAGTATTAGATATGGTTACTGCTCTATTGAAGATTACATGCACATATCATTCATTAAAAGGCACTATTTTTACACTACTGTGTGATGCAAGAAAAGTGAAAAAGTTTATCATTACTTCTGAAAAAAACCCTCTAACTTTCTAATTAACATGAGCTAAAAGAACTGTTTGTCAAATGATGTTAAAAGATCAATTTATTTCCTCAATCTTTTCAAGTGTTAATTTGAACTCCACCCACATGAAGTTTAACCAAGTCAGATTATTCAACTGTGAGTCTCTATGTATATAAAGAATAAGCTTCCTGTAAACCAGCCCTGAATTTCTGGACTGAATTTGAGTAATTTTTTTTTTCTTTTTAGTATTTTCTTCAAAAAGTACAAAACATCACTTAAGGAGAAATTGTTTTAGGAATTGTTTTAGCTACCACAGTTCTACTGCTTTGTAAGGATGTTCCAGCTTTTTTTCACTTAACTGCATCTCATACATCCATCCTTTTTCTCAGACAGAGTACATTAGGTGTTATTCCTCAGTGTACTTGGCCGTGACAGAGCAGACTAGGGAAGCACGGTTTGCATTTGTATCTATTCCTCCAGAGACAGCCATTATCTCTCCATTATCTCCTAAATATGAACCTGATAAGCTGGACATATGAAAAGCCTAGCCTTTAAGATTTCAGCTAATTTGGCATGATTTTCCTTCTTCTGATGTCACTCACCTTTTCAATACCTTTTCGTTAGTACTTACGAAGAGGAAACATACTTCTAATAAACCAGATGGCACCAAATGATACAGTTCTCAGAAAAAGAACATTAAAAGAACATTAAATTAAAAAAAAAATTCTTAACTAACCTATTCTTTTGACTTCACTTGAAAATCTGAAATATAGCTGGCTGAACATACATTTCTTATCATTTTATGGAAAGAATAATTTTTTAACAAATTATTTCCATTCCATATTATGATGAAACCGAGACCATTTCAGACTGAAAAACATGCCCAGTACTGCTGGTTAGAATATTCAGATGGGGTATAAGAAATCCCTTTCTGTCTTTTCTTATACATAAGAATGAACAACAAGAAGAACTTGAGTCCTGACTGTTAGTCTTGCTTGCTGTTCTGATTATTTAAGAGATAGAAGTAAGTAAGGAAGAAGTTTTCTATGTTATGATCAGAAATTTCATTCATGACAATGGAAAGAGTTACATTTCCTTAAAAAGTTCTGTTCTTCACAAAGCCTATTGCTAAATTAAAAGTGGCAAGTTGAAAAATTGCACACCAGAACAATGCTAACTCAATATACTTTGTATAGACCACACCAAAAAACAGAAACATTACCCTGACATATATGTTTGTTGGTTCTGCTTTTTCCCTCTCATTCTGAATTCAAAATTATGTATTTATCTTCATGGGGAACAAAAAAAACCAAACAAAAAACAAAGGAAAGCAAGCGAAACAAAATCTCTTCTGAAGTGGTTATTTTCACTCTATTCTTGTCTTACCCCATAAATTTAAAAGAGAGTATCTCCACACTAACAAGAATATTTGGAGGTGACACAACTCATGAAAGCTTGTATGGCATCTGAAAAGTTAACTCTGTGGGTATCTTTTCAAAAACCAGTGCAGGTTTTCCTTTACAAAAACCCATTCTTTCTCAGCATGCAGTCTTCTTGAATAGTCTTCTGATGTCCACTAACTCCTGTATACCATAGTAATGGGCATTCTATGCAGTTTCAACATCTTCTGGCTTTGAATCTTTTTCCATCCTTATCATCTACACCCTTTTCATGTACTCCCACTGTGAACTCATTGATATGTGGGACAGTAGCTGCTGCAGGAAGGTCACAGACAGAAAGCACACTTGAATAGACAGCACGTTGTTGAATTCTGGATGCAACTTTGCTCTAATACTCTTCTTATTATCATAACGAATGTCATACCTTAAACAAAGAAATCACAGTTTACAAAGGACAAGGGCTTTAGGACAAGGGAAAAGTAGGCAAATGGTGACTCTTACAGGTAGAAGTTGCCATTCCTGACATTCTGCTGGAAGAAAGAACCAGAGATTCAGGGACAAACTCAGGAGGAATAGAATATCACATGGAACGCTTGAACTCTGTACCTGAGTGATAGAGAGGCATCTCTCTCATCAGACCACTTCATATGGTGTATAAGCCTGGAAATACCTCATTGTTGTTGTTGTTGTTACCATTTACTGCTGTATTCTGAGTAGTTTTTTCCTTGTTATCTCTCTTCTATTTTTAGACTTTGTTGCGAATCCAAAGAATTTTATGATGCCACTAGAAACTTTTTAAATTAAATCTTCATTAGTGATTTAGACAAAGGGGCTCAAGTGCACCCTTAGCGAATTTGCAGATGGCACCAAGCTGAGTGGTGCAGTTGACACACCTGAAGGACAGGATGCCATCCAGAGGGACCTAGACAAGCTTGAGAAGTGAGGCATGGGAATTTCATGAGGTTTAACAAGACCAAGTGCAAGGTGCTGCACCTGGGCTGGGGCAACCACCAATATCAATACAGGCTGGGGGGTGAACAGATTGAGAGCTGCTCTTCTGAGAAGGACATGGGGGTGCTGAGCCATCAACGTGCACTTGTAGCCCAGACACCATGGCCAGGAGGTTAGGGAAGGTGACACTGACCCTTTACTTCTCTCTGGTGAAACCACACCTGAAGTCCTGCATCCAGTTCTCAGGTCCCCAACACAGAAAATTTTATCACCATAAAAAACAAGTCAGTTACATTAAAAACATTGGTCAAGGCTTTATCTGTATTAACATAAAGCAATACTAGTTAAAACTGTTTGAGTTTTACAGAGTGAGAGTACTCATTTATTTGAACGGGGTTCAATGACTTGGCAGAATTTTTTTAAACTAAACTTTGTGTACATATGCATACTATAGTGGCCTGTATCCCATATTTGAACATATTACACTAAAGAACTTGGTTCCCCTATACCAGCCATAGAGTTCAGTTTCTAAGAGTACTCAGAAGGTTAAACTGGATTGAGCAACATGTTCTGTGACAGCAAAAAAATGTTTCAGAGACTGTTGAACATAATGGTGATAAAATTTTCACAAGGATATCTCTTTGAAGAAATTATGTTTATAAATTTATAATTTTCTCATATATTATATATTAAGAAATGTTGTACATTAATATAAGAACCACAAATCTGGATGTGTATTTATCATTCATGTCTGTCCTGGGTTACTGCACTTGAATCAGCCCTTGTCAAAAAAAGAAGACACAAAGAAAAACAGTCTCATAAATATTATGAAAATTTATAGTCTTAAGTTTTAATTCTTTTTACATACACCTTAAAATAAGCTGCTCCTTCATCTTGTGCCAAGTTTGATTTATGGCATTCGAAGCAAAAATACAAGAATAAAAGACATGAGTACTTGTTTTCTCCTAGTAAATTATAGTCTTTCACAAGTTGTTATTTTATAGTTTGATGTTAAGGAATATAAATATGAAGCACATTATAAATGCTTTGCCAGTTACCACCCAAAGGACTTACAAAGATTGTTCCTAACAACTGTCAGATCTTTAACTAATGGTCAAGTAAAATAGAACTGGAAGCCATGGGAGACCTTCAATTTACCATGTAACAGGAAATTACTTTTTGGAGATTTTTCTGCAATAACAAAATGGCATGAAGGTCAATACATATATATGCACATTTCTATGTGAGATGACAACAAAAGGAATCTGGGAAATACCACTGAGTAGGATAAGGAGAAGAATCTCAAGGAAATTCTTTAATATCCTAACTAAATTTATTTGTTTATTTGTTGATCTTTCTCAGTGAGTGTCAAGAAGATGTGAAAAGTATTTTCAGGGAGATATGAACTGAACATTTTGATAGCTTTTGTCAGGCTCATAGGTCCATTCTTAATGAAAAGCTGGAAGAGGACCCAGCAGACTAAAACACAGAAATAAGTGGTCAGATGGGAAAAGAAGAGACAGCAATTCATGGTGATAAGGACCTCTCTATATAACAATTCAGAGGAAAATTGCTTGCAATTCTTCTAATATTTTTTCCCAGAAAATCTAGGTCTGCTAAATGGACATAAATGAGGCTTTTGACAAGCATACAATTGCCAGCAAGAAACACACAGAATGAATCAGACATTTAGACACTCTATGGCTTTCAAATTTCAACTTCCAGATTTCACATTCATAACAATATACACTAACAAATTTAACCTTGTTCTCTTCTGTTTCAAGAAAATGCATGCCCTGTTGGTTAATTGATAGAAAATGCTTGACTTTATTAAAACTGTCTCATTGAGTATGAAACCACTCAGAGGAGAGGTCACATACAAGCAGGTTGCTCAGAGTTTTAACCAGCAGAGTTTTGAATATCTCCAAGCATGGAGAATCCATATCTCTGGACAACTCATTTTCAACCACCCTCAGAAGTAAGTCAGTTTTTTCTTATGTTTTAACAGATTTTCTTGTATGTCAGTTTGTACCTGTTGCCTCTTGTTCTTTTAATTGGCATTACTGAGAAGAAAGTTCAATCTTCATTATTCACTCTACTAGAGATTTACACACAACGATGAGATCTCCTCTTGTTTTCTCCAGACTGAACAGTTTCATCTTTCTCAGCCTCTTCTTGTGTGACAAATGCTCCAGTCCCTTCATTACCTATGTGGCCCAGTGCTGGACTTGCTACACTAAGTCCCTATCTCTCCTGTAGTTGAGAGCTCGTGACTGCACCCAGCACTTCTGATCTGCCTTACAAGAGCTGAGCAGATGGGAGGGATCACCTCATTTGACCTGCTGGCAACGTTCTGCCTAAAGCAGGAATTCTTTCTAGATGAAGAATACTGAAAAGGTGCTGGTTGGGTAAATTTTCCCATAAATACATTCAAAGTGAGGAAGAAGTGGAAAGCAGCCAAATTAATTCTCTTTTGAGCATCTAGATTCAGTCAGGGGATCTGCAGCTTTAAATACTCTATGGCTTGCAGGTATTACGGATCATTTGTGAAATAAAACTAAACAGAATACCAGTAATATATGTATCTGATTAACTGAGTTTTTGATTTACTGTTCCTGCTAGAGAGATGAAGGTGGTAAGATTTATTACTGTTACTGTAGGTCAAGAAAGGCTTTTTGAAGGTGCATCTTTTATGGGTTTCAGGAATTTCCTGGTTTTACCTGTTTTTCACAAGTTATCATTGAGAATACCTGTACGTGAAAGGAAACACATTGTTTCGGAGGTATGTACACCATAAGCTTTTTAATGTATGGCAATGTTGCTATGCCCAGTCCCCTGTCCCTATTCTTTCAAGATCTGTGATTGAACAGAATCTCCCACTTGTCTCAGTTTTGAGGTGACCATGCAATATCTACAAATTGTGACTTTCAGGAAGATTCCTAAATGTCACCTACATTAATTTATGTCATTGCAGGTGACTAAATTAGCTGGAGCACACTCTGAGATCTGTCCTGAGATGACTAATCAATAGTACTCACAAGCACTATTGTTTTCCCGACATAGTTCTCCCATTTTAGGGTTATGGCAAAACATACTCCATGATTACACACTTGGCAGAGCCAGAGTCCAATCTTCTTCACTGAAGTGATGACTGGAGTGATTTTCTTTAATTTTCTAAAGTAATAGAGGAACATTGTTGTAGATTACGATGAGCTGTTACATTACTGAGAAAAGTGGTTTTCAGTTAACATGACCTGGACTGAGTAAGCAGGAAGTGAGCTGTATGTTGGTATAACTATACCATTACTGTGTAGTCTAAATACAGAAAAATTCTTACACAGCATAGTCAGTTACATCTTTACTAAGTGAGCAGATCTTGTTTATTTGAAATGTAAAGAGCTTTCCATTGCACTCTTACACCAACTATGTTTACCCACTTGCAGTGTAAGCAGGAGTAGGCAGACCCTGCAAAAGAGCTGCTCCTCTGGGCTGTTTGTACATACGGGACTCATGGAAGATAGAACAGCTAGCTAAGCAGGAAAGGAGTTGGTCTCATCCAGGGTGGCTCCTGGAAAACTGTTCAGTTGAAACAAAACATAGTTAAATGTTATTTCGCTATTTTGTAGCAGAGCAAGTAGCTAATAAAGGAGATCATGAATCCTTAGTACTAGGTATCATGCAGCACATTATAAAAACAATCTCTTATTTCAAAGAGAAGTAAGAAAAAACATCATGTTCCATTTTAATGATGAAAATTGAGGTTCAGACTTGCTGAAAGCAATGGGGACCTTCATAGGAGATCTGGAAACTGAACTCGGACATTTTGATTCCAGTCCAGTTTAAGAATCAAGTCCCATTATCATTAGGCTGGAATACAGGACAGTTAAGGGTATGGAATATAAAACTGAGTAAGCTTTAGAACTTTTTTCAGCCAGCTAATGAGCAATATTCAAATTAACTCTTATGAAAGCTCTTTAAAAAAAAAAAAGTTATGCACTTGGGCATTTAATATACTTTCTTTTTATGCATCAGTTTTCAGTCCAGTTTTTTAATTTTAGGTTCTTCATCAGCTCTTAGCAGAGTACAGAGTTTTTGTATGAAATTAAGTTGCCAAGTTTAGTTGAATCTCTATCCGAAAAAAAAAAAAAATTTCTCTTTTAAATTTATCTCTATACTAAAGTTATAACTGAACAGTTTAACATAAAAATATGAGAAACTGAGATAATGGCATTCATGAACTTACTTTGAACCCCTAAGCACCAGTTTGCACTCCTTATTTGATTTGCATATTTAAGAGGTTAGTACAGAATTGTGACATAGCTCTGATGTTGTTTCTGTCTTCCCCCCTCTGCCCATAAATAGTCAGCCCTTGACTAAAAATGCAGGATGTTCACTTAATATACAGAGTAACTGATCAGACTGTGTTTGTGTTTGAAACAGGATTTTCTTGTGCTTAAGGAAGGAAGTCTGTGCCCACGTATATTTTCAACTTAATGCTCTGTGAACAGTCTCTCTGAAGTTAGCTTCGACTTGAAGTGTAGGAAGCTAAACACACACAGAAACCTTCATAAGGTCTAAACCAGTGTAAAAAGATAAGCAACACCTTACTTTCCAGATTTTAAAATACAGCAGTGCATGAGCTGAGCTCTCCCCATACAGGTAAATTATGGCAACTGTGGCATTACTGACACCTCTTTTCCTGACCCTATTGCTTTTGTCACCACCTTTGTCTGCCTCACTGCTGCTCTGATTGCTTGCATTTATATTGGTGACAGGAGCAATGACAGCAGACACAGCAGCAGGCAGATGCAATCTGTGAGATACATCTTAATTTTGGATATCTTTTGGAAAAAGACGGTCTTTCATATAGTAGAATATGAGAAGTAGCACAACAAGTGCAAGGTGGATAAAGGATGATTGACATATACTCTGCATAAATTCCTTAAAAGCAAAGGACCAAAGTGTAGCAGGAAATGTAGATTACATATGGCATTTGTATTCTATATGTTTTTAATGCTAGCACACAGTATACAAACCAAAAGTCAAAACAGCCCTTGCCATTCTTTTTTTTTTTTTTTTGGTTGTTTTTTGGTTATTTGTTTTCTGTTTTGTTTGGGTTTGGGTTTTTTTTTTGTTTGTTTTGTGTGTGTTTGTTGTGTTTGTTTGTTTGTTTGTTTTTTTGTGTGTGTGTCTCTGTGTGTGTGTGTTCATGTATTGGAACAATTATTAGAATAATTCATTCTCAAGGAGGAAAATGCAAAAGAGAAGGGTATAGTTATTTTGACTAAAACTATTAATTCCTCAAGGGAAAGATAAAGGAAGAATGAACTGAGCTGCAAATTTGTAAAAATTATTTTCTTTTACTATTTTCCTATTCATAAACTGAGGGAAGAAGAAAAGAAAGAAAAGTAAAGAGGAGAAAACCCAGAGCCAGAGTCAGGGACTTCAGGGTTCCCCTTTAGCAAAATACTTCAATTTTCCTGATCTTTATTTCTTTTTATTTGACATGAGACAAGGAAATGGTATTTGTTGGAAGGTTCTATTTTGAATAACATAAAATGTCTTAAGCTGAAGCTTCATACAGCAACAGTACTGTGGTCCCATCTGAGTCAAACAGGTGACATTTTCTGATTTAGTTCATTGGTTTTCTTTGTCATCTTTGTGTGTTCATGGGTAGCTGCCATTTATTATCCCTTATTTCCTCACGCCCACTGTAAGAAACTGTTTCTCAGATATAATTTGCTCAAAAACAACCAACCAAAGCTGTGTACAGCTGTGCAAATAAAAAGAAGGAAGAGGTTGAAGATATTTACAGAAAACTATAAACTTTTAAGGTTAAACTGGTCTTCTAATCAATCTCACCAGTAAAAAGAGTGAATGTCACACACTAATTCTAGTATTGCAAATTCCCATGGAAAGGCGTATTCCTCAACACTCTTGCTCAAGTGTTAAAGAGAGCCACAAACTCTGCTTGCACAGAGCAGAGAATGCCTCTCTCTCCTTTTCCTTGGCATTGGCTCAAATCATTTAGTCTTAGAATGAGAGCTTATGCTTTTAACTAGTAGTTACAGAAAGTTTTCCCTCCTTCACTTTAAAGCAGCCACACTGCTGTTAGCCATCAGAGGTAGCCAGTTCCTACCTGCGATAAGTACTTGTACCGGTAATTATAGCATTTTCTTTTTCCTTTTCTTTTGGAAATTCATAGCTTCCCTTAAGCCAGAGAAGGAGAAGTAAAGAGAGAATGGTTTACAGAAAGGTGAACAGGGAGGGAGGCACAGAGGGACAGGTGAACACAAAAGACATTTGTAATTTCTAAGAGTTTGAGAGAACACAAGTGAAACAAAGCTAAATAATGGTTAAGGCAGAAAAGTTATCATTTTAACAGAATCTGCTGCCCACTGTAGCTTCAGTTGTACATAATACAGAAGCAGAAACTTTCTAAAGTTTAACAGATGTAAATAAAATATAAGCACATTCACTACAGGCGACTCTTAGGGAAAAATTATTGAAACAACCTTGGTAAAAAAGTAACAATAACCTGGACTGCCCTTGACTTTATACAGCAATATGTATAGTTTCACCATTACATGTTCCAAGCCCTGCGCACAGTGCAGGCAAACAAGACTTCTAATAAAGGACAAACCTTTTATTAGGCCAAAGTAGTATAGCTGGGGAAAAAAACCTCAAAAACTAGACAAGCTTTTAGGCACACAGGCCTTTCTTTAATTCTGAAATAGAGAGAACAGCTACAGTTCTAGAGCAGAATTTGCCAGAGTTTAACAAATAAGGAACTAAAAAATTTCCCTCTGAGAGAAAAAGTAATTGGTACTAGCAGAATGAAAGAAATGTTGCAGGGAGAAGGAGCAAAAAATTGAGGAAAAGAGATGTGGTGCAGTTATGCTATGGGAAAAAGAGAGACATATACAGAGTTGTAGGAGGAAGGTTGCTTTTTAGGGATATTGAAAGCTAGTATATCAATTCAATGATTTTCCTTTTATTTACTGTTTCTTCTTATCTTCTTCAACCATAATAGCAGCAGCAGCAGCAGCACCATTACTGGGATACACTATTCAGTACAACTGTTTAGGTAAATAATATGCTATTACATTTCAATTGCAAATGTTGTCTCTGAAGGCAGGGCCAGGGCTTTCCTGAACTTCATGCAATGTCTTAGCCTCTTGAGACATTCATTAATCAGAATTTTTCAGGATAGTTTTAGGATTACCCCTGCACTGTACTGATGATTGATCCCAAAGACCCAGTAAGTCTATCCTCATAAGCATTTCTTGATTGTTATTAAAACCTTTTGCTTCTCTGAAACCTAAGGGAGGGGATATTCACAGATGTCAATCATAATGCCCAGAGTTAACCATAAAACAATTCTTTTTGAAGCATTTTTTGTGCAGATTTTTTGGTCAGGAAATCTGGGGATTATGATAAATTTTACGCTATTTTCCTTCACATCTTTTCTGATAATATGAATTGCATTTTGTGCACAGATTAACATGATCCTTTGCATTATCTGATTATCTTCTATGACTCTGCTATAATGAGCTCATACTGTTACTTCTCAGAGTAATTGGCATACTGTATGTTTGTCTTTCACAGTATCCATTTTGTATTTTTAATAAAATTGCCTTGTAAAACTCTGCTTCCTGTTATTGTCTGGTCTGTTGGCCAAAGAATCATGACAAAAAGGATACTTAGGTAAAGAGGAAGGAATCTTTTTTCTAATGACCTGATTTCTGTCTATACATTTGAGGTCAGACAAAAGAGAGGAATGGGATTGATCTTACTTTGATGCCATCTGAAACACCATAATTTTCCTTGACTTCATAAGTATTTAAGATAAATCAGGAGTTTCAGTCCATAATTTACCTTGACAAGTGCAGATGTCTGGAGTAACATGAAATAAACAACACGTCAGACCTGTTAGGTCTTACGGACTAAAGGGGAAATAAAAGTACTCAGTGAAAATGTGCATCTTGGTGTTGCAGATGTTTTCATATGGTCACCTGGGACAATTCTGATCCCAGAATTTTGGGGAAAACCTTAGAAAAAAGAAAACTACACTGTTGAAAAGCTATCTGAAAATTCTACCCTGGGCTTAAAATTTTACCTGCTGTTATGATGTTAAAAGTCCACACCACCATATGTGATCCACAGTTTTAAGTGGATATACACAGTGGTTTTTTCAAAATTTTGGAAACCACATTTTTACCATAAATTTCTGACATGGACTGATTTTCACTTGGAATAAAAAATTTTTACTACTTATTCCCAGCACTAACCTATTTGTTATTTAAGACAATATAAAGGTTTTTTTATTTAAAAAGTCTCTAATTTACAATCAGACTCACATAGTATTTCAGAGATTTCTTTATGAAGTTTTCATTTCTATTTAATTTGCATGAGTAAAAAGTATAAAGTAAAAAACCAAACTCTTAGATTTCAGGAATTCATTAATTAGCTTAGAAAATGTTCATCTTTTCTAGAATAAGTTCCTGATAGATGAAGAACAGGAAAAAAAATCTACAGATTTAAAGATTTTGGATTCTAGTTTATTGCTTATTTTTTTATATATCATTAACATTTACAATAACTATCTATTTTCAATGCTTACTATTTTTAATTTTCCAGCACTGCTTCCATTTCTATATATTTCCAATTACCTAAGAGTACCTGTAGGAATATAAATTACTACCTAATAATGACTATCTAAAGCTAATATAAGATTACTTAATATTTAAAAAATAGATTATACATCTTCATATTCAGTCACGCAGCATTGGTTGATTGAATAAATTATAAACAATGGCATTTACCTCTACTAAATGACTACACTCATATCACGCCATTTTGTCTACAAGGAGGGTAGAAATTAATTCATGTCTTTCTAATTCAAAATTCTAAAACTGAGACATGTCAGACTTCTCACACAGATGAGGTATCTTGGATTCAAGTTATCTCTAAAATGTTTTCCTCTTTCAGTCTTAATTAAATATTTTATGGACATCCTGTCAAACAACTGCTTATGCAATGAGAATAGTTACAACATTCCTATCAGCATTTCAGACAGCTTGTATTAGCTTCAGCAGATATGATTTTTCAGCCTCTTATAAGTCAAAAATAAAAGTTAATTTATGAAATCATTCTTGAATAGTATTAAAAGCAGCTGAGATTAAAAATCTAGGACTTACCAAGAGCTGATTTCCAAGACTAGTGTAAGCAATCTAGAAAGATGGACTGGCTTTATAGGAGTATCAAACTTCACCTGTAAACTTTCTATTTCTTTCTCTGTTGTTGGGGTTTTAGGAGCTCTCTTGGTTTTTTTTTTTTTCTGTTAAAGGAATTTTCCCCATTCGTGTTGCTAGGGGGGCAAATGGCTGGGTACTTCAATAAAACAAAAGAGCCGGCCACGGGATGGGGCACATCTGGCTACTCTTTGTTTCACCTGGGTGTGTGGGCAGTCAGTCTCAGGCATTTGGACAGAGAGGGAGGCTGCTTTCTTCGGCTGCTTTCTTCGGCTGCTTTCTTTGGCTGCTTTTTTTTTTCCTTCTGCTGGAGAAGCCCCAGGATCGCAAAGCCTCCTTCCCTGCCCCGCTGGGAGCCGGGCTGTGGCCGCCCTGCCCCACCATTGCTTCGAGCCTTCGCTACGTTGTAGCCCTGCTCGCCCTGCCTGCCCAGACCTCGGGGGGCCTCCCCGTTTGGATACATCTCATCTGCCAACCGGGATTTCTGCTCCTCCCTGCCGTTCCAGCCTGCCATTCCAGCCTGCTGTTCCCGAGGGTCTGGCCGGACACCGGGATCGGCTGCCCAGGGGTTTGTGAAGCCTTTGTTCCATCCCTTCCCGGGATCCCAGGGCACCGGTGCCGCGTGCTCCCCGAGCTCGCTCCGGAGCGCCCCCTGCAGCCGCGGGGGAACCATCGCACCTGCCCTGCTCACCGGGAGCCGCCAGCGCCCCTGGCGGCTGCGAGCGGAACTGCACCCGAGGGGAAAGGGCCCGACAGCCGAGAAGGCTGGGACTGGGTTTGTGATTGCTGTTACTGCCATAGTTATTGTTGTTTTGTTTGACTGGTTATACACATATAGATACATAATAGTAAAGAACTGTTATTCCTATTTTCCACATCTTTGCCTAAAAGCCCCTTGATTTCAAAATTATAATAACTCAGAGGGAAGGGGGTTGCATCTGCCATTCCAAGGGAGGCTTCTGCCTTCCTTAGCAGACACCTGTCTTTCAAACCAAGACATCTGTAAATTTCTTAAAACTAAAAATTTCTTCTTCAAAAAGCAAACAAACAAACCCACCCTATTTTATTTGCTCCCTCTCCTCATGATCGGAATTTGTTTTAAACATGAAAAACTGAAACATTATTCTGTAATATGCTCCAAAAACTTTCTAATTCTTAACTCTCTGTTATTTGCCTCCTTCAAGAAAAATAGTCTTTCATTTCTAAGGTGCACACATACAGTTTATTCAGAAATTCAGCAAACAGGGCATTCCGATATGAATATCATATTTACTTATTCGCTTCATGCTTACTTTTCAATACATGAAAGAAAGATTTTACAACCCACCTGCTGTGCTGTGAAAAAGCTTGCTATGAAACATAAAGAAATTTCCGATTATACAACATCCAGGGTTGATGGCAAACTTTGTTCAGTTCTGCTTTCCAGCAGCTCCTGATCATTGTAAACAAACAATATTGAGAATTGGGAAAATGCTCAGCCTAGGAGCTTGTATTCTGAATAAAATCCATTCTTCCAAGCAGGGACGGAACAAGGAGATCACAGCATTCTGTGAAAAGAACAAGCCTGAGGTTTTCTCACAAAAAGGAGAATAAGGATGACTAAAAAGTGAAATTAACAATAGTATTTGAAAATCAAGCTGCTAATAAACCAGATTTTCAAATGTATAGCCTTCTTAATGTAATACTAGACTTTTTCAAGGAAGTTAGCTTTCATTGAAAGAAGAGTCATAAAGGTTTGAAATGATCCTATAGATATTGTCAACACCTATGAATTAATTTCTATATAAATGGAGCCCACAGGTGGTACGACTCCCAAATGGATACTGAAGCCGAATCTCTGTGTACAGGTTGGGGCTCATGAGAGGCAGAAATTGGTGTCTCCATCCTCTTATTCACTCAGTAAGAAGAAGGAATGTAGCAACAGGAGTGAAAGACAGTAACGAAGGTAGGATACTAAGGAAGTAGCATGTTTGAAACTAAGTGGTTAAAGGAACCAGTAAAAGATGTAGGGCCTGATTTTCAGCCCATCACATAACGTTATTACTTCTACTTCAGAGCTTGGCATTCATGGATCCTGAAGCGACTTGCTTTTCCCTTGAATCATACTGAAAAGGTATTTACTTAAGACTACATTTAATTCACCAGAGCTAGCTTTAACGATGTGTCATCATGGCTTCCCAGGTGGATTCCATCTAGAGTATCACATGAGAGCATTGCAGTCGGTTATATCTGTTAAATCAGCTTTTCTCTGTAGAAACCAAAGCTTTGTTTCAACACTAGTGGTGCTGGGAGATGGATATATGCCCAGTTCTAACTTGAACATAGGGTTGTGAGACAGAGACAGGAGTATATCCATCTCTGGAAGACAGAAAAGCCCTTCAAAATCTACAGCTATGTGACTGGAGGCAAATAAAAGAAATCATTCAAAACTCTGTATCACCTCTTCCTGTTGGTAAAATGAATGTGGTGATATTTACTTTCTTCTAGCCCTTTCTTGTCTGCTTATAATTCAAGCCAAAAAATTATATATAACATCAAAATACCACTAAGACTAAGCCTAAAGATATATAATTGACCTAGAAATATCAGAGGTTTATTTCTAAACAATACAGCTCTTCATTGATATGCTTACCTTTCCAAAAACTGGTTTACAGAGCAGATGCACCACCATATAACTGAGACTTATTCAAGATGTTTGCCCTTCATTTCAAGTGTGTTCTCTTGCTGGAAACTGAGACCATCAGGGGTGTTCTATGGTGGGATTTTTGGGGGTGTTTTTGTGTCCCTTATCATATATAACACCCAATTCTGCCTTTTCTGGGAATGTGTTAGTCATGTTGCTTACATAATACACTACTGAAGGACTTAAATACTGCAGTCATTATCACAGAATATATAATTTTGAATAAAATCTTTAAGTTCTTTTGTCTTGCTTTTCTTTCCCAAGACATTATACTCAGTTTTGTGACAATTCAGCCACAGGCCGTTTGGGGGAATGAAGTTAGCACATTATAGCTAATTTCCAGATGGACCAAACAACAGCAGCTGCAGCATCTGGTTTTGGCCGGAAGCCTAGGGTGTGAATGCAACCCACTCAGTATTTTATGCACAGTCAGTGAATATCTCTTATCTCCTGATCCTGATTACAATACACTGACTTGGAGTGGTTATTAGAGTGAGTTACTGCTAACAAGTGATAGAATCAGACAATCCTCATAAACTCCTTCCTCTAATACTTAACTGCCTATTAAAAAAAAATGAAATAAAATCAGTGTAGTTACAAACCTAATAATGATTATGAAGATTATGACACTGGCATCAGAGGTTCTACTGTGACTGCAGCAAAAATTGTAACAGGGATCAGCTCTGAGCTTAGCAACAGCTGTGCACATCTGTAATTATGTGAATTTATCAGCAATGGCAGCAGAAAAATAGTGCTACAATCAATAAGAGACCTCTCATTCATTCAGCATACCATGGGATAAGGCTCTGCTATGGTACAGATTTCTCTGTCTTCAATAGAGAACACAGTTTTCTGCAATCAATTTACAGTTCTCCTGTAGCAACCAGAAATGTAAATTAGATCAATATCAAATATAATGAATCAATAATTATAAATGTACTAAATTATTAAATATTAATAATTTTACTAGTGCTTAAATGCTATTAAAATATCAAAAGATTACATCTTCTAAAATTTAAGAGCAAATTAATGTTGAAGAATTAAAGTGAATAGACTTGTTTCTACTGATACTCACTATTGAGAACAACGAAGGCCACAGTTAAAGCTACTCAAACCACCAGATCTTTGTCATATAGGAAAGTCAAAACACTGGTATGCTTTTTCCTCCTTTCTTACTGTAGTACGGGACTGTTTCATGTACAAGAGCATGAGAGGAGGAGAGAAATAAAAATGATTATAAGCTCCACAAAATCAACAAAGCAGGAGTTGGAGATTTGTGTGGGAAATGAGGGTTACTGTTTGTAAATTAGGCATAGAACTAGAGCCTGAACAGTCCTGAGTAACAACTCATACCTGAAGGTTCAACAGAACTGACCTTTGAACAGTGAGAGTGTTAGAGCTTCTATGCTTTTCCAAAGCTAACACTGGGTACACATATGCACAGAAACTTTAATGTGTTTGTTAATTGTTTCTTCATTCTCTTGGAGACTATTTCAATAAGTTAAACAAGATGGCAATAAGCAATAATTCACTCTGCAAAGGGAACTGTATTGAAAATCAGAGGGCATACTAAGTTAGGCCTGAGATAATGATGGCTGTTAAGAAAAGCATATTTGAATAGCTTAATTTGGGGATACTTAGAGTTAATTGTGGATCTATAGCGAAGAAAGTATTGGAAAATTGTTTCTGAATATGTTTTCAATTATGTGTTATACTTTTCTGAAATTATGAAGCCTCATTTTGGACCAGACTATTATTTAATTTAACTCTATCAAGAAGTCTAGTTCAATGACTACCACCAGTCAGTGGAGTAGATTCAGAGACAACAGACATTCTGTTGGAATAGGAGATTTTGCCAAAGAGATATTTTAGCTAAATTACTGAGCTGTTTTAGTTCTGTGTTTACAAAGAGTTGGATAAATTACTTTTAGTGTTCAAAAGAATAGATTATTGGACCAAAGATTCATTATTTTGTTTAAAAAATTAATTTGACAGCTCTTGATTTGACTACCCAAACACATCTTTGACCATTTAACAATCCATACCATTTACCAGTACCATCTCAAATGGAACTTCTTTTGGGAAAGTACAGTACTAATCAGAAAAATCTTTGAATGATTTTTAAGAGCATTCTGATATCTGCTTGAAGTGTGTAGGGAAGCAGAAACTATTGTTAAGAAATACTCAGCATTCATTAAAATGAAAACTACTATTGTAGTCTGCATTTAAATCTTCATACACTACATTGTTCAAATCACAAATATATTAACATATGGACGCAAATTCTTCTATTGCACACAGGCCTTTTTTCAATATTTATGACAATAAATTATAACAAATAGTGATCAAACGAAAAAAGAGAAGCAACAACAGCATTTACAAGTCTGTCATATAAACAGCATTTATAGATCTGTCAGCAACAAAAGGAAGACCAGGGAAAATGTGGGCCCCCTCTGAAAGGAAATGGGAGACCTGCTTATCCAGGACATGGAGAAGGCTGCTGTACTCAATGACTTTTTTGCCTCAGCCTCCACCAACAAGTCACAAAAACCACAGGCAGGTTCTGGGAAAACCAAGAACTGCGCACTGTAGGAGATCAGATTTGGGTCCATATTAGGAACCTGAAGGTGTACAAGTCCATAGGACTGCTGGATGAAGGCACTAAGTCAATAACCTTCATATTTGAGAAATCATGGCTGTCTGGTGGATGTCTGACTGACAGCTCTCATTATTCATGGCTTTAGTTTAGAAATTAGCTAAAATGATACTTAAGTCCTGGCTTTCAGGTACTGTTAGACTAAATTGAAGACACAGAATATTGATGCTTTTTATAAATTCTGAAGTTCCTTGCTAAAAGATGCTAATGTATATGTAGAAATTTTATATGGAAAATGAGCTAAATTTTAATGAGTATAAATTCACATTATTTAATATACTTGCTAAATGTTGAGAATATGAATAATCTTGGTAGATGCAGTAGCTATTTCAAAATCATCCACTATAATTTTGCCTTCTATTTAATATGAATGTCTGGTACTGACTACCACTGATGGTAGATTATATGGTTTATTGATTCCACCTAATGCAGTAACACTAATAAATTAAAAATCCAAAAATGTTGAAATAAGACTATAATAATTTGAAATTAAATTATAAACATCTTTAAGCTTAAAATATAAATTATTATTCTGCTTAGTGTTCCATTAGCCTTATGATAAGATAGTGCCAGTGTAACTCTGTGGTTTTACATAAAATATATATTTGATCTCTCAATGTATAACAATGGATCTAGCCTTTTACTATATCGTATGTATATTAGGCAATCACATGAAAACATAAACTTTTCAGCAACATAAAGTGCCCAAATATTTTAAGGAGGGTGCTTTATTTTATGTGTGTCACATGCTGGAAGCCACAACAGCCAAACACTGATATGTCATTGAAAGACTATATAATATAATATGAAAATAACTGGTATCTTATGACAAAAATCTCATGACTATCAGATAGAAGTCAATTTGAGACTGCCTCAGCTCTATTTATTGCAACATAGCTGAAACACAGCTAACATTATAGCAGCTATCCTCCTGGTGGTTCATGTTTATGATTTACAGGTGTTACATTTAAAAACAATTTGTTGGAAGACTATTGAATATTGTTTCATCAGATAAGAAAATCTTAGATAGGAATTGCATCTATTTGTTTCCGTCTATTTGAGGGTGAAACAAGGCATCATGAACTCTGCTCTTCCTTGGAGGTAGTGCTCATTATTTTTTCAGCAATGAGTTCTTTCCTTGCTTGGTTTGGGTGAGTTGTTTCTTTCTGCCTGCGTACCTGTAAACCAATTTAATTGAGAGACCCACACTTCCCTAGCTCTGTAAAGTAGACTTTATAATAGTTTTTCCTTCCTACTGCAGGGAAAAAAAATTGAAAATGGTATCCTCCTCAAGTATACTTTGCCCTAGAGGAAAATGTGCAAATATACTTAATGACTCTGTTTATCACTTTTCCTAATGCACATGGAAAACAATGTGATATCTCTTCCAAGTTTCTTTTCCATTTTTTTTTTCTTCTTATGCAAGTGGAAAAATTGTTCTTAGATGAGAAATAGAAGCACTACTGAAGCTGAGAAGGTAAAACTGAACAAAAAATGAGATTCTGCATGCAGAAGTAAAGATTAACAGCAAAGGGTGGTTAAATTTTGCTCCTTTTGAAACAGACACTAATAAAGGAGCCAATCACCATTTAGAAAATGCAGTTGCATTAGTATATGAAGCTACTTATTACAAAACAATATACTAGTAAGCGTTAATTCAAATTTTCTGTGAAAAATCAAGTGTTTACATTTGAAAAGCACTTTCGTATTAAATGTGATACTGACAATGGCAAACAGTTAAAGATATAATATTAAACAAAATCAGTTTTGAAAGCTGCATATAAAACACATACTTTATCTGGTTTCCTCTTTCACTGAAAAGACCAGTGCTCTTTACATGCTATGTACGTTCAGCATTTGCTCAATACATTTTGTCACTGGAGAAGAACAGCTGCTTTGAGAACCTGAACTGATCCTAAGTGAAAACCAGGGTCTCCTTATAAAGAGAGGCTTCTTTATAAACTCCATCAGCATAGAACAATCTTAACCACATTGAGGTGGATCCTCAGTTCACACACACTGCCATAAATTGTTCAGAGGCAACAGAGATTGCTACTGGTGTAAGAAAAAAGTGGAGGAATAAAGGAACTGTACACTGATCATATGGCATGTAAACAAAGGGCAGCTTAGCCTACAGATGACAGGAAAATTACTGTTGTTTAAAGAAACAGCTGAAGAAGGCAAAAAAGAACATACACCTGCAGCAGAGAAAAATAAAACCTAAAACCAGCACTAGCTGAAAACAGATTGGACAACAAGGATGAGTATTCAGCTGCCAAAAACATACTATAAAATTGTACAGAACCGGATTAATGATAAAGTCATTGGGAATCCAGAATATTAAATAATTCTAGGGTAAACATAACTGATGATTACTAGAGATAGAATATCTGGATGGGAATATTTAATTTGTCTGCAAATATGTTTACTGCATTTGCCAAGGATAATCCTTGAAGTTCTGCTTACATAAAACTAAATCTAAATATTCAGTAGCCATAATAATATAATATATTAGTTCTCTAGTTTATTTTGGATCATTTGACTGCAGGATTGTTTGCTAGGATCTTTTTACTTATATCTTCAATATTTCAATATTATTCAAACAAAGACTCAACATATTTATTTAATTTTCACAATACTTTATACTTTTTCTCCTTAAAGGAAAATCTTAGGCTTAAAAAATCTGATACTTAAATAACAAAGCCAGAAGAAAATATCATGCCTGTTTCGTAGAATCACAGAAAGTCTCAGAAAATTAAAACTAGATAGATATATTTAATTTTTTTGTGTGTTTTTACTGGTGGTATTAGATGATAGCATCACACCTCTGCTATCCACCCCTGACCTCCCCCACCCCCCTGAATTATACTATCTACTTAAGAACCCTACTCTTAAGTACATCTCTTAAGAATAGTATTGCCTGTATCATTTTTCGAATTGCCACTCTTTCAGAGAGTGCTGTGTTCTGAAGGCTGAATTTCAGTTCCTGCAAGGTAAAACTAAAATTATGTTTAAAAAATGCAAAGCTAAACACATCCTCCTGATAATCTAGATAATTTTTGCCAAGTGGAGAGGATATCCCTTTTAATGTGTCTGTTCCCAGGGAAAAACCAAAAGGAGGCAAATGTGACAGCTGTGAATTTCCTGTCTAATGAAAGCTAGATCAGGACTTCACATTTGTCCCAAGAAAGAGTGAAACCACCTACATCAGTGGAGCTATATTTGTGTTAGCATTTTCGTAGCAATGGAAAATAGAACTGCTTACAAAGTTTAGGGTTAAAACTGATCAATTGTTAATGGTAGCAACAGGTATACCAGCTGCCCACAGACTACTCATGAATATAATAGTATATGGTTAATTGTAAAACAGTTCAATCAGAAGAGGTCTTAACTCACTGATGCATCAAGTGTCTATTTACTGAAGGATCAGTAAATAAGGTGAATTATTTGAATAGTCATAAGTCTACATTCAAAGAGTATATTCTGTGCCTTGGCATAGGCTAATTAATCTTCTGACCAATGCTCTTCTCACCTTTAATTATTAGATGACAAAGTAAAACATGTACAAGTAGATATCGCCATAGCAGACTTAGGGAGGGCATGGAAAACATTTGTAATTGCCAAAGTTGCCAGTGGGACTAAACTAAGACAAGTAGGTAAAGGCTTGATTTTAACAAAAAAAACCACAACAAAACAAACTAAAACACACATTCATTGAATGTGTGTGAAAACACATTCATTGAAGAGATAGAGGGGAAAACCCAAAAATAACTAATAAAAAAAAAAAACCTAGCTCGGTATTTGGGGAAGGGGTTCTACATTAGTTATTGAAGTTTGCCATATTTTTTATCCTTTTCAGTTTGACATTTTGACCTGTTGTATTTCTTTGTTATCTGTTTCATACTATGAGTTTTCATTATCTCTTGCTCTTATGTTATAATAAAATTGGTAAAATACCAGATCCCTTCTCAGCAGAAATACCTGACCATCCCAATTCAGCCTAGAAAAGGTTCACATGGTCCTTTTATTCACCAAGCAACCAAACATAAAGAAAATCATTAAATGGTGAATCAGATACTGAGTAATGTACTCTTTCAAAGGCATTACCTAAGTATAAGTGGAAAATTGTGTGTGTTTCAAATTTCTGAGCTAACACCAGCCTTAGCTTGTTCATGTGGTTCAACCCTATATCCCCTAGACAGGGCTTTTCAAATCTTACAAGCAGTAAAGCCTCATCAGTACAGCTCACAAGCTTAGCCATAATATAGTCTTAGCAATTCTGCAGATTGTTTTATTGTGTTCATCACGTGAAACAGATGCACCCTAAAAGGTGCAAAGAACATGAACATTAAGAAACATGAACATAAAGAAAAAAGGAGAGTCATTCATATTTAATATCTGGAGAGAAATTTCTCTTTAGGTAGTTTTAAAAAGTTAATTATTTATGCATGATTTTCCAGGAAAAGTTTTCCATTAAAACATGTGAGGGAAACTTAACAATACATTTTGCCATTTTGGGGATTATCCGTAAGTATTTTCAATTTATCTTCATACATTATATAAAAGGACTGGAAAAAGTTGCAGTGCATAAGAGAAGATTCTGCTATTATTAGGGAAAAGAGGAAAAAAACACATAGAAATTGTTCCTGTCAACAGTGTTTTGGGTACTAAGTTCATTAGCTGTGGTAGTGCAAAATGAAATCATGAACCTATAAAATACAGTAAAAACATCAATTTTGTGTGTGAGGAGCTTGGATAATTCTATTAATATGCTGTGTAAAACTCTACAAACATATATCAGAAATTAATAATTTGGAGTATGCCTTTAAATAAAAAACAATAAAAAGGACGTACCTACTGTTAAATGAAAGAGTTTCGTGGGTGACATAGGGTAAAAGTGAATTGCTAGGGTGACAAATGGATGGAAAGGCACAATATACAATGGTAGTGAGTAGGGAGGGGAGGGGAGGGAAGTGGCAACAGCTCACCTCAGGAGCTGAGGAGTGAAGTAAAAGCTATTATGCTCCTATCTTCAACATTAAGACAAATCCCACAAAATTTGAAGACAGTGACAAAAGAATTAGTTTTTAATTTTTTTTAATTTTTGAGGATAGTGACAAAGGAATTAGTTTTTAAGTGCTCTTGTTTAAATGTAATACATGTTTATTTAGCTGTCAAAGGCTCTGAAATGACACTGCCTCTAAGAGGGGAAGCTGAACAAAACCATTTTTAGGAGGATAAGTTGGCAATACATGTTCCCATGCTAATGCTTCTGAAGACCAGCTATAAATGTATGAAATATGATCATGTCACTGTTTGAATTGCATAAAGCTTTCTATTAGTTTCATCTAGAAGAACTAGAAAGCAACCCTGCACCAGAAAATTTCTGCATGCTGGATGATACAGGAGAAAAGGATTCTCCCCTCTACAATATTCTCTGGCAGTAGAGAATAATTATTTGCTGCCTTATGAGAAAAGAGAATTCAGTACACTGCAGAACAACAAAAGTTATTATTCAGCATATTTTAACAAAATCATTACTTTCAAGTTAACCATTAAATAAGACAAGGCAAAAACCAAGTAAATTACTTTTGCTTGGATCTCTGGCTTTGAAGTTGCTTATTTTGTGCAATAAAAACACCTAGAGAGGATATTTAGTAATCACGGGATTAAAGACAAGCTGGGACTGGAAACCAAACACTATTCCAACATTTCTATGTGCCCTGCTTTGTAAGATGCAGTCTATGGACTTGCATTTTTGACTTCTCAATAGCATGCTCTGAGGACTGAT
The DNA here is from genome assembly GCF_000738735.6 of Corvus cornix cornix. Lineage (NCBI taxonomy): Eukaryota > Metazoa > Chordata > Aves > Passeriformes > Corvidae > Corvus > Corvus cornix. The sequence goes on from NC_046332.1 coordinate 82,303,710, forward strand.
CACAGACTTATTTATTTGTTTTCTCTGATGAAATGTGGCTATGAACTCTCCAAATTGAGGAAAAGATAGAACCCAGATCTCTTATTTCTTTGACAAATGTCTCAAGAGTTTTATCAGAGCCTGATGGTTTCATCTCTCATTTCTATTTTATATTCAAAGATTAAATCCTATTCCTTTCTTTTAAATGTAATTAGAGCCAAACCTTAGGAGAGGATCCCAGGAGCATTTCCCTCCTAACATTAGCTGAGATAGCTACAAACATGAGTTCAGTGGTATCCCTCTTGTTAATGTTTTCAGTTGACAAACTTCCTGAATCCCTCTGCTCAGTACAAGTGTTCTAATACATTAGCCTTATCATAGAATCAGAGAATGGTTTGGGTTGGAAGGGATATTAAAGTTCATCTAGTTCCAACACCTCTGCCATGGGCAGGGACACCTTCCTCTAGACCAGGTTGCTCAGTGCTCCATCCAGCCTGGCCTTAAACACTTCCAGGGCTATTGGGCAGCCTGTTCTGGTGCCTCATCACCCTCACAGTGAAGAATTTCTTCTTAGTATCGAATCTAAACCTACTCTCTTTCTGTTTGAAATCATCCCCTCTTGTCCTGTCACTACATGCTCTTGAAAAAAGTCCATCTCTGTCTTCCTTGTGGGCTCCCTTCAGTTACTGGAAAGCCACAATTAGGTCACCCCAAAGCCTTCTCTTTTCCAGGCTGAACTCAATTCTCTCAGCCTTTTCTAATAGGAGAGGTGCTCCATCCCTCTATCATCTTGGTGGCCTCCTCTGGACTCACTTCAACAGGCTGATGTCCTTCCTGTGCAGGGATCCCTAGAACTCTTTACCAGCACAGTCTTAACTTCTCCTAACCTCTTTTGGCAACTGCAGTGAGGGAAGGTGGAATGGTTTTTCCATCCCTCAGGCACTACATATTTTATTACATCAATACTACTGATCTTCCATAAAGCTGCTTTTTTTTTTTTTCACCCTTTTCCTCTTACAGCCCTTCTACTTTGCAACAGTTCTTACTGGTCATTATGCAGCTATATCTACAAGTTATAGTTCTTAGCTAGAACTGTAGAGATAACTCAATACTTATACTCTTAAAGTTTTAATTTTTCAAAATTTAGGCATACCAAGCTCAAAGTTTGGGGTTTTTTCCTTTCTTTCTTTTTTTCCTAGCTGTTGTATATCAGCAGAATAGCTTGTTTAACATTAGAAACATGATTTTCACATGCAATAATTGTGTGGGTCAGTCCCTTAGCATAACTTATTTAACAAGTCATTATTCGATCCTGACTCTAAATGACAATCTATTCGTTGTAAGTATTTGCCTAATGATTTTAGTCGAGGATTATTAGCACTCTTTTCCCTAAAGCATTCAGTTGGAGTAGTCAGGGGCCATAGTATTGATATTCTATAGCTGTGAGAGGCAGAGAGAAGCAATTACCCAAGTCCAAAACTTTAATGATGCTCAGGTGGATTTGAAACCACAATCTGATTTACCCATTACATTAGAAGTCTATGTGCTGTAGATTCCACACTTTAGAAAATAATGTTTTAGTTTTGTTGTTGAAATTACTGTTTTATATATATATATATTTTAATATATTTTTTTATTGCTTGCACCAAAAGATCTTCATCACTGCTCAGTATACATCCCTAATCTATAGAGTACTGTCCTCCTTTAAAATCCTGTTCTACTTGCTCATCTAGTTACAGTGCCCTAAGAGGTTTAGAATGTGCTTGATTACTTAAACCATTAGCAATTTTTCAGCACTGCTTAGGGATGGTTTTATTTTAAACTGACAAATTGCTTATCAGCTGGCATCAGTGCTAAAAACAACACCAAAATGCTTTCATTTCTCCTCATAAAATAAATAAATAAATTTTAAAATGTAGAATTCAGAAGTTAACAGCAATTAAATTTATCTTTGTTTAGATGAATATTTCCTGATTGCAGCAAAGAGGTGATACCAACATTTGGAATTTTATGAAGGGTAGAAGGTCACTTTATTTTTTGTTATGGAAAGTAGACATATGTAGACAATTTATAAGGCATTAATTTTGAGGGGGACCCATGGTGTTTCAAGACTGCCTAAAATTTGAGATTTCTCTTTTTGTGATTAATAAGTCTTATTTTTGTAAAAGGAGTGGATTTTAAGTATGTTTGTTTAACCCCACTGTTAAAAAAAAAATGCAGCTATGAGTGAGAATATGAGTGAAAACCAGCAAGGATGGTTGGCACCTGGGACTAGCAGACTTGATATCTTCTCACACACCACACAGTTATATCCCTCAAGAATACCTTTGGACATTCGGTCACTTGGAGTTGAAGGCAAAGCACTGAGGGTTATTTTGGCTGTCAACTTTAAATAACAACCAACTCCCTGCTCCCTTTCTGTTTAGCATATGCTTCACAAACAAGGAGGATCACACTGCTACAAAATGTTAGGCTGTAGTGATGGGCGTAATGACCTTTACAGTGTGTCACATCCTGCAGAAAGGTATCTGTGGTGATAGATTAAATGGTATTTTCCTTTCTGACCATGCCACTCTACAGGAACCCTTTTTTTACAATTACTGAGATTGCCTGGGAAATTGGATTCTTATTTACAAGCAGTCTTTTGATTTTTTTTTACTTTAATTATCACCAATACACTGGAGTTTATACTTCATGCGCTGCACTGTAGGTTCCTGGAAGTGTCAAGTATTTTGCTTGTTGTGTAACTATTGTTATGCATCTGTGATGCAAGATATGCTTTTGGGCACTGGACTATTACATGCACCACTATTATATAAAAGAACAGGCTTTTCCCCATGCATTTACCACTAGTTTTATGTGGTACAGTATGTTTTCTAGGGACTCTACTTTTCCAGGAAGGCTTTAGACAGAACACCATGTTAAACACAGAAACCTCAATTTATGAGGAAAATATTTCAAAGTATTCAAATCCTCTTGGAGTGCAGAGAATTCTAGATTTCATATTACAGAAGACAGCCTATGTTTATATGTTAATACATATCTTCTGATATTTTCAAAGTTTCCCAACCTGAGGAAAGCCTTTACCCAGTTATAATACCCACTAAAGATAAAAAAATCTTGAACAGGGGTAAAAAATCTATTTAAATATTTCAGAGATTCAATGAGAACACAAATTAAAGGGAACATAGGGTTTAAGCCCTCTAATAGTATAAGAGAATTGTGGGGTTTGATAGCTCTTAAAGTATTTTTATCGACCTTTTTCTACCAGCTCCTTTTCCTGTTTGCTGTCAGAGCATAGTCCCGAGGAACCTGACCTGTCATTATCCCTACTCGGAGTAGAATTCAGAAAACCCCTCAGTCCCTACTGCCTCGGCAGAAAAAATTCCTGGCAGTTTTTAAGGACATTTGCTTGGTGCTTGAAAAATTACAAGCTGCTCATCTGTAATGCTCTCAGTATAAACAGTGAATTCTTAGAGTTATAATATTTTAGCTGTACTGAATGCATTTCCTTTTAAAATACTGGCAGTTCTTGGAAAAGGCTTAGAGAAATGGTTAGAGATCACCAGCCAGCCCCACTCCCCCTGATAGCAGTGCACCCTAAAGGGAGGTTCTGTGCATCTGGCTGCCTTCTGCCACCCTCATGGCAAGATGTAATTCCTCAAGTAATTCCTCACCTCCCTGTTATACATTAATGCATAATATCATTATAAATAAGCACTGTTGAGTCAAATATGGGACATCCAGCTTTACCTTAGATCAATATATTTGATTGAACATGCTTTTATGTTTCCCACATTTTTACCAGGTCAAACATTCTCTCTGCATAGCCTATCAATAAAAACCTTGTTTCAACAAGAAATTCCTTCTCAGAAACAAAAAATCTCACCTACAATGTGCCCCTATGAAAAGTTTCTTTTCCAAGTAGATGATATTTTTCTTTCTCCTGATCTAATTTTTTCCCTATGATGAGGCATTTGATTTTTTTACAACAAACTTATACTATCGATAAGAAAAGAAAATAAGCATATTTCATAGGAATTACTCTTTTATTCTCTGTGAGATACCAAAACTAACTGAAGCAATTGTGGCAATATTTCTTCCGGCTTCTTCAGAGCTTGCTATGATGCATTTCATCCAAACCTATGCTCACATTCCAATTTATTCAGCTTTTCTTTCACATTTCTGCTTCAAATGTCACTTTTTTTCTTTAACTATTAGATTACATACCACTAGATTGAGAAATAGCCTTAATCAGGACATTTCCCAAGGAATGGAATTAAACCTAATGATACTTATCAGCAAGAACTGCAGCTTAATTGGGATGGTAATTTGCTTAACTGGGATGCCTGTAGGTTATTTACTGTAATCAGATAAGGACATTTGATCCTTATTTTCCCAAGAAGGTTATCAAAAGTGTTAGTTCTAGAAAGATGTTGTAATTATATCTATGTAATATTTCAAGTGTGATACTCTCATTTGAGTTGTTCAGCTGTTTGCAGCTGCATTGTATCTTTGTTCACCATATAGGCTATAGCACAGGTATCCTCCTTTCAGGCACAGGGGCCAAGGAAGTGACATTCTAAGTGTTCCCTAACCCTTAGGCCAGAACATACGAGCTCATGTTATGAGTGAACTGGGAACTCATTCATTCATCTCAGCACAATCACATAACCAGTACTGGACTCATGAAATAGCTAAATAATGGCTAATAACAATTACAGAGTAGATAATGCCAGCAAAAAATTGTCCTTGTAAGGTCCTTGAGGATGTACATATACAACAAGAACTTGAGCCACAGTGATATTATATCTGCAGATGCTCTCTCTGAACTGTTTGGGAGGCTACACTCTCTGGGAGGGCTATATTAAAAGACTGTTCAAGAAAGTGTTTCAGCATGCTACTTTATTTCACTATGTTTTAGCTCACTTGGTCAAATACAACAAATGTTGAACTGCTGACAGAAGACACAATAGAATTTTCAGCTCCTTAATGAGAAAATAGTTTTGAGATGGGTAGGACAACAGAAAGATTCTTCAGACTCAAAATAGCATTTTTCTAATTATACTCCATCACAGCATTATGCAGATGAAAGTATTCAGCCTCTCAGTACTAGACATAATGGAACCAATCATGCAAAGCATCACTTTCAAGATAGAGGTTGTTACAATTAGGACTAAAACTGACAAAAAAGAACACTCCCTTTTTATTTTTTTTTTCTTTTTCCTTATTAACAATTTTACTTCAAGTTGGGTGCAGCAGAGCTGTAAAAGTTATAGCTAATGGACAATCCATTTTTGACTGTTGTCTTCCTGAAATTCACTGTTACTCTTTTCACTCAGTTGAGTCTCATGCTTTGCTTGAATGTCAGGAGTTTACTCCATCTAAGCCATCAAAGATCTCAGAAAGCAATTACTCTTTCTTTTGCTTTTCATTCTCCAATAGGCATTTCTGCTTTCTGCATCATTGTACAGGACTGTGCTGAGCCCAAGAACCATTTGCAGACCTTGTCTGAAATTTTGGTAAAAAAAAAGAAAATAATAAAACCTGGATATCCATAAAGCTATATTTCTTGCTCTTCATCTTTTTTTGCAGCTACTGATGTAGAAAGGAACCTTTGCAAATTCATTAATTCACAACAATCTACATGATCACTACAGTTTCTTGGATAAGGGAAAGATAATACTAACTTATCAGAGTGGTCTGATAGCTGTTTTGCAGTTTTTCAGGTTGTTTTCACTCAGCAATCTCATCCCAACAATAACTCACAGAGTTCTTGTGTTCGTTGCAGGACCTCACTAACAGACAAGAAACAGGCAAGAGAATGCATAAATATGCAGTGAACCTCAAAGAAGCACTTATATACTTAATCATAAAGATATTCTTTCTAGTCCTACTGCTGCTGGCATCATTGGACGTAATATTCTCCATCTGACTCATTTTCCCAAATAAAACAAAGTATTTCTGTTTAACAGTTCTATTTTATCAACATATTTTGACTTACATTTCTAGGACAGTTGAATAAAGAACAACTTCAAGCTATTTTGGCTTTGAGAGATTGATCAAACTTCTGTATAGTAGGGGTCACATGAGCTGTTTTAGCAGTGTCCAGAGATGCTCTACTCTAGATGTGCAGCAATACTGTACATCTTCTACAGAATATTCCTAGACACCAATCTTTTGACAGGTATTTGTAAAAAACCCAAAGCTTTTCAAGGCAGCATGCAGTCCATTCCCTGACCCAGATCCATTAGTGTGTCTTAGACTGGTGATGATGACAAAGGCTGTAAAGCTCTGGCAGCTCTTTTCCAGGAGTTTAGTGCTGCTGACACTATTGGAGCTGAGTTGAATTCCATGTTCCTGTATCAGAGCTCTGCTCTTGCTCATTGCAAAGGCTCCCTGTTCTTACTGTAAGATATATGTTTTCAGTTAAAAACAGGAGTAGTCTCTAAAACCTAAAGGGGAAATATGGATGGATACTTCTTACTCTGTACTGTAATTAGCCATCCTTCTTGACTAGTAGCAACATGCTATTCACAGTAATTCCATTTAGGATTTTTTCAGTGTCCCTCCACTGTGTAATCTAGACGACGAGACAAATACTATTTCTTGATCCAAAATCTCTTGATCTCTTTATTCTCAGAAGCATGAGATTATGATGATGAATGAAATTGTCTTCATTTTCATTTTTTCTGCACAATATTCCACTTGCACTATCTGACATTCACAATTGAACAGCATTTTACATTTAAGAAAGTATATCAAGACCTCACTATTCTTTTCTCCAAAAATGTAAGTTAAAATAGCTTTGTAACTTTTCTTTATGTGAAAGAAAAAACAAATTTTTTTCCTATTATGAGTTTAGACAACTCATAGCTACTTAAACAAGAGGTATTTCTACAGCGTACTTTAAAAGATTTGTCCACCTAAAATGATTTTATTTACAGCTGGCTTTGCACTTAGGTGATCTTGAATTTATACATAAATAAAAGCAGTCTGCAAGACTAAATTCTTCAGGCCATTAAATCCTTGCACATTGAAAGTATTAGGATCCATAATCTTCCTGTGACCTTGATGCAGAACTACATTACTAGCTAGTGAAACAGTAAAGACATCATATTTAATTCCAAAATAGGAATATCTTTCATTTTCAGTACAGAACTGCAGGATTTATCATTATAGCTGAATAAATGCCTTGCCATTGAAAAATAGTGTAAAAATGTGATACTTCAGGACATTTGAAACAAATCCTAAGTTTGTACCAAATTTGCAAATAAACTTGGCTTAAAAAATCAATTCTTTCATCCAAGCAAACATTTCATTTGGAAATAAAGATTAAATTAATTAAAAAGAAAAACACTTAGAAAATTCCAAAAGTCAAAATCAAATGCTTTAGAGTGAATGCTATTTTGATCCAGCAACTTAACCCTAAGGAGTTTGAGTGACAAATTATTTGATATTTTAAAAAACTCTTAGTCCCAAATTTCTCTTATCATTTATCTTTATCAGAGATATTTTATTTTTTGGTTTTTAGTTTTGAACAAGCCAAAATAAAAAGGAAGACAGTAATGGTCTCACAGATATTTTTTGTTCATCATAAAATATGTGTAACAGGTTGGGTTTTTTAGCCTCTTTTAACAATTGAGTTACAAAATCCCAGGAATGCTGAGTGCACATAATTATATTTATGTAGTCCCTCAGGGAAAATCTATAGGGAAAATCACAGGTAAGTAAAGTTTAGCTGTGGTAATTGCAGCATCTCCCACTTTCAGCATACTTTGTTCTATGTGCTTACAGAAAGTCATGTCTTTCACACAGGGATTGCTCAGTGGGTCTTAACTAATTTACAGTGACTCTTAAACCAATTTGTTTACTTTCTAAACTAAACAAACCCTCAGTTTCAGCTTTCCTTAATTCACCAGAATGCAATTTGCAGCAGTTTAGGAGCTGTCACACTAACCTCTGAGTTGTGCTAGCAGTCAATACAGTGAGATAATTGAGAGGGGTTCTGAAAGCTGGAAAACTGCTGCAACGAGTGACTTTTCCCAGCTAAGTCATTCCCAGAACAAATCAGCCTTTACATAGTAATTCAGTGCATACTGAGGAGACAAGCCTCACTTAAATCATTAGCAATGATCTAAACACAAATTGAGATACAATTATTAATTCATTACTCATTAATATTTAATAAATCTTAATTATTATTGAGGTAAATTATTTTTCACTGAATCTCACACAGGCTTGTAAAGTTCATGCATTTTTTTTCTCTTTGAGCTCTTATAACAGTATCCTTTGGGTGATGTATACTCCTTTTCTTAAACCTAAGATTGTTCTGAAGACATATCCTCATCCAGCTCAAAAATAACTATTATAAGATGCATTATTGATTCCTGAAAATATATTTCTTTTCTGTAATCACCACGCTGCAAACTAGTGTCCATTGATTTGCTTGTGAATCTGCGTGTATTATTAAGATGCGGTGATGCGCTGGGCTGGGCAGCTCAGAATGGCAGAAACTTTCCCTAGGGAAAGTGAGACAACATTAAAGAAGGAAAAGCATAATCATACAATTTCCTTAGGCAGCATTCCTAACTACCCAAAGTAAGATATTACTGTTATTAAAATCACAACGTAGTAGCTCACCTAAAAATTTCACCTAAAAAATCACTTTCCAAAACGAAACCCACCATCTTGGTAATGGTCTCATTTCAAACTGCATTTCCATCTGTTTGCAATTCCTAACCTGTGGGCCTTCAGTGATTGTACTCCAAAGCAGCACCTTGCCATTCCTAGCAGTTATCAAGGTCAAGCAGTGCTTTTCCTTTACCCTTCTAAAGCAGCACTTGGAAAGCTGTCAGTTATAAGTTTTATTAATTACTTGAAAACTAATCTGACACACCCATTTCCATCTGGTTAAATTAAAATTAATTAACTGGGTTAAATCCCAATAAGCATAATTAACATGTTATGATCTTCGCACTGTCCAACTGCATTTTAATATCTGTGTGATCAAGAGGGCAATGTAAGCAAAACACATTCTTTCGAAATATAAATGAATTAATTTCATGATTTAGCTCCTTTTATAAGACAGAAATATTCAAACACTAGAATTCCTACTGAACAGAATTCTAACTTGAAGTGGTTTCTTAGTAGTGATTCTCTTTTCAGCTGTCACTCTTGAACTAATGTAGCAGTGCAAAATCTTTTTGCTGCACTACTAAAAATAAAAAACTACAGACCAAGAAAAACAAAATATGTGATACTTATCCTTCCTACCCTTTGAAGAAATTTGTTTTGGTAATAACACAAAATGAAAAATTAAATCCCTATTCCCTCAAAACTTGTAAAACATATCATTTGTTTTGTTTAGTGCTTTCTTTTCAGAGCACTTTTATGCTGTTATGTAAGTAAATGAACTTTAAGACATGAAATTTCTAGGGCATAAAATGAAAATAATATATTATCAAAAATATATGCATTAGAATCATAACAAGATAAAATACAGCAAGCACATGAAAGCTTCCTTTGGATTTATGAGTGGAAATTTTCCATAGGCAGAGCCATAAAAAGGAGAAGGACTGATGCTATAACTCTGGCTTCTTTTGTCTTTTTAAGGTGGGTATTTTTGCTTCTGTTAGATCAGGGGTCTCCTGTGGAAACAAAAAGATTTTCTTAAATGTTCAAGTTGTTAATGGCCTAAAATTCAGCTAAATATTAATTAATTCAAGTAAAATGATTCTCTTCCAAATTAAACCTTATGTAATCAACGTACTTTGCTAATACAGAAAACTTTAAAATGTGCTCCTGTTACATCTCCATAGTTGATGGGCACAGCAGATATTTTAAGAAAACACTTTTTGTACTAAAACTGGCTTTGAGATATACAGTGTATGCCTGGAAACCTGAACCAAAATGATACATATCTGAGAGACTGCAGTCCTAGAAATGCTCAGGCCAGTTTATTCTGGCTTTTAATTTTTGAGAGACAAAAATGCAGACTAATTAAAGCAATTTTAATTTACTTTTCACTCATGACATTAACCTCTTTCCTACACAGATACAAATCTCTCACAGGCATATAGAGGATCATTAACCTTCTGAAAAAATGTTTTCCAGTAACTGAAGAATGAATAAAAAAAGTCAAAAGTATGCCCAATTTTCTGACTGAAACTAGAAAACAGCTTTGAGTTCAGGATAATCTGATCTCTTTCAAAGCCTAGAAGGCAAGAAAGAGCTCTGACAAGAAAAGCTCTAAATAACAAAATCAATGGAGGATAGATCCTTCAAAATGGGAGTAAATCAATTACAAAGTAATCCATTCTGAGGATAAAACATTACTGTGTTATTACTTCAGATTTATAGAAAAACAGTCACTGCCTTTACTTTTTTTTCTGACTAACAAGGACTGAACCACCAGGCAATAGCTTTTTAAATTTTTTTTTACTTTTTCCCCAAGAGACATAAATTCAGTCTCAAGCTGTTCCAGCTTGGAACTCCTGACAATATGGAAAACACATTGCTACCCAGGGACACAAGTCAGTGGGCTGGGAATTACACTCTAGGATCAGTCCCAGCTAAACCATCTTAGAAAGAAAAATTACATGTAACCTTGGAGTTTCTATAGGCAAAAAATGAAAGTACATAAAAGTGTTTTCAGTTTTGATGATTTTCTCAAAAGACTGATGAATGAAAAAATGAAGATTATGCTTCAGTTCATATCAGAATATTACCTCTTTAGGTAACTCTTAACCTTGGTATGATAAAATTATCATCATGTTTTCTGCAAGAGTTTAACCAAATGTTCAACTATGTTAGTAGCTTTATTATGTAGAGTCTCATGGATAATTGCCGTCCATATGAAATTAAAACTTCATCAATTGTGTTGTGCTTTGTTGCGTTCCTAGAAGCATTGAAAATAGTGCATTTCAGCATCCTAGAGACTGCAAACTAGTAAAAAGTAATTAGACACTTTAATATCACTTTGGCTAGAGCATCAACAAACCCAGTAATAGGTTTCTATTAGTTTTTGTTTTGCATGGTACATACTCAGACAAACAAAAACCCACACAAAGTAAAACCTTTTTTAGTGCAGGGCTTTTATTCAATTTTGTAGAAAAAAGAAGCAATCATTAAGAAAGAGCTCATGACAGTTTAACCACTACCAGATCTTAGTTTAGTTAGCATTTCAATAACTTTTTCTACTGTGAAGTTCCTTAGAAATATTTTCATACTTAGATATCACTTGAAAATACATGTGAGCTCTGGTGAATTACATTTCAGTGAGCTTAGTACTGTAATTTTTGTAGTAGGGATAGCGCTTTTCACAGGAGGAGCTTCTCCTCTGGACAAGTGTGCAACTGCATTTGCCTCATCTTGTGATTTAAATCATTGGTGTTTTAGCTGCTGGTACAGAAATTAACATCATCATCAGACTAGCAAGCGTCTAGAGAATTTGTCACTAACAGACAAAGGAGACACCTAAAACATTCATGTAGAAAAGTTGTGGGCTGTAGAAGTATAAAAAAGCATACACTAGAAAGAAAAAAGTCTAACAGTATGTTTGATTGGTCACCTCTGAAAAAAGGCCCTGCTAAAAAAACAAGTTATAATTTCTTATCTAAGTCTCATCTCTGTTAAGTACTCAGATTAAAACCCATTGCTGAGCTAAAAACATGATGGCCTTTTTTTACATAGTGCTTATCAAACTCAAACTCTTTAACATTTCTTTATGTGCAAGTGTTACAGTAAAATGCAGAAGCAAGGATGAATGTAGATTTGCACTTGGGCAGTCCTGACTGTAGGTAGATCCAAAAGTGTGAGACATATCTAGTTTTCCCTCTGCCAGAATATGCTTATGATATTAATGTTATTAAATTTAAAGGTACTTTAAAATGCTAACATTAAATGTTTTTAATTGTTAAAATATAAATATTCAGATTAAAAGATTAAATAAAAATTATCCAAGTATACTTAACGTACAAACTAGAAATATGTATAGTCTACTATATATGTATCAATCTCCATGATTGATACTATCAATCATAAAATGATATATAAGATAATTTTATATTATGTTAATTCTATCTAATAAAGCTGTCATTCAAAATTATTTTAAGAGACATATATAAAATTTCCCCAAAGAAGCCTCTCAGTAATTTTGGATGTGTCACCCTGAGGCTTCATGGGGTACTGTTAATAATATACCCATCAAAATAAGAATGAAAAATGAGAACTTTTGTAAGATTTTTCAGAACCAAAATTTCTGACAAAGACCATCTCTTCTTTCATCAGTTCACAGTAGAGTTTCTGAATGAACTGGTTTCCACTGCTTCCCCTTAACAGGGTCCTGCTCAGTCCTAATTTCACTTGCTTATCACACACACAAGTTTAGCACCATGACTAAAACATTTCTGCGTTCAGCCTGTATGCAAATTATTATATACAGAATATGATATTCAGTAACACTACATTGCAAAATAATATCTTTAGATGTTTTTTAATACCAGAAAGTTTCAGGAGTGCTGCATTACTTGAAGAGGTGGGTAGAGATACGGTTTAGATATAGCATAAAAAATTATTTAAAGGATGACTGAAAACTTGTATTTTATTACTGTCTATCCTTATAAACTCCTCAGTTTTCCAATACTCTGACTGCCAGAAATTCAGTCAATAAGTTCTAAAAACAGCTGACATATAGCATCATCACTGAAAGTAATGCAGCAGCTGAATAGTTGAGCACAGCTATTGTCTACTTGCTCTTCCTTCCTTTCATTCCTGCAAGTCAACTATAGTAACGCTTTACACAGTGCTTAGGATGTGAATGGGGCCAAACTCACCCCACCTCTGCTACATTTTAAAATTATTCCGAGAGGAATCCTTTCAATGCCCCAAAAGGCAATTATGACTCATTGGGGTAGAAAGCAAGAGTGGCGCCTGAAACAAGATTCCAAGTTTATCTAGTGGGAACAAGAAAAACAAAAAACCCAATTTGCTAAGCTCTGCTACAAAGATGAAACAATGTCACAATCTTTTGGCCCATGTTTGTATCTCAGATCTGAGCAGCTCATCTCCTTGTGCCTGGCAAAGGTCTGTCCTTGAGTTCTGCCTGGAGTTCACCGTAGAGAGCAGCACAGCTTCAAAGGGAGATGTGGAGGGCTGCCCTCACAATGGTGCATTCTTCATGACCAATAGGTTCTCCAGAGAAGTGAGAAGTCATTTGGGATTACTTCAGGAGAGAGGTGAATAACTAGCTGGGATTCCAATGTCCCAAGTAGTGGGACCCCAACAGTTAATTGTATAAAAGGTGCACCACCTTTTCCACCAGTTTTTGAGCTTAGACATTCACATTCAGATGGAGGTTAAGGGGCTCTAAACTCCACATAATCTCTTATGGAGCCCCATCTTGAGCAGCTCCTGTCATATCACAGCTTTCTGGACTGAACTAGTTGGGCCAGGGCAACCAAGCATGTTGCCTAACAGAGCAGAGGCCTGATGCAGGAAACAGGATTAGCTGCCACTGCTTACGAGGCCAGACTTTTTCCATGGGCAATTCTGATTTGCCTGATGAATCAGGTGTTATTAATTGAGCAAGGGAAGTAGATAAGTTATTGTAGTATCACAGTCAGTCTGTGCAGTTGATGAGAATTGGGGCTGCTTAATTCCAAATACGATAAAGACTTTAAAAGTTAATGTGCAACTTGTACTGAATAATAACAGGAAAATATTATAATGAATAGTTAATCATCACTTAATTAAATTTTCAGGATACAAGGGCTACTAAGCAATTAAGCAAATATGCTGTACTTAAGAGCATAATTAAAGGGCCTTCCTGCTTCCTGCATATAACATAATTTCAAAAACTTCACATTTCTCATGATCATTTTTACCAGGAAATACCTGTGAGGCAGAAAACAGATTATGCAGCAACATTTCATTGTTTCCTCAAGCTGTCACAATTGAAAATAATGTTATAAGCAATCTACATAATAATCATTTATAAAAGCAGTTGTTTGTTAAGTCTAGGAAAATAAGGGTCAATGCATTATAACTAGGTTGCTGAAATAATAGAATGTGATCTTTACAACAGCTTGATACCTGTGAATGATTCATCATACCCTTCCATCTGTAGCTAATAAAGTCTAACTGGCACTCTGCTTTTGAAACTGTTAGCTGTAGAACTTGTATGATGGAGTGTTATGAGACTAGATGTTGTCTAAGGACAACAAATATGTATCTAAATACTGTAATATTCTAGGAAAAAAGTAAAGATTTATAGATCAAGGTTTATTAAATCTAGCAGGATTTATCAGAATAAGTTCTGGTTTAGAAATCCACATAAGCACTCGTGGGATTCAGAACACTAAAGTCAGTTCTCAGTTTTTTATTTTCAGTAGTATGAGTAAAATTAACAGAAAAAGACATTTCAAATTAATTCAGTATAAATATATCTGTTAATTCAGACTCACACTTTCCTTCTTCCTCATTTTATCCTGCTATTTGAAACATTACTGCCATCATGGCATCATAAACTGCTAAAAGCAAATGGAGACTTTGTAAGAATTCAAAAAAGGCAACCACCCCCAGCTTTGTAGTATCTGCTGTGTAGCACTGTTTGTAGAGGCCTTATTAAACTGGTTCAGTAGGATGCTATGACAGAGGTTTTAACTACCCTGGTTTAAATTATAGACTCCTTATTATTCCATTGGTCTCTACAACAAAAACGTTTATTCCATTTCTCCTAGTTATCTTGCCACCCAATCAACCTTCTGTACCTTTCCTGAAATATGTACATAAAATCTTCCTAGGTTCTACAGGGCTGGGAGTAATGACAAATCTAATGTGGTTATGTTCCTTTTTAATGTGCTATCTTTAAAAGAATCATTTAACTGTATCATGTCAGGAAACAATGGCCAGCTCAGAAAATGCAGAAGTAAAGGCACCAGATTTTCACAGTTACTTCGTTCTATTTCTGACTGACATTTTGATGGCTATTTCTTTGGGTTTCCTCCTGGAAGGCAGGTAGAGCATGATTATTCTAATTTTAGTGTGTGAAGTGCAAAATGAAAAGCCACACAAAGAAAGTTCTTCATTATTCCTCCTCAAAAAAACTTACGAACTGAGTGAGTCATCAGATTACTTTGCTATTTATCCTACCAGAGCAGTTTATTTGGATGTCAGGAAAATCATATCTAAATGCCAGTCTACACTTTCTTACACAGAAGTGGTTGCATAGTTCTTCCCACCTACTCATAGTCTACTGCAAGACCCAAAATAATCCCAAAAAACCACAACAACAACAAAAAAAACCCACTCCAAAACCAACCACCTCCACACTCCAAAAACCTCTATAATAGCAAAATTGTAAACCTGCCAGTGCTTTCCTCTGTCTCTCACTTTGTCTCTGGTTAAACAGTCATGTCATCACTAGCATACACCATCTCATCTCTTCATGAAGACAACTGCCAAGATCTAAGCTGCTGAGACAGCAATGACTGTAAAATAAACCAGGCAAAAGAAAATGAAAAGCAGTTATACTTTTGTGAGGCTGATCTCTAAGTTCAAGTCAGTGCAAAGTTCACATGCACTGGTGTTTAGTCTCCAGAAGAGAATTTAGCAGCAGACAGAAGCAACATGTTATTGACATGTTGAATCTTTCTTAGGATCTTCTACAGTACACATTAGCATTTAACAGTCTACCACTGTTTTTATGATCAGAATGCTAATGTGACAGCACACCTACCTTCACTCCGTAATTTTCTACACGAGAATCCTTACTATGCAGAATAAATTTTATAGCAAAACGGCACTGGAAAATTTCTTGGAGGAGTTCTACTTTGAAACTTATTGCACAAATTCCTTGCTTACTCAAAACCAGCACAAGCATATTGATTTCATGGAGGTGCTTTTCATTAGTCAGCTGGATATCTTTTTGTTAGGACACAAAAACCCTTTCAACAGCACATTTTCTGGGAGATTTTTGTTTCTTGAGAAAATGTTCTGTTGGTGTTATCCAAGCAATCTAAGAAAAGCAGCTTATGGTATTCTAAAAAAACTGGGCTAAAAATTTGAGATTGATAAATTGAAGACACTACAATCAGGGATGTCTTTTCATAAAATATTTCTTGAACCTCACTTAGCATCTCTTTCAGGTCATTCATTTCCCAGGAGCCCGCTCAGACTTCTAGATATATTTTTCTTGAGCCTGTAAATTCTGAAACTGTACAGCTTCCAGGGAACTGTGTGCTTTTGGCATCCTGTTTTTTATAACATCTCGTTCAGTTAAGAATCAAAAAATAAATGTACTGTGATCCTTTTTGCATCCCTTTAAAGTCTACAGTGGAAGGGAACATATGGTCAGGGCTTGCAGAAAGCCATATACATGATCTGTTGGACTCCAGTATCAATTAGGAACTTGTGAATGGTTTTTTCTGCCTATGAGAACTCTATTCCATAACTAATGAAATAAAAGCAAGAAGCAGGAAGAATATTTGTACCACTTATTTGTGGGAACCTATTGTATATGCAAAAATTGCTCAGTCCCTTTTGCAATTCATTGGAGTTAAAAAAAGGAAGGTGATAGAAGTGGGTTATTACAAATTGTCCTTTGGATACTTCTCTATCATTCATTTCTCCTGACTATAAAGACTCTGCAAAATAGTAACTAAAATGGGTGATGTGAATGCTCCTAAAAAAAATCATTTTAATGGATGTATATTTTGGCAATCGAAGAATTTGATTTCTGTATTTGTATGAAAATAAACCAGAAACTCTTACATACTTTGTAAACCCTTCAATTTTTTAGTCAGTCTTAGTTCTATACTTAAACATCAACATGTTCATGATTTTGCACAATATTCAACATCACTGATATTGTGTATTAAAGGGTTTTCAAATCTATTGCACACATGAATTTTAAAATCAATGCAGAGAAGGTAAACCTATACAGGGACAAGATTGCACATGGTGCTTTAAATTCTCCACCACTTGAAGTCTGTATACTAAAGAAGGAGTAATTTATAAAGCCCTTTCCTACCAGAGTTTGCCATATTTGAAGTAAGCACATGAACAGGATTGGAATGGAGTGCAAGCTACAAACAACTGAGTATGGATGCCAAAACATTCCTCCCTTCCTTTTGTCTCCAAAGAGCAATCTGGAAGGCTTACAGAAGTCACTGTCATCGTTCCAACCAACAGAAGTGTCTGAGTGTTAAGTACCTGAAGAATAATAATTAGAAGGAAGAAAGAATGCATTATGTTTTGGGTTTTTTTCCCTTTTTTCCCTTCCTTTTGTGTATCATCCTGATGTTGCATAAACATCTTTCTTATTTGATGATCTTCTCATCAGGAAATTCTGAGCTTTTGAGTTGCAAAAGTGCCAGGGGATTCCTCTTCACAGAATTTCATTTGTCTTTGAATCTGCAGTTTTTGGTCTCAGAAATACAATACCAAAAGTCTGAAATATGAGCATGAGTAACAGCAGCAATAACATACTCAAAACATAAACTTATCTGGGCATCTTTGCAAAAAAATGTCAGTTAAACAAGATACTATCACTAGTTGCCTTATGACACAGATTTCCCTTCTACTTATATGCTCTGCTATAAGGAAAACCAACATATGTTCAGAGTATGTCTGGATTTTTTTCTCCCAATTATTTCTTCCACAGCCATATGATTCTGTTATTGAATTTCTCTTTTTATTTATTGTTCACTCCTGAGTTTCCATCCCAGATGTTTGCTAAATACTGCTAACACTCTTTCAGATGAAATTGAGAGTTCCCTTTATAAGAAGTCTTATCCAGCCTTGTCTTGTAACTTCCTGGAATAAATGTTGAAGGAATCTAATGTTTACTTAATGCCAGTTTTAATGCTGGCATACACCATTCTGGAAATATAACCTAAGTATAATTTATCAAATGAAATTTTCAAAGGAAGAGGTAACCCTTTCTAATCCAAGTTGATTATGTTGTTAGTTTATGATTCTAAAAAAGGTTAATATAATTTATGCCAAACATAGCTTGCTCAGCTTCTTTAATATTACTTTTTCTTTTTGTTTTTAATGATATAACAAAAATGATTAGGTCAATATAATATTCATAAGTCTTCTCACATTAGGGATATATCTACTCAGTAACAAAATATAAATGTATATGGCTTTTTTTTCTAGTTCATATCTGTATAAGTTTACCTTTCAGATGCTCACTTTAATTATATGTAGTGTATAGTCATGAGTGTGATTAATGGATTATAGATTCTAGTGTGGTACCTTTACCAAAAATACTGTCACAGTCCTTGGATACTTGAATAAGGGAAATATTAATTAGGCATGGATCAGTTATTTTTCCATTTAATTTTAGTGGTATTAAGAATATTTTTCAAATGGTTTAAAAAGAGTAATGAAAAAAAATTGGAGGCAGTTCAGAAACAAGGATCCAGAATGATGCATGGACTGTAAAACATGACATTAATACCCATTCAACAAAATTCACCCCAAAATCTGTGGAGTTTTTCACATTGTAATTATGTAGTTAATCAATCACACCTGATTTATAACTTAATATAACCAGACCCAATGCTTGATAGTCAAAGCTGGGTAGATTCTTATGAAGGATTGAAAATACGTTTTATGAGTCATGGTAAATTTCTAGTAAAATTTTTAGAGGTTAGTTAAAATGTTTCTGTCAAAAATGGTCATTGAGATTTTTTGAATTCTTAGGAACTTTTGAAATTCAGTTTGGTTTCCAAACGCCTGTTCATTAGGTCTGATAGTACCAGACTGAGGTCCTAGGAGCTCTGATAGCATATGTGACCATACTATTCCTCTGGACTCTAGTTTGTGACTCTGCAAAAAGACTGTGAAATTAGCTCCCTGAGAGATGGAACTTTACAACTCTGTGAACGATGAATGACCACAGAAAACTAATGGTTTAGTTCTGTGTTTCCAGAGTCCATATGCAAGCCCACTCTGCTTGAAAATATGGCTAGTTTGGATTGCTCATTGCAGCTTCTTTTGTGCCTACCACTACTTTCCCTTGTCAAGAAGAGCTAATCTGGCCTCATAATTAAATACGCTTGTTACACTACTTGTAATGTTAACCTAAACATCCTCAGGCAGAATCTTGGTATCCTCTTGCACCCTTTTGCTTTTAACAAAAAGATGTATAAAAATAATAAGATTTATTCAATTTATTCAATGATAGCTGGGGTTTTTTTTATGTTTACTGACTTAGAAGAATTTTCTATAGTATTATAATAAAGGCAATTACAGTCTCTTTCTATGAGAATCTGGAGGTTAACATCCACAATTGGCAGTTACTGAAAGGAGAGAAGAACATAAAATATGCTTGCAGAGAGAGTTAAGTGTTTGTCTTATATGCAGAGCAAAGAGAAAAAGCCATATATTAAGCAGTTTTAATAATGCAAGAACATCAGCTCCCAGATTTAGAGGCCCAGCTCTGAAAAACTAAAGTGTAAAGACATTTTTTTTAGTTAAATGCAGCATTCCAGAATAACAAAGGTGATTTTCATCAAGCATAGAGTTGCAGGCACAAGAAGACTGAGAACCTTGCATCTGATTTAGTACTGAATGAAAGCATTTCCCAGGTGGAGTTTTTTTCAGGGATAAGAAGAACTGTCAGATGCAATCAGAAATTGGTCTTTTAAATTGAGAAATGTAGAATGCTATAATTATCTGAAAGTACTGGCAAGCTTGGGCTTGATGACATTACTGATCAAAAGTAACCTCAGAGGTTTTGACACTTTGTTCTTATTCTGAAATCTTAGGGATTTATTATTTGAAACAATTATTTTTCTGTATCTGTCTCAGTTCTTGTTAGACTATTGTGTTAAATGATTTCTAAGTTACTTGCAAATTCTTTTATTGCCACAAAAGATAAAATCAGGCTTTATATATAAAACCCCAAACCAATCCACCCTCATATTTATGTCTAAAAATTATCCTTTTTATTTACTTTCATTTTTCTCTTGTGTTTTGGTCTCATGAATTAATACACATATATCCCTAATGCAATCAAAATTAGAAATCATATGTGTTGTATTATTTGGGGAAGTAGTTTTCTATCTTTTTAACACATTTGCCATCAACAGAACATGCTAATTTTTTTTTTTTTTTTTTTGGAGGGAAGGGATTTTGCTGCTGTGCAAGCATTCTTGCATGTGTGTTGGCTTTGGAGAAAACACAGATAAAAAGTAAAATACTGAAATTGAAGGATTCCTCTCTCCAAGACACCAAAGCTCTGCAGCAATCAAGCACCATCATCTATTTCAGAGTGAGTAGCAGGAGTCTGGACGCAGTCCAAGGCACACTTGGAGACCATCACCTAGAGCCCCCCTGCTCTTAAACTTCAGAGCTCTGGTGCTCTGGAAAGCAGATCAAACCTGGATTTCCCACTGCACAACTTCCAGTGGGCTCCTTCAATTTTTTTTTCTGTTTCCAGAAACTGCAGAATTCTGTCCTCAGTCTCTTCACATCCTATATTGTGAGTAAAGTCAGTCAAGCTCACAAGCACAGAAAATCTTCTTCATGATAAGGAGAAGACTACATTATATAAACAAGAACACAGGCTCCACTAGCACTCCCTCATCTTGGAATATTTCAATATTCAAAAGATAATCACTTGATCTAATCAAAGACTAGTTCTTTTGGAGGTAAGCCTTCATTAAAAAATGTTTGGGTACTTTTTTTTTTTTTTAAATCCTATCACAAATCTCTTTAAAAAGTCATAGAAGCATTAGGATCTTACATATCAGCTTGTTCCAGATATCCTGTCATTGGCAGGGACACCTTCCACTAGACCAGGTTGCTCAAAGCCCCATCCAACCTGGCCTTGAACGCTTCCAGGGATGAGGCATCCACAACTTCTCTGGGCAACCTGTTCCAGTGCCTCAACACACTCATAGTGAAGAATTTCTTCACAATTTCTAATTTAAACCCACCTTCTTTCAACTTAAAGCCATTTCCCCTTGCCTATTACTACTCACCCTTGTCAAAAATCCCTCCCCAGCTCTCTTGTAGGCCCTTTTAGGTGCTGGAAGCTGCAATGAGGTCACCCCAAAACCTTCTCTTCTCCAGGGTAAACAATCCCAGCTTTCTTAGCCTGTCTTGGTGTGAGAGGTACTCCAGCTCTCTGATAATCTTTGTGGCCTCCTCTGGATTCGCTTCAACAGGTCCATGTCATTCTTATGTTTAGGGCCCCAGAACTGAACAAACTAATCTCTGTGGAGTCCATCCATCAAATTCATGTCTCTACAGTTGAAAGACAAGGATGTCATGCCAGACAGTGTCACATGTTTTGCGCAAATCCAGGGAGATGATGTCAGTTGCTCTTTGCTTATCTACCAATGCCGTAACCCCATCATAGCAGGTGACTAAATTTTTCAGAAACTATTTGTCCTTAGTGAAGCCATGTTGGCTGTCACCAATCACCTCATTATTTACCATGTGTTCCTGTAGAAGACCCTCACTATAATGTTGCCTGTCCCTGCTCTCCTTTGAATCCTGACCCATAAACTCTTGGCTAATTCCTCTTCCATCCCTGGGCAGAGCTCCTTGCACTTCAGCTGGTCATTGACATGGAGGGCAACACCACCTCCTTGCCTCTGTTTCCTGTCCCTCCTTGTATCCTTCCATTCTAACACTCTAGTCATAGGAACAGTCCCACCATGTCTCCATGACACTACTAAGATCATAGCCCTGCAGGTGTGCACTTCTAATTGCTGTTTTTTCCCCATGCTACGTTCTTCACATAGAGGTATTTAAGTTGGGCCCCCAGTGAAGCTGACTTAGTGGCTGTAATTCCTTTGTGCTGATCTTCAGGTGCTTTTCTGCTGACCTGTGATGTCTCTCTCCAATCTCTGTGCATCTATTGCTGTCCCTGGCATCCAGTTGTTAAGAGTAGGACAGATTGAGGTTATCCTTCCCTGGCAACTTTAGCGTAAAGATTTCTCCACCATCTTGGCAAGCCTATGACCAAAGATGTTCCTCTTCTTCTCTGACAGATGGACCCCACCAGCCCCAAGCAGACCACATTTCTCAAAGTGAGTGGCATGGTCTAAGCAGAAAAATCCTTGGCTGTGGCACCAGTTCTGTAACCATTTGTTGATTCTACAGATTTCACTGGCCTTTTCAAACCCTTTCTCTTTGGGAGGACTGATGAAAAAATAACCTGTGCTCCAAATTCCCTCACTGCCACTCCCAGAGCTCTGTAATCCTTCTTTATACTCCTCAGTCTGCTCGCGGCTGTACTACTGGTGCACACGTGAACAGCACATAATAGTCAGTGGACTGAGAGAAAGAACTTTATTGTCATCCAACAGCTTCAAATTTCACTGTCTGCTTTTCCCTTTCCTCAGCTAGAAAGTGCGGTGGACACTGAACCAAGGATAAATATTTTTGAATGCTGAGACACGGAAGACAGAACATAGAGTTACAGGCTTGCACTCAACAGATTTATTTCTGGCTGCGTTTACATCAGTTAACTAAATAAAGTAAATAAATAAATATTTCAAATATGTGATAAATAACATGTTGTAAATAATTCATAAGTTTTTTCCAGTGTAAAAATGGGATGTTTCAGTACTAACTGGGAAGTTAAAACAAGCTGGTAGCCTCTGCTCAGGGACATTAGAGGGACCAAGAAGAAGCTGCCCGGTAGGAGGTGTAAAGCAATACCACCCACATGGTCCAGTGACAGAAACAATTCCTCCCACTTTCTAGACTGTGCCTTAGGCTCTGACAGCACAAGATAAACCTTAGTTAAAGACAAAATTTCAGCAAAATTAATATAACTTCATGCAGACAAACCCGAGGTGACACATCTATGTTTCACCTTATGTATGCAATTTAGCAGTCTGGTTAGCATCGCTCCACAGTGCAGCTCATTTCCTGCATCGAGAACCAGAGTCATGAGAGCAGTTACTGATTTCAGCTCCCAGACCTTGAAATCCTGGCAAAGAAAGCAATTTGATCTGATTTTTTTTGTACCCTGTGTGTTTCTAAGACTATGGTTTATCACTTAAACTACTCAAACAACACCCTGTAAAATCTGTTAGACACATGCTTAATGATATTTTGGTGAAAATAAGAGACAATTGAAAGGAGCAAA
The DNA here is from genome assembly GCF_000738735.6 of Corvus cornix cornix. Taxonomy (NCBI): domain Eukaryota; kingdom Metazoa; phylum Chordata; class Aves; order Passeriformes; family Corvidae; genus Corvus; species Corvus cornix. The sequence goes on from NC_046332.1 coordinate 82,326,811, forward strand.
ATTATCAAAAATTAACATGGCTTTTAACAGCAGTATTCTGTGCAAGATTTTATTTTTCAGGCCTTTGGCTCAACATATTCTTTTCTCCTAATCCAAGTTCTAAAAAACCCCAACTGCATGTTTATTTTTTTTGTAGTTATTAAGGAGCAATATCATATCTATTCCTACAAGGCAGGTGAGTTGAATTCAAGTAGTGTGTGTTTCTCTATGTTGATTAAGAAGGGATTTTATAGAATTAGCTCAGATGCAGACATGTATATCAGAGGCATGTAATCCTACCTAAGAATTCTTATGATATTCCTCTGAATGTGTCAGACATGCATAAGGTCCAAGTACAAGGCACAGAAATACAACTATTTCTTAACTATCAAAAATACCTCCTCTGTGGAGTGTCCCTGGGTTTTGGGTGTAGAAGGAGTTCAAGACAGAAATTTAGTTCTAAGTTAAATTTAACGTTTCCTTTTTGTTTTACTTCTAATTGTTTGGCACAGTCAAGACATGGGTGTTACTCCAGAGAAGAAAGAGTATAGTTTGCATTATTTTACTACTGAAGTAGGCTGAAACTTCAGATGCAGAAGCTATCATATTGGGATTTTTGGAACCCGCCTTTAAAGTAACTGATGGTTTACAGGTACAAATTATAGATAGCTTGCTGGATTAGATGGAGAAGTAATAGGCAGAAGAGGAAAGAATGACTTTCCATGAAGCTCAACAGTTCTGCTTGATTTATTTTCCTAGTTAAGCTCAGCTTACAAATTTAGCTTTAAACAGCATTTCGCTTCATTCTTCACTTTCCCCCTGCCCATACTCCCCAACTTTGTTTTACGTCAATGATGTTCGGATCTGGAAAGGACAATTGCTGTACACAATTTTGGCACAATATATAATATCCACTTTTTTAACAGCAGAGTAAGTGTTCTTTTGTCACTTAGAAAAATCTTACCCCAACTCATATGTGTTTGTGTATCTAAAAACCCCCCAAAAAATTGCCAAAAACTCCCCCCAAAAAACCAAACCCAACCCAACCCAAGCCAAACCAAAAAGTTTGGATTTTTTACTGGTATTTTTAAAAATTTCAAATGTTTCTTAATGTTTTTATTATTTCTCTTTATAACAGAAAAAAACCCAGCCTTACAAGTATTCTGTGTATAATCATCCTCATAGAAGAAACATTATAAGTATCTAAATGTAGTCTGCTCAGGGGATTATTTCTGTCTTTGCTATATTTTTACTTCAGACAAGTTCCAGTGAATCTTAAACTTTTAATTTGACAATTATATAGCTAGATTTTTTTTTGTATGATAAACTATAATTTTAATTGGAAGTTTATTTAAGGAATCCACATGATGTAACAAAGAAATGACTGCAGAATTTTTTCCTTAAGTAAATAAAATATTTATTTACCCTCAGAGTTGTGTCTTTCTCTTAAAATAATAGCAAGAATCATTCTTATTGTTGTTTGCTTTTTAATACTCTCAGTAACAATGTAGTGTTTGTAAAGAAATGAGACAAGAATTTTCCTTATATCACCCATTAGTAGAATTGTTAACTGATTTGGTCCTTGTCTATATTTCTCCACTGAAATTTCTCAGTGTTACACAGCTCATTCTAGCAATATCTGTCAGGAAAGTCATGCAAATTAAGAATGATGGCTTTTTTTGAACTTAGTTTACAACTTCATGATTAAATGTCAGCCTCATTAGTACAGGAGTGTTTTCACTGTTTCAGTTATTGCAGCAGCAGTGAAGAACGATAGGGGAAGCAGATTACTCTAGACAACAACTTAATTTCATCTGTACGACCTGCATAAAAATCAACTGTTCTGGTATAAATGAATGAAGCTAGAATAATAATTATTGATGTATTCATAGAGAAAAATACAAGAACCAAGAAAACTTTTTGATTCACAGTCTGAGCTTCTATGCACTCCAGCTGAACAAAAAATAGGTATGTGTTGTTCTTCTTGCAATTACATTTTAATTTGAAAGTTGTTGAAATGTGAAGAATCACTGAGACATCACGAAGATGAAATCATTACTTCACAGGAACAGCAGAGTCATTCCTATACTGCCATGATAGAGAGATGCTTTTCAAATATTTGCTAGTGGATGAGTAATTGCTATGCAATGATTGAAGCTTATACAACAAACCACAATTATCTTAGTTTTTCATTGCAGCCACAGACTGCAAGTACTTTTGGACAGGAGCTCTCTCTTCTATACAAAACTCAAACTCTCACACAGTCAAACTGAGGCAAAACCGTAACAACACTAAATCTGTAACCAAATAATTGAATTACCGCACTTGCGACCAGATTTAAGGTATTATTTCAAAAGTGGCTTAACTGAATGTGAACCTTGAATTTGAAAGACATGTACTTGTTTCTGTCCCTTCGTTATTTAAAAATAAACATCACTGTTTTGACCTACCTAGGCAGTTCAGAAAAAGGAAGAGGTGGTTTCTCTTAGAGTATTAAAAGTTATTGTGTATAGAGCTTTGATCTTTTGTTTTTTATTATTTTTAGGTGCATCTAAATAAATGCATAATGATTCTAAATCCATTTGTTTTTTAGATTCAATATTTTCATGGAATGCTCATCAAATGAATTTTAAATTTGCCTCCGAGATCCAGCATACTTTCATTTGCCTAATTTGAAGCTAGAGTTCATTGATCTAGCAGTTCCCTCAAGATACTGTCATAGATTCTCAAATTTAGTAAGTATATCAAATATGTGTGTTGAGAAATCTAGAATGAAGATCATAATGAAAATCAGCCATTTTCTCTCAGTAATTTAAGAGCTAAATCTATTTCATATTTCATATTTATGTCATGTTTCATAGTTATTAAAGGTGCTATTTTGATTGATCCTTTTTTCCCTTTCTCATTGGTATAGTGGCATTTCATTATTCCCTCTAATTCACCAGCTGAATCATATTCAGAATCAAATTGGAAGTGCTTGAATCATGCATCTGAAACCTGAAAAAAAATACTTTTTTTTTTATAGGATGTTTTCAAGCAGATTAATCTACTTTGAACAGGATAGGTGCACTCAGAATTTGGGCATACAGCAAGCCTGCAAGATAAAATGACCCTAAAGAGCTTTTGGGTCATATTTGGTACAACATCTGCAAGTAACTCTAATTTAGGGTCTTGGTAGCAAATGAAACATTTATTCCGATATTGAATAGGTCTTAAGACTACAATGAAGGTAAGACTGTGCCTTCATATTTCCTTATTTTCCATTCCAATGAACTAAGAGTTTTTCTTTATTTCCTGCAACAAATGAGCAAAAAGATACCATGTGAAGGAGAAAAATTTAGGGCAGAGAAGGAGAACTTATTTCTTAAGAGCTTTGTTTTGATTTTTAGAATAATACAGCTCAATATTCTTTTTGGCATGGAGCATAAAAAGTCATGTACAGTATCTCATAGTGTTTCATAAAACTGAAGATGTTAATTGTCTGCTTGTGAATGAAGGACTCTTTTATTTTTTGGTATCATGTACCTATATTTTAATAGGCATGTATTTTGGTAAGAATTTTTGGGTTTATTGATATACAGAATACTGTAAATGGAATGTTTAAATCCTGTATGCTGTGCTTTTTATCTAAGTTCACTGCTTCCTTCTTCCATATGGGAAACAAAGCATTTTCAAATGAAAAAAGAATGTCCTTTTTCAAGGTCTTATCATGAGTGCTGGGTTATGTACTCTTCCCATAACTGTGGGTAAAAATGCAGTTTCAAAGAACTGGTACATTCAGTTGCTGGGAGTCAGGTGTGTGTTAGTGTTTCTTGAGCATATTCCACCTCTGTATGAGAGTTAAAAGGAGCATCTGACTGCATTTTGGTTGGAAAAAGAAAAAAAATCCATCCAAGTATCACCTTTCTAACATGAAAAAAAACCAAAAACCAAAACCAATCAACCACAAAAACCAAACCAAACCAAACCAAAAAAAACACAAACCAAACCCACCCCCCAAAAAAACCCCCCACCCCAAACCAAACAAAAAAAGAACCCAGACCAAACTGGAAATAAAACAAACAAAAAAAAGAAAACCCAAAACTTTTTTGAAAAGCACCCCAGTGCTTTTTCCTCTGAATTCAAAATAAAACCCCAGCCAAACCCATAGTGAAATGAATACACAGGTCAGGGCTGTTATCTTTAATTTCTCTGGAACAGTGGAAAATAAACCTAGGGGTAAAAAATAAAAAAAAATATTGAACTTCACTCTGTCTACCACCTGCATCACCTGAAAGAAGTTGGTACAGACAATTTGTTTTTGATAGTGAAATTGTACAGCAAACAACTACACATCCATGAAGGAGAACACCCATCTGAGCAGTTATGTGTTGAAATCCTAGATGTTCCCAAAGAACTAAAAAAATAAAGAGATCTATAAAAATAGAATATAACACTGTAGATTTCTACATTCCTGTTGCATAACACTTCAAAGTTAATTTCAGTCCAGCTAAACTGCTGCAGAGACATTTTATACATCCTCAAAATACTGAAAGGGGCAAAGAAAATGCATAAAATGCTGTCCAGAAATTGGATGTGTCCAATATCTTGGTAATGATTAGGGTGCCCTACTTCATCACAGGACATCAGACTCCAACGATTTCATCTGAATAACATGATTTAAATGAAACTAGAATTACATATGGCTTTTCATTTGTATTGTTCAATTGTTAACTCATGAAAGACCATCACTATAATTAGATGAATTAACTGACCCTGAATCAGTACTACAGGAGCCTGTTTTGATACTTGAAGAAGAAAAGGTTTATTTTGTCCTCCTACTGGGCTTTCCTCTCCTATACTCTACAATTAAAGTTATGATACTGGGCTAATGAGGAGACCTGGAAGGACCTCATTCTCTACATTTCATGTAGCTGAATATTATCTGCCATATAACTTTGCCAGCTCATAAGCAGCGTTTGGAACGATGTGGATTCCTTTTTTGGCTTGGCTCATACATAATAGATGGAGATGAAGTCTGTGCCGTGGAGGACACCGAAAGTAGCTGCAGAATGTAGAGCACTAACTGCTGACAGGCTTTTGGTCAACAAAGCCCAATATAACAAACAAGGACCATTAGGGTTTTTAGTTCTGTGTCAGATGGTTAAAATACAGAAACTTTAAAAAGCATTCCTTGTCATATTTTAAGGCTATGACAGACCAACATGCAGTGCCCTCCCCCTGTAATGGCTATCTGAGACTGCAAGCAGGACTGAATAAGATAAAGCTATTTAATCCTGTTTTTTGACTTCTTCAGATATATAAGTAGCATAATAAAAACCTGCCACTATCTGAATTTTACCTAATAATATCTCTTAATAAAAGCAATTATATTCCTGAGTCATTTCATCTTCAAACATTAACTTTTATTAGCCTGTATGTAGCCAACAAAAGCATTAATCAAATGTAATTTAAGCAAACTGGGGTCTCTTTCCAGTTATATGATATATAACTGGAACTCATGGCAATTTATTACACAGGATATATAAAAAATGATGTGTTTTCATGCACATGAACAATATCCTGTTAGTCACATCACCATAGCAAGTCCATGCACTTTCCCATTCCACTTGCTTTTGCTCCAAAAAGTTGGTAGTTCTTTCATATATCCCTGCCCCAGTTTTTTCCATGTTCCCCAAAACATATCCCAATGTCCACATCTCCCTCTTTTTTCCCCTAACTAGAACTAGACCAGCAGCAGTGTCTCCAATGGCTATGGGAGACCCTGTTGACTGGTTTGAGTAGCTAACTGATCAGAAGGGTGGGATTTTATGTCCTTTTGGACTCATTTTATCTTGGCACAAATGTCTCTATAAAGTTCAGAGTGGTGGGGTGCCCACAGACTACTGGCCTTGGTGGTCAGACCAGTCTTGTACTTGTGGAAAAGCAGTCCATAAAGTTATCTAATGAGATCACTTGAAAATTTATTTCCTGGATTGCTGTGTAATGCCACTGAGTTTGTTAGGTAGCTATCCCGGGTGGGCTGAGAAGAGTTGTATGATGGGAATGTTTGCAATGTGCTTCAAAAGAAGAGATGCAGCATCAGTGAGCAGCACAAACACAGTGAGCATTCTCAGAGCCAAAATTCCACCGTGTCTGAGGCAGGTAGAACACTGCCCACTGAGCCTGTCCTGTCTGTTACACCACAGAAACACATTCAGTAGGCATTGATAACTTGGGCTTGGCCTGCTAGTTCATTAGTTCACATTCAGTAATAGAAAATCTATTGCCCATGGCAAAGAAAAATAAATGTTACATTATAGAAGATCTATAGCCATGTAGCTGGCTTGATTTTATGAACCCTTACTACCTTGCAGCAAGTGACTCAAACTCAGCATGCTACACTGCATTACTTGAAGTAAGATATTCCTCTGTTTGCTGCCCAGGAACCTACACAAGACCCTTGTAACTTCTTTGAGTGTCTGTTTTCCAATCAATTGTCACCACTGCTGATATGCATTTTATATAACGAATTGAGGATGTGTTGGAGAAAGACATAGCAGAAAAAAACATTATAGTGGTTTTTTTACAAGCAGTGAGAAGAAAAAATTAGTCACTATTTACTCTTGAATCTTTATGTCTAGCACTTCTAAAACCATGAGTACGCTTTCATCTGTATCTGCACCCACCTGTCTCACTATTTTTTAAAATAATACTGACCTTTTTATCTCATGTGCCTTTTCTGCTAGAGTAACACTAACAACACTGGACATTAATTTTTTAGCTAAACTTTTCTGCAAAGAATTTTTTTTCTACTGATACAACAAAGGCAAACTTTCATACACAGACAAACTTTGACTTTAATTGTTTCATTATGTGGAAACATAAGTAAAACCATATACTTTTAGAATATGAGAGAAATACAACCTAACATTTCCCTAGTGAAGACATGATAAAGTATCTAGCACTTTTCTTAAAATATATAAATTGAGAGCCTGTGAAATTTTTTCTTGTGATGCCTCTGTTTCTGTGTGCTTGTGCATTTTAACTATTGAGGATATATAATTATAATGTATTATAGGCTATATTACACAGTCAATGGACAGAAATGGTAAGCTGTAGTCTAGTAAATGTCCATTAAAAAACATACTACTACCATCTGAACCAAATTTGAACAGTTTACTGAGACAAGTATGAAGAAAAAAAACAAACTATCTGGAGATACATGTGGCTCTGCTGCAGATATGGTACCCGAAAAGCAATATTCACTTATAAGAGAAATATATGTAACAAACACCCACTAGACAGAGGTAAACATGTTTTTAAAGACTTTGGTCTTTAATAAACTGGAAACAATCACCAAAATTTTTTTTTTCCACGAACAATCCCACCTTACACGTCTTCATTTTTATTTAACTATAGAAAGGTTTTTCAAAAAATTCTGAAACATCTCTCTTTTTTATGTGGTGTTTTCAGGACAGTACAACAAGTAACATGCCAAAGCAAAGCTTTTCAGGAACTTTAATAAATCTGCAAAAAATATAAACAATAAAAATGCTACCATGGAGAATACTAGGGATGATTATCTATACTTCACCTTCATGATATATTATTACACTATCTTAGCTATAACATTTTATTAAGTCAACTCCAGGGTAGTCCAGATGTCTTATAAATGGGGAATATTTTTCTCTGAAGTGAAGCTGGTCTTTTTCCTAAGGATTAATCATTGAAATGGTCCATAGAGAATGAAATAGCAGATTCACACCAAACTGGCATTTTTAAAAACAGAGATTAAGAAACCGTACCTAAAGAAGCTTTAAAGAAAATGTAAAATTTAGACGTAAAATTTTAATAGTCTAGACTTTATCGGCAATTTGCTTGCAAGAAATATATAAAATTTCTTGAAAGAAAAAACTGCTGCTTCATGAACTATCTTTCATGGAATATAACTATGAAAATATTTAAATTTTGTCACTGATTTAGAATGTTAACCTGTATAGAACTATAGACTGTTTCATCATCAGAACAAGAACTTATTTGCTCTCTCCTTTCCCCATAGATGACTCAGTAACCCCTCTCACTGACATAGCCTGCTCAGAAGTCTGAAGCAGTGCTGCTAGTTTTTTAATGGATTAGATGTTGACCCTGGGGAAAACTGATCAATTCGCACTCTTTAAATCAAATCAGGATCAAAGCAATTTAATGATTTATTAATGACAAGTAATTAATCAGCAAACACTATGCTCAGGATCAGCACCAGAAACACAACAAAACACACAATATTAGACACATGCATACATACCTTCAGATTTCTATTTCCATTCATATCTCATTCCAAGAAGTTCCACCCCAACCCATCTGACCCCCATGAGGTTTCCCCCACCTGTGGGGGTCAGAAGATCACCCATGCCCCAGGAGTGGGTCCTGTTTGTGCACACCCCTTTTGTGGGACAAGCGGGTGCCCCGATCTTTTGTTGCCCTCTGTTGTACTCTTCACCCACTGATCCAGGTCCTGGTGAGAAAACACTATACTCTGGTGAGGTTGCTGACCTGTTACCCCTGTAGCAAGGTATTTTGTGCTGTGTCAGAAATCTCTCTGCAATCCTCTGCTTGCTGTTTAATTTTGCTGATGGTTGCCTTCCACATTAGTGTCATCACTGTGGGGCAAAGACCCTTTTGGGCAGTTTTGAGTGCCCCCAATCTCTCACAGACAAACACACAGAGCTTATTCCCACTTTCTCATTTTAGCATCTGTGGTTGTGTTGTTTCTGTCAAGGGACAGGAATGTGATCATCATCACGATATTTGAATCAAAGTCTGAGAGAGAGCATTTCCAGCTACAGTTGGGAAAACAGAGGTGTATCAAATACAGCAGTCCCAATAGGCATTCAGTAAAAAGTGATTTAACTGCAGGCTGTTTGCATCTCTATACTGCCACCTCGCAGGGCATCTAAAAACAGGTCTTAAGGCAAAAAAAGAGAAGGCAGCCTGGAAGGATCTTAACACAGTGGAGTACAAGTGATTTGCAAGTCCTTGCTGCGCTACAATGAGGTCAAGAGAAAATGTAGAGGCCATAAAGAACAGCAATGGTATAATAAAGTGATGTAATGATTAGCTTTTGGCTACCTATCACCTAAAGTGAATCTCAAGTTCCATATGCCCAGGAGCTTTCTCCAAGGGTCCAGGCAGAGAACTGATCTACTCCAACAAGAGACTGTTACTAACCCAGACTGCAGCACAACTCTAACATTAGTGCATTTCAGAACAGAAGCCAAAGTAATGCCTTTACTGAGCTGACAGGATCCAGCTATCAAGAAAACACTTGGCTAAAATATGAATGGGAAGGCAGTGGAAGGAAGAATCACAGCCAACATATAATAGAAGTAGCAAATCCCTAGAAAGATTGAAATCACTGAAGGCCACAAAAATCAGGGAGGCGGCTATTCACTGTTGATGGGTGCGACCTGACCAAGGGTTAGGTGAAAATGAGAATAGGGGAGGTCTTGCATAATACCTATGCATTAGGTAAGTAATGGTTTCCATGGCAAGTGTAGAACTAATGCAAGGTTTATTAGAGGCCTCCTGTCCTCCCTTTCTCATTCCTTCCCTCTCTCTTTCTTTCTTCCTACCTTTTCCTCAGTATATTTATGGTATTGCCTTAAAATCTAAAGAATTTTTGCTTTGGACAATGAGGCAATTACACAATTACAGTATCATAATGCACATAGACCCCATCTAAGATAAACCTAGGCTGAATCATTCTAAAATTGAAAACTGAAGCCAAAACTATTAGAAAAATGTACTTTTTCATTCTTTGCATGTGAATCTAAGATGCCTGTTGGCTGGTTAAGCAAGAAACAGACTGTGAACATTGTCTTTTACATATGGTGATTTCTGATCTACATTCACCTACAGCTTTGCACTAACTTATCCAGTATCTACAAGTCCATCTAATTTGAATTGAAGGATGCAGTTGCTTTTCTGTTTCCAGCAGCTTGAGCAAATTATCTTAGATCCTCACAGTTCATACTCACCTTGCTACATAAATCTTCACTAGAATTTTAGTTTTCCATGTTGGAAAATAACTACTTTTGAGATATCAAAATGCACATAATTCATTGAGAAAATTCTAGAAAATATTTGATGAATATAGGCTTCTATATGTCAGAAATGCTTCTAAAGGAATTTCTTTGGATAGATTTATAGACCAGATTGGTAGGTAGTTATTTCCTGGAGAAAATGAGAACAAGTGTTGACTAACCTACTTAAAGACTAAAACTGATCCCACATTTCAGGTCCTCAGAGACTGACAACGTGCAGAAATAGAACAGAAATTACCTGTTTATTTGTCTGAAATTTCCCTGCTAATTCATATTACAGAGCAACTTTAGCTTTCAGTTACAAGGACAATACTAAAAATAATATCAATGTTATTATTAAATTTTATTCTAATTTTTTAATTTCCTTAAGTGTTGTTGGGGAATAGTGATGATTTTGAATTAGTGAAATGGGAAAAATCTAGAAAGATCTGGCATTTTAATGAAACCACTCACAGCTATAAATCTAGTGCTCTTATGCTTTATACAATAAATACAGCTATCCACACATACTGTGATACTTAAGGGTCTGTCATAATTTCCATTGTAAATCCAGTTTTTCAAGGATTAAAAGTCAGCTGTGAAAATTTTCTTGTTCCTAAGATTTGGCATTGAAGATTCATCTCATGAATGGATTTCTTTAGTGTCAGAGACCTTGTGCAGCCTGATAGCCTTAATCAACTTTTAACATCATGTTTGAAGTCTAATAAGGAAACAAAAATCTTGAAAAATTAAATTTCACCCTCTAAATGGTTTTCTGAGTGTGTTTGTGAGGAATGCAAACAGGAAGACTGAGAATCAATCATATTGTTACTGTAGCAGCATCTAGTAGCTTGGGAAATAGACCAATATACGAAAACAACATTTGGATACTTGATTTTTAACCTTGGTCTCAGTATTTTTCCTTTGGTTTATTATTTCTATCTTATGTTTCTCTTGTGCTCTCTAACCCAGATCATCAGATTCAGAAATGATCCAGAAATAGAAACAGTAGGTTTTACTCATTCTAAATTAGGTATTCAAACATTAGGCATCAAAGTTTAAACTAAGTCTCCACATTTGTCAATGGACAGACTCAAAGCCAGAAAAAATTCTTAAAATATTGATATTTAGGACAGGTTACTGCAATTGACTTATTCAAATGTGCTGTTCTAAACAGGGTCAAAATAAAGCAAGGACTCTACTCTGAGCACTTTAGCACTACTTTTCAATTATTTGAAATTATGAAATTATTAAAAAACTCAGTTTATATGTTATCCCCCGATTCATATATCAGAGTGTTGGTGTTTTCTTTACTTGCCATCTTTTGGAAGCATTCAACAATCATATTTTACTGAATTTTTTTTTTTTTAATTGACAATAAATTATGCATCAAGCCTGCAGTTTTGTGATGCTGATTTCTCTGCTGTATAAAATGATCTGAATTATCTGCAAAATTCTTGATCGAATTGACGTTGTCAGCACATGTTTAATGATTTACTTAACCTGCAGTTCTCATGGAAATCAACTATTTCCTGGAAATATTTTGTCAAGAAAGGCTTGGCTGGAGGCAGCTGTTTTTATAGAGCAGCATCCATCAGTACTCACCTAGCAGACCCAGGAATATTATAATTCTCACAAAGTCTGTTTCAAGCTGAAATTTGAGCCTTGGCCTCCTGAATCCCAGGGACAGCCCAGACCAAGGACGACTGGACGTAGTGGACAACAAACAAAAACATTTGACAGGTCTCATTTCATCACGGGGATGAAGTAGAAGCCCTATTAGATCTCAAAACTTTCCAGTTAACCTTCATGAGATCTTTTTCTTTATGTTTGGCACTCATCACCCAATTCAATTTGTGAAAGTATATCCAAGATAGCACATTATAAAATAATAAAAATAATAATAATTTAAATAGTATTTGTGAAGGATTATTTGATTTGAACTTCAGGGAAAAGAAAACCAAAAATATATAGCTAAAATACGTTCATGAAATGCTATATGTAGATATGTATGGACATACATATGCATATTCATTTAGATATAAACCCCTGTTTATATATGTTTACACACATATATTTGACAATTTTTTTCACTTCTGTAGTGTCTAGGACCATAAGAAAAATTCAATTAAGAAGCTTATTCTTCTGGTATTTTAAGTAACCTTTTCAGAGGTCTACTGTTATACCTATGTGTGAGTTGGGGAGAGGGAGAGGAAGAGGTTGGGGAGGATGATTGACTGCTTTGGAAGGATTTCCATTGGACTACACCCTAAATCATAAAGTAAATGATTTCTTAATTGAACTAAATAGTCCTTTCTTATGTGGGCAGTCTGCAAGACTTTCATAGAGCATTATGTATTAATTTATTTGGGAATTTTTCTGGAGTAAAATACTAAATGTAAGGAAACTGGAGAAGAAATGAGGAATAAGGGTGTTTAATCCAGGTCTGAGGAGTTGTCTGCACTGATGTTTTATCACAGCTTAATGAAAGAGTCAAAGTAGCAGCTCTGCGAAATGGAGTCACAAGACCATATCTGACCATTGTCTAAATGGCCAACACTGAAACTTGTTTTGGAAGCATCTGAAATATGTCTACTTGCCTCACACTGGTAACTGCTTATGGTTTTCCTCCTAAGTGTTTAGAAAAGAAATTACAATAATGATATTTAGAAAGCTATAAATGCATATAGTAGGTTTTGTGTCAAAGCAAAGGCTCTTTCTAGGCACTGAAAATTTTACTCCTAATATATAGTGATAAAGAGTAAGGTTCAGATAAGCTACCAGCTATAGATAACAAAAATGGATGTACTACAGCCATTCTTGGCTGTGGTTTTCCTGAGTGCCTGTGATGAACATCTGTGATGTTCATAAGAACATTCTTCACACCTGTATCTCCTCTGAAATCTATGTAGGGCTTTTTCTTCATTTAGGGGACAGATAGGCATTTTTTCCCATCTTTTCTGGAGTAAAGAGATACATTGGAAGTTCAAAATGCTAACCAATCTTGTTCATCACAGGAGGTAAGCACAAAAACATTGGTGTTTTCTGTCTTCATATTCTTAGCATAGTCACACAGCCTCAAATTACAGAAATTCATTAATTAAAATACGAGAATATCACAGAGGTACTTTCAGTGTTGTTTAACTTCTCACAGGTAAAAAAAAAAAACCAGAAATAAAACCCCTATGTTTTGAGGAGAGAACAGGTACTTAGAGTTTTTATGTTTATATACAGAAAGTCCTTAAAATCATACTTAAACAAAGTTGTCTCAATCCTTTTCAGATTATATAAGTAGGAAGAAAACATACTTCTACTACAAAACCAGGTTGTGACTGTTTTTTGGATACTCAGAATTGGTCCAAGCTATAAACTTGGTATAAACACAGACTTTCATGAAGAAATCAGCTCATCACATTAGTTTTCTTGCTTCATATATGAAATAAAAAGTGATTTGGTATGTATGCAAACAGTGAAAAAAACTGCAGTGAAAACTTTCCACTTTTCAGAGCTTCAGTATATATCACGGTTTTAGTGAGAGAGGTAGAAGGAATCGATTCTGTAGGGACATCAGGGCAAAAATGCTGTCGCTCTTCTCTTACATTTTTCTCTCAACTCCCAAACAGTGGTAGAGAAATTAAACTTATTCTTTTCTGAATCATGTTAGTATTACTGTCTCTAAGAACTGGTAGGAAAAAGGTGTGGTGATGGAAAGCCTCCAGGGTCAAAGGTATGACCACATTGCAAAAGAAAGAGGACATCTCCTGTGAGGGAGTGACAGGATGTCCACCCTCTGTATTATGACAGATTTCTTGCATCCCCATGGGGTAAAATATCTCACTTGAGCTCCTGCCAGAGTAGTGCCCATGGCCCAGTCCTTATGAGAGATTTTGACAACAAACAACCATCTGTCCTGGAGCTTATGTGTTATACTGCATAGCCAGGATATTAGATTACCATTCAGTTATTTGTTTCCAAGTAGACATCCTGTCTAAATATATTTCTTTTTAAAATTTTCAGGAAAGGATAAAGGAACTCAAAATATCAAGCCTGTAATACTAATGAATTGTGTATATTCATGTGCCTACAACAGAGCCTTCATTCCAATGTGCTATAATAGCTCTTTTCTTTAATACTAGTTTTATTTCAGAATTTCTTCTTGTTTCAAGAATTTTTTTGGGGAAACACCTGAGTTCTCTAGTTTCAGAATTGTTATACTGATTGAATAAATGAGGGACTTTGTGTTGCTCTTAAAGTGGCTATCACAAACTGTCATCTTATTTTACATGATAATAGGATGATTAACAAAATTTATTGCTTTCCAGATTTAACAGAATATAGGTAAGACAAGGAATGCATACTTGAGACCTATAGCTACTCAGAAAGTATCAACTAGGGTAGATAGTGGAACTGTCTGACAAGGAAACCCATTAAAACTGTAGTATTAATTATTATTAAACTATTTCAAAATTTACCCATTTAAACCAGCATTACAGACTTGCAAAGGATTTATTAATTATTTTAATTGCTTAATTTATTTAACTGAAAAATTACACTGGTTAAATTATATAAATAAAAATATATTTTATTTTTAATAAATAAATAAATAAATAAATAAAAATAAAAGTAGGATTCATTCCTTCTAAAGCTTTCTCAAATGCACTGCAATTAGTAATTCACCTGTGAGAGATATAGTAAAGATCTGCATGCCCAAGTAGGGAGTTTCCCATCTATGACTTCAAAGAGAAAATTTTGTCTTCTTGTGTTGCTTCTATTATTCTCTGTTCTACAGAGGCTACTGCAGTTCTGGTACTGCATAATCATATTTCTCTCCTCTCCTAACAGGGCTCTTTCACTCCTTCTTAGTATCTTGGCAAGGCCGTCTCGTCACTGTTTCCCTCTTCCCCATGCCATCTCTTTTCTTGAGGAGTTCCTTCATAGCTCCCAAAATATTCTTTTCATTAAGGATGCTTTCAGGGAGCAAAGGCACAGCTCTGATCAAATCAAAGGCTCTGGGGTAATCAGGCAGCCAGGGAATCCCTGGTGATTGTAGAAATGAAGTAAAGCAGTTCCCCTGTGCTTGCAGAGGTAAAGCCACAAACAAAACTCTTGCTGTGGACTATATGGATATATGTTATAGCATCTGTTATTAACATATATGATCCTTAATTTCCTGGGGAAAAAAACGTTATATATACAGGTGAAGAACACCATGCAGCACAATATGCAGACAAACAACTACACACACTTGAAAACCTCGGGATAAAAAGGCAATGTTTGACAAAACAAAACCACAGTAAATATTCCCAAAGGGACCCGGCACTGCCAGAGGGCTCGAGACATTGCAAGAAAACGGACAAATGCACACAGAATTAAAAAAAAATAAAGCGTAATAAGATTGAGCATAATATCCTCAGAGAGCTATTTTGCTGTGCATGTAGGAAAACTAGGAGAAAATATTCTGCCCCATAAAAGTGGCAGTTCAGAATCTTGATCACAAAAATAAAGGGCTGAACTTTATTCAAAAAGGTGAGTTTGGAACTACTCCTATGTAAATCTGTATTCAGAGACACAGAATGCCAGAAGAACAAGATCAGAAATACCTTAAGATGTACTTCTTCAAACTGCCTGTCATTATGGTGATGCCACAACCTTTCTAATGTCTGGCTGACCTCTGCTGACATTCTGGACAAGATGCAGTGTTAAGCCACCACTCCTTGTTCTATCTCCAATGGATAAAAAGACAGTTCCCTCCCTCTGAAGATAATCTCCTTTTAATTCAGCTTGCTTATATTGAAGTAGACAGGCTAGATAGATTAAAGCAATATATTTAACAGGAGTGGGTGAAGGGCTATAACTGTATCTTTTCCATATGCTAGCTATGCTAAAGAAAGAATTTTGCACATTAGAGAGTACAAAGTCATTGCACACACAACTGTTACCAACAATCAGCATTTCTCTGTACCTCTCCTAACTATCACTGTTCTCTACTGTAGCAAAAGTAAAAGTAAAGCTGAGATTTCGGTTGTTGTGAGAAAATGTTCTGGCAGCAACTGCTGTTATTCCACTAATTCTGTGTAAAAAGGTAGTCACGATCACTATGACACCAAAAATTATACTAGAGAACATGTTTTGAAAAATGTTACATAGAAAAGAGGCCATCCAACTAATTTTAGATCATTATGGAATACATAATTAAGAGGCTTTTCCATATGATAAAAGCTCATCATTCTGGCATTCAGCTGTTGGAATCATTGCTAGAATGTTACTTAACCCATATTTTAGAACAGAATTTCTCAGTAATAAGTACTTCCTTCTTCCTGAGTCTCCTTTTTCGATATGAAAGAGGAATATTCAAAGCACAGATAATAGAATATAATAAAAGTGATTCCCTAGTTTTTAGAGGTCAATTTGCTTTGCAGTGCATTGGAAATGATTAATAGAAAGAAGAACACAATGGCAATGTGGCATTAAATTAGGCCATTTGTCCAAACATGGCCATTTCACTGATTGTTAGATACATAACTACTTTGTACAAATTTCTCTAGCAGATGTTGAAAGCCAATATTTTAAAAAAAAGGAAGAGAAAGAATGAAATTGAAAGAATTCTACAAAATTTTCTTCTCACTTAAGATTATTTCATTAATTGTGTTTTCATACAACAAAAGGAACACTCCTACAACCACTATTCAACTAATGACATTTTGGTCGCTCAGTACCTAACTCTGTGCAGGAATTTACAGGAATATTCATATGTTCCCTCCTGCTTCTGTGATTGTGCAATTAAACTGAAATTAAATTTTCCAAAGAGTCCAGCTTTGCAACCTGGCCCTGTAGAGAATTTGGACATGTATTTGAGCTAGTCCCCAAGACATAAGGTATGGATTAAGACTGTTTCTAGATCAAGAGCAGTCTTAAAACACAAGCTCCGCGGAAAATTTATAAGTGACTCAGAATGATTATTCCCAGGGCTGCACACAAGGTGTACTTCTTAGAGAACAAGATGCATACTCTCAGGAAAAAAGGCTCAGAACAACAACAGTGAATACTTGTGCTTGGAGCACTTATGGTGTTACATCACCAGGTTGTAGGTGACAATCTAGAAGAGCCCCATCTATCCATTGATGAAGTGACATGACCAAAACTTTTTAATTACAACCTTCAGACAACTACAACTTTTCATGGCAGAACTAGGATACTGCCTGCCACAAGGCAGATTTTTTTGGTAAGAAACCCCTTTTCCAGCCTTTTACAAGAGCTAATTGAACCTGTCCTGACATGTCTCAGAAATCCACTAGGATCTCTACACCTCTTATGTCAAACTGAAGAAGGCACAGTGCTGACATAATTGAGGTGACTCCAAAAGTTATTTTCCACATCTCTTTTTTCCTGATTGTTCACATGACCCGAGACAAAAGCATGAGAATCTGAATACTTATCATCTCAGTAATCCACTGTTCTTCCTACCTTTAAAACTCCCACTCAGCCTCAGTCCAAAACCAAACCTAGAGCCGGAAAGATTATTCTCTATAGCTGAAGGAATTCAGGAGAGGAATTTGATTCCTGGCCATCTACTCTTTCACAATTAGGATGACTGACAGTAGTTTTTTAAGCCTGAAGCACAGATCTAATATATAACTCAGAATCTGAAACAGCATGCTTTAAACATGCTATTTATTTACATTTAATCCAAATGAAACCACTAAGCACTCATGAAACTTCACACTAAGTAACACTCCACTTGCTGAGCCACAACTCTACAATTTTGAAGGCCTTAACAAAATGTTTCTTGAATATGTCACCCTGTTTTCAACCTCCTGATGTATCTGAAACTCATTTTCAAAAGCCTTAATTTTTTATCACACTTTTGTCTTTGAACCAGAGACCTAGTTACCCAGGACATGGAGAAGGATGAGGTACTCAATGACTTTTTTGCCTCAATCTTCACCAGCAAGTACTCCAGCGGCACCATGCAAGTTGCAGAAGGCAGAAGCAGGGACTGGGAAAATGAAGTACTGCACACTGTAGGATAAGATCAGGTTCAAGACCTTTTAAGGAACCTGCAGGTGGACAGCTAAATGGGACTCGCTGATATGCATCCTCAGGTCCCAGGGGAACTTGCAGATGAAGGGGATAAGCCACTAGAGAATATTTCAGAATATTTGAGAATTCACAACAGTCCACTGAGGTCCATAGTGATGAAAAATGGGAAACTTCCCCATTTGTGGAGGAACTACAAGCCAGTCATTCTTAACTCTGTGCCCAGAGAGATCATGGACCAGATCCTAATGGAAATTTTATTAAGGCACATGAAAGTAAAGAGGTGGTTGGTGACAGACAATAAGGCTTCATTAAGGGTAAATCATGCCTGAAAAATCTGGTGGTCTTCTGTGACAGGCTTAGAACTTTGATGGCTAAGACAACAACTGACAAAATTTTGCTGGATTTGGGCAAAGCATTTAATAGCATTCAACACAGCATTCTTGTCTGTAAACTGGAGAGATATGGATTTTATGGATGGACCCCACCTGGACTGCTGTGTTCAGTTCTGGGGCATACAGACATAAGCAGGACATGGACCTGTTGGAGGGAGTCCAGAGGAGAGCCACAAAGGTGATCAGAGGACAAGGGGGGAAAGCTTCAAACTGAAAGATGGTAGATTTAGATCAGATATGAAGAAGAAATTCATTATTGTGAGGGTGGTGAGGCACTGAAAGGTTGCCCAGAGACGCTGTGGATGCCTCCTGCCTGGAAGTGTTTAAGGGCAGGTTGGATGGGACTCTGTGTAACCTGGTCTAGTGGAGGGTGTTCCTGGCCTGTGTAGGGGAGTCAGAACTAGATGATCTATAAGGTCCTTTCCAAACCAAACCATTCTATGATTCTATGAATCTAATCATTTGGATGACAAGTGAAATGACCCAAAGAGGGAATCTCTACCAATTTTTTGTTACTTTTGTCCTATCTGTGATGCAAAGATTTTCAAACAAGCAATCTGAATCTTATTGTCTAATAATTATTCCATTTTCTGTGAGAAACAATCATCATTCTGAACATCATGCTTATAGGAAAATGGCTTATAGTGTCTGAATTTGCAAGAAAAATATTTGTTTTCAGCCCAGCTACAGTAGTGTAACATCTGTGCTGAGAAAGCTGGTTCTAATATACCCTGTCTTAGTCTTTTTAGAATCATAGTCATTATATCTCGATTTGATTGCCAAGGAGACAGAAGCAGGATAATGAATTAGCTAAAGCATCAAAATCAGCAGCCAGTGAGAATATTCACACCATCATGATGGTCTTCCCCTGTGCTTGGTGCAGAAGTCAAAATATATCTGACCTACATTAATAGCTGTACATTAATTTGACTAAATATGATCACAGAGAGAGTCATTCACACACAGCATAAGTAATTGTCTTTTAAGGGAAATACCTTTCATTGTGCTACTCAGTCTTCTGTCCTGTGTCCTTGCAATGACCATGGTACAGAGTTGCCAACTGTTTTATCTGGTCGCAGTCTAATACCACTGTATTCAAAATAGCTTTTAGAAATAACAGCAGAACTAGTACTATAATAACATCACAATACAATATCTACTTGGACAATGTGGTTGCTAGTCCTTATATTCCTATTTGCATGTAGATTTATACCTGTAGTAAATTAATTTAGCAAGTTTGCTCTAACTTAGGCAAGTGCACACACACTTTTTTTTAGTGAAATGTCCTTTTCTTTCCCTATGTACCCCATACTTATTGAGTTTCTGATTTTAAGAATAACACAAAACCTTTATAGAAATTCGTGTTAACTGGTAAGACAGTCTTCACTAAAGACTTAGTATACACATTTCGTTCAGTATGTTCTGAGGACCAAATTTCATTATATCTTTACATTCAAGTCAAGAGGAACCTTTTATTATAGAATATTTTTCTGTTTCTGCCAAGAGGTATACATTTAGCAGGAATTTAAAGCATGTGTTTAAGGGGTTAGCTGGAAAGGAATCATCTGAAGAATCCATTGGTCCATTTGTGGTCAATTATTTCTTAGTCTAGCTGCCAGCTGGCTCTGTTGTGATTCTCTGAACAATGAGACTTCTCCCAAGGAGGGAAGGGTTGAAAGACAATTCATCATCTGACAGTTGCAGTAAAATTGACATATTGAAGTAAACTATACCAAATATAAATAATTTAAGTACACAAGTGTTACTGTATTAGCTAGTTCACATGTTAAACTGTGTACTTTTTTTCTTATAAAACCATTAAGATATTAGTTACTTTGATTTTATGGTTGCCACTACCTATGTCTAATTATGAATTCCTTTCTGATGAGCATTTATTGATATCGGATTTTTAGGCAATGGTAAATACTTGGAAAATTTGAACTTAAATGTTAAGCAACATTATGTGGCTTAGGAGTTGGAAAAAATAAGAGTATTTTTATATTTTAAGAAATCTCTTGCCCTTTTTTTGCAGCTTCACCTTTCAAAAATTTCTCACTCCACTTTAAGAATTCAATATCGATTTTATTTATTCATTTATTTCTGATGAATTATTATTTCCAGATTAAGTTTTCTACTCTTTATTCTCATCCCAAAAGAAATTTTTGCTTGGTAAATCTAAGAAAACTCTTCAAATATAACAGGTAGAGAACAAGTTGAAAAGATACTTATTTTTTCTGTAAATTCAAACTCTGAAACTAGATTGCTTATTAGGGTTATTTCTTCAGTTGCTTAAATAAAATTAACTGCTCTGACAGTTTGCTAGACAGCATGAAATTTTGGAAATTAAGTGAAATAGTAAAACGCAGTGAAATAAATAATTTTCCAGCACTTAAAATACATCATGATCACTAACTTTTAGAGTAATGGCAATCTTTAATTAAGTTTCTGCTCCCTTCCACAGATTTCCTATGGAATAAACAACTCTGTGAGGATAGACAAATAGGGGCAGAAATCCAGAGGAAATAAGTCATGCCTTTGCTAAAGTAAAATTTCTTTCCCTAGGCATGGCACAGAGCCATATTAACGGGCTGAGTTCTTTTGTTTTCTAAGAGCTACTTTCCTCATTGACAAATTTGGGTTTTTTCTCTCTCTCTCTTTTTTTTCCTTTAAGTGCTAGGGTTAGTTAGTTATTTTATTCCCAATTACAGGAGCTTCATGTTAAGGACATTACTCAGCTGTTTGTATTTCCATCAGCATCTGTTTCCTTTACAATCTAAATGAGAGTTGTCCAAGAGCAGAGGAGATATATAGCCTCAGCTTATCAAGTGTTACATAATTCCAGAGTTTCATTCACTTCAGTGCATGTAGGCTGATCTGGCAACAAAGGTAAGAGCACAAGAAGCTCCCTAGTTTTGAAACACTAGCTGTCATTTGGCATTTGACATATGTTTTAACTTCAATAAAGAGAACATAGAATTCTGTGGATATATGATTTCTTTTAACATAAAATTCAACATTGCTATAAATACATATATATCAGATAAAAAAAATAAAAATTTTGTTTCCCAAACAGGACCTCAGTGACATAAAAGACCTTTTAGGGTGATAAATTCATTTTCTTTATAGAGATTAAAATATGTCTTGAAAATGATCCTATAAAATCCCCAGTTATTCAATATTTGGATCATTTGTATCAGAACTAGAGATCATCTGTATAAATCTCATTGCTCCCCACTCCTTCCAGCTGCTGCTGTTGAAGGCACTCACAGATTCCCAGAGAAGCAACATATATTTGACTTTAGGACCCCTTGCTTCACAAGGCTCTTGTCAAATTAAAGACACTTGCCAAAGGAATTTACAGGGATATTAACTGAAATACTGGCCAGCCTTTCACAAGATAAAATACAGTGGAGAACACATTTTAATTAAACTTCTTGTACAGGAAGGTGTCTTCAGGCAGCAAAAGCTGGGTTCCCCCTTGCCTCTCTGGTTCTGATGATAAAATGCTGAATCCTGAGTGTACAAAAGGTTACTGAACTCCCATGCGTGTAACTGTGAAGGAATATTTTCCCATTCACTGACACAGCTTATATTTTCTCTGTGTTTGTTCTCAGTTTTAAAACCGTGCTGCTCAAATTTGCCCAGCAGACATGAAGCCAATCAAGATTATATTTTCTACCCGAATTTGCTGCTAGAGTGGGATGGGCAGGGGTAAGGAAAAACATACGTTTTTGCCACAGTCTAAAGAGCAAATTTTTCTCCTCAGTGACATTATTGGCCTAAGAGAAAAGACATATCTTCCCTTAACCCTCCCCTCACCAAACCCTTCTGCTATTATTGACTTGTACCCTTTAACACAGCCAATGTATAATATCAGTGCTCCTTTCATAAATATGCACAGATTTCATCTTTGAGCAAGCGATATTGATTGTAATGAAGTCCATAACACAATAGAAAGGAAGAGTATAAATATACTTAAATATTAATAAGCACAAATTACACTATTACTTTGTACTATCAATTGGAAAATCAGCAAACAAAGATATTATACAGTGTTATTTTCACATATGCTATTTTTCATAAACTTTAATGGTTAAACCCAGGAAATTTTAATCGAGTATATAGTCAGCTATTATGATGAAAGTTGAATATATGAACTATCTTTTAAATTATCTACTAAATATGAACCATTACCAGATAATTTATCAGGCTTTCTTTCTGAGGCATAGAGTAAGCTAAATCCTGTAAATCCTCATACACATATTGGTTATATGTATAAAACATCAAAAGTAATTTCAGTGAGAATTGCCCTGATAAAAACCAAATGGAGTTTGATGTCTCAAGATGAAAAACCTATTCTTTATGTAGTCTTTCTCTTTCATTGAGATGATTTGAAAAGTAAGATACTATGACTCAGGCCAGGAATGCAGATTTTCTTTCACCATTCATGCGGTGTAGACAGTTTAAAACTCAGAAGATGCTTGGAGCATACAACCTGAAACTCAACACCCACAAAACAAACGAATTTGACATTAAACTTGAAAAATATTTTAAATAATATGTTGGAATTCTAGGCACAGTAACTCCCTTGTCACATCAAAATTAAATCTGGGTTTGGGACACTACTGAGAAGGCACAAGAAGTATTTGCAAAAACTGACGGCACTGAAGTGTGAAAAATCAATTAAAACTTCCAGCCACCTCTGGATATAAATATTTTCCATGAAATAAAATGTTGCTAAAAAGCTCATATTATAATTAAATACTTTAAAAAGAATCCATTTTATTAAAAAACCAAAAAAGTTAGAAAATAAATTGAATAGACATAAAAGATTTTAATTACAGATTTAAATTGGATTAACTGGTCTTTAACTATCATACCCATAAATAATATTTTTTTAACTCATATTTTCCGCTTTATATTTATTTATTTATATCCTTCCTTATATAGCACATGTGCTCAGACCTGACCAGGCATCCTTAGATGAGTGAATACTCCATTTGATCTGTTGAGCTAAAAATGGGTGACTGACTGCTGCTGTGTAACCAAAGCCTCGACAGCTGAACATCACGAGATTTGCTGTACTGCTCTGCAGCTTCACACATAAAGCCATGGTGTGCTCTCATCACTCTTACCCTTCAGCTTTCCCTGTGTTTTGTGCTCTTACTACATCCTCCTTACAGTGGTGTATCAGCTTTGCTGCTTCACTGACTCATCTTTCTGCTGCATTTGGAACCTTCTTTAGTGAGGTGTAAGGAGTCTGAATAAATCCCTCAGGAATTCTTCAGTTCAGCAAAGCATCTTCTGGCAAAAGACAGTGGTCTCAGACATGCAGTAAGAGGGGACAAGGGGCTATCCAACTCTTCCAGTAATGAACTAGGTGGACTGTACTAAGGATACCAGTCAAGGTGAAGTGATGTTTGTCGACACTTCTACTTTTAATAGCTAGGTAATTGCCAATTTGCAAATCCCAAAACTCTGGGAGAGTTTTAACTTTGTTTTAACAGGAGAAAACTTACTATAACAACCAAACAAGCCAAATTAACTTTTTACTAGTAATGTCTAAATTACTCAGAGCAGTATTTTTATACTGACAGAGCTGCTGAGAGACCTAGCACTCATTCCCCAAAGCAGATTACAACACAAAAATTAGTATCTCACTGGACCAGACCAGAGGATTTAGAAATTTTAGTGTCATGTAGATGACCTTATGTATAGACTGTACTTACTGCATTTATGGAAG
The DNA here is from genome assembly GCF_000738735.6 of Corvus cornix cornix. NCBI lineage: Eukaryota > Metazoa > Chordata > Aves > Passeriformes > Corvidae > Corvus > Corvus cornix. Next base: position 82,351,026 of record NC_046332.1, read on the forward strand.
TATTGAAATAATCTTTCTAGTTTAAGAAGCAAATGCTGTAACAATGTGTCAAGATGAGTTTATACAAACCTGTCAGAAACTGGAAATATTAGTCTATAATGAACACCATACTGCTGAGCATTTTTTGCATTTTTCTGTTGTTTTTTTTTTTTTTTTTTTGCTTTGTTTTGTTTTTAAGCATGATAGATTTTAAAAAGTGCTAGTCGACTGTCTTTGATGCTGTCATTACACGCCCAGTTATGGTAGAAATCACAGTCAATAATGGTCCACAGAAAATGTTTGAAAGGGAAGTACAGCAAGTCATCAACTCATTAGTGAATCACACTCATTGTAAAAATGTCTTTAAACCTAAATTGTAAAAAAAAAATCTTAAGATATTTTAATACACTTTCAAATATTGGTTTTCCCATCCTTAGTATAACAATTATAGACAATACAATATAATTAATTGACTGAATTAAAGCCAGAAAATTTGACATGATATTCACTGGGAAAATGACTTACTTTGAATGGAGATTTTTCTTTTTTAAATAATTTATAAAGGGAATAAAATAAACAGCACACTTGGGAACATGCAGGCATGTGGATTAGTAGGCATGTTTGAACTTCAGTTCTATGAACTATTGATCTACTCTGATCAGTTTCTTGTTGTAACTCAAACTCAGAATGGCTTAACCTGACATCCCTGTACAAGTAAAATATTTATTTTTACTATAAGCAGAGAAGAATATGTTATTATTTCAAGTAAGCAACAGAAAGGGCAAGGTTAACTGATAAATAGTAGCCTGCAGCTGAGGTTATCCTGTCACTGCTAGAAAGCTGACACCAACTTAGCTCTAGCATTTCTAGATAGATGATTCCCGTCCTTTAGACTGATTGACCTTTTCTTGAAATCTATGTTCCAGTGAATCAGATACTACTATATACAAGGAGAACATGCCAGACTGTGCTGCAACCTACTGTCCCTGCTCATCTCTTGTCAGCTTTGCCTGTTAATTTGCTGCCACAGAGAGAAATATTTTCACCAAGGAAGAGAGAAATGAAAGAATGGAAGAGAATGTCACAAGCTGCAGAACTTCTGCTGGGACTTCATTCTCAATCCCTGCTTGGGACACCTTCCTGCTTCTTCCTATCCTAATGCTAACATGGTCCAGCTTGAGAACAGATAATCCCATTTATACAGCTACAGACCCCAAACACAAAAACCCAAGAGCCAGGATAAGAAACAGGCCTTGAAGATAAGGATGCATGAAACAGCTGTGAGGTGCTGATAGTCTCCTTTACCAGAATCAGCACAGGCAGGTGCAGTCATGAGGAGGGATTTTCATAGGTCATTTTCTTTTCTAGAACGCACCTTTCAGGAATGGCAACAGTCAAAGCATTTGGGTATGTGTGACAAGTTTATATGAGACAAAGCCTGACACTAACACCATCTGACAGGCTCTAACAGAGTCCTACAGAAAAACAGTTATAGGAACTTTGTGCCTTTAAAGTTAAGGGAAAGAAAAAAAATCACAACACTCATCATATACACTTAGACACAGAAATGTTTATAGATCCCACCCTGTCATTTCCTGTAGGATTTCATTTCCTTGTAGTGGCAACAGTTGATGCAATGAGTTTATTTGATGAGGCTGCTATGCAAGTCTATGAAATGTAATGGTTTCTAGGCTAGCATTGTGTTTTCCCTATCTTAAACAAGCACATGACAATGCATTCTAATTTGAATTAGTAATCACATCCTACACATTACAAACCATCAGATCTCAGCTGCTATCAAGCTGTTCCATGTTGCCAGCTATCCTTGATACATGATCATTTGATTGTTGCTTGGTGGTTTCTAAGGCAGTCCTGAAAAGCCTCATTCATTCAGTATAGGATTTGTTCAATGCTTTAGTTTTCAAACTACCTGTCTTCCCAAATGAGTTTCACAGTGGATTTTGTGGCACATCAAAAAATTGCATCCTTGCTCAGAGTTTTTCAAGAAATTCCCCTTATCTCAGTGTTCACAAATAAGCAGGACCTGACTGTGAAAAACTTCAGATAGAAATTCACCACTGTCGTGGGTTGACCCGGGCCGGATGCCAGGCAACCACAAAAGCAGCTCGCTCACTCCCCTCTGCTGGGAGGGAGGAGAGAAACAGAGGAAAGAAAATTTAATGAAGGGTTCATGAGTTGAGATAAGTAGCAGGAGAGACCACTCACCAAATATCACAGGCAACACAGGCTCAACTCAGAGATATGAATTTATTACTAACAAAATCAGAGCAGGATAATGAAAAATAATAAAAAAAAAAACCTTAAAAACACCTTTCCCCTATCCCTCTCTCCTTCCAGCTCTACCTCCTACCCCAGCAATGCAAGGAGGCAGGGAATGGGGTTATGGTCAGTTCATCACCCATAATTTTGTCCCACTACTCATGGAGAGGAATCCTTCCCCTGCTGCACTGTGGGGTCCTGCCCACAGGAGAAACTTCTCCATTACCTTCTCCAGCGTGGCTCCATCTCAAGAGCAACAGCTCTCTGTGACCTGCTGCAGCTGAGTCCATCCCACAGGCACACAGTCCTCCCAACACTGCTGCGGCGTGGGTCACTCTTCCATGGGGTGCAGTCCTCCAAGGACAGGCTGCTCCAGCATGGGAGCAGGGCCCTCCTCACCACAGGTCTCCCATGGGCTGACAGCCTTCTCTAGGCATCCACCTATCCACCTGCTCCAGTGTGGGGCGTGGATCCAGGGTGGATCTTTGCATCCCCATGGACCTCCATGGGCTGCAGGGGCACAGCTGCTTCACCATGGTCATCACCACAGCCTGCAGAGGAATCTTGGCTCCAGCACCTGGAGCACCTCCTCCCCTTCCTTCTGCCCTGACCTTGGTGTCTGCATGTTGTTCTCCTCACATGTTCTCACTCTGCTCTTCTCTAGCCACAATTATTACTGCACAACAACTTTTGTTTGGATTTCTTCTTAAATATGTTATCACAGAGGTGTTACCATTTCTAATTGGTCCATCTTGGAGGCATATCCGTCTTTGGAGCCACCAGGGATTGGCTCTCCCAGACATGGAGGAAGCTTCTGGCAGCTTCTCAAAGAAGCCACCCCTGTGGTCCCCCTGCTCCCTAAAACCAGGCAGTGCAAACCCAGTACAACCACACAAACATGAATTGGACTTTTACATACTGTCTGATTTTCTGTTCTTCAGCATTATCAGACAGGTACCCTCCTGTTTCTAAAAGCATTTCTAATTAAATTATACCAAACCATACATTAATTAGCAGAATCCATCTTTCCCTGTACAGCGTGTAGTTTCTAATTCAGGTGGAGATTTGGCTAAGCAAAATCTGAAACGTTATTTAGCTCACTGAAAGAGAAAACACAACATTTCCATCCTTACTTTGTTCATGGTCTGCTGAACATTGGAATCAAAGTGATGTGAGGAACACAGGAAAGCCACTTTTTGTACCAAAGCTCATCTGCTTTTAATACACCATTTAATCTCATGATCATTTTCACACTATCTGTTCTGCTTTAGCAAAACAGTAACAAGCCTGTCCTTTCATACCAACATATTCCACTATGAAAACCAACTAAATAGAGTTAGATTTAATATTTTTCTTCCGAATTATGCAATTGTTAATGGGAAAAAAGTGCACATCTATAACATTTAATAGATACAATTTTAAATATTCCTTTACAGATGCTGGGAAGATTTTTTGACTGTTAGGTTGTTTATCTCGTGTGTAGATATGCTAAAGTGGGAAGAAGGTTATATTTACAAACACAACCAAAGTATGCCTTTTCCAAAGCATGCCATGAACATCACAAAGTCGTGTATGTATTTGACTGAAATTATCATAAAATTTCATTCCTAGGAAAAATAAAAATGCTCAGATACAGGGAGGTTCAGCGAGGAGGAAGAAGTGACCCCTTCACTTGGCATGTCCCCTTCACCATCAGTGTAAAAGCCAATTTTCATTTTTTTTGTCTTGCTTTACAGTGTCCCAATGTAAACTTTCTAAGAAAGATTTCTAAGAGCAGATTTTTGTTTCTTTTTTTCATACCTGTGAATTTTGCTATTAAAATTAGAACTAGTAAAGCTAGCTTGGTTGTTTTTTTTCAAATGAAATCATTGGTAGAGTAAAAAGCCTGATTTTTTTAGTATTATTTCCGCATATGATAGAATGGGCAAAAATCTACTTTTCTGTTGCTAATATTAAACAAAATTAAAATCTTGTGTGGCAGGGACTGGTTAGAGGGTAAGAAATCATGTACTTTTTCTGTGGAATGATTGTCTTATTACAAACCTTTTTATAAGAACTATAGCAATTCTGAAGGGAAGGTTCATTAAGTCTCTAGAGTGCTGAATGCGTGTCTCCAAAGAACAGAGGAGGTAAATGAAATCTCCTTTTTTGTGTTGTTGATGAACTTTGTGATTACTCCAATTCATAAGAACCACACTTTTACCCAGAAGTTCAATAAAGAATTTAAGTCAGTAAGCCTAATTTTAAATGAAATTTTGGATTTTCTTACAGTTTTTCAAGAGTCAGAAACTCTACCTCATAACAATATGACAACCTTAGGGTATGGGTATCAAATTAAGATATATGTTTATGGTTTTCAGTAAAACTAGACATCACACTCCTATGATGCTTCAGTGTTCAATGAATTGAATTTTAATATTAAGCTGCTTGTTTCCCCCACATGAATTTTTAGTAGCACAAACCTGAACTTGTGATCTGATCAAAAGATCAGACTGGACCACATGGACCACATCTGATATCTATTACAAAAGGTAATCAAAATATAATGAAATTGGTCAGAGTAGTATATTTAAAATAAATTTTAAGTAAATCTAGTGTAATTTATATCCCAGTGGAAAAAAGCTGTTATGCTTTACAAGCAAAAGTTACATAACAAGGGGTGATGGAGGGTATGATTCTGTCTTATAAAATTTACCCTGCAGTGCAATTTTCTATCATTTCCTTCACACTTAAGCATTACGGTGCAAGGGTTTTATTCACACTAGCTAACACAAAAGTATTGTGGGCTCCAGCTGTCCTCTGCTTGGTCTACCTCTGAACTTGGAGAAGAGAAGGCTCCAAGGATTCTACAAGAGAGATGGCAAGGGACTTTTAACAAGGGCATGTAGTGATAGGACAAGGGAGAATGGCTTTAAACTGAAACAGAGTGTTAGATTTAGATTGTAAAGAAATAATATCTCAAAGCCATCTGGATTATGCCTTAAATAATTTAACTTTTTTGCATCTTTTTCGCAGTTGTTATCCAAAAGCTTCCAGCTGAAGATGTACAAGTCTATGCTATCACCCCAACCATAAGTGTGTACATGTCTTGACCTTTCAATTTCCTTGAGAGCCATACCCACTGGATACGATTATTAAAACAAAGAGAAGAAAAGCTTCACTGCACTCTGTCATTTTAATGAGAAAAAAAATTCCAGCTAATGGAAAGTGCTTGACAATGTTTGCTTTTGTCTTTTCCCTTGCATGTTCAGCTGAACTTAATCTATTGTTTGCAGTTAGACAAAAGGCAGGACAAATTACATGTTTGCCTACGCCTATTCAAAGAAAGGGAACAAAGGTTTCAGAATCAGCTGCAGAAAATGGAGTTATTTTCCTCACTCTTTATAAATATTTAAGTTGTAAGCATTTGAGCTGCAGAAATAGCAAGCCTAGCTGAAACTGCCTTTTCTCAAGAAACCTGAAAAGACTGTTAAAAAAAAAGACACTTCTTTTCACTTGTCATGCAAATATTTTCAAGAGCTGTTAAGAGAAATAATTTTTAGGTTTTATTTTACAAGACAAGAGTCATTTTAAGTATTGCAGTTTTGTGTTTAAGTCCTTTTGATGAAAGAACAAAGAAAGTAGCCAAATCCACAAAAATATTTCTTTTACTTGGAAAACATTTGTTTAATAACAATTCTGGTGTACTCCTGGTCCTAAGAAGTATCATGCTCAACAAATTTATATAACTCTAAATTAAATAAATTCTGTAATTTTACCAAAAAACTCTCACCACTAGTTCAGCTGCTTATTGTATTTATCTCTGATTTTTTACTGTACCACCATGTTGCTTCTTGCAGCATGTCTTATGTAATTTACTGAGTCCAAAGGACACACATTTTACTGTACAGCATGGAGCAGTGAGAATTAATAAATTTCTTTCAGGGAGGTTAGCCGTTAAAAAAAATGGTTTAAAGTATTTTCTACTGCAATAATTTCCACTGTTTTAGAAAACAGGAGATTTTGGCAATGGGGTGGGTGGTAGCCTACTATGTCATGATATACCACAATTTTGTGAGGTCAATGCCATGTTTTGGAAAAGGCATACTTTGGTTAATTAAATTTTTATAAATATAACCTTCGTTCAACTTTAACATATCTGATACCTGTTCTGGTTTTGAAATGGAGTTGTGGTGTAGCACTGTCTTTGTTAGTTACAACACATTCATAGTTGTTGCCCGCCACTGTATTTGGTTGCATGCCATTTTGAGGGAAAATGAAAAATATTGTCGTTTTTAGAATGAAGTAAAGGTCCTTGTTCCTTCACAATTGAAAATTGGGCAGCTTCAGGCCAGAATTTCACTCATACAGCTTTCTGTGGACTACCTGAGCAGGAAGACAGCTACAGAATTAAGACAAAAAGAAATGGCAACTATCAGCTTTGAGCACTGGAGACACCAAATTATGAAACATAAATGGGGATACTCAATAGGGATTTGTTTTAATAATATGGGTACAGAGAGCTTGGAAATTGACTGAAAAAACCACTCTATTTAAAAATATGGTTGCTATGCTATAATTTTCTCTTGCCACCAACAAGAAAAATAAATCAATTATTTTGTTCATTGCATAATTATTTAATGATTAACCCTTCTAAGTACTCCCGTACAGTGCTATAGCAGCAGAAAAATACCATTTCTCTAGAGCGAGTGTGCAGCTTTACGTAGCCAAAGAGAAAATATCTATCTATTCAAGACAACCTAGTACAGGAAAACAAGTTGGATTTTCTTCTGGAAAAATATTTCAAGATAAGCAAATGAGATCTTGGTCTAGAGAATGCGATGAATATCTGAAAGTGCATATATAATTGCATAGGCATATGTGTCTGAGTCAAGTCATCCCTGTGTTTGTGTAGCTATTTCCACAGCATATGGGTATGTGTGTATAGAGAAAAGACTCTTTAGCATTAGCATTTCTTAGATTTTTCTTTCTCTATTCTATCAGTTGATGTAAAATGTTATGCTATTAAGAAAGTACACAATACATTTCCTTGGTTTAAAAAAAATATATTTCTTATCTGGGACTGGGGCTTCTCTGCAAGACTGCTATGGAAAAGTGTTCTTTGGTGACTGACCACAATAGCAGAAGAGCAAATGGGTCTTTAATGTTTACATGTTCAGCATTGAATAAAAATTCTTTTTGCAAATAGTCTGAAATTATCAAGTTGCTTTTTCAAACTAGCTGGGGGGTCTGAAATGGATTCTTTAAACCTTAGTTTTGTAACATAAGCTGAACTTGTCACAGCAATATTGGGCAAATGCTGTGCTCTTGTGTATGTCTTATTAGCTACTCATCCACTGCATTTTTAGATGAAAAAATCTAAAAAATTAGCAGAAGTTTATTCATCCTAAAGAATACTTGAACTTCTGTGATGCACAAGATCCAAAAGTTAATGGTTACTTGCTGTGCATTCTTCATGAAGTTTGGCAAGAGGTTAAACTGTCATAAAAAACTCTGCTCTGTACTGTTGGGCAGAAAAGATGGTCGAGCTCTGAGGGACTGTGTTACCTTCTCCTAGCAGCTGTCTGTACCCTGACCTGTCCTTTTGCCCTCTGCTAAAATAAAAGTCCAATGCTTTCTATAATTCTCTCTGTCTATGATTGCTAAATCTTTAAAATTTTGAAGTCAAAAAAAGGTTAATCTGGTAAAATGCCGTTTTATTTACACCCTGCTGTTTGTTTGTATTTTGACAAAATCTACTTAAGATCTTTGAATTTTTTTCTCTTTGATGACATGACAGGTCCCATTCCTAAAATTTTTTTTTATCATACACATTTTAGTTAAAGTGAATCTTGGTTGCAATCAAAACCTTTTTCCAAACTTCCCTCTACACAACAAGCCAGTTTTTGAAAGGTTAGTTAAATATTTTATCTCTATATAGAGACAAACAGTAAGAAGTTAAAGTAATATACTACAGGAGCAAGAATCTGGGATTATTTGGTCAATCTTGTGGTTATATTCTAAAAACACTGAATTCTTCCTTAATTTGGAAGGCAAGTGCTTTTATCTGATGGAAAGAAAAATTGTTCAGCTGATAACCTGCACCTAGTTGAAGAAAAGAACATGACTGTGCTGAATGTGATCAGTAAGCAATGAGCTGGGCCCTCACTGTAACCTGCCTTTCTTATCACGTGAGGCCATGATAAACCATGCTGCTCTTTGCACCAAAACAACACACTAACTCACTCTGCCTAGAAAAAGCATTTACATATGTGTTGGAAAACAATCCATTTAGAATGAAGGAGAGGAAAACTATAAGCTTTCTCCATGCTAATGCTATTTTACTAGAGGACTTTTTCAACTACTTTCAGTTTTAACTGGAGTTCTATCAACACTTTGAAGGTTTGGACCACTGTTCCTCATATAAGAGACACAAAAAGTTCCTCTAAATACCCTCTAGCTATTGCATGATGGCTTTCTTTTTAAAGAGAACATAATAAAAATATTCCTAAAGGTATGGAGGAGGCAAGGATAAATTTTGGGAATGCTAATAACATCACACATACATTTTTATTTTATTTCTTATAATTATTATATTATAAAAATGTATTTTGAAAGAAATTCCTACAAAATCAATAATATGTTTTCCAATAAACTTCATTTAGAATATGTGTATTGGAATCTGTTTATGTAAACTAATACACACTGAGTTCATCTAACATAACTTCTGATGGGTTAAAAAGGAGTTTTTCTTGTGGGTTTCCTTTATTCGGAAAGTGCAAAATACTACACTTTCCTCATTACAGATGTCTATAGGAACTGGATTACATGTTCTCAAATATCTTCCAGATGCTGTAGCACAAACCTACAGTCCTAGCTGTCTTCTGGATTAAAGCTAGGATAGTCAACAGCTTCAGCAGCTTCCAGGTTATAGTCCCACTTGATGCTTGCTAGCTATTATTTAATAAACCTCTCTAAGGGCAGCAGTGGGCCTATGCTTCTAAAATTTGTATTCTTCTCTGATTTTTTAATGAAATCCTGATGCACAACTGGCTGAAGCTCCCACATCAGTGTTCCCCACGGACCTTCCCGTGTCTCAGAGAGTTAAGTACACAAATGAGAAGACCAAAATGCAGCATGAATATTAATGTTCTGGCAGTGTGTCTTTGAGCTGGCAGGGCTCTTTTACTTGGGCAGCTGCCAGATGTGATCATTTGGAATACAAAAGTACTTCATGAGAAAAGTGTGGAATAAATCTAGCATCCACTGGAAAACCCAAAGCTATTGTTCCTTTATTAAAAATATGCATTTACTTTTAGCTACAGACTACTAGGATATCTGCTAGAAACTAAAAAGTAGACACTGCCCAAAATTGAATAAAATGCTGCAAGCCAACATTGCAGAATAGGGGAAATGTGCAGAAGCAGAGGTAGTGCCTTTGTTTCCTCTCTCTGAGATATTGAACTTGTATTAGCAATCTATGTAATGGATGCCTGAGTATTAATATGTTGTTATTTATCTCTTTCTTTGCCTCCCTTTCTAGGATGTTTTATTTGGGTAAAGAGAAAACAAGGCTCTCTGCAGACTGGCAGTGTCTAACCCCAGATGTTTCCTGGGTATTTTCTAAGCTGAGCACCTCAAATTACCAGTTGCTGTGACACATGTAATGTCATTAGACAGGGAATAAACAACTTCAAAACCATCTACAGAGCCCAACATCTAATTAGTCAAACAAGCAGGCTGGGAAATCAGAAATACCAGAGCCAACTCTATCTTGCAGTGTGCTGTGAGAAAAGCTTATGCCAACTGCATTTTTGCTCCAGGGCAATACTGAAATTATTTCAGGTACAAATAATCATGATCACATGAGACTTAAAAAATTAGAAGTTTGTAATTCTTGAGACAAAAAAAGGACAAATGCTATGGCTGTGTAGTAGAAGTCAAGGGGAGAAAAAATAACTTGTTCAGTGGTTAGTGAAATGGTATCATTGGGAAAGGGTAAGAGGAGGATGCTAGGGCATATTGGAGGGGAGACTAAAATTTCTTCTTGGAAAATTAGTAGAAGATGATCGTAAAATATTCACCACAAATCCTCTTCTGACTGTGGTGGGGGCTGGGAAAGAAGTGTAGTTTTCACACAGCCCTTCAGGTTACGGTCTATAAAACTTTCCTACATGCACCTGTGACTTTATAAATTGTATTTACCCACTGCAGAAAGTGGGGGAATAGAAAAGACAGAATCAGGCTGTTCTCTGACGTGCACTAGAAAACAGAAAGAGGCAACAGGCTGAACGCAACATGGCAATTCCTGCCTGGAGAAAAAGGGAAAAAAAATAATCCAGTTGCAAGTGTTTATACATGAGGCTGTGTTATCCAGAGAGGCTCCTGGAGATTTTCAAAACCGACTTAAAATCTTGAGCAAACTGATCTACTTTGAAGTTAGTTCTGCTTTGAGCAGGTGTCTGTGTTCAATGAATACCAGGAGTCACTGATAACCTGAATTTTTTTGCAATTCTGTGATATCCTACCATGTTTAAGGGATGGTTGATTTCTTGAACTTTTAGCCAGGACTGCATATTAGAACTCAAATTCATATTTTGGAGTGGTTTTTTCTGACACAAGGAATGAGATTACTGTTTTTAAAAGGTAAATCAGTTCTTAATATGCTTGCATATTTTATTTCATTTCCACATGTAATATTTTCTGTATTCTCTCTTTGTAACTCGAACTTTCTAAAGCATTTCTGGCTTTCTCAACATGGGCACCTTTGCTTAGACTATTTTTCATTGAGTGAGTCAGAAACAATGTCTTTGATTGCTTCTGCTCCTTAGGGACTGAAGGAATATTTGGGCTTATTATTTACATATCCTTTTTGCTACATGCTTTCTCCTGACAGCTGCCATCTCTAACTCTTCATTGCATTTCAAGAACCACACAATTAAAAAAAAAAACAGGGAGATTGAAAGACAGAGGAGGGTGAGAGAAAGGTCCCTAAACAATCAAATATAAGTGATAGCAATTACTGAAACATGGCTGAATTGCAAATGACTAAAAGTTCTTTTTTGAAATGAACATGGAATTTTTTGTCTTACCAGGTGTGCAGATTACGGTGGGTTAGTTTGTTGTGTGGGGATTTCTTTGCAAGACTCCAGGGCAAAAATGATCTGGCAGAGGAAAATTTATGCTTTGTTTTGATCTCTAACTTAAGGCAGCCTTTGCACTCTTAAGAAATCCAGTCTAGATAATGCTAGGTCCTAGTAGTCTAGGTCTTGCTAATGTAGATGTAATAAATTATAAATTCCTCCCTTTATGTTCAATTCAATTTATTCTAGGCTGAAAATATATATAAAGGGAAACAAGTTACTTGCTCTTAGAGTATATACAGGATTTATCTCTGTTTCCATCTTCAGTGAGAAAACAGCTGCAGGAGTGAACTAATAGTGCTTTTCAAAAGTAAGGTAACATGCTACTCAGGAATTTTGTGGGAAACGCTAAGTTAATACCAAAAAAATAATGAAAATGACAACAGATTTATGATGTTCACTAGAAGCTGGCATGTAGAATGAACTGATCTTTAATTTATTTTTGAAGGAAAAACATGTGAACATAATTGGTTTTGCCAAAATGCTACTGCACATTTTTCCCAGAAGTAGGGGGGCCATCTAGAAATAGACAATTCCTCTGATAGCCGCAGCTAGAATGGATCCATGGCAGCTGAGCCAACCACTTCAAAGGTTGCCTGAGGTGTGACTTGCTGGAAAATCAACAAGATTGATATACATGTTACTGAGAGCAGCATGTTTAAAGGGGCAACACAGGTATTACAACATAAGGACTTTCTCCAACACAAGTCAGAGCTGTCGATGGACTGAGAAACAACTACTTGGGCAAGTAGTAATAAATACCTGATTGTACCTGGTAAATACCAAGTTTTAGGATCAAACTGACTCTTTTTCTAAAATAAGTTCTACTGATTATGGACTTACATATGCTTTTTACTTCCTTTATCAAATTCATTTATAGAATTTATTGTATACAGAAGTCTGTGGGCAAAATAATTTTCTCCACACATTACATCAATGATTGCTAGCAGATAGGTCTCTAAAGATAGGCATTAACATCCTCCTCATTTTATCACATTATATTTGCAGTGTTGCTCAGTACACACAATGTTCTTTGGTTCTTGGGAAAATACACTTTTTTTTTCTTAGCTAATATTTATTTCCAGTTTTGTTCATATCTCGACTGACCCAGAAAACCCAGATGACTTTCCAGCAATTCTAACTGCATAACTATGCTGGTTTAACTCTACAGCTACCATACAATCCATGCAGAAAATTTAACTATGACAAAATCATCTTATTTCTGGTTTGCAGACAGAACTTTCAGTCTTTCACAAATATTGATGCCATGTAAACCAAGGGCTTGTTTCATTTCAAACAATCACTGGTCATTCTAGTGATCAAAAATAAAACAAAGCATATAGGTAAAACTGACTCACTGTACAACGAAGACCCAAGACATTTCTGTGTCAAAAGAACGTAGACTGCTTCACCACTTCCATATTTACATGTATACCCTGTATCTGCTTTATTTCTTCCTCACTACCCAACCTGTTGAAGATAATGCCATGAAATAATTCTTATTGATAAATGAAAAAGAGAGAGAAAACATTATCAAGCTGATCAGTAGTGATAGCAGCTGTTACATAATTTTGTTATGAAGCCATTTCCTGTTGCTAGAGGGTTTGAAATAACATTTACTTGTATAATTGTAATTGCATTTATTTTATTCCTCCTGGCCTAAATAAAAAGCATAAATTAAACCATACTGAATGTTTCATGGAGATAACCTCTTTAGAAAAAAATGAATTAAATGTTTTTACTGATATTCGACATGTTATTACAAAATAACTGGTGGTAGAATCATATCTCAAGCAACCAAAACTATACTAACTTCAAATATCAACTTGTTCTCCTCATAGGACTAGAATTCCAGCCAATTATTTCCATCAATCAGTAAATTATTTACCTATTATTTATTTTCCTTTTTAATACTTGTGTATATTAAGTCATATATTGGCCACAACATATTCTTTAGCCATGTTAAAGTTTGACATCTGCATAAAACCATTCATTCAAATTATATTTATGGTGAATGAAGACATAAAGCCTTTAGAGGTGCAAAATACATATACATGATTTTATGAGATCTCTCTCCCATAAGAGATGTCTCAAATGGGTGTGCCCCTTTTCTCCTCAGGTATGAGTATCTTAAATAATTTGTGCAGTTTATCTATGTCTGTTATAAGAAAATTTTGAATTCTATGTGACATGTGGGAGTAATTTTTGTTAAATTATCTAATGGTTAATCTCTAAGAACATACAACGAGACCATTGTCTCTGGTCAGAGCTTTCTCCCTCTAATTGCATGCAACTGAAGGCGCTAGCTGTCTCAATGCACATGGTACTTACTGGCAGCAGAAGTCTGGGGGAGTGCATGAAACTTATCAAAAGATGGTTTCAGGGGATTGCAGGATGTGACAAACATTAGGTGATGCTAAGGAGAAGAGTCAAAGGTAAGGAAAGGAAGGGAACAAGGTGGCTGTGAGAGAACAAGTATGAAGGAAAAGGTGGCAACACTGGCGGGCCTAGGGAAAAAAGAATGAGACATCACAAGCTGGAGGGTCCTGAGTGCCCACTGTTAGCAACTCAGAGAAGCTGTGGCTTAGAGATCTGCTAAGAAGTGGACTGAGCATGTACAGGTAGGTATGCAAGAGACTTGTGCACTCTGTGGGTGTTTATATACTCTGCTAACAATCTCCCACCCTGATAAACCAGAGCAGAGGAACAGTCAGTGCTGCTCATGTTGGGATGAGAGCTGTGACGAAAAAGACACACTTTTGTCAGTCTGTGCACCTAGCTATGTTCACACTGTGCATGTGTCTCTGCTGGGAGTACCTGTTCAGCCTTTCAGTGCGCTGGACCTGGGAAAGGCGGAGCTCCACAGATCCTGCATGTCCCCACATTCAGCTGCCACTACAGAACTTCAGAACAGTACCAGGGAAGGCTTGCTCTCCAGCTGCTTGTGAAGGCAAGGGCATTACCTAACAGGTCAGTCTGCCCTGCTCTCTGTTTATTTGGGCAATGACTGGAAGGAAGAATCTGCCAGATCTTCATCTGTTGTCATATGTCTCTTCTTTATTATCTGTCTGTAATTTCAGGGTAGGAAAACTTTTTACATTTTAAAGTGATGGATCAATGAGTTCTTCTAAAAAGTTCCCAAAAACCCATGTGACCTGTGGAATGGGGTTCATTATATGTATTCAATTAATTTTTAAAAGCAGTTAATAGGCTTTGACTCTGCAAAGAAAAGTAGTGAATGAAGAACTCTCTTCAATTCTCTGGTGATTTCCAGGTCCTTCTGCTTTCCACACAGCACTAGATTAACATTCTTCATTTTTTTGTCTGTACTATTAGTAAATCAGAGTAATAAAAAGGACATTAAAAAAAAAAAAGCTGCTGTTCAGACACAATTATACACAAATTAAGACTCAAAAAGCTCTTATCACTGATGTTGACTACTGAGCGTCATCTTGATCTCACTGCATTGCTCATATTAAGTACCATCTTGAATGACAACAATAGAAACTTGAAAAGTGAATCACACTTCAGTCTGTGATTGCATCTGAATATATTTCATCCATTTCCCTGAATATTTATTTTAATCACTCTCTAGTATGATCCACCATAGAGCAAAATATAATAAATGTTTCCTGAAGAAAAATAATGTTATTGTCGCTTATTTCCTAATTTTTTCTCATTCTGTACTTGTCCCATACTTAGTAGTCCAAATACTTGTCCTAGTCTTCTTATCCAAGAATGAGGTATTTGTGCTCCACTACAATATAAATGCTAGAAAATAAAAGCATTCTGGAGTGTTGCACAGTAATCTACAATCAATATGAACATAACATGAAAGCAATGGTGTTACAACTTTTGCTTTTTTTGCTAGGGATGTAGATTCAGAACATTATTCTAAAATCCAGCTTTTAGATGCTGATTTGTTGGCAACAGACAAATGATCAGCTCATGATAAGAAACAGAAGAAAAGTACAGGGAAACACAACAGATTGAGGGAGGATGAGAAGTAGGAAAAGACAAGAGAAAAATGGAAAAAAGAAGGAAAGGGGGAATCTTATAGAAAGGTAGTGGCAGAGAATATTATTTACATGAGACAAATGAGAAAAATGCAAGAAGAAAGAGAAAATGATAGAATAATAATGAATAAAAAGGCTTAGAAAAGTTAAAGATAAAAAAAGAAAATAATTAAATCAATGGAAAAGAATTAATTGATGAAAAAAAGATTTTTGAATATTTTTTTTCTGTGCATCTGTAACTAGAGGAAAGGAGGCAGGTAGAATAAGTCAAGAACACTAAAAGGATAAAGGGAAATTTCTAGAGATACGACCAAAGAAAAAAAAAAGAAAGACAAGGAACAAAGGAGTAGAATGTAATATGTCTTCTGCTGCAAATATTAACATTTTAAAATTTATCTTACTTTCTCTTCATTAACATTTATTATATTCCACACTATTTTGAAATCTAGTCTTGAGCTATATCCTACAAGTCATTAGATATGAAATTCCAATTAAAATCTTAAATAAACTTCTGAAAGTAAAACATTGGTGCTAAATAATTCCCATGATAGAGCAGATGCTTCATTTTAGTTTCAAGCCAGTAAGTGGCATTAGTTTATTATAATGATGTTATTTTTACTTTGAATTTTTCACCGATGTTTGCAATAGATTTGAAATATGATTCAGAATACCTCAATACAGCATACAAGTATTAAGTATATATATTTGAAATGCATCATTAAGATTGCATTCCACTGCTGTTTCAAATAGCTAAAAATGAGAAACACTTGAGAGACATAAAATTTACCATTCAAGTCTGATTTCATGGGGATTTTCACTGCTAAAAACTGAAAAGATACATTATTAGTTGATAATTTATTATATACATTAAAATTTGAGATGTCCTTTCCATCAATAAAAATATCCCCACACCATATTTAAATAATGACATCTCAGAAGGTCATATAAGAAACACCAATCATTCATAGACTAAATCAGACTGAATTTGATCATTTCCACAGAATTAAGAGACAAAGAGGGTAAACTTTTCTGCTTACTAAGTTTTCCTCCCACTGTATATCTTTGGCCAGCATGACTGGACTGATGAAGGTCTCTAGCACAGAGGCACCAATTCAGGCATACCTCTTGTGGACCAGTGCTGCCTCAGCTGGGGTAAGATCAAACCAGTCTGCACCCTGTTTACCATACTTGTAGATTTTCAACAGTGTTGCTGAAAGGGAGGCAGAAAATAGTAGAAGAACATTTTAAATCATATCTGTCACTTTAGTAAGACCCAGGTTTTTACAGAAGATTCTCTGCATAACAGTATTGGATATGTTGTATGTTTGTCTAAATCATTTATGAACCTAAAAACATATTTCTTTGCCTTCTTGAGTAGAATTCTGCAAGAATTATGTGATTTCAGGCTTAATTTTGAATGAAAAGAATTTTTGCCTTAGTGTATTTCTTTTAGGAAAATTTGAAAAACTACACTATAGGCTTAATGAAACAGCTCAGGTTTTGTTTGCTAAAGAGCACAGTTGTCTGTCTCTGTAGACTTTACCATGAGATAAGCACAGAATGGAGTGACAGGATGACGCTAACTCCAGGCCTGGTGGAGGCAAGGTCTGACTATCTCATTCTGGTTAACACATCCAGAAAAAATTCCCCACTGTGCCAAACAGTGTAATGAAGCAATTTCTTCTATGCATATCACTGGTCTAACAAAAGGAAAGCCAACTCAGCATGTGTGCTGAAATCAGCTCTGATGGGTAAAAGATAGTTCTGCCCAGGGGAGATCATGATGACTGACTCATAGTCCATCAACTCAAGAAACCAACTCAAAAGAAGAGAAAGACTGAGCATGAGGACGAATTGGCATTAGAAGTGATGGAATCATTCAACCATTAGAATAAGAGAACTGTGTATCCAATGAGCTTTAATTCCTTTGCTTGCTGAGATGTATAAATAGTGAAAAGTCTTGAACAACCTCAGGAACTCCACCACCAAGAAGTCCAGTGTGAAAAAGGAGTAATGGAATGCCTCTGGATCCATAGGTGGTGACTATCTTCTGCTTGATCTCTCTCTCTCTCTCTCTCTCTCTGTCTCCCGTTTTCTGTTCCTTTCTATCTCTCTTGCTTACATTTATTGTTAAATAAAATCTGTATTGTTGACTTCTGCATATGGTATCATTTGCACCTTAATTCAGGCAGAGGCATCTCTCACTAGTCAGTTCCCAACATTTGCAAAAACAGTCAGCTGATTTGTTTTTTCTCCCTCCTTTTCTTTCAACAAATCTCAGTAGCTTTTAGGCATGTGGGCAGTTTCTCCAAAACTTCCAAAGCTGAAATTCTTTTGTTTTAATTTCAGTGAAGAAACTTCATTGTTATATGAAAGGAGAGAAAACTCAATATTGACTTTGTTGAAAGGCATTTCAGATATTTCACTCAATTGTTAAATTCTCACATTTCACTTGTATATTGACAGTGTGTTTATACACTCTTAAACACTATCAGACAACTCCTGTAAGCAATACTGCAGAGTGTCATCCCTGCGACGTCATGCCAGAAAATACAGGTACAGAATTCTGACAGTGTCTGCTTTCTAATATCCCTTGCAATCTAAACATTACTATTCAGTGCCCTAGGGCTCTCTTTTTACCTTAGCTCTTACTGATTTTGTGGTATATAAGAATTGTCCAGAACAATCACAGACATGCTCCATATCTTGCCATCTATGTTTAAAATGCTGGAGGCTAAAAATGCTTGTTATTTTGTTCCACCAGCTAAAATGTTTGCAGGAGAACCAATACCTACAAAATTAAGCTGTTTTCCTTTGAAAAATATTTCGAGATCTCAACATGAAAAGGCTGCAACACTGCATTCAAGGGATGCAGGATCAAAACCTTGCAGTTTTAAATGTTATCAAAGTTCACATTCAGTGATGTCTAAAGGTCTGTTAAAATTTCATTTTTGTAATTTTGCATGTTGCTTAGGCAGAACCTGTACCCAGGTATTGTTATTTTCAATGCCCAAATTACTTTATGCCTCCAGACATTAAACTCAGGGTTTGAAAAGACTGCATCAGCCACCAGAGCCAGTCTCCTGCAGTTGTGGGAAACAATTCCATAGGGACTCAACTCAAAAACGTTCTCCAGAACATCTGCACTGTTATCTTCTGCACAATAAATATGTGAGAGACCTGTAAAATATAACACATTTAAGACTTCTATAGAAAGGACAATATGCCTCCAGGTATCAGCGAGAGAGTAGGAGATAAGAAGGTTGCCAGTAATGCATTGAATTGCTGAAGTGCAGTTTGTTATCCAGAAGTGAATGCAGTCACTTCCCTAATGATCTCCTCCCGTCTGCCTAGAGGAAAATTGTTTCCTATTTCCTGACATGAAATATCTAGTAATTTTATTAGGTTGGCTTGTAAATATGGGAGCAAATAGCACTAACTAGTGACTTAGAAATTCAGAAAACAGCTTGTATGGAGAAGCTGGACAATCTTATTCATCCTTAATTTTGAGCACAGAGACCTTGGGATTTGATATAATTACTGCTAGAGTAAGACAATTTCTTTCCGAGAGTGGGGTTTATTGCTTATGTGTATTGTACATATTAAATAGATATTTAGACTCAAACAATTAACTGTGATGTGAAGACCAATAAACTCAGGTCAAGGGTTGGGAAAGGAGAGGGAATCACAAATGGTATTGAAATCCTTTACTGCTGGATAACACTCCAGTGACCACTATTAGAACAGACTTTTCATTCTATCAATTCAAGCATGGATATTTGTAGTCAACTTCCCAGCTATGGGGAAAAAAACGAACAAAACAAAAATACCTTCATTGATCATTTCTGTGAATTGGTTTTTTGAAATATAGTTTAAGTGCTGTCCTGTAAAATCACCTTTTTACATTTGAAGACATATATCTAGATTATTATCCTTTAGCAAACATAATATTATCAAAGGGTGAATATGGAAAAAACAGTGACAAAACCTAACACCCAAATCAGAGAGAAGACTTCTTTCCCCAGGTTATGATTTTTGTGATCAAAGAACATTTCCACTTAAAGAATCCCAGTATTAATTATGCAGTCAGGATCATCAGATCCTGATGCAGTCAGCATCATCACCTAAATGGACACAGATGCAGAATTTTCTGCTGAATAGATGTTGATCTGAAAGGAAAAAAGGGAAAGGGAAAGAGAGAGAACCTTTTGGGATGTGTAGGCATACATGACAAGAAAATTCGGTAGCATTAATCAGATTTTGCAATACTTAAGATATTCTATGAATAAGGAGGGAACTAAACCAAGCCTTCTATAAAATAATATGCTTCTAAATTCAGTCTCAAAAAAAAGTCTGACCTTTTAATTTATCTCAGAGGTATTTTTCCTTCCTTTTTTTATAATCTCTATAAATTTAGGAAATGTTCATTCAAGAAGCACAATGGATCATAGCCTTCTCAATAAAACAACTGTTTAGAGAGGTACAGAGAGGTTTGCAGTATAGTTGAGAGCTAGTCTCATATGAGTAACCACAAAAAAAATTACATAGGAATGAAGAAACTGAAAGTATGTTGTTTTAAAATTGTGCTTTATGTCCCAGGTCCATTACATGAAAGAATCAAACTAACAGGATTATAATTTCTTATTCTAGATTTTTGTCAAGTTTAATCAAATCCTTGGAGAAGGGATTTAGCAAGAACCTTTCTTTCCCTAGACTATCCATGCTCTTCAGAAGGTAAATTTCTCTTGTACCTAAGGCATGATACCAGTGACAGCAGATAAAATATGTCTGCAAGAAATACTTTAGAACTTATGTTGAGATGAGTTTTGAATCTGAGTTTGCAAAAGCTGTTTACTGTATAATCTTCTACTTTTCTTTAAAAATTCACATAAACAGACATAACCCCTTTTAGTGGTTATAATTGGTATACTTCACTGAATACATAAGAAACAAACAAGTTAAAGCTTTTAGTGTGGACTGTGCCACCATGATTTTTAAAGCAAAACCACTAAGATCATGCTTCCTTTAACTGGCATTTGTATCTTAAATATGTAATTTGAGTTAAATCATAACTCTGCTTATTGGAAAAGAGAGACTTTTTTCCTGTCTCATAATCACATAATATTGTTTAACAGTACATATGAACATTTAGCTCTATTCATAATAATGTTGCATGCACAATCAGGTTTATGGTGCATCTATCTGTGAGCACAAATAGCTACAGTCAGGTGTCAAACTGAAATGTTTTCCAGGAGCAAAAGCCTGCCAAACACTTTATATTTGCCATTATGGGCTAGCTTTAGTCTGAAATTATGTGAAATCATGTTGGCAAAATTCAGTTTTACAAGATCCAAACAGTATTTCAAGCAAAATTCTGCCGTGTGTTTTGGATAACTGTCTAAGCCTGAGGAAGCAAGGCTTTTGACTTTCCTTATTCCAAGGT
This sequence comes from Corvus cornix cornix, assembly GCF_000738735.6. Taxonomy (NCBI): domain Eukaryota; kingdom Metazoa; phylum Chordata; class Aves; order Passeriformes; family Corvidae; genus Corvus; species Corvus cornix. Next base: position 82,371,866 of record NC_046332.1, read on the forward strand.
GTTCATCTGGTTGCAGTACTCAAATCCTGAAAATTCTGATCTGAGAGTCTCCTTGGGATCTAGCTTGAATGGTAGGTACTGGTGTCCTTGATTGTAGGGTGACCTTCTTCTCAAGCTGTGGATAAGAGACCTGGATCTACAGATCTCCACTCAAACACCTTCAGACCAAAATAAAATCAAAAATTTCCAAACATTTCCTAATTTAATTCTAGATAGTTCTACTCCTGATTTATTCTCAGAACAAATTAAAGTTAGTTCTTTTGAAATACAAATTGAATAATAAAATCAACAATTTTAGGTATGAAGAACTTTAACAATAATTTTCATCCCAATCTCCTTGCAACAGGGGAGATAAGAGTTTTGTCTTGAGTGATGACACAGAAGATAAAATGTTCAGTTCATCTTTACAAATTAAAAGATGGGTGAGCACATCTGCAACATATTCCCAAAGACTTCTGGAGAGATTTGGAACTTTGCATACATGGGCAAAAGTACGTCTAGGTCTACATATTGCATCTACTACATACCACATCTTCAACTGAATGTACCACCATTTCCTTTTGTTTGCTAGGAAACAACCAATACATCCACTTTCAAAATTACTGATTGTACCAGGGAAACTGGTGAACCTTGTGGCATGATGTCTCCTAACAAATTATCATGGTGGTTCGCATTATTAATGATTGTAAAGTGCTCACCTAATGAAGGTATTTGTGAATGATGGTTTGTAACACAGACGTGTATTACCTGATACAGGAACAGTCACATTAGTTAAAAGCATAAAAGCAGCATAATTAATGTAGCTAGCAAGAAAAATTAAAGCCTCATTTATTTCAGGGGAAGCTTGGTGCATAACTGTATATAAACAAGGAAACAGAAGTGACTGGAATGTCATTATTCAAATTCATGCTGCCTTGATAAAACTAGCACAAAGTCAGTTATTCTGCTCATTCATTTTATTCCTCATTTCTTCACATATTTTGTGTAGGGATGACATCCCCAGACTGCTGTTCTAAGTTACTCTGTGTGTGGGAACTGCTAACTTGTTTGAAATGCAAACTAAATGAAAAAAAAACAGAAAAATTTCAGTAATTCTCTCTTTAAAAGGCTGTCTTGAATTAGTAAGAAGAGCTTTATGCCAGCTTTATTTTTTTTTTTTTCAGTGTAAGGTAAGAATAAAACTGTCTAAAGTACTAGGGGATCTTGACTACCCTGTCTGCTTTTGTGTGTCCAGTTTGCTTATGGTTTTCCTGACTTTGCTCAATAAGCTTATATATGTTTAAAGCTTGTTTTTCTAGGTATACCTTCTCTGGGAGTCCTCAAGTATGACCTATATTTCTGGACATTGGCATTAAATAAATTCCATTTAATAAGCTAGATAATGCAGTTCATTCCCACATTCCAGTTCTGCCATTTAAAATGGAAAAGAGCTCTAATTTAATGAACTAAAGTAAACTAAGTCAGCACTGTGCACACAAATTTTCAATGCCAACATTTCAGAATCCATAGTACGGAGATGTCAACCACACTAAAAACCAGCAACTGTGAAGCACACTTTCCATTAATTCTAATTGGAAAAGTTACTGAAATAAAATTAAATGCATAAATTCCTAAACATTTCCTTGCTCTTGATCTAGTATACATTTACATCTGGGTTGTGTGAGATTTTGCTTGATTTTCAATTAAAACTGAAGTTTCTCCTTCCTTCTCTATAAATTAAAAAAAAAAGAAAATATTTGAAAAATAATGGTGAGCTGTTTTCCTGAATAACCCTGTAATTATTCTTATGTAGTTATTTTAAATAAGAGGTGCAAAGATTATTTGTCTAATCAAGATACAGTTGGAAGGAGAAAATTCTAAGACCATTCCATGCTTTGAAGAAAAATAACACACAATGTAACAAAAAACCTTCCTCAAAAATCAGAAGATTGTTCAAATGATATTTTATTCTGTTCCAGTGTCTATTCACTTTCCCAAAGCCTTCTGGACTGCCCTTCCACTGTGAGAAAGGAGCCATCATTTATCATAGCCTGCTCCTCACTTGCAGGGCCCTGTTAACCTCACTGTCAGGCCCTGCCATCTCTTTGTGGGTAACCGTGAAGGACAGCTTTCCTGTCATCAAAATATTATGAAAGAACATCACCTTTATTAGTCTCCCTTTTTCCTATTTTTTCCTTACCAAGAACAGGCACGGTTGTGTAACTGTTTTATGCCCATAGTTAATTCAATCATGTTCTTCAAAAAATTTTCAGGTATTTGGAAACTGTCAATGTTTCTTATCTCTTTGGTATGTTGTATGTATACTTAAAAATGTAAGGGGAGTATTTGAGGGCAAAAAAAGAAAATTCAAAGCTGAAATTTACACTGTTGGGACCTGTTCTGTTCAGAAAAACATAAAGATTTCTGTTGGGTGACATTCTGCTCAGTGCAATGTGTATTTAAATACATCCTATTCACTTAAAGCTTCTCACCCAAGGCACAGCAAAAAGTACTTATTTGGATAAAAAAATAACTGTAACTGAAGTTTCAGAATTTTCTGCGGACTCTTCACTCACAGCCATCCTTCTGCTTGCTCAGTGCTACTTGATAATCTCTAACCATCATCAGTGTAGTGCACATGGCTGGCTCTTCAGAACTCCTCACACTGTGAATTCCCCCTATTTCCCATGTGTGCAGAAGTCTGGGAGCACCCAGGAAGAAGAGCAGCCTTCATCCCAACGTGCCACAGGGACTGTTTTCTAAGTATGATCCCAGCACAACATTGATGCCCATGACTGGATACCTTAAACTCAGAGAGTACAAACAATCTCCTCAAGACCCTTCATTATGTGGTTCACTTAAGTGTGTACTTACCTACCTGTTTAGCTTACAACACATGCAGTCATACAAGCACAACACAACCAAAAAACCCACAAGTCAAATGCATGGAGAGATTTTTGATTAAGCGAAAGAAAATTTTATTATCATCACAACAGATAAGAATCCTTCCCACTATTTCCTGGCCCAAATTTCTACATTCTACCCCCAGCTGCCCTGTTGTTTCACTTACTAACAGCATACATCAGAAATAGGTATACAGTACAAAATAATCTTCACATTTTAATAATAGATATCTACTTTTGCTCATAGTTTTCAGAGCAAGCAAATAAATCAAAGTGCCTATGAAAAGTTTTAGCTCAAATATTACCATTTTAAGCAAAACTGACTTAATGAGAATGGAACTAGATTTGAAATACTGCTAAAATTTTAGTGTCATTTTCATGCAAACACAATATGAGTAAAGGCATCCAACAGCTTCGCACTGGGAGGAGCTGTAATGGTGAGGGAATTACAGGGAAAAAATAGGGAGACAATTTTCAATAGAATACCTCATTTCTTAAGCATAAGTTTTGTAGAACACATATGAGAAGGCTCTATTAATATCCTTGGTCAAGACTGACAGGAGCGGAGCAGAGAATTACATGTCTTGTTGCTGTTTCTTACCTAACAAGTTGTTCACTGCTTTCTCTAATATGTATTCCTTGTCAAGATGTGAAGGTGTTGATAAAATTATTCTCCATGTCTTTTTCCTATCCTCTCTCATAAAACATTGATGAAAACAGAATAGGATCTGTACTGGAGGAAAAAAAATGACATACAAAACACCAACTTAAGAAGAATTTTTGAAGCAAAAGCCTCACTTTTCTATTAAAAAGTGCTGAAAAGGCTTTCTTTTAAAGTATCCCTATTCAAAAGGAGTTTTAGCTGGCAGAATATTTGAAGAATAATTTGAAGCAGCAGTCTTTAATCTATCATTGGCCACCTGAAAATTTTATGTATTTTTAAATACATAACCAAAACAAGACAAAAGACAAATTTAAAACAAAACAAAACAAACAAACAAATAAACAACCCCCAAAAAAACATCTGGGACCACAAATGGCTCTTTCCTCACTATTCTTCTCTCCTACGTTTTCTAGTAACAAAAATTTGGTAAGAGCTCTGTACAACAAGGTGGCAAGGATTTTAGACATCATCTGGACATATACAAAAAAAAAAAAAAGAAAAGCTGGCTAAATAGTTATACAGTTGAATACGTCTTTTAAAAGAACACAAATGCACCTTCCCAAAGATAAAAGTGAAGGCATGACACTATAATGAATTGGGCATGTTTGCTTTTGATTTATTTTCTCTTTCACAAACAGTCATTGCAATGTTTGCAACAAAAAAATCATGGTATTTGATAAAAAATTCGTGTTTCTGCTGGGTAGAGACACAACACACAGCAAAATACAATCTACACAGCAGAAGTAGAAACTTCCTCACTGTTTTCTTTTCTCATCATGGTTAAATGGCTTAGGAGGCTGTTTTTTCATGAGGTCCGCCACCAGAACCTTATGAAAGGGTATCTAGCTGATCCTCAAATCATGTCCACAGTTTAATGAAGTAATTTTCCCTAGAAAATTTTCAGTAAATACTTTCAAAAAGTTCCTTGATGCCCCTAGAAAATAAATTCATCAAATCCAGCATCAAGTGTGAAAGCAGCAGGACAAGGACACCTGAACTGGAGAAGTGAGAAGAGGAAGAGATGCTAGAATCTGCTTCCAATCTATCCCCTGAGAACCAAGCTGCAGGGAAGATAAAATAGCAACAAGTGAAAGAGCTGGAGTTACAGTCATGTGAATAGACAGGTAGTTCTGACATTTTCTATTTTGTAACTCTTTCTTTGATAAGTTTTCCAAATTCTTTACTCTTGTAAGCTTGATTTAATCCTTTTTTCAAAGCCTACCTAGTATGAAGTATGATCTGTCTCTCTTTTTTTGCTTTCCTCTCCAAAAGGTTTGTTTTGAGGTCAGGTAATACTGAATACCACATAATAGCCAAAATAGATCTCCTCTCTAGCCATTTTTTTTCTGTTAAGGATGAGCTTGCAGCGCAGCTTTCAGAAAGGGAAAACTATCACATATTCCTCTATGACTCAATTTCACAAATAAAAAATATTGAAACAAATAGAAAATATTGAAATAAAAAGTGCAACTTATTTAACATTTTGCTGTGTTTTCATAGGATGCAATATTCTTCCCCAAGTTTATTTTTCTTTCATATTACCTCCTATGTGATTGTCTGAGCTGTATGACACTAATAAAAATAACTCAGTGGATTCCTTAATTTATGGGTTTGGATATCTGTCATATTGGATAGCTAAAATATCACTTTTTTTGTAACCAATTTAGTGAAACTATGTGTTGATTTTCACCTGAAGTTTAAAAAAGAAAAAGAAAAAAATTGTTTTCATGCATTTTAAAATTTCTAAACACATGGATGAAACTATAGCATGTCACATAAAGTAGGAAATACTGCTGGGGAAAGTCTTACAAAAATTTTCTGGCCTTTGGCCATTATTCAGTGATTCAGTATGGCCATCAGGTATTGACAAATATGTCACCAGTGACAACACCAAGCAAAAGGACTAAACACATGCAGACATTTCTTTTATCTATCTAGAAGGAGGTGTTGAAATTGAATTATGAGTCATAGACAGTAGACTCATACCCCTGGACTGTAGTGGTGAAGATCTTTGTGAGTGTTTCTCTTGAATGGTGCACGTTTGGCACTATTGAAAAGGCATTCTGTTTGGATAAGAATCTAATAAATCATATTTCTCAGGAGGAGAAAAAATGTTTTTCATCTCTACATTAGGCAACTGACAGCACTAAGTGTCTCATAAAGAGACCATGGAATTAATATTCTGTAAACATGCAAGAAAATAGGGTCCTATTCACCAGTCACAGAAACGTGCCAAGAAGTGTAGTGTGATGCATTTTTGATACAGATTAAACATTATAACAAGCTGAAAATTATCATCTTAACCAAAGGTTAGAGCAGGGTAGTGATAGAACTGATTTGATTCTAGTCCAGCTTAATTTAAATGCTGGCAAAGACAACAGAGGCAGTAACGTCAAGCTGGTCACTGCCAAGATATTTTGGACCTCTTTTTTAGAATATGAAATTGTTTGTTTCTGTGTTTTTTTCCTGTCCCCATGCAATGTTTATACTATTACCAGTGTCACCAAGTGAGATGCACATATTTGGTGAAAAGTCTATGTTTTCACAGCATTTCATAAGAGGAGTCCTGCTGTGAATTATGAATGAATGGTAGCTAAAGAGGTACCCACACAAAATTATATCTCCAATCTCCTTCCCCTCAGTGGTCAGTCAGCCTTCTCTGTCTTTTATCATTCCTCTGGGGACTGAGCATTAAGAACAGCTGAGTTCATCCCTCTGTCCTTTGTAAGTCGAAGGACTTCTTGACAAGAAACTTAGCTTCTCCTATTTCACTATGCATGTTATCATATTGTGATAAGTTGACATATGGATTTATACCCAAGGTCAGTCATTCTGGCAAGCCACAAAGCTGCCACTGCATAGGCAATCCAGCTTTTAGTAGTAGAGAATGCAATGTTGCTATGGTCAAAATCCATTTATAATGTGTGAAGAAGCCTTTCAAATCAATGAGAGGCAGTGAACTGTAAAGGAATTGCATCCCAAGGAATCTCCTTGCATTTTCATTTTAATGCACAGCATCATTACAGATCTCACATCACATAAAATCTGAATTCTTTGAGAATGAATGAGGGCATTAAATTTTTTTAACTTGCACTGACGTGGCTGTAACAATACATCATGTTCAGAATTGCTTGGAAGTCAAAAACCTAAAGCAGAAAAAAAATTAACCCATCAAAATTACTTAATTTTTGTCATGGCTCTATATTATGCACAAATGAAAATCTGCCTGTCACAAATAGAATTGATTCAAATAGCAAGGAAGTCCAATGGGCCAACACCTATTTTATGTGTTCACAGCTTCAAAGCATTAGATAACTTGCAGGTGCCAAGTGCAAGTTCTGTCTTTTCCTTTCAAATTCTATTTAGACATTAAAAATCATAAACACTGTGTAGAATTTAGTATTTTTGATCATGAGATTTTGCATTATTTCATCCTCTAGAACATGCCCATGCACCAATGAAGGTGAAACCCCCAAGACACCAATGAAAAGTTTATCAGATCTGCAAGGAACTGACAGGCTTCTCAGGAACCTGTGAAAGCTTCTACTGCTGCTAAAGGAAACTGAGAGAATGGAAGGAATTTAAAATTTCAGCAACAAACACAAAAACAGCTGCTGGCAAAAGAAGTGCTAGTTACAAGCAGTGCAGCAAAAAATATTGATGCTCTAGTTCAAGCATCAACAGCACATTCCCTGATGACCAGCTAGATGACTTCTGCTAATTCCCCTATCTCCTACCGAGAACAGGAGGACTGTTGTTCCATCTGTTGGAAACAGAGAGAGGGGGTTAGAGGGGAAGTCACTTCTGCCACTTCTCAAAAAAGAAATATAATCTGTTTTACTGCAGCAGCAGCAACATAGCAACAATATGCCAATATGCAAACAGCCAAGCGAGGGCCCTATCTTTCAGAGGTTTCTTGGCTGGGCTAAATACAGATGATGTACCTCATCACTGCAGAAGTCAGTCCCACCCTTCCCCTGTGGGAGTACTATACTGCTGGCATTGTTGAAATTAAGACGCTACATTTTCAAAGGCCTAAGGCACAATCCCTTGTACTGTGGGGAGCACAGAGGTATGTGACTTCCAAGAAGGACTTCATGTCGAAAGACAACTCTTTATGGAGATACCAAGAATTAAGTGTTTATTATAAGTGTGGTAAAACAATGTCTCATTGGGAAGCAAACCTATCAGTATGGCAGAAAGTTATGGCAAGCAGTAGTAGTTGACAAATACCTGCTTGTTTTATTCACTGTTCTGCAGCAGAGATTGTCTGGCATTGTGCAGGAGCTCCTGTGGCAAACAGCTGCTCCTGCCATACCGTCTCACAGGCAGTGCAAGAACCCATCTAGTGTCCTGGTTCTTGGGTGTTTTTCAGTGGGAGATGCAAATGAGCTTTATCACAGTTATTGTCTGATTCCCTTTACACACTGTGAAGGGAACTGTTCCCTGAAGTCCTTGGGGAAAGATAGTCCAGATACACCAGGATTTTGTGACAATAAGACAATATTACAGTGGTTTTTGTTTGACATCTTCCCTTTGGTCAGAGACTGCTCGAAAGAAGACAAAGTATGATTCAGGTGTTCTTGTTTTATGGAAACACCTCTAAACATTATTTCTCTTTTCTCCACAGGGTATTATTATTTTTTTAAAAAATTTGAACTAGTTTATTACTTGAAGTAATAATTTACATTTTAAATTTCTTTAACAATAAAAGTAGTAGAAAGAAAAAAAATACTTTAAGCAGTCTTTCATTTAAAGAAGAATTCAGTGGGTTAAGGCAGCTCCTGGAGACAATAAAGATTAAATTATTCAAAAGACAATGTTTTTCTGATTAAAAACAATAACATTTTTTAAATTTTTGAAGGGTTTAAAAATTTGGGGGTAAGGTACTAGACATTTATGGAGTTGTTATGGTTGCAATCAATCGTAAAACACAGAAAACTGCAGCAATGAGAGAACAGCAGACAGAACTAAAGGCCTCAGGCCACGAATACTAACACAAAATTTGTATACATTAAATCATCAGATACATCAAATAAAACTCAAAATAAATTCTAGGAGAATAAAAAACACAAACAAACAAACAAAAATAAAAACCCAAATGAAACTTTGGAAAATATAATAATTTTTTAAGCAGGACACACCTTTCATGTGGAAATATACTGTTTCAACTTCAGATCTTTCTTTGGGAGAAAGAATGATAACTTCTTTCCCTGTGAAGCTTATAAATACCTGTGAAGGCTGCTGGGGCACAAATAAGCAGCTCTGCCAACCTCTCAGCTACAGAGGAACCCCGCATGAGAAGAAAGTAAATGCAGTCTCAGGTTTATGTCTTCTATTCCTCTACCACTGGTATGAAATCTGAAGTACTGTGAGTTATCAAAGAACTTTGTGATATAACTTGAACAGGATAACAAAGTTCCTTCCATAAATCACTTATTACTAAGAAAAAAAAACATAAATGAAATTGTCTGTCAATTTAATAAAAGGTCATAGAATCACAGAATCATGGAATAGCCATAATGCAAATATAAATCATCTAGTTCTAACCCTCCTGACATGGGCAGGGACACTGTCCACTAGACCAAGTTGCTTGTAATTCCTTCTGGCCTGTCTTTGAACGCTTCCAGTGATGGGGCATTCACAGCTTCTCTGGATAACTTGTTCCAGTGCCTGACCACCCTCACAGTAAAGACTTTCTACCTTATACCTAATCTAAATCTACCTTCTTTCAGTTTAAAGCCATTCCTCTATCACTACATGCCCATATAAATTGTCCCTCTCCAGGTTTCATGTAGGCTCCCTTTAGTTACTGGAAGTTGCTGTAAGATCTCCCTGGAGCCTTCTCCTCTCCAGGTTGAACAATCCCAACTCTTCAGCCTGTCTTCATAGGAGAGGTGCTTCAGCCCTCTGATCATCTTCATGGCCCCCTCTGGATTCACTTCAACCGGTCCTCAGCCTCCTTATGCTGGGGCCTCCAGAGCTGGATGCAGCACTCCAGGTGGGGGTCTCACCAGAGCAGAGTGGAGGGGCAGAATCACCTCCCTCGACCTGCTGGCCACACTGCCTTTAATGCAGCCAGGATATGGTTGGTTTTCTGGACTGAAAGCACACAAATCTGCTCTCCTAAAGTCCGTGGTAGTGCGTGTGCTGTGTACCCACATTGTTGCCCTGTCACTAAATATGAATTCTCCTGTATCCGGCATCTCCAGTTATTATCTGTTTCATTACTTTCTATACTCTTTCCATTACTGTACTTGGAGTAATCGAACCCCCAGATGCTATGACTAAAGAATGTAAATATATCAGATGGTAAGGCATGAAAACATATCGCATGTAATTCAAAACAGCTGCTATTACACTGAATGTACACTGCATTAATTTAAATCTCCTACATGGTGTTCTATATTGTTCCATTAGGTTTTGCTCAGGCTAATTTAGACAGTTCAGAGGAGATCTAGAGTGGAACAAGGAGCAGATCATGATCTTTTATGCAATAAAAGTGATTAAATTAAAGAACGTGACTTCAGTGAGGGACACAGAATATATATTAAAGTCACTACATTATTTTGCAGAAGTGCAACATAAGGAAAACTATCAAACAAAGGAACTTCCTTAAAGAGAAAAAACTTCTCAGCCACCGGAACAGGAATTCCTTCCTCAGGCTTCAAAAATTATGGGAGACTTTTAAAAAGTACAAGAAACTGGGAGTGGCTTGACAGATTCTTTTTCAAATAAAATAGTAACAAGAACAAAAAATATTTCAATTTTCATCAGCTATGTGACTGGATTTCAAATAACTGTAGCAAAATCCATCAACTGTAAATGTTATAGAATTTTGCTGTCTGAAGTTTGTAATGAATTTAGTACTTGATTAGCTTTTTAGGAAAAAAAGGCAGAAGATTAAAGATAAATTTATCAAATTTTTGTACATGTATGCAATATGGTGTGTAACAGTTAAGCTAAAATCCAATTTATGAACCATATTCCAGCCAAAATATGTCCCTTAAATGAAAGTATAATTGAGCTTGGAGGGTGTGTGAATGGTTAGAGAAGTGCTCTTCTGTCAAACTGAAATGTCATTCTTTTTTGAGTGCAAACCTAAATATTCCTCAAAATCCTTCAGTTTGGCATGGAAGAGAAAGAGCATGATGGGTCAATTTTTTGCTGATTTTTTAAGGGAGATGAAATGAAAACTGTGACTTGTTTTCACTGCCACACATGCCAGTGCCTATCTTTGCACTGTGTGTTTGAATAATATCCTGAGAGGTGCTGTAGAATTTGAATATTCAAAGACCAAGTTTAAGGCAGCACAGCAACTCAATTACCAGTTATACATGTAGAAGCATCCAACACATTCACTGAAGCTCTTTTGAGTTTTTTGAGGCACTCAAAGTCAGTATCAGCCATTATAGAGCCAAAATAGCCCCCAACAACATGCTCCTGTATCCCTGGGGAGTGCCTGATACAACTAAACAATATTAACTTTATTTTGTAAATCTTTATGCTCAGTCCAGCTCACCACATGTCTGAACATTAAACAGAACAGTGGCAGAAATGTGTGGTGATGTGGAGCAGTATCATCCCTCTGGGCATAGCACTTCTTACAGCTATGTGTCTGTGATAATGTATGGTTCAGTAATCTACCACAGCCAAAATAACGATGCTGGAGCATTCATTTCTATTGAAGACAATAAAAAAAAATTTCTCCCAGTGTCCATGAGGCCAAGATTGCACCTATATTTGCTCAATGGAACATATTTGTCTTTGACTCAAGGTTCTCTAAGACTCTGTATAGATCGATATGTGTAAACACCTTCAGATCTCTTGACTGCCTTGTGGTATCTTTGCATGACATACTGGACATTCACAATTGATTTAATATGTGGCAAAGTCCTTCCTGAAGCAAACAACATCTAGAAGAAAGGATCTGGCTCTAGCTTAAAAGCATTTAATCGCTATTTTCAAATTGTCTTTAACTCAGAAGAAATTCCAAATCTATGTTTACTGGAAAAAAGTAATAGCAGCAGGCCCTGTGAAACAATGTGAATTCTAAGAAGAATACATAATAACCCACTGATACATAATCTAAAGAATCAACTTCTCTTGAAATAATTCTCTATGAAATAATTGCAGTATTTTTTCAAACTACCTCATTCTTTTTCAGAAGTAGAGAACAGTTGGAATAAGCCTCCTAAATATTTTATAATTTCCACTAAGAAAATGGAGAAATGTAATTTTGCCACAAAATGTAAAACAGAAGAAAACTTCACAGGTTGAAATGTGCTCTTTTCTGTTTTTCAACAACATATTCACTTTGAAACTGTACAGTGAAGAAGAAACAATACATATCTCCTCACCATTCTAGCTAGCTTTTTTCAAAGAAAGGTTTTAAAGGCAATGATCAAGACAATGTACTTGATCACTCATAAAAGAAGTGTGATATATAATACCTCGAACTTACCATTACTGCTTTTCCCACAGCTGAGAATAGAATATCCACGGGTTCTAATTGCCTGCATTCACTTGTAAAAAATAAGCCTTTTATATGCGTACATTCTACAGTAAACCCTGATTTCCTTACCCACCTTTTAATTCAGGCAGAACTCCCACAAAATACAAAAGTCTGGATAAAAGCTACACTGATCAGGGTTGCATAGTAATTTTTTATTTCATGTTTTACTAAAATTCCTATTTTATTCTGACTCTTTTTAATGATTATTATTCTCTAAAATAACTTGCATTTTATTCTACCTTACAGAAAGAGTCAAAGTTGAAGGTAGATTTTGCAGAAGTATTTATGAGAAGACAGATAATACACTCCAGTTCTAGAAGACTTCCCATCATGTGTCTTCATTGTTTGTGTATCATTTGTTTGTTTCTATGAAAGGCCTGGCTTTAGCATTTTCAATCATTTTCTTTAGATTTGCCCCTTTTGTTTTTATTTATATCTCTCTCTCTCTCTTTCTCCTCTTTTTTTTTTCTTGTTTGTTGGCCATTGTTCAGTCATCACTTACAAATGTATGCATTGCTGTTCAGTTCCCCTGGGAAGATGCTATTAAGACTGCTCTTTGAAAAATAATCCAAATCTATCTATTTTAATAAAGGTAACAAAATTAGAAAATGCAAGAACTGGAAAGGTATTTGAATTGGTGACCTTCCAATAGGAATCCAGTAAGTTTTTGCAGCAAAAAAAGTTGCCTTTGAAAACAGGTTGCCCAGAGAGGTTTCTTTTGGAACAGGTTGCCTGGAGATATTGTGCATGCCCCATCCCTGGAAACATTCAAGACCAGGCTGAATGGAGTCCTGAGCAACCCAATCTAGTGAGTGGCATCCCTGCCCATGGCAGGGGGACTGGAGCTAGATGATCTTGAAGTTGCTCCCAACACAAAACTTTTTATGATTCTAGAAGATGCATGGGTCTTGCACAACTATTCCTTTACTCAGGTAGCCCTTTGATTGCTAAATGTAGAATTTCTTTTCACATGTCTTGAAGGTGCCTAATACTGGCATTGTAGAGGGCAGGACTTTTAGGGACGTGACTGTTGCTAATCAACTTTTGTACCTGTCTTGGGGTGGCTTTATGATGCTGTATTTCCTATTGTCTACTTGTAGCCCAGACATGAGGTTCTGTGCCTACTGGTTTTTTATTTTTAACAAAGTATTCACTTTTTTTTCCCCTGAAGTCTCCATTTGATTATAAGGATTTTTCAGATTTACTTCACAAGATGGGAAACATGATGGATATTTTTGTACTTAGACAAAGAACCATGCGCAAAAGATATGCAACTGAACATGAAGAGTGGGTCTTTAACATACATAGGTGCTTTAATATGACTTAAATTGCTAATGTATGAAGAAAAGATGTTCCTATGCAAGAGAAAGAACCATGAATTCATACAAACAAAATTCTTTTAGTATGAACTGGATTTAGACTGAAAAATAAGTACTACAAAGACTGCAATTCACCAGTAGAAAAACTAAAAACAAAGAACATTTGCAGAAATCTCAGTAACTGGGGGTTTGGCATTGTGAAAAAATATTTCCTGAAAATGATTCTTATATGAAAAAAGATTTCCTTAGAAATCTTCCAGGGTCACTGGAAAAATAATTTGTTTCATTTTTACTGACTTGCATATTGACTCACAGCTAGTCGGAGGTCACTTTTTTTTTTTCATTTTTAAAGAAGTTACTTCATCATATTCTTCTCCCATTTTGGCAGAAGTCAAAAGGATTTATTACAAAGTCCTAAGCAGAAAGGTGAGAGAGAATAATGACTGGGTATTTCTAAGAGTAACAACAGTGAAAAGTTCCGGCATTGTACTGGGAATAATACCTGAATATTAAAGTAGATTCTGATCTTGCATTCTAACGGCCAAATTTATACATATATATAGATATATATCCATGTTTAAAATATATATAATGTAAATATTATCTGTATATAAATATAGTATACACATAGGAAGAAAGGAGGTTCGATAGGTATGTCAGAAGATGTTCAAGACACTTGTAAGAACCAACTGCAAAGTCAGATTGCAACCACACGCCTCTTACAGAGTCAACACAGCCAGTTCCACAGCTTCCACAGCTGTTTGCTCACTACAGTACAGATGCCAGCAGCCACCTCCAGGTGATGAATTTCCACCATGATCACCACACTATCACTTTCCAGATGATGAAGCATCTTAGCATTGAATGACTGGTAGTAAATCAGCTTTACTAACAGTGCCCACAGAAGTCACCGGATCCTTTTCAATCTTTCCTCCTTCTTTTCATAAGGGCTATTCATGACTTGGAGTTGAGTAATACTGTGGCTCCTAGCATAAGTTATGAAATAAAGATCATATCTTTGAGGATGAGCAGTTTGTATAATAGGTTCATCTGGACTATTTGGGAAGAAATCTTCACAACCAAAAAGACTTTCTTACTACTCTAGTTATCTTTGTTGTACATAAATCACCCAAACACACCAGGGATTTAAAATGTTGGACAGAGGGTCTTATCAGCAGAACAGTGCCACATGTACATCACCTTTAAGCGTCTGGTTATGCTGATTGAAGTCAGACATCTTTAGTACAGAGCTGGGAAATAAATTATATTCCCAGCTCCAGGGGGGTTTATGACCATGAAAACATTCTCCTCCCACAATTCTGAGTCCTTTCAACACATAAAAACATAACTCACAATGATATTTATATTCCATGAAATACAGTATTGTTCCAGGAGAGTCATCTTATTTATGATGTGTGGGAAGGGAAGGGAAGGGAAGGGAAGGGAAGGGAAGGGAAGGGAAGGGAAGGGAAGGGAAGGAAAGGGAAAGGAAGGGAAGATGAAAGGCAAAAGGGAGAAAAAGGGAAGGGAGAGGGAAAAAAATATTCAAGTTCAGTACAGGGAAAAGAATTAAAAAAAAAAGGAAAAAGGCTACAATGTAGTCTCAAGAAATCATGAATAGCAGAAAATTGCACAAAAAAGGCAATATAGAGAAGAAAAGGAAAAGCATAGCAACACCAAGAAGCAGGATGAATAAAGACAGGATGAGGATAAAATAGAAATATTGAAGAGTTGCATAGAGATGAGACAAGGCAAAGGGAATGAATAAGATGCTGGGAAACCCAGAGAGTGTGGACAGAGGAATAAGTTGCATTTCCTACTCTTTATGGAAATTTCATGCAAGAAAATAGTACAGCTACCATCACCTATTACAAGAATTTCATTTGGCAGACGTGCTTTTAGGAGTGTTTTATATTGGGTATTTCTCTTTTTCCTTACTTAGTATATCCATAACATTTCTTTAGTCTTTGCTTGTTAAAAAGATGCATGACTGACTTAGAGATAAAACACATCTCTAGGAAGTAAGTGTTCATGTGTCATAGCTCACATGAAAGCTCATTCTTTTCCTTTTAATACATTATTTTTCCTGCAGTGCAGAACTGCTACCCTGGGACATACATTCAGAGAGCTCTTGCTCTTCTTAGGTATGTAAGGTCATTATATAGAGTGGCTTTAGCCTCAAGCCTTATGAATGATACTACTGGAAACACTTTCTAACAGAGATATTGTCTGCCAACTGCTTAATTATATCCAAATGCAGGAGCCTGATTATAGACACATTCATAACTGGTGGGACCCTGCCTCCTATCCAAAGGCCATCTTTCTATGCACCTTTAAATTTACCCTGTAATTGAAGATCTGGCATCCAGAACACCTTATGTAGCAAAATGGTTTTCAGGGTTGTTTTTAGAATTAACACTCACTACAGCATTATTTTGTTAATGTTTACTAGATGAAAATGGTACTCTTGGGCAGAAAACCTCTTTCACTACACAATACACACCTTTATTTCTTCTACTGTTTCTTGCTGGATCGTTGTTTGTTTGTTTTTTTTATGAGGTGTTTCTAATCCATGGACTAGGATGCAGCATATAAAACTGAACTATTGGGCTGGATTAGTCATGTATGGATTTCCTGGCAGTGTAAATGACAAACAGGTAATAATAATTGAATTAATTAGCACACGCATAGCACTTTGTATCTTGGAAGCACCATACAAACGTTAACTAATTAATTCTCACAACACCTCTGTGAGGAAAGGAAGCAATTATCCTGAGCCCCATTTAACTCACAGAGAGCCGTTAAAGTATTATTCTGGTTGGAAAACATAAACCTCAGGTTGGTACTATGGTGGTTTATGTTTGAGATTTCTCAGTGATATTGCTCTTCAAAGGCAGGTCAGTTAGCTGGGCTTTTACTCTGGCAGAGGAGAGGGTACAGTCTGACTGGGCCAACCTGCTCCATCATGCCCTCGCCTGCTAGGTGAGAAAACAACATGTTTCTGCAATCCATTTTGGCAAAAAAACCCAACAGTATGTTTCAGTGAGAGAAGTTAGTGTGTGACTTCAGAACTGAAATGTGCCCTCTTGTGTGTGTGTAAGATGAGCACCAGAATTTAAGTAACATCCTGTTTACTTCCCAGACTGATTCTGTGAATATATCAAGCAGAGGTAAAATGTGAAATGCAAATAGAGCAGCCCAGGTGGTCATACAACAGACTGATGATTAAAAGAAATACTCCCAAGTTAAAATATATACCGGTTAAGAGTAGGTTTCAGGACTATATAAAATTTCTACTGGACCTTTCATCTCACTACTATTCCTTTGTAATCCCACTGGTTATAATTATGGAGTATTGTTCATGTAAAGGTTATGTGTTGTCACTACTCATTTCGGAGGACAGACCATTGGGCTGGATGCTGCCTTCAAAAACATACAAGTTCAAAACTTCAGAACAGGATCCCTGTTTTCTAAACTTGTGCTGATATGGCTTTGAAACTACAAACACATCTGCAGTGGCTGTATTTTGCCTATCGCTAAAGCACAAAGGGTCCAACAGTTATATACTCTGTTGTTCTAATAAATTGGAAAATTGAGTGTGCTGCAATCTTCTATTCACAGAAAACAATGAGAATAGATAAAGTAATCAAAAGGGATAAAAGGGTAAGGTTTTTCTGTACTTGCTTTGTTTATGGATTTTTCTGAAGGAGCAAAAACCTGTGTAGTGCTTTATCTCAGGCTTACAATAACACTTCTTGTTTAGCCAAACTTTAAAATACTATGTTTTAGAGGGAAGAACACTATCTGATGGATGAAATATCTACATGCAGACCGTTCTAGGCGGTAAATCAAATTCAGAAATCAAGTCAGATTTCACTCTAGATGAGAATAAAACAATTAGGTAATTCACTTAATTAAGTATTACATATTTGTGAAACAAAATTGATTTTGTAGAGTAGGTATATCATGAGAGGTACTTAATAGTAATTAATCATCTATCATCTTTGCCAGGACTTCAATTGTCAACCACAATTATGCATAAATTCTTCTCATTAACACAGATTTAACCATACAAATCCAACTTAACATGTAACTATGACAGGGCGACCAGACAGTACAACACAATAGAAGTGTATTTGCAGGTCTGTAAATTCACTGTTTCTGCAGTGACTGTAAAGTAAAACCATCTGTGCTCAGAAATGCACTACACTTTGTTGCTATCTACTTTGACCTCGCTGGTAAAATACATAAAGTTGCATTCCCTACATAAATAAGTAATTCAAAAGCTGTCTGCACAACCCTGTGTCTCTCCAGTAAGCCTACACATTAAAAACAAAAGGCTATATGTATGTTTATATCCACATTAAAAAAAAAAAAGTCTATTTCAAAACACTGATTAGGATAAAGTTTATATTTTATAATGAAGTTAGTCTGCACTACTGCTGTTATGGGAAGTGTGTTTAAAATTCATACATACTCCCTTAAAAATGTCCAATAAACTGGGAAGAAATTAACAGAAAGGATCAGTAGCTGCCATATCCCACTTTCAAAATGTTCATTGAAGTTTTCAAATGAGGAGGAGTGTTGATATTCACTTGAATCTTTTAAGTAGAAAAACATACTTTAAAAGTTTATAAAGTTACTAGAACTTAGTTACGTGTTCTATGTAGTCGGACACATAAGAGCATACACAAAGGAATTCTAGTATCTAGCTAACTCTTACTTCCACTGCTGACCCTGCCTTAATGTTGAGTTGCAGCTGCATTTCTGCGATTGAACCAATAGGTGGCACCAGGAATTTCTCGAAAATCTATAAATTTAACACATTCTGTGACTGCAAATTAGATTCCAGGTGATCAGTAGCCAAAATAACAGCTAGCTATAATTAATAATTAAAAGAGGTACTTGGAGTATGAAGGAAGCATAGAAGGGGGAAAAAAAAAAAACCTAAAAAAAACCAACAGAAAAAAATTAAAACCCCCCAATTTACAAGGGTTTTGAAGCTCAAAAACAGATGGAATAAGAAAAGACAACCTGATCAGAGACAGAATGAACAGGTTTACAAGACCTGAATCCTGGCAGCAGCAATACAATGATACAGAAGTTGATGCAAATTAGAAAGGCAAATAAGCAAGGCATGCATTTCTGTGAAGAAATTGCTCTGCCTTTCAGAAAATAAGGTCTCTATAATGTGACTCAAGCTTGTCTTCAGAGCTAAAAGCACCCTAAATAAAGTTTTTGGAAAACTAGGTGAATATAGGAACACTTGACCTGTATGCAAAAATTTAGATTGTGGCAAATGTAAAGGAAAAGGAGCATCTGAAAAGGCAGCACAGAAAATGTGAAGTACATCCAAAAGGTGAGGAACTGTACCTGTGGCCCAGGGAAGGATACACAGACATCTGTCATATGACATCCTGACCCACAAAGGCCTACAATGGTTTCTGCAAAATTCATAAAGCATGAGAGAAGGTGTTGCCATGCCAGGACACATTAAAGGAAACAAACAGAAAGTGGGTATTTCTAAGAAAAGAGAAATAGTACTCCAAAGGAATTTACTGCTGGTTCCTTTCTAGAATGCTACCACCTAGTCAAGCACTACACCACATTATAAAAAACATATATTCAAAACCACACACACACCAGTGGTTTTTAATGTATTCTTCCTTCTTCTCCCCACTATCAAGACAAATTCTTATAGGGAGACTGTCACTCACCAGAGAAACTTTCACCTGAAAGGTAGCCAAAATAATTGTTTCCGCTATTTTGCTTAAAGGATTAAAAATACATAAAAAATGCATGAAGGAAATGAATTAAGTATGCTACATGAATCTAAAGAAATAATTCATCTTAATATGCTTTACGAAACAATAGATGACATATCAAAGAAAGTTTACTAGAAAACAAAGCCGCAAGGGCTTGTTTTTTTAAATAAGAGTGTGATGGAAGGTACAGATATTTAGACATTTTTTGAAACTCAAATACTTGAACTTAATCCAAAAATTTATATTTGTTTAAATCTGAAGTAAAAATGGTTTACACCTAAATTTTATCTAAATGTAAAGCTACATGACTATGCACATTTTGGAAGGAACATAG
This sequence comes from Corvus cornix cornix, assembly GCF_000738735.6. Classification (NCBI taxonomy): domain Eukaryota; kingdom Metazoa; phylum Chordata; class Aves; order Passeriformes; family Corvidae; genus Corvus; species Corvus cornix. The sequence continues at coordinate 82,391,345 of NC_046332.1, forward strand.
TGTGATCCAATAACAGACTGAAAAGCTTGCTTGAAAGTGTTAAGAAGCAACATAAGGAATAAAATAATCTGAGAAACATATTTTTTAATTTGCCTCCTAAGGTTCAAAATTCTAGAAACATAAGCTTGGCATTGTCTCAAGATTAAAAAAAAAAAAAAAAAAAAAAAAAATTCCTACAAAGAGCCAGCATCCAAACCTTCATAGTTCTGATAATTATAAATATCTAACTGAAACACTCTAACATTCTACCAATATTTATGGGGGTTCAGTAGACAAAACTGTGGATGGTGGGGAGAAAAAAAATATCACTTCAGCTTTTTAAAATCATCTTATTAAGAAGAAAGTTAGAAAAAGATGTTATTAACATCTGTCACAGACATCATATACAGGTTTCCAGGAAATAGTAAGAAATATTTATCCCATCCTTTGAATACATGCTTTGCATTAAAGAAATTTGAAAGGAATTTAATAAAATATATCTTTTTCAACTTTTCCGTTGGAAGTGTGGTAAATGCAAAGGACCTCTTTTACTCAAAAATTTGAAAAAAGCAATGGCAACAATGTAAGTTCTGGAACTGAGGAAATATACATCATAGTTAAATGAAATTAAACAAGTTGCTGTGGGAAAATGCAGTTGAGATCTACTACATTAAGAAAATAAAATTTTATTTTTTAAAACCAAGATAAAAAAGGGTGAGAATATCTAATTGCAATTTAAGAGAAGAAAATTATTTTTAAAATTTTCAAACAACCCACCTTTGTCATTCTGAGAAGGTAAACCACTAAAACCACTAAAGAGTTTGAAAACACTTTGGTATGTCATGCTTGAATAAATTTGTTAAGAGATTACATTAAATTAATGAAATTAAAAAAAGCTTCTGTTTCTCAGTCTTATTTTACAGACTCCAGAGGAAGAACAACACAGAGTGCTGCTGTTCACTCACCCCTATGGTTGTGCAAATAATTAATTTTTCAGTTCACTAACCACTCGCTGGAGTAGGGGTAGGAGAAAAAAAATCAAGAAGGTAAAAAAAAATTATTTCAAGTCAGATGGAAAAAAAATCCCTTTACAAGAATTTCTTTACAAAGTGGAAAGAAAAAAATCTTTTGAGACATCTTTGATCTGGATTTTGGCATCTTTATAGACAGAAGTCTTGTTTGAAAGCAAAAAAAACCATATTTATTTTGTACTAAAATGCCAAAGGAGTACATTTTAAAGCTTCTCTTTTCTTCCTATGGAAGGTCCTGAATTAGATCATAAAAGAACTCTCTTCAGTCTGTTATCATAGAGTCATGTTACTGAAGAATTTTTAGTAAAATCATACCAGTATCATATGAACTTGGCACAAACATCCATACAGGAGCCTATAGGCAGTCTAAAACATGTGCTTATCTAAATTTCTTCTTTGGTTGGTTGGTTGGTTGGTTGGGGGTTTTTTTTGGGGGGGGGGTTTGGGGTTTTGGGGGGTTTCTTGGGGTTTTTTTTGGATTTTTTGGTTTTTTGTCCTAGCAAGCTGCTACAAACTGGTTTCTGCTGGTGAGAGACTGCCACTTTCATCTAACAGGGAAAACCTTTCGACCCTGTGCAAGGAAATATGTTGCAGAAATTCCCACTTTCTCTAGCTGAAACACCTTATCTACCCCTAGCAGGACAAATTTGAGGTTTAAAAATATAAGAGACACATCTTCATGAGACAACACCTGAGCATTTAAGCCCTGCTCTTTCACAATCCTATTAAGCATTCAGTGCTGATTATTCACATGCTCTGAGATATTTTTTCAATCTTACTGTTTATGATAAACTATCATTTAAGCTGACTAGTTGCCCAAAATTATTTCCAGATTAATTGAATCTATGCCCACTGGTAGCTTGAATTTTTGCTGCGTTTCAACTCTTTTGTAATACATTAAAACTTAAGAATTGGCAAAACTTATCATATTGAGAGCATTCTCAATTGTGTTATAAATATTCATCAGTAACAATGGGACATAACTTGCTTTTGTGGATTATTTGTTTTTCATAAAACAGGATGGTATCAAGATCATGAAAAAAAAAAGATATACAAACAAAATAGAAGTATTGTTTGGTGCCCTGTATTTCTTCTGCACCTCCCTTCTAGTTCAAAAGCCTTGTTTTGTCCAGCTTTAGAGAACACTGATTCACACAGCTATACAGCCTAAGATAAACTGGTGGGTTTTCATAGTCCTAGCAGGGAGACATTGAAGAGGAAGCCCACATCAATATGGATTTCATCATTTGTGCTCAAGTGCAGTTTCAGCTCTCTTCAGTTATACTTAGTACAGTAAAGGTCAGAACAGTTGCACTGCTCTCTTTTCTGGACACGACAAATACTTCCCCCACCCCGAAGAAACTGTGCAAATAGAATTGATCACTTGAGACTGAACTACTCTGCACTAAAAAGTCTTCAACTTTTCCTACCTTACTTTCCTTTTGAGAGGATGTTTACTTAGTTTTTGCGGTTTAATTTTACTTAAAGTGTTCTATCCCCAGAAATGAAGGAAGCTGTCTGGGTTGAACCCAATAGATACAAAAAGTCATTGCTTGCTACCTCTAAGCAAAGTTATAGCAGGCCTGATGAAGTAGCCTAAGTGTGTATATAAAAGCAGGCATAATGGCAAGCCAGACCACTCATAGCTTAAATGAGGAAATCCCTGCACAGCATTTTCTACCTTGTAGGAAGACTAATATGAGCAACACAAGCATGAGTTCGATTTGCCCTATTATTTGCCTTGTAGAAAATACCTCCATGAATAAGTCATCCATTCAGAAGTGCAGAGTCCCACCAGTGTGAACACATTAATTTAGGAAAAGAAATACAGGACTTAATTGCTTGAGAAATGCCATGGTAATGAAACTCTAGATTACTGAAAGTTCAGCCAAAATAGCCTAAGCAGATCTCAGCAGATGGTAAGGAAAGAAAGAAGTCATGCAAAGGCAAAATGGAAAATCCAAGATGCTACAGGTTGGACAAGATATCCATGATGGCAAAAGTCAAGCAATATTTAACTATACAAGATACACACGCACACACACAGAGATATATAGATATAGATATATATATATAGGCACTTCTGGGATCAGAACAAAACAGAAATAGAATTGCCTTCATCCAAATACCTCCCTTGGCACTTTACATCAATACACAAAGGAATTTATCTGCTTGGAACCCAAGTGCTCATCCATGCAGCTACATTCTCTGCCGTGCAGCAGGACAAATTTGCTTGGCCTCCCTGATACATAGCATGGCTAGACTGTTCCCATTGCAAAGCAAGGAGAAACATCCCCTATTCCAAAAGACTTCCACAATGGAAGAATTTTTTTTTCTAAAAAATGTGTTTTCTATCTTAGTGTAAATAACATAAGTTTAAAATATGGCAATGACTCATCTTTGACATACACATAAGGATTGTTCTGGTTGTTAGGGGAAGAGTGCTTTTTGCTTGTGCTTGTAGAATAGCCTGAAGAGCAGAAACTTTTCATCAGGTCTCTGGCCTGGAGTTCAGATTCTGCTACAGCCTCGGATAAAAAAAAGATTCATCCTTATCCTTAAGTCATTCCAGCCCATCCTGCTGAAGCCTTTCTTCTTGATGTTGACTTGGCAGACTGTATCTCCAACAGTAAATAATGTGGTGCAAAGCAATGGATCCATAGGGCAGAACAGCTGGGGAAGAGTACCTGATCACCTCACTGCACAGGGATTCAGTGGAGAAAGTATTGAAGGCCAATAGGTAAAAAACCAAAAATAACTCTCAGCTCATTTCTTCTGTAATTGCCACTGCTTTTGTGTTTAACATATGACAAAAAAAAAAAAAAAAAAAAAAAAAAAACACCAAAAAAACCAAACCAAAACAAAAAAATAGCTTTGCTCTTCTGCCTAGGGCTTTTTACTCGCCTGGTTATGCCAGGCAGGAGTATGTAATTTTCTGCATGCTTCTAGATTAGGACACTATCATTTATGATCATAAAAAATAGCTGGAAATCTTTTAGAAAGTTGTATTTTTTTGATTTAATTTTATATGTTCTAGTTATACTTGGTGCACATTGATTATAATTACAGTTTACAGTTCATCAAAATAGCAGTGTTCCCATACATAAGAGAAGACAACATCTTTTCAATCATGGATAGATGCTAGATTCACAAACACTCACTTAACAGAGTTTTTACTGAATTTTATTTTTAAAGTGTGCTGAGTGCTTTAAAAATTTTGTCTACCTTAGCTCAAACAGGGAATTAGCAACTCTGGATTTTATCACTATTGCATGAAATATTTAAGTCTGCTTACTTATATTTACATTAAGGCAAGTGTTTCCTCAAATTCAATTCCATTTTCTGAATTCATAGCATTTCATTGTATTCAAAAAGTACATGACTGAAAGATACAAAGTTCCTGAGTTTTCCACAGTTTTAGGAACAAGACTGTTCTTAAAAGAGTGGGGAAAAAAAACCCAAAACAAAACAAAGTCATAATTATCCAGAAAAATAATCATAATTATCCAGAAACTTAGTTGCATAGGGCAGGTAAAGCTTCACGGGGTTCAGCAGAGCTACACGCCCTTGCACTGCTTTAGGATGCAGTCAGGATTATTAAACACACCTCATTCCTCCCCCTTCTTGATTCTGCATTTTGCCCTTGTTACTTGAAAACAGACTGTTAGAAATGCTTTGCATTCCAATGTCTATTTAATGACAGTTGATCTATTTTAACAAACTTTTCAAACACTGTTTCCGGATCTCTATTTTTATTTTTAATAAGGCTATGTAAAAACCAAGTATAAATAAAGTCCTAATACAATAGTACTACATAAACACATGTGTTTTGCTCAGAACAAGAACTCTGGAGAGATAATTAACTCAAATTGCAGGGGTTTTGTCCAAATGCTTGCAGTTACTGACAATTTCCCCACTTTTAACTACCTTATAATTATAAATGGTCTATATGCCAGATCACTTTGTCATTTTTCTATTGGCTAGCAAGAAATAAAAGCTCAAGCTGTAGTCTGCCTTCTTTATTGTGCCTTTTTTATTCCATATTGTGTCATCTCCATGGCTGCTATTAAAATGAGAAGAAAGGATAAATCTAACCTTAAATTCCCTCGAATCGAGATGTTACTAATTTGTAAATCCCATTGAGGGTCACTAATAGCAATGACTGTCACTAATAACTGCACTCACATGCCTTGATAAAACATACCAATTCCTTTTACGCAACAGCCATTATTTCCACATCTGAATACCCCTCCATAATGACAGTGAGCCTTTCTTATATGCTTTATTTATTTATTTTTAAATAGTATTTTTATTATATAACAGTCTATGTGTTTTCAGGACATTATATTTTCTTTCCCATGTACCTAACCACCATTGTTATGCCAGTGGTGTCCCTAGAACATGGTCTGAAGTGTCTGCTCATCGAATTTGATGATCTGGCAAAAGAAGAAGCATTTTTGTTTGGGTTTTTGCTGGGGTTTTTTTTTGGCAAGAAAATATATTTGGTCAAGTTAAGGTTGTGCAATAGCTATCAGTCTGAAAGACAACAGTATTATTCATCTTGTCAGCACACTGAACTTCTGGCTTTTAGGTTTTGGATTTGTTGCAGGAAATGTTTCTGTTGGGTTGAATGTAGTTTCTTGGTAGAAATTTATTTCACCTGAGCAGATAGTAAGATTTATGTTGTTTTTACATATGTATTATATCAGCAGATCTTTGTGAACGGACAGAAAAGTTTTCTATTTTTGAGGAAGTCATTAAGTTTCCATGATGGCAACATGAGCATTAAATAACTATCACTGACCATCAAAATAAAGGCAAAATCATCTGCTGTGAACCTCACTGTCCCTTCTCCTATATTTTTTTATGATAGTTGATATATAAAAGCTCCAGTGATGAAAACTTTCTGTCTTCCCTTCCCTCAGCTTTCAAAAAAAAAGAAGACAGTTATTCTAGACAATAGACTGGTCTATGAATACAGGTTGATTCTAATAACGATGAACTGCCAGTATTCTGTGTAAGCCACATATTCAAGTATGTAACACTCTTTGCAGACCAATTTTCCATTGCCCTGTGGGGTTGTCTCTTTTTAATGAGCACAGAGGGCCAAGGGAATCACTTTTTCAACACTGTTCACACTCCAAGTGTCATGATCAGATCCCTTCTAGCCAGACTAATATCAAAATTGTTTCATAAAATGTCTTAAAATGAACCTTTTAAAAACTAATGGTACAGCAACAGCAAATTGTTTTCTTCTGCCACAGAATTAGACAAATACAATGTTTTAAGAGAAAGAAACAGGACATGTGAACATATATTCAAAAGACTTTTTTTTGTTTTTCTATTGGCACAAACAATATCCATAAAGTTAATTTTTCTTTTACCTCATGGAGCAGATAATATTGCAGCCAACCTCCAAATTTTATGCATCAGTACACATTCCTAAACAAGCTTTTTGTATTTGTGCAATATAATTGTAGGGCATACCAATGCAACATAGTTATTACAGCAAACAAACAACAAAAAAGCCCCACCCCACTTTTATTTTGCATCCATGAAGACCTAAAGCCTGAATAACTAGTCTGGCATTTTTGATATGACAAAAATCTTGCTGACATTAATTAAGCTAGCACACCACTCTCTCTAAAGCAACCTAATTTCCTTTGAACAGATTTTGGCTTTGTTTTCCTGGATTTTAAAAGTACCTTGGCCATTTTAAATTATACTATATGTATTTAACCACCTCTCAGTTGAGTAGTCACCACTCAGGCAAAGGTTCCATCAGTATGAATAAAGGTTACCAAATCCGACTGTAATTAATGGCGATAAAAATATATTCAAATTATAAATTTATAAATTACGAGCACATAATATTTAAGAAATATTTCTAACCCAGTCTAGTTCTATTTCAATACAAGAATTATAAAAGGTTTAATCTTATGGTAAGATGTGTTATATTAGTGAGGTATTCTTTATTTATCCAAATTATTTACTGTACTCTCCCAGCTTCTTGTGCAGCCTCAGCCTACTTGCTGGTGGGGTGGGGTGAAAAGCAGAACGGGCCTTGGCTTATGCAGGCACTGCCTAGCAATATCTATAACACCCTGTTTTCAGCACAAATCCAAAACATGGCACCATGCAACCTACTGTGAAGAAAATTAATCAGCACATGTACTTATCCCACATTTATACAAGCTAATACTTTTCTTTTATGCTATGCCACTTTCTGGGCTTGCTATTAAGAAATTCAACAAAAAAACCCACAAAAAAACAAACGAAAAAGCAAACAAAACAAAAAACAAAAAAACCAAGCAAAAAAAAAAAAACCACCAAAAAACCCCACCCTGAAATCATCTTGGATAATTAAACTAATACATATTAGACATAAGAAATGCTGAAAAATTCCTTAGAAAAAAATATTGAAATTCAACAAAAAATGCCCACATTATACTATTTACTTTCTCATAATAGCCAGAAAATCCGGTTTCACCAGGACTGAGACTGCAATGAGCTACATTGCTACTTGCAAGCTTATGACTTGCACTGGTTATAGAACCTTCTGGTGGTAGTTGGATGTAAGGAAAATACTTAACTCTTGGTCTTGCTCCCATTTTCCTTCCCAGCGAAATCTATGGCACCATCAACCTCTAGAAGAACAGTGGAAAACTAGAGGCCCTTCTCATGTACTTCTGAACATGAGAGAAAGAACCCTAAAGTTTAAGGAGATGAAATACTGACTCCAGTCAGTAAAGCGACATTAATAGAAATAGTTTGGGGGTCCTATTAACTGCAGTGAAGTTGTTCCCTCCCTAGATTTTAAAGATAGTCAGGTATTAAAAGCAAAACCATAAAAAAAAATAAATAAAAGTGAAGGAAGGATAAATGTTAGGGGAGGAGAAACAAGAAAACCTTCTAAACAGTCAGCAGGAGGGCTAACAGGAAGAGAACAAGTGAGTGAATATTATGTTTGATTTTGCATCAATAGACATGGAAGGAGTCTTGTATCATCTTCTCTATGACCAAAGGGAGAAAACACAGTGAGAAGTGTATGATATTTTCTGTGCCTGTAGGGAGAAAACCCACTGAGAAGTGCTGTATGATCTTTTCTATGACCAAAGGGAGAAAACACAGTGATGAACATAAATGAACAGGAAGAAAAGAGTTCTAGGATGCAAGCTCACAAAAAAATGCCAGGAGAGGGTGTTTCCTTCCTAAAATATGTATGTGAATAAATATGGATCTTTTTATATACATGTATATAAACTCCCCACATACATTATATTATATTTAAGATATAACATACTATATATCATATATATACATGTATACCTACACACACACATACACACATATATATGTAATCAATAAATATATCCTGCCTCCTTGAGAAAGTAGCTTAGAATAGTAAGCATGGGTTAATTACAGTTTGTTGTAGTAGATAGGATGGTGTAACTCTTAAAGATATTGTCAGTGAGTTTGAACTTGTTTTGGAATATGACAAGAATATTTGAAATCCTTCAGAATACTCATACAATCAGTATTGTTGTCAAAAAACTCCACTTCTGTGGAAAATATTTCCACAATACGGTACAAACTTTGACCAATATGCCATTTTTCAGAACCCGTCCCCTTGTTTAGCCTCAATTTTAGATTCAGGTTTCTTTGTTTTCTCCTCTTGTAAAAGGAAACAAAAAACAAAACAAAAAAACCCACCCCAAACTGTGGTAGCTGATTCTGGCTGTAGTGAAACCTATTGAGAAAAGAACTGACCTGTTGCTGAACTCAGAAAACAAGCAGCTTATGCCTACCCCAGATAGGTCATGCCCTTTAGAGAAAGGAGACAGACAGAGGCAGTTGCACTGGCAATTGCACTGGCTATTCGTCTATCTTCTCTTCATGAAACGAACACATAATCCAGTCCAAAATCCAGAGGCATCAGGAATATGCAGGATGCTAGTGAGATTTCAAAAAGCAAAGAGGAAGACAAAAATGTAAGTTTTTAATTCACCAACTTGTATTTATATGAACTATGCTGACCTCTTTCCTTCCACATTATTTCCATTTCAGACATCATCAAAATTATTTCAAATAAATGCAGTCTACTGACTTGGATATATCTGAGCCTACCCTCATTTCTCATGGAAGAAAGAATAGAGGTGTGCCTGTTAGTGGATGGGAAGGCAGTAGTCTTTGTGTTTTAAGTATAAAAAGCAAATAATCCTACCTTCCCAATGTATTTTCAGAAACATCTGAACACGAAGTAACCCTTTCCCATATGTATCGAGGAGCTGCTGGAGTTTTGTAAAAAGCACATCGCACTAGTAAGTGTCAGGTTAAGTCTGATTTCTAGGTAGAAAAATTATCTATGATGTACTTCACTTTTTAGCATTAATTCACAATAACAACTGCAGAAGATTCAGTCATAAAAAGGAGGAAATAAAAGAATTCCTGAAAATGTTAAAACCACTTCATGGTATCTTTGTTCAAAATGAAATATTTAATTTCATGTCCACAAAATCTTTCCTTCCGAAATTACGAAACAAAATTTTTTTGGGGTCAGATATTTTTGCAAAAATATTTTAAGAGGCAATAAAATGAAATTAAGCATTTTCTCTGCAGTTACCCAATGCAATTTTGTGGAAAATGTAGTAGTGTTTTATAACAAATATTAGTGAAAAAAGTTCCAGTTCAAGAAATTCCCTGTATTCCTTAATTATGTTTTAGCAACTCAATTAAAAATTGGTCATCTACTTAGCATTTACCCTGAATTTATTTAAAAATTCAGGCAGAGTCACATACATATTTTTTTACAATAACTTTTTAAAAAGTATTTCTGAGTTTGAAAACATAAAGTATATAAAAAATTAAGACTTAATTAATGAGGCAGAGAACTTTTCTTATTACAAATTGTGTAATCTTTGCTGCAGCTTAAGGAATATATGACCTCATTTTTATTTATGATATGCAAAATCCCAGATATATGAGGAGCAGAGAGATTATTTAGAAGCTGAAGAGTGGGTAAAAATAAGTATGTAATGGTTAAATGGTTAATGGTTATATGGTTAATATAATGTATTAACGCAGTTTGGAGTTACAATGGTACTGAATTAATGATTTAAGACTGGTATAATGATGAATATTGATATTTCTGTTAACAAATATTATTTCAATAGTCCATTTTATTTATTTTGGTGTACAGCTGCTTACAAAACTCTAATTTCAAATCAAAGGAATTTAGTTTTCTGGGTTTACATTTAGTCATGACATTTGCTTGTCTTCTGAAACTGTAATTTAGAATACAAATAAATTCATGTTTAACTCTTTAAGGTTAAAAGCCTTCTCTACTGTATTATCATGCTCAAGCTGCAGGACAAAAGGTCCAATTGTGTCTGGTTTTAGCACCTGAATCAGAAGATTGCTCTTCAGCAGGAGCTTTCTGGACCCTGTTCCTGGAACTAGAAAATTATGGTGATCGGGTATTGCAAAAATAAGAAGCAGGGGAGACACTGTAAAACTTTGCCAGTTTTAAAACCCAGCTTTTAAAATTTAAACTAACAAGGGCACTCATTCATATTCACTTGAACCTTCTCTTTCCAGAACTAAACCAAGGAAGTTTGGGATCAAAAATCATACAAATGGTACCTATGAGCTGATTCATTAAAAACTAACAAGGACACTCATTCATACTCAGTTGAACCTTCTCTTTCCAGAACTAAACCAAGGAAGTTTGGGATCAAAATTCATTCAGCTGATTCATTAAGCTGTAATCTGCTGTTCAAGCTCTCTCTGTCACAGTGACCTGAGATGGAGTAAGTAGCACAGATTCCATACTCCATCCTCTATTTGATGTGAAACTTCCCCAAAACCCATTGAGATAGAAAGGTTCTACATTCGTTCCAAATACAGAGATGTAGACTGGGAGCACAGCTAAGGCCAAATAGTATTTTTGCATGAGACAGAACTAGGGCAGAGGTTTTTTCCTTCAGTTGTAAAAAAGATGTGAAGGAAGAGAAGCAGTTAATGGGAGACCATGAGCATTTGTCTGTTGTGCTGAAGAGTGCAGCTAGATATATAACTTGTCTCTAAAGCACAGAGCTTGTACTTGTCTAAATTTTCTTATTCTTTTTATCCATTCTCACCAAGGAAGGGAGAAGAACCATGCCATAAGGAAAAACACACATTTCTTGTTAATGAGTGAATCTTTTTATCATTAAAATGTGTTAATCACCAAATAACCAGGGACATTATTTAGATAATTATTATAGAATTATGAAACAGAGGTTATTGGAAATGAACACTTAGCTCCTAAAATTAATTCTACAGCATTTATGTTTCCTGAATTAACAAAATGATTTCTTGCGTTTGGTTTTCAGTATGCATTTACAGATATGGAGTGAGGCCATTCATGGTTTATTTATATTCAATTAAGTACATGCTAAGAAAGAAGAGATGTCACTCTGCCTTTAAGAATGGTAGCAAACAAAGAGGAGTTTAGAGGAATTTTAAAAATGATTCAGTCACAATTTGATGCACATCTGGTACATAGCACAGAATTGAAACATTTTGCCTACAAAACTAAAGGCATTGATCAAGACAACCTGCCCAGGTTTCCCATTTCAGAGGCTTTTGCATGGGACAGAAGCTGACATATAATCAGTAGACATTTATTCTCATGTTACCACCTAGACATCTAAGGGTCTTTTAGGCTGGATGAGGAAGTAAGTTCTCAAACAACAGATGGAAACGCAACCACGTTATTCTGAATCAAAAATAACCAGACACCTTAAACATCACCAAAATAAGGAAAATTGAAAGCTCGTGATGGAGTGCCTATAAATTATAAAACAGCAATACTACAGCTGGTAGCAAAAGCAGCAATACAGATGTATTAAGTCTGAGACTGTACTTACCAGACTAAAGGAAAAAGACTTCTGACCGTAAAGAATTTACCATCTATAGAATAGTCATTGGGCTGACACTTAGAAAGAGGTACAAAACCTTTTAAAAAGAATACTGCTCACGTTTTAAATAGACACCAAAATAGTCTATGTGAGGAATTGAACTGGTGGGAAGAATGAAAAAATATAGTTTAAACTCTATGTTTGGGGTATTTTCCAACTTTTTGACCAACTTTTGCCTCATCACAGCTTCAGTATATTTTCCAAAGAAAAACACATCACCCGTTTCACTAAAATCTAGGTCCCCCAAGCCATACCAACAACAGTGAGCTGCATTTTATACTTCAAGAGAGTTCAACTTTGCCTGGATCACTGGTAAGAGTTGTTGAATTTAAATACACCTTTCTTCATTATATACATTAAATCTTCTCCTTTTTTTTCTCTCTCTTTTTTTCTTAATAATTTTAAACCACTGATTGCAAGTTTTAATACATAATTTATCTCTCTGTGCAGGAAACTTAGCCATCTTCAACTGAGAAATAAAGGAAATGTAGAGTCAGATGTGAGCTAACTTTCAGCTACAATTGTCACTATATATGTCCCACATAAATACCATCTGTTTAACTTCCCTCCCTTAGCTCTTAACAGGTAGTATTGTAAGTGTATTTGTCAGTTATAGAAACACCTGCTGGATTTTTTACTCCCTTGTGGATATAATGCTCAGTTAGCCATAGAAAATGTGGTTTCAATATTTAAATATTAAATACTCTGTTTTACTATTTGACACTAATAGAATCATTTATCTAGAAACGAAGGAGCTGGTTAAGACAGATACTGAAAACACTGGATTATGAGTCACACATCAGACATACATTAGGAGTTACTTATTCCAGTTTCTTTTCAAGCCAACAATTTTTAGATTTCTAGTGATTCAGCTTGTAGGCTTACCAGCAATGTAAGTCAAAAACAGGTGTGTTCCCTCAATTAAAAAATGCCTTTTTTTTTTAATCTACACTATAAATGAAAATACAACTAAGAAGTGTATTTGCACATATATAAAAAAAGTACTACTGCTAAGGTGCACACACTTTTATTAAGGTAATCTGTATTGGTTTGCTTGGTGCTCTCTTTTTTTGTGGAAGAATCATTATTGAATGGCACTGAACTCACTCATCTGCAATAAGATGAAGATTGGCTATGGAAACTTCTCACAACTTGTGCATTTGACCTTCTATCAAAGGGCTTCTAAAGAAATAACTATAAAATCATTCACAAAATGTTTTTTAGATTTAGTCAGTTGATAAGCATACAGAGGTGAACACTCGCATATTTCACCTTTCAGCATTTTTAAATTACATTGCCATCAAAAAGATACGTGATCTATAAAGAAAATAACAAGAATAGGACAAGACAGAATAAGCTCAAACATACTAATAAAATCTTCAAGCAATCCTTCAAAGATTCCTAATAGTTCTTTTTGTACACATGTATGCACATGTCTTTTTTCCCGTTTCTAAACAGTTTCTGAAATCAAAGGGTCTATAATTTTTCAAAGCATATTGGGGCTTTTCAGTAAAACTTGGGCAGCATATAAAGAAAACAACCAAAACAGCAGAAAAGAAATATCCTTTACTGAGCTAATTACTATGCTTTATACAACCAAATGAGGTCTGAAATTTTCTAATTACATAGTGAATATATGAATATTTCCTCTGGCATATGGGATTTAAGGAGTGAGTTTGAGAAGATATGAAGGGAAATGAGGACCTTGAGAGATCAAGGATGAAACCATCTTGATTCCATTACAATAATTTCTCAGCTGCTGTCTGATTAAAATGAAAGCAAATATTCAGGCTCCTTTTTATTATTATTATACTTACTATGACACTTATTAGAAAATCTTATAAGGAAGGTCAAGACTTTGTGTGATGACTTACTAATTTACTAGTTATTTACTATTATTTCCTTTTTTCAGAGTTTAGCCTGAGTCAAGTCAAACTTGGTTAGCTGGTAGAAACTGCAATTTTTGTTACAAGAAGTGGGAAGCAATTTAGTGTATAAAGCAAACTTATTTCTTAAAAACTTTATGTGAGAGGTTAAAATCGTGAATCTCCAGAGTAAAATAAAAAACTTGTTCAGAGCATAAGGGGAGAAAGGAATATGAGGTATATATTCATGTTTCTAGAGAGTGTGTAGAGTTTCATGGTAACTTTTAGTTATTTAGTGGTGTTCACCTACCACATCTCAAGCATCCCATGGAACAGGAGGATCTGGGTGCATGTTTACACATGCAAGGAAAAGCAGGGCCAAGCATTGGTCCTGGCTGAGCTGCAGGACCTGTTTAATTCCTTGCCAGTTACAGGCAATGCTTTAGGGGTCAGCCTCTTCTCCCAGGAAACCAGGGACAGAACAAGGGGACATAGCCTCAGGCTGTGCCAGGGGAGGTTCAGGTTAAACATCAGGAAGAATTTCTTCACTGAAAGGGTTGTTAAACTTTGGACTAGGCCGCTCAGAGAGGTGATGGAGTCACCATTCCTGGAAATGTTCACTTAGGTTTAATTGGCCTAGTGGTATTTGGTCAAAGCTTGAACTCAATGATTCTGGAGTTCTTTTCCAACCTTAAAGGTTCTTTGAATCTATGATTCTAAGTATGTTGTTTCCTGCCAGTTGCTGTTCCTGACTCTTCCTAATGTTTTCATTGGTTCTGCAGGACAAGCCAAAACACCTTCACATTTACCTTTTTCTCCCTCCCACCAATAAACATAATTTCCTAGCAGCAAGTAAGATCAAATATTTTTAATTGCTTATTTACAATGTAGTAAATCATACACATGCATGAACATATGTTAAAAATAAAACTGATGTAACAGTGTGTTCTGAGGACTGATGAAAGTAATCAAGATGCTTTTGCTCTTTCTTCATGAGAATTACACTTCCAATATACTCAGGTATAACAAGCAGAGCAACAGAAAGATATTGTCTTCATGGCCTTCTGTATGACTTCATGAATCTACATTGACCTGATTTTCCAATCAGGGGTATGAAAGAACAGGGAAAGAAGAGGAAATTGGCTGTGCACATATATAAAGTAAGCATGGCTTACTTATTCTTCCTGTATAGCAATGTTAAATTCTCAGGTCTAGCCCATATCATGAAGCACTGTGGAGTCTCCCACCTTGTGAGGCAGATGAACATAAGGTGCATTTCTTTATAGATAAAAATCTGTTACAGAACACCTGTATAGCTGGAGGTAGTCACACTGTTAGCATACTCCTTTGTGGGAAAAGCTGGATTACAAACACAAGAGACTACAACTTGCCAGACAGTCCATACAGATTCCTTACACACTTCAAAAATTGTTCTAAAGGAAAAACTTGTGTTCCAAAAATATGCAAAAGAGGGTTAGGGGTTTTTTTTGTTTGTTTGTTTTTTCCTTTGGATTTCTGTTTTTAAGGAAACAGGGGAAATTACCTGTATCATCTGCTTTGCTAGCACAGACTGGCTTTTCTCAAATCATATTGATGGAAGCCTATTAAGAGTCTAATAGCACCCTATTGCTTTTATCCAACACAAGGTCTCATTTCAAAAAAGAGCAGAAAAGATAAAAGACCAGGCTTCATGTACAGGTCAATTTCTTAATACATCATTTGGTGTTTTAAATCACTTCATTTGCACTTCTATAGCTCAATTTGCTGGCAATCTGTACTCTAATGTATTTAACAGTGCATCTCCTACTGCTCTCACTAAGGCATGCATGTGTGTAGGGCAGGGCAGACAAGCTGATCTGAATGATTTTGCCCTTTTCCACTAACATCATATCAAGTGGACAGAGTAACTGATCTGTAGCACATAATTTTGAAACTTAGGCCACTAAAGATTTGTTAAGCAATTTCACTCTAGGCAGAATGGCCCTTTATCTAACTTATTTTGTGTTTGGAAAGACTGAAATGTTAAAATCTTGTAACATTGCATAAAATGTTTCACAGTATTAAACGTATAATAATAAAATTGTGCTTGCAAGAATAGGACAAATGAAAGAGAAAATCAGCCAAAATAAATTTGCAAAACTATTTTACATATCAAAAAGTAATAAGACTCTGAAGTTCAGGTAATTTCATTTGCTCTTTTCAAATGTGAGATTTTCACACAGTGTTTAAATCCTTCATGGATGGGCATCCCAAAAATTGCTTTTAAATGGCATTTTTAAATATCATCATATCCCATCAAGGTAAAGTATTTAGGGAACACCCATTATCCAAAATTTTATTGTCAGTTTGCAAGATTTTCTAAAGGATGCAGTCCAAGCAGTGACTAAAACACCCAAAGCTTTTGTGTGCATCTACACAGGTGTGCATATCACTTTTTCATATGAAATCCCTGAAATAATTTCCTTAGTATTTTTCATTTTAAAAAATGTCAAATAACAAGCATTAACCCTTTTCCGGGAAATATGCAGCAGGTCTTCAAAGAGCTTCACTGATCCACACAAATGCCAATAAAACTTGCATTCTTTTCATGGTTATAATTAGTGTCGACAAGCACTGCCTTTTTTCCCAAGCCAACTACCACTATACAGTTATTCTTTTTTACATCTTGCTATTTAATTCAGCCAAAGCCACTTCATAATTTCTTTAGATCTATTATGCAGTGGTCTAGATTGGGGGTTTCAGTGAAAAGTGTTTGGGTTTTTAAATTGAAATCACTCTTTAATGACCACTCTCTTGAAAATATATATTTGACAAGACTTTTTTTTTTCATATTTCTTTCTCTTCCTTCCCATTACCACAGACTCAGTATACATTGGCCAAATGCCTTTCTGGTCCTCAGTTCTTTGGGGAAACTTGAAGCTTAAACAAAAAGAAGGACTATATAAACCAGCATGAAGTGTGCTGTCCCACCAACTAAAGCAGATATTAAAGCATCTGTGATCTCTTCAGCAGGAACCTATTTGAAGCACGTGTATAGAAGAACATCTATTTCTAATAATCAATGCTGCTCCAGGCTCCTTTCAAGTCAACGTTACTTTATGTGACTGCTGCCTTGTGTCAGTTTCCTCTGCTAGGTGCCATGATACCAAATCCATTCAGCATTCACAGGAACTGAACTAGGAACAGAAATTGTTTTTTCTGAAAACTTCTGAGTTTTCAGAATCATCTTTGCTTCTTAGTGGAACAGAGGCATTTTGAGCATTTTAGTAAAAACAGCATTTGGCAGGGTACTGTTTTCCAGAAAAAAGAGCACTGTCAGAAAAAAACGTCCTCCTCAGCATTTGGGGTGACTTTGTAAAAAGTTGCCAGTTTGAGTCCTTGGGATGCCTGATCCGCAGCAGAAATTTTTCCTTTCACATCAATACAACAAAGCTTTCAGCTACATCTCACTTTTCTAAATCAGAATTTAACCAAGTAATGAAAGCCAAAATTTGCTTTCTTTGTTCTCCTACCTTCTTCTGGTTTGGCAGAGCTACTCATTTGACACAAGAAGGACAAGATGATTGGGAATGGTCTGGATGGATTTGCCAGGCATAAATCACGCAAATCTTACCTGATGGCCTTATGTGCTAAAATGACTACAACTGTGGACAAAGAGAACACCAGGAATGTCTTTCATGTGCTTCAGCCATGCTTTTGACACTGGGGCCCTGGGAGCTGGGCAGGAGCCAGCAGTGAACCCTGGCATCAAAGATGTCCAATGTCATCCAGGGCTGTGTCAGCAGGAGTGCTGCCAAGAGCTCAGGGCAGGGCTTATCACCTCTGCCCAGCACTGTGTCAGACCACATCTGGATGCCCTGGCTAGTTTAATGCCCTCCAGCACAGGAAAGACACCAAGAACCTGAAGTGAGTTCATCCCCACAACCCTCAGGGATTGAGGGTGTCCTGTGAGCACTGTCCTAGAGCCTGAGGCAGTGGGGCTTGTCCAGCCTGGAGCAAAGACAACTTCAGGGGGACATCACAGCCACCCCAGTACCTACTGGGAGGGGATGTAGAGAGGCAGATGCGCTTTTCAGAGCTGTGTGTGGCAGGGCAGGGTACACCAGGCATGAACTGAAGTGAGAGGGGTTCAGGCTGGGTTCTGAAAGCTTTCCCCATGAGGGCAGGCAGGGAAGGGAGCAGGCAGAGACAGGTTCCCCAGGCGTGGCAGGCTCCAGTCCTTGAAGGGTTCCAAGGCCCATCTGGGCAAAGTCCCAAGCAAAGTCCCTGGTCTGACCTCACAGCTGGATCTTCTTGGAGCAAGGGTGCATGAGGGACATCCTGACTTACCTCTCAGCCTAAAAAGATATGATATTTCATAAAATTTTCCAGAAAAAGTGTTTTGATCAGATTTAGTAGTTAACCTTCCGGCTTCCTGCAAAAGAAAGCTCATCCGATATCTGTGCTCCCACAAACTGACAGGGACTTTTAAAGGTTCTAAAGGACTGTTAGCAACATCTTGGCTATTCTACTAACGAATTATGATAATTTCTTAATTAAAATATCACCAGGACAGACTCAGAGGATACATTGACATATGAAATATTCAGTACATTATAATCTGATCACTTAATATTATTTAAGAGTCAAAATCATAAGAAGCTAAAATTAACAAGGTTGATTCCGTGCTGAGGCTAATTTTATGTAATGTGAGTAATTGATTTGATGCTTATATGAATAAGAGAGTGGGAAGATTTATGGGAAATCTGGGGTTAGAAACAAAATAATTGTTAGTACCTGTAGGATGGCTGGAAGACAACCTATTCACTTTCCAGTTCAGTTTTGTCCCACATTATTTACAATATTAAGAAATTGCACTGTTCCTCCTGAAGACCTTTTGCTCTCTTTGCATCAAACCAACACCATGTAAAAAAAGGTTTTTCTTTGCCATCCATCCACCCAGCACTGTGCCAGCCCATTGCTGAAAAAAAATACTATTCATATTTTTGTCAAACTGTCACTTTTCCATAGGTTTTTAACCTTACTTCATTCCTGTTCATTTTGACACTGCAGAAATGAATGGAGCATTTCATCAGTTCTAGGTTGTAGAATTTCAATGACCACTGAGAGAATGTCTTTATTTACTGAAACATTTCCCGACAAATTGCTACAGAGTAGCACAGAGGTATGGCACTCTCTCCCTGAAAATGTTTGCTCATACAGGGGTTTCTAGAGTCTTCTGCATGTCCTGTGCCACATGCCTTGCCTTCATGAGAGCATTTCCCTTAAACAAGCCCGAGGCACAGCTTTTTCAACAAAAAGAAATAAAGCATTTCATGATAGAATAAGTCTAAGGAAGATTGTCCAATATGAATAGAGTCTATTTTTAAATTACTAGGGAATCATTTTGCTGCCACTTTAAGTATGCTTTGTCTGAGATG
The DNA here is from genome assembly GCF_000738735.6 of Corvus cornix cornix. NCBI lineage: Eukaryota > Metazoa > Chordata > Aves > Passeriformes > Corvidae > Corvus > Corvus cornix. The sequence goes on from NC_046332.1 coordinate 82,410,601, forward strand.
TCAGAAGGAAATAAGAGCAGAGGCTGTTGTGTGGGAAAGTCATGGAAGTAATACAACAGCTCCCATCAAACGTGTATTTTTACAGCAAGTCTTTCTACACTTGTTCTTACAGGGTGAAGGTGCCCTAAATCTAAGTTTCTTTACTTATTTGGAAAATATTGGAGGACTCTGAAACCCTCCTAATGTCTCAAAGTGAAACTACATTATCATGAAATTCACCTAAAAAAAAAAAAACACACCAAAACCATCAGACACCCTGTCTTGTTACCACATTGAAACTCTGACTGCACAGAAGCAATGGAAAATCAAATCTCTTTTTATCAGGTGTCAGGACACAGAAGTTTATTTTCTAATAGGCAGAATTTATCTCTAAGGCAAATCATTAAGAGATTGAGAAATGATCACTGGATACAAGTTATTTCATTTCTGTTTTAAAAGCCAAATCCTGGATGAAAGAGTCAGAAAAGAAGGTACTCAAGAGGCTTCTCAAGACCAAGGAAGTTCTGAGAAGAGCCGAGACTGGTCCTCTGAACAGAGATGCTGCAGCTAACCTAGGGAAATAATTTTACTTGCATCATTGTAGACCTTGGGATAAAGACCTTTTAGAGGTTTGAATTCCCGAATGGAAAGTAAATAAGCAAAAAGTAAAGAAATATATACATATATATATTGCAGCTGCTTGGAAAAACTTGTTTACTTTTGGGTAATTTACATATTGCATAACCTTGCCAAGCTATTAAGCAGCAAGATAACTTCAAGATCATACATTACTTCTCTCCACTGCTTCAATGACAAATAAAGGGAGGTAAATCACCTTGCTTACCACATGCCTGAGGCAAAGCTTAATCTAAAATATTTCAAAGCTCATAAAACCTGAGCTAGCAGAGAAAAATGTAGAATTTAACCTCAGTGGGAAAACAGGGTCTAATTCCTTCACACATACAGGACTGTGATTAGCTTTCTACACTTAAACAGGATTTGCAGCATAACAGAGCTCCCCACATGCAGAGAATTAAAGGCAAACATACACACTTGCCAGCTCAAGTCTTTTTCCCAATTCCTGACTTATGTTTTTGTCTAACTCCTCAGAAGCCAGCAAGAAAATATTAAAGAGCTGTTAAAAAAAAAAAAATCCCATCTTCAACTACTATTAGACTGCTGATGTATATATAAAAAGATGTTTACAGGAAAGTTAATTGAAGTTGTACAATTAGTAAATTCATTTTCCATTCATACATTACATGCATAAAGTGATTTTCTGCAGTGAAATTGCAACCAATTAGTTCTTTCTAGTAGATTTTATCTAAGCATTTAAACTTATACTTTTAATTATTGTCACATTTTCTTCTTGTCTAAGTTATATTTAAATTGTGTGATTGCTAAAATTGGACTTCTTCAATTTCTCCATTAGAAAAAGCTAAAAAAATTCCCTGTAAATGTCTCAGCTTTGATTTGTCGGGAAAATTTTAACTTAAAATTTCTATTAAAAAAAAAGAGATAAAAAATCAAAACAAAGCTGTGTGATGGTTAATATGATTTTTTATTACTTTTAAAAGCAAACACTAAGTCTGTGCATAGCCATATTGGGAAGGGGGAAGAAGATAATAAAACAGTAATATCCAAGTAGTAGAGAGAAAAAGAGGTACAGTGACTGTCTGCTTTCCTGTGGTTCAAACGTTTCCTCTCTAGCATCCTGTTTCACTTTAGAATTTTTCCATGTTTATATTTACTATTATTATCAACTAATAACTCTATTTATAGAATATTTTCATTAATTCAACATTCTTGACATATACAGAAACCATATAAAATATATGGGGTGTTGAAAAGATAGAGATTTCATGCATGTGTTAGGTCAGGTGAAGCTATTTTCCCAAATAAACAAACAAAACAGTCACAAGTTCTGTGAATATAACACTCACTGCAATGTTTCCTTGCAATACTCTTCTTCTTTCTAGTGTAGCACACTATGTCCTGAGATTAACTTCCACAGCAGTAGTACTGTTGTTGTGCAAACAAAAGTGAAACCATACTGAAATACAAAAAAATTCACAAGGAAGTACAGTAAGGTTTATTGAACTGACCTGCTACTTTAAAACAGGCTGAAGAACTCTAACTCTCTATCACACCACTGTTCATTCCACTGTGTAAAATTTTGGATCTTTTTTTACCCTTTCCATGGAATACATGCAACAGATCTGCAGCACCAGCTCCCAGTTTTTCTGTAGATCCATTGATTTCAAATGAGTGTTGGATGCAGTACTCCAAATGGGGTCTCACAACAGAGAGAGAAGCAGAATCCTCTCCCTTGACCTGCTGGTCACACCTCTTTTGATGCAGCCCAGGATACAATGGACTTTCTGTCCATTGCACATTTCTGTCAAGTGCACTTTGCCAGCTCATACTCCCCATGCACCAAGTCTTCTGCAGGGCTGCCCTCGATCGATTTATTCATGCACTCTGTATTGATACCGGGGATTACCCCAACACAGGTGCAAGACCTTGCACTTGGTCTTGTTGAACTTCATGAGCATCACATGGGCCCACACCTCAACCCCATCAGGGTCCCCCTGGATGCATCCCTTCTCTTCGGTGTGTTGACTGCACCACTCAGCTTGGTATTATCCACAAACTTGCTGAGGGCGCACGCCATCCCACTCTCTGTGTCATCAATAAAGATATTGAACAGTTCTGGCTCCAACACAAACCCTTAAGGGACACTGCTTGTTACCGTTATCCATATGGACACTGAGCCATTGTCAATTTGTTGGATGCAGCCATCCAGACAATACCTTATCCATCAAATAGTCCATTCATCAATGTCTCCCCAGTGCAGTGACAAGGATGTTGTGCTGGGCCATGTCAATTGCCTTATACAAGTCAAGGTACACTTGATTTGAACTTGCAGCTAAGAATGAGATTTCTGCTGCTAAACAAACAACAAACATACCAAAAAAAAAAAAGACCAAACAAAAAAAAACAAACACCCCCCCCCCCCGAAAAGAAAGCACAAAAACCAAAACCAAAACCAAAAAAACCCTCCAACCTTTTCCTCAAAACTGAGGAAATAAGATCTTTGCACATATGTTATGTCAGTGCTTTCATTCCACTAAATAATGCAGTAATCAGTTTAGGATGACAAATAAAACATGAAGCAAAGGTTTATTCTGATGAAAGCTCTCTTTCTTTGGCTAAGTGCGCACTGTAATTCCCAAATACATCAGGAAGAGTAAAACACCACACAGTTGAAGCAAAGGAAGTACTGGCTTTAAGCTGGGCTGACAAGACCCACAAAAAGAAATGTGGACATACTTTTCTAGGACACTAGCAGGCTTAGTCTCCTTTTAAATTAATTCATATCAAATTTTCTAGCCTTTTGAGACTGCAATCAGGTCCTACACATGGAAGGGACAGAAAAAGAACAACTGAGTTAAAAATGTCACCCAAACTTTTAGCTATCAATCAAACATAAGCTAAGTCCAGAGATTTAGTGGTTTTTATTTAATTCTAAACATTCATTACATTGATTGAGTAAATAGAGATAAAATATATGGTTCAGCAACAGATATGAAAGAACATCAACCCTAGACTTCCCCGACTTTTTATGTTTCTGACACATCTGAGTCCATCTGTTGCTATTGATTAGTTGTTCATAAGTCTCAAAACTCGCATCTCTGCTCTGGTTGTTCTGTTACACACTTCCCACCTTTTTTCATCTCTGCTTTATTTCTTCCACAGTACCAGTGTGGTATGCTGTGCTATCCTGTCTATTGACTTTTTGCATTTCTTATCAGTGGAAAAACAAACTACTGTTTTACACCGTTGGTCCTTCATGCTTCGTGCCTCAGCAGCGCAAAAGTGATGCTCTGCCTCCTTGCAGAACTGCAGCTTGTCAGGTTGGGAATTCCTTTATCGATCCATGAATTTTGAAGTATATTTGCAGTCTTCCCAGCTGCAGTAATTTTAAGTGTGACTCTTAGAAAGTCAGCATTTATCTCTAAAGTAAACTCCATTAAGAGGAAATTCACCTCCTTCTAAGTACTTTAAATATTCTCTTAACATTTTTACATCTAAAAGATTAGTTTGGTTTTTATCCTGAGCTTTCAGCATAAAGTGTTTACTATTCCCCAAATAAAATAATAAACATAAACTCATAAGGATTTCCATGTCCTACTTTTTTTTTTTTTTTGGTAGCATAATGGTTTGTTTGCAAAGACAATATTTTCCTGGATTTATATTCCCTTAGAATACATCTGTACCCTACTGACTTTTAACTTTCAAATTTCAGACAAAGACAACAGATTAAAAAAGGGGCTTTGTAGAAAAAGCAGAAGTTCACAGCAATTTCTTTTGTGGTTTTTATTAGAGGGACAGCATTCAATTAAGCATCTTGAATTTTATGGATACTAGTGTAGTAAGAGCTTCTTCTCACCACTGATACTTTATATCACATTTACATGAGAAGGAAAGCAAAATAGGAGTTTTGTTAGTTGTAAAAGGAGTAAGGCTATATTTTGTACCTTTTTTTTTTATTATCATGTAAAGTACATATCTTAGGTTCTCTAACACTGGTACAGACAGAACAAACAAAAATGAAAACCCCACCTCAACACAGGAAAATGTTATCTGTTTTCTCTATGTAACCATCCTGTCACACGAGGTAAATGAGATTGACTTTGTCTACTAGCACCATTATGGCTGTTCAGACTCTGGTAAGAAGCTTTGAAGCAAATTTCTGCCTTGTACATTTTTTTTTCCCTAAGAGGCCTTATCACTAGGGTGGAGGTTTGAAGATAAAAGAATTTACATATGATACTGAGAGATTCTTCTGAATCTTCCTTCTTTCCTATCTCTGCCTTCCAACAGATCAACATGCAAAATTTCTCTCTCTCTCTCACTGCACACACACATGTATATAAACACACATATTTATTATACAATTAATTAACTCTATGATATATATGCCTTCCCAATAGTTTCATTAGGGTTTAGCCTGTGCTTGCTAATTTCTATCTGCTATTTGATATTCATTGTGCTTTAAATAGAGGTATTTTGCTGTTGGGATACCTTAGGAGAGTTTGAAAGAAGAATATGAAAAAGAGCAGCTAAGGGAAAATTTTGAGTTACTGAAAGAAAGGGACTCGTAGAAGTCATAATTAAATAAAAAGAAAACTTTTATTATGCTTTTTGAAATAACATTACAAAAGGACTATCAGAATAAAATGTGCAAAATTACATCAATCCTGATCATGAATTCCATGCTATTTCCTTTTTTTTTAAAGGAGTCAACTATGAGACATACTTGCAGCAGTCCTCATAAGATTGGCCAACAAATATCATTCCCCTTGGAATATGCAATGTATGCTGATAAAAAAAATTGGGTTTTTTTTCAATTTTTTTCCAAACTAGCTAAAACCCCTGACCCCCAAAATTCATAGGTAAAAACATGAAGTTAACTTGAATGATAATTCATTGTGTTTGACTGTTTCTTCACTGACCTGAGATATTCCTCTGAAAGCTTCATTCTCATAGATATTCTTTCAGTAATCCCTTGCAGAGATAAATTTTGATAAGAAGATGTGAGTATAAATTGGAAGAAAGTCACGTAATTGCTCCAGGGTTTGGAACTGGCTTTTCTTCTTCTCTGCAAGTTGAATTTTGATGTCCTTTTCTCATCAGTTCAAGTCCATTATGGCAGGCAGGGTATGTTCTCCTTTGTGTACATCCTCTAAGCATCTATGTATAACACCTGCTTGTCTCAGAAAATTGGAAGTAACACAAACCTCTGCTTGAGATAAACTGTGCAGATGCTGACGGAGGAAAATAACTTGAGAAACAGAGGTTTCTGCTTCAAGGCTTTCTCTGTTTTACTGAGCTTTACAAAGAACAGTTGTCGCCTCATGTTTTTTCTTTCAAACTGCTCAAGCAGCCTTATGTCCAGCGACTCTCTAGTGACAGCAAGCGACAGTGGCTTACAGGAGAATGTTTGCTGACAGATACAGAATCGGCACATGAAGAGTCCTGTAAATTAAAACAAATAACAAATTTTTTAGACAATCAAATCCCACAGTTTCACTTTTTAATCTTTTTTCTATTTAGTAGGTACAAATTTTTATATTAGATGCTGCTTGCTGAATACAGACAGAACTTACTTCTGAAGCCAGGAGAAGTCTTCACCAGTAAGGAGCAGGATCATGCGCTCTGCCTGGCTACTTCAGAGAACACAGAAGGGCAAAGAGCATCTCCAAGGCAGATGCTGAAAATGGATTTAAAGATGAAGCTGATGACTAGTAACTACCCTTTAAAGAACTTTCAAGCAGCACCAAGGATGTGTGGTAAAGGCTTGTGTTGGTTTCAGCTGGGGTAATTTTCTTCACAGCGTCTAGTATGGGACTATGGTTTGGTTTTGTGCTGAACACAGAGTTGACAATAGAGAGATGTTTTTGTCACTTCTGAGCAAGGTTTACACAGAGCCAAGGCCTTTTCTGCTTTTTGCACTGCCATGCTGGTGAGGAAGTTGGGGGTACATCAGAGGTTGGGAGGAGACACAGCCAGGACAGGTGACACCAACTGACCAAAGGAGTGCTCCTGACCATATGGCATCATGCTCAGTATATAAAGTGTGGGAAAGAAGGAGGAAGGGGAGAATTATTGGAATGGTGGTGTTAGTCTTCCCAAGTCACTGTTGCACCTGATGGGGCCCTGCTCTCCTGGAGGTGGCTGAACCCCTGCCTGCCCATGGAAAGCAGAGAATTAAATCCTTCTTTTGCTTTGCTTGTGTGAATGGCTTTTGCTTGCCCTATTAAACAGTTTTTATCTCAACCCATGAGTCTTCTAGCATTTACTCTTCTGATTCTCTTCCTGATCCTGCTGGTGGAGGAGTAAGGGAGCAGCTGCATGGAGCTTGGCTGCTGGCTGGGGTGAAACCACAACACGGCTCCTTACCATATTCTTCTAGAAGATACAAAACCAAAATGATTGATCTACAGCCTACCACTTGAGATAGACTTTTGTCATATTCTCTGAATTTATATATTTTATTCATATTTACCATTTGTAATGCATATAGCAGATGGTCACGGAAATGATTTCTTCTTGATGCTTTCTTGCATAAAATACAATGTTTCTCTCTCCATCTGTATCTTGTAGGGAGAGTGAATGAGAGACTTTGGCCTAAGAACTGAATATCGCTCCAGAAGTATTTTTTCAGATAGCAAAGTAACATCACCCATTAAAAATAGTTGATACCACTAGTAGCAACAGCAAAATCATACTGTTGGATGAATTTTCCTGAAAATAGACTTTTTCCTTTGCCCCAGGCCTTCCTAGGCTCAGTATTCAAGATATAACAATTATTTTGGGGCAAAATTATGTACTACTTGTTTTGATGAAACAATCTATTGCAAATTCCCCTCAACTTTTCTTTAGATAGCAAAGTTTCCCAAACATGATAATATATTCCCCAAGTCCTTTTGTGCTAGTCAAGTTATTGATGCCAATCAAACTTACTGAATACCCCTACCCAAGTTCTTCAAATCAAGAGAGATTATGTGTGACCCAATTTAGACTATCTACTGTAGCCTTTAAGGCAATCTCAGGACTTGCAAGGCAGCTAAGTTCAAGGCAGCAATGACTCACTGTTTAAGACTCAGCACACACATTCTGGTTTGGTAATGTGAATAAAAGTGGGCATGATATCAAATATAGAACCTAATCAGCAATGCATGGTATTGCTTGCATCAGTAAAATGTAGCTGAAGCAAGTAGGAATGTGAACATGTTCTCTATGCAAAGTCCTTACACAACTTCTTCGTGTTCTGAATTAACTGGTTAAGTTCAATAAAAACACTACTTCTTCAACTTCTTTAGCATATGTTGGATTCTCACTTTCAGTTCAGTAGAAAAATGTTGAAGTAAGAATATTGGTAGATCACCAGAGATTTCATGTATGGATGTTGAAAAAAAATCACAAAAGTGTGTTCTGGTCTCTTCCTTCCTCCATCTTACTTTTTAATGTAATTTTGATGGCATACACATAAAGCCATATTATCTCAGCAGTCTATGGGCAAACTCTGAGAAATGAATTCTAGTAACATGGCTTGAAATCAGCCTTGTGAGAAATCAAAGCAAGCACTCTCTCACGGTCACACAAGCAATACACTAGCTAAAAATAAGGATGAAAAGAAACCTAATGTTTACCTAAACTATTAAAGTACACGGTTAAGATGAAATATGCTTTGAAATAATTCTAAAAAGGCTAATAATAACACTTTTCTTTCATGATTCTGGCATGCAGTGTTTAATTATCCTGTATGAAAATTCAGAGGTACTTTAGCTAAAATATGTATGAAAATGCACTTCCAAATTGAGTCACTTATCAGTACTTAAGGACAGCACATCACAGGCCCCATAAGTTTTGAATTTGTCTACCTAAATCATTCACATGGAAAAGTATCTGGCTTCTTTTAAATATCACTGTACAAAGCACTTGGAAAATGTTCATTTCACCTCAGACTTTCACATCTGTTACACATTTGGTTAAAACTGTATGACCTGGATCTACATAAAATATTCTCCTTCAAGTCAGCCTAAGTGTTCAAAGTCAAGATGCAACTTAGTTGAGCAATACGTACAATGTTGAGTTCTGGGCCATCAAAGCTCAAGAAGGCTGTCCAAAAAAGATCTGAGTTCAGGGAAGGGTTAGAAAGATAGTAAGAAGACCTAAGAGGAGAAATCAAGAGCTCATTTATTCTGACCAAGAGTTCAGGAGATAGTCACAACAGCCTACTCGAGCAGCAGAGACATAAACAAGAGCATGCAGTATTAGAAAGCACAATAGTCAAACCACATTTTAGGAAGAGCTTCTTCACTAGTACAACAGTGTATAGCTGGAACAGACATTGTGAAATTTTAATCTTTCCAAGACTCAAATAGACAAAATCACAAGGAGGTGGCACAGTGTCTGGAAGTGTCCTGCTTTGACAGGGCAGTGAAACTAGAGGATCCAGCATTTGTATGGTTATATGAGGTAAGCTCATTCAATTTGTTTATTACTAGACCTCCACCACTTGTGTCTAACATTATAAAAAACATGAAAAAATTGTCTGGGTTGGTTGGTGGTTTTTAATGTCCAAATTAAGCACAAACAATTAAGGACCTGTTCAGATTCACAGGCTTGAAACAATAGGAATATGGACACTTCTTCCTAACTCCATATAATTTATTAAAATGTCAACCCTTTAAATTTATATTAACAATTATTTTTTATACTAGCCACCCAAAAGAAACCACAGATGCTTACTGTAGAAGGTTGACGGCATTCAAAAGCAAAAAGAAAACCTGTATATTTGAAATATAAATTGATAAAAATAATGTGATTTCATTATGATAAACGTAATTTCACCAACCTTGAGAAGACTTTTTATTATCTATTATCTAACTATTATTATGTAAGAGTAATTGTATTGTTGATAGCTTCCCCTTGTTCAATAACTTGGAGCTTTTAAGACAAGAAACCCATGTTCCTTACTGGATAAATTTCCTTTTAAAATAGACAGATATTTGAAGAAGTTATTCATACAATATGTATCTTTCTGCTGTTTCTATATTGCAATAATTTTACTTCTGTTTCCTCTTTGTCAGCTCAAATTAAATAGAGCCTTAGCTATATGCTTTGAGTTATTAATTTGAATGACAAACAATTTCATACTTGGAAAAGTCAGCTTTTACTTTTTCAAGAAAGATAAACGTGGGCTTTAGCGTGAATTTTTCTGCAGATTAAAAGGCAAATTCTGTATTTCAGCAGAACTGGCAAGAAAATTAATTGAAAAAAAGTTCTTTCAACTTTGGCACAACATGCATAGTATTTCAGTCATGTATATTTAATATACATGTGTTTCTGTAGCTTTGAATTTGTGCAGTATTTCACTGTATTCACTTTTCTGTTATGATGGAGCAAACTTATCACTGATTAATTGTGCTACAGAGAATAAACTTGATTTGAGCTACAAATTATTGATTTGAAACGTTGGTGAATATGAAATATTTGGCATATTTATAATCCAAGAAGTTTTGCAATTTTGCTATTGTAGCTTTTTTTTTTAAATTTAAAAATTGATTTTGAATTTGTAGCAGTTTGTTGCAATGCTGTCCATACAATATAGAGTACCAGGGACTTGTGACAGCTAAAAGGAAGAAGGTGTTATTCTGAGACTCAAAGAAGGAATTCCTTGAAGAGAATGAGGAAAAAAAATATTTCAACAAGCACCTTGAAAACATATTTGCGGTTGAACCAAAACATTAAGAATTACCTTCATCTTATCAACTAACTGAAGAATCACAGAATTGCAAAATGATTGAGGTTGAAAGGGAGCTCTGGAGGTTATGTGGTCCCACCCTCCTGTTCCAGCCCAGCCACCCAGAGCGAGTTGGCCAGAATCACTTTCAGCTGGCTTTTGAATTATCTCCAAGGATAGAGATTCCACAACCTTTCTGTGCAGCCTGTGCCAGTGCTCAGTCACACCCACAGTGAAAAAATGCTTTCTGATGTTCCCAGGGAACTGCCTGTGTTTCAGTTTTTGCCACTGGCTCTAGTCCTGCCACTGGGCACCACTGAAAGAGCCCGGGTCTGTCCTCTTTGCACCTCCCTTTCAAGTATTTATATACATTACTAACATCCCCCTGAGCCTTCACTTCCCAGGCTGAAGAGTGCCACCTGTCTCAGCCTTTCCTCATAGGAGAGGTGCTCCTGCTCCAGACCTTAATCACCTCAGAGAGTCTTCACTGGACTTTCTCCATTATGTCTGTCACTTGTACTGGGCACCCAAAACTGGACACACACTGCAGGTGCGGCCTCACCATGGCTGACCAGAGGGGAAAAATCACCTCCCTTGACTTGCTGGCAACACTTAGTGTAAAACAGCCTAAGACACCATTAGTCTTCTTTACAGCAAGGGCATTTTGCTGGCACATGTACAGTTTGGTATCTCACAGGACCCCTATGTCCTTTTCTGCAAAACCAAAGGCTTTAAGTCAAAAGACAATAAAAAGTTTAACTAATGTTTCACAGTATTTTTTTTTTTTTAATGCAGATTGTGAAGGACTTGATGTCATGTATCTTTATACAGATAGGCCAGGATTACAGGGGACTGTATGTGACTCTGTGTGAAGTTGTGCATTTGGTAGCTTTAGCGGCATTATTCTTTAAAATTCTAACATAATTTTTAAGTTAAGGTTGCTCTCTGCCCTAAAATGAGAGCCAATACCCATTTCTTTTTTTTTTTTCCCATCAGTTAAAGGGGAGATGATAACTAATTTTCTATCTCATCAGTTACTTTCAAAATTTATTTCTTTCAGCAACTTCAGTATAACAAAGGAATCTATTGACATTTCATGTTTCTTTTGCATTGCCAGATATAGAGACCCTAAAAATGGAACATACACTTTATTCCTAAAAATTTCTACAAAAAGAGAAGAAGAAACACACTTAGTAATGTGAAGAATAAAAATGTGAGCAAAGACATGTATTTGAATAATCATCCCAATCTGATACTATTTCTTGTTCTTTTATTCTGAAAGAAGCTTAACTGGTTGTGCATTGTCTTTGGTTCTCCCGTTGTGCATCTTCCTCGTTTCTTCACATTTCTATTTTTAGGTTTGCTCATTTTATATTTTCTTTAGCAAGTTGGAAACTCATCTCTCAACCACGTCTTCCTGCAGACCTCCCCGAACGTACTTCCTTTCAAGTCCCCAGAGCCCGCAATACATTTTATCCCACAAGAAAACAAGAACAAAATGTTACTGGTCTGTGTTTTTACAGCCAATTTGCTATAATCACTTTCCTTTGTATTGTATAACAGAAAGTACAGTACATCATCTTCAAGAACAGAGACACTTCGTCTCAACTATTTTTAACGGATTTCTGGTTTTGCTCTCTTTTCAGCTTCTTTTCTGCAACTCCCCTTCTATCTTTCTCACACCACAGTATCTGGTTTGACAATAAACACTGAATTTTTTACCCTTGTGGTCAAAATCAAATGAGGCAATGAACTGTTGAGCCTGGATAGGCACAGCACGAAATAATTAAAATACTGAAGTTACTGTAAGCTTGCATATTTTTTTTACTGAATGACATGCTAAAATTTTATTCTCTTTAGCTGTCTTGATAATGACCCCATTTTTATACTAATATTTTTTTTTAATAGAGTAAATGAAAAAAATATATACTCCTCTGCCATTTTAGGAACATTGATAAACACGAATATATAGTCCTCAAGTGGAAAAAAGTTTTATAACAGAAAAGTGTAAGTGAAAGCTTCCTGAGACAAACAGGCCTCCAACATCACCTACTTTGTTGGAGAAATATTTTTTTTTTCTTCCTTTAAGGAAATTTTATCTCTTTCCCTTACACTTTCAACAGGATTATTGAGTAAATTTTTCTCTCCTCTCATCTTTGTTTCCTGTATAGTTTTAGTGATCAATTGTCACCCATCACAAAACTTAACCTATTTTTTTCTTTTAAACCTCAACTACTTTATTCTTTGCAAGATCTTCATCAATGTCAATTCATTTTTTTAACTTGTAAGGCTACAAGGCAGATAATGAATTCACAGAAAACCCATCCTGGAAATTTATCTTAGGAGGCACAGTTATACAAATATCTAAGGGTTTTGGTTTGTTCTTTTTTTCTAGAAAGGCAAGTCATACAGCTTCTCTCCTTTACAGCATTCTGGTGATCTAAAGAATGCCTGACTTATAAAACAGGATTGAGGAAAGGGCAGGGAGTTTTTCTTTATGAGGTTGCTAGGATCACATTTTATTATTGGATGTAAATGTTGAACAGCGCTTCAATTACAGTGAGCACATGCAGATGGGAAACTAGAAACTGTCTCTATAAGACTGAAAAACCTAAATGACAGGCACCAACTCTACTCTGCCTGGTTTTAATTTTTACCTCAGACTTGATGATATTTGAAAAAAAAATGAAGCTTTTTCTTATTACTCCAGTATTTTTACAGTTTCCATTTCTTCCAGCCTTCCTCATGCCTACCATGTCAACCAACAATGGGTAAAACTGGAGATGCTGAGAGTGGATTTTCTTTGTCAAGAAAAGTTGGTAGATGACTTATTAAGCTCACTCAGAAGAAATCTTAACAACATGCAAATGCACACTGAAGACAGGCTACTGCTTTGAGACCACAAATGAAAATCACACATAATCTTATATGCCATAGCAACTTGTGCTTACCATTGTAAAAGTAAAAGCAAATAAACAAGTACAATAATTTAAAACTACACATGGGACTTGGGGCTAAGTTTAAAAATAAATAATTTAACAAATACATTAGGTTCTTCTTCCTGACAGCCACATGTTACTCCAGGTACCGTGAAGCATGAGTATTGCCTTTAATTCTACTCAGTTGTGAGTGACAGTTATCCTGTATTCCCATTTTGCAAGATCCTTCTTGCTAGCACATGAAGATCATTATATTAAACTTCCACCGGTAATGCAAATTGGGACATGGGAAGAAAGATGTTTGAAAGAGATTAGTTTTATAAGGTTGGTATACAAAGTGTTGAAAAAGTGAGCTTCTATAACAAAAAAAATATACTTTGTTTACCAGAAGATATTAGCAATGGATGGAAAACAGATATGATGGTCATTTGGAGTGATGTACATTTTACTTGAGCTACATCCAAAGCAGGCATGTACATTGGGAAGTCATCCATTACCTCTTCTATGTGTCTGCTCCTCTGAAATGACCATTTTCAGGAGAGTCTAGCTCACTGCACTGTAATTTTCTAATGTTAGGCAACCCATAGTCCTGTCTTAGCTAGCTTTTCACTGGATTTCTTAGCTTTCTTGAAATGTATTATGTATGCATCAACAGTAGTTTTTCTGTGTCAAGTACTGTTGGGTCTCAGTCTATTCTAGATTTTTTTACTTGGAAAAATCATGTCAACTTGCACTTGAAGCTGTTTACATGCAGCTCCAGTAAAGCCATATTTTCCCCTTCTGGAGGCAAATAATACACTTTCAAAAAGTGCTAATTACTGTAAGAGTGTCATTGAAAATATGACACTCTATATTTATACTCAAATACCATGTTTACAGTTTGACTTTTTTAAAATTTATATTCTTAGAACTAAGTGCACCCTCCCTTTTACTTCCTCCCCCACATACACTCACCCAGAACTAATAAGAAATGAATCAGCTTACTGACATGCAATATAAAGTTCTGCACACATTATATCCTATTCTTTCAGCTGGTGCCAAGACAAGGCTAAATCTCTTTAGAGCATGTGGCTTTAATATACAGCCATCTAGAAGAGGTTTACTGCAAATGCTACAGAAACTGACTGCTAGATTTACTAGATACTAAACTTCTCACAGTTTTCACCTACATGCTTCACTTGTGCATTGCTGTGGTCTAGAAATTTATGAGCAAAGGCTGCTGTGGTTCTAGAATAGGAGTGGTATAATGCTGGTATATGTGCACACTCCACTGAGCTGAGTCCTGCTTTTAGAGATTAAATGGAGCATGTAAGAAAAACAAAGGTTTTATGTTATTGCTCTTGGCACTTGATATAATAAGATGCAATATGGCAAGACTGCAGCATTGGAATGGGTTCATGAGTCAGAATTGACGTAAAAACAGCAAAGATTGAGCAATATTGCAGTATGGATATTCTTACCTTATATATTGTAAATGCCATTCTTACAATCATCTCAAACCATGGTTTGTAACTAGTATCTTTTTAGGGTTAAAACCAGTACCAGTGCTGACACAAGTTTGTAGCTCCTCTGCATTGACATTAGTATAACTTAAATCTGCTCCCTGCATAAACTGACTAAATTCTGACAGAGTGCCCTCTGAAACAGAACATTCTTCAGTAATGTTTCTATTGCATATGAGGTATATTCAGCATTTTACAGGTATATAGACAATAGCTGCAAGGAAAATGGATTGATTATTTATTTATGTACCCCCAAAACTGTTGAAAGAATGATGAAATGGGAAATTACACGGACTCCATACTAGATGACATCTTTTCCCTGGAATATCATGAACAAATCTGGACTAAGTGGTTGTCCATAAAACATGCTATGGCCCAAGGTGAGTTTTTGGAGAAACCCAAAATCTTTTTGAGTTGTGGTCATAGCAGCTAAGCTTGGAGAACCAGACTTCCATATTAAAAACACTGTGTAAAACAGGGTGTGTAATGGACATTTGTGAACTGTGCCTCACCTCACTAGGAATGCAGCAGTTCAACAAGACGTGCATACATTGAAAGATAATTTCAACTGGGATTCAAGTTATATTTCAGCAAAAGTTGTCATGAAGAAAAGTAGTCTCATGGAGCAAAAGACCAGTCCAGCTTGGATACTAACACTCCATAATTTCATACAATGTGCTAATGAATGCTGACTCAGGTCTAACCTATGAATTACAACATGGGCAACAGACTGAGAGGAGCTGACTATAGGCATAGACATCCATAATTCTACTGCTGGCCCTGCCAGACCTCTGGAAAGCTGAGACAATTGCTTCAACTGCTGCCAAAACACTCAAGAGTGCTTTTTGGAGGTTATTCTTAACCAACAAGAACATGGTTCTCACCTCCTCATTACCCACAGTAATTTGCAAGACTGTTTCTCCCACTCAACTGCACCTTGCAGCCGATCGTCTTTCCCTCTCACAGGAATATCTGTGATATTCTCACAGGAATATCACAGACAGAAATAGACTCTTGCATATTATAATAGCATATTTAAAAGCTGTTTATGCAGTGCATATATAAATGGATCAAAGATTACCATACTCGTATCAAAGTGTTATTTTTTCTCCATTTATAGATATACACTGTTTTAAACTGTATGGCCAATGTGTAAAGAAAATGAAAGCAATTCTGCATGCTGCCCCCATCTTGTTAATGCAAAGTGGCAAATTATTTCAAAGGGACTGTGAAGTAGAAAACATAATTCTTCACTTCTGCCCTCACTGCATACATGCACAGTTGAATAGTAAAAACATTTCAGTAGGATCAGAATTCACTATGGACAAAGCAAAATACTACACAATCTATAAAACTGCCACTGGTGTGATGCCCTTAAATTATTCTACAATTTCATGAATGGTGATGTAGAAAATAAAGGACCACATTCTTGTTTTGTTAACATACTTAGACTTTATTTTTCCCATTGACTTGTAAGTTATTAACTCTTCTTCTCACCATAAGAGATGCAAAGATTAAGGTGCACAGAGAATAATTTTCTGGAGAAGGGAAGGGAAAGGGAAATAAAATATACCAATGGATCTCACCTAGTCACAAGAAATTTTGAAAAGTCTAATTTTCTGTTCAAGGGAAGAGATGTAAGAGAAAAATAATGTAAATAAATGACTGAAATGACAGCAGCAATCAGGAAAGAAAAATGCTCAAAAAGGGAGATTCCAACCAAAAAAAAAAAAGTCACAGTGGAAGAGGAGAACTTCCACCACCGATTTTATACAAAATACTTCCCCTGTCCTCCATAAAAATCGACAGCCTACAATAATGACAGTGAGTTTATGATCACATTATGGATGGAAGTCAGTGAAGTGAGAAAAAGTGTTACAGTTCTCCTACCTTAAACTGACTCAAACAAGTCCACAACTATATTATTCCCTCATTATTAAAAGTCAGATTCTGCATACGATGAACAGTGAACACGTGAATTATTCATACAGATTTTTTTGGTTTTGTGGTGGGTTTTTCGTTTTGTTTTGTTTTTTCCCCTGTTCTGCTGTTGCTGTTGCCCTAAATTCATGATTTCTAGTCACCAGTGTTCAGATTAGACCAAAGGTGCAGCTCTAACAAAAATAGCATCATCTATGGCCTTGTCTCAGGGAGTGGAATTGAGGTAAAAACATGACAGTAATTTTAAGCCTCTCCTACTCTTTCGCTTTTAGCACTGAACAAATATGGAAACAACAAATTACTTAATGTGATTGAGATTTCACTTTTGCATTAGTTCATGTAAGATACGACCATTACTTTTTTCCCTGGAAAAGATGTGTCTTTTGGGTTACTGACCATATACAGGAAGGAAAAATGCTTGAGGAATAATGCAAAGACATTCATGCAATTAATGTCAGTTTTTTTTAAAAAATAAATAAAAATGTGCAAAAACCCCCCCAACTCACGCAGCCATGACTCTCTCCTGAAAACAGGAGATATTTTGTCTCCAAAAGTCTACCACTGTGTTTTCCAGAAGGGTGTGCAAATGCTAGGGTTATGCATAACCATACAAAACCACAATGTAAAATGCTTTTCAGCAAGCGTGGCAGAAGAAAGTTCTGTGCAATGTAAAAATTGAATAATTAATTGTCTCTAAAAAAGAGTTTGAATTGGTTTCACACTCTGCCTCTAATTATTCTATATTTGTACATATGCTTTTCTGCCAATATTCCCCAAAGTGACTGCATTAAGAAACCTGTTCTGAAAACATTTGTAGAACATCTCATGGAGAAAAAAAAGACTTGTGAATTTCACTCCCTGTATGGGGGATGGAGAAAAGTGAAATGTCTCTAAAAGTTAGCACAGAAAGATTTTTCTTCCGGCAACAGGATGTTCTCAAATTACAGAAGTGTTTAAACAAAAACTCTTTGTGATGCTACTTGCTTTTCCTGGTTCTAAAATATTTTGTTAGCTAAAATTTTGATCCCAGCACAACAAGGTGTGGTTCATGATGGGGTAAATGGTATGTTAGACACATTCTCAGCTAATTGCTATAAAATTACTAATGTTGCAACAGCATGACACATGAAAAAGGAAAGAATAAAAGAATATCAGAGTCTGGCAATATGAATGGGCAAGTTCATTTCCTCCTGCATTGTTGGTACTGCAAAATCACTGTCACCTACAGAGTAAAGAGAGATTTTAAACAGATGTTCTGATCAACACAGAAGAAACAAACAAAGTTAACACTGAAGTTAACATGACACAAGACTACCTCTTCTAAAGTATTAAAAAAATGGAAAAGATTAAATGAAAAAGAAATGCTAATTAGAAATACTTTTTTTGTCATTCTGTTGCACTAGACAATTTGGAAAATTAAGTATCTCTTCTCCCCAGATGCTGTTTAGTATTATTACACATAATTGCTGTCTCCCCTTGACATTCTAATGTAAGATGTTACTGAGCATGAGATTAATCAAATACTAATCTGATAGCAAAATCAGAGAACAATTCAATATTTTATATCTGATATAACTCAAGTCTTCTGAATTCATCCTATCCCCCAAAAAATCACATGCTTTGTTCATGGTTTTTAGGGACTTGTTTTTTTTCTTTCCATTTCTTTACTATTAGACTCCTTGGGACCTTTCATTGAGAATCTTGAGCCAGAGACCTGACCTCACACATCCACTTTCTGGGTAGGGGCTATTCCCATCCATATTAATAATGGATGAAATGATATCAATATTGACTTCTATTTATAATCTCTTTAAATTTCTGTAACAATTACACCATGGTATTATCTTTGATCCTTACTACCAACACCCAAACGAGCCGTGGCAGAGTGTATTACAGTGACCATGCTCACTGAGCATGCACTGCCAAACAATTATATTATAACCATGCTGGGAAAGGCTTGAGATAAAGCCCTTCAGACTTCCTAGCACAGGGTAGCCCATTAAATACACAGAAATTACAGTTTCCTTTACTGCCTTATTTGCTATATATATATAGTATCAGATACTGTACTCAAGGTAGTTTTTCTATTTTTTATTCCCCCAAACAAAGAAAGGAGACAGAGCAAGAAAACTGAAGTAGGTAAAGAGGAAAGCAATGTTCATGGGGTTTAAGGGTGACAGAATACAATTTAAACCACGTAAAACAGTATGAAAGCAACACTGAAGGAGGCTTTAAGGTCTGAACTACCGATGTCCCCTGACACCCAGCTGGTTTCACTGCGGTGCTGGGGATTTATGACATGTATTGGCTCCAGGTCTACCAAGTCTTCCAGCCATCCTGTCATGTTTAGCAAGAGCACTCATGTGTGCAAGGTCTTGCAGAAACAGATCCAGGCAGGAAAAGCTGATATAGAAGAAATGTGTCATGAAGCAACACATCCTAGTGGGACCAAATTTGACTTCAGTCGTATTTTCACTTTTTTCAGTATATGAGTTAAAACAATATTTACCTCTCTCTTCACTGCACCTGATGTGTTTTCCCCAGAAATCCCCAGATTTCCACTCAACAATTGAATACAGGAAAAGATGCAGCTCTAAGCCTGTATTATGACACTTCTTGTAATAGCTGTTTATAAAAGAATAAAGTACTTCTCTGTTTTTTCAGCCTTATTTTTGTTCACTTCCTAAACATCAAACATGAAAATAAGAATTTATCTAGAAACAGATGGATGTAAAGGTGTGTTGGATAGGAGCTGTCAGTCCAGTTCAGCATCTCCTCAGTGAGCCATGTGTTACTGTAAGGCTTGTAAAGAATAGCAGTAAAACCATAAGACATATAGTCATAGTTTTCAAATATTTTATTTTGAAAAGTTAGTGCTACATATGTCAGTTTTCCTTCAGTGAAACTACACCTGTTTAAACAATGTAGCATTCTATAAATATTGATATTTAATTATTTTACTGAATCATAGAAAAGATAGAGGTATTTTCAGGTGAGGCCTTCATTGTGAGAGATATAACAGAGCTAACAGCATGTTTATAGATTTGGGGCTTTTTCTTTCAAGAGAAAGAAAATACAACCCTAAATTTAAAGCAGCATTATAGATTTGAGAGTCTGCAACCCAGGAAATCCATAGAAGTTCTATTTCCTGGACTAGGGACTGAAAAAGAGGGAATAAAGTAAAAGATGAAATCTGAAAATAATGGTTTTTAATTTTAAGTTTCAGGCCATTTCATTCAGTTACTCCTTTTTTCATTTCCAAGAATATTTCACAGGACTTCCATGGCAATTATGAAAGACAGAAGATACTTTTAAAAGCTATTTAGTTTGTACTAAAATAAATATATTTGGTTCTCAGAACTGAAGCAGGGTTTTTTTTAAACCAATATACTGATGTTGGGCTATTAAGAAGAAAATGTAGTTCAGCATTTATCATTCACAAGACTTATGTTTGTGCATTTCACATCATAACAAATTGCTCGCTTGCTTGCAATTTAAATTTGACCTGTTTAGGAAACTTGTACACTTTTTTGTTCATAGCAGAGTTTGGAAAATATCACCATGAACAATCTTTTTTCTGCTTAGCAGACTCCAAACAAAACTGAATTCCCAACTAATTTTCTGAAGTTTATGTGTCTAATGGTTTCACAACATTGTATTCTCTTTGAAGAAAATGAAGTTGACTAGACAGCATTTTGGTGCATCACAAGACTGAAATCATTGCAATCAGGAAGAAATATGACTGCGGCACAGCAGGCACAGTCAAATTATATTTCATTTCATTTACTGTGTCAGATATGACTAGAAAATGAAAATCTACTATTCTTAAAAATAAATCAAAAAAAAAAAGGGAAAAGACGATTACATGAAAAGATTCTAAAGGTTTCAGGTTTGCATATAAAACACATTTTGTTACAGAAAAAATAGTCTAACTGAGCATTTCTGGCCAGGTTTGTCACTAAACCAACATTTTTAAGGCTTACATCAAGAAGTTGTTTTTGTTTTTTCATTAACTGAAGCCTGGGGAAAAAAAGCTGTGAAAGACCATGTCCCAGACCTATACCAAATATACATGAAAAATTATTTTAAAGATAGAAAAATGGAATGATTCTCAAAACTGATGCAGTACATACCCTAAATATTTCATAGCTTCTGTAAAATGAGCTTAAAAATCATTGCTGTGATTAACTAGAGATTTCTTTGTATTTACAAATAAGAATTTTCCCATTTAATGCCATCAATGCTCTTTATTCGATTCTGAAACTCAATTTCCACTAAATAGTAAGAATTTTCATAAACAAAAGGAGGATGTAACTTTTCCTTTGTATGTAGCACATGTGGGTAAAGTTATATGCTGCTATGTACACTTCTTTCAGAGAAATAAATAATGCTCATAAATCATATACCACTGTTCACACACCTACAAACATGCAGATGGAAAGATACACACAGGCCACTAGTGAACAGGTCCCTATAACTACTTATAAATAAAGATGTACATATGCACATATAACTCGCGGAGAGGATATTTAGACTATTCTTATCAGACGATCTCATCTGGTTTTGGGCATAAAGGACATTAAATACCTGCTCAGAGTAGGAAGTATGCATCACACAGATATATGTTACATCACCCATATCTACACAAGTTGAAGATTGACATTAAATACAGTTGTGTTGAACAACAAATGTCCTAACAATAGGTTAATCAAATGGCAAATAAATAGTAAGCATTCTAGAAAAATCAGTCTCTCCACAATTAAATGAACAAAAAGTTAAAATCATTAAAGATAGAAGTATGTTATATATCTCCATTAGAGTTATCAAGTGAAACCCCAAATCACATCTAATTTAAACAAGCCTTACTGTGCAATAATTCATTCACAGAAGTTAGCCTTGATGCCCAATTGCACCCATATATAATATAGGGTTAGAAGCTGTACAAAACTGAATCATATTAGGGTTTCACAGTGATGAAACTCTTTCTACTTTAATAATTACACTACTAAAAACTCCTTGAAAAATTGTTTTCAAACAAAAGTGAGAAAAGAACAAACTGAAGAAATGATTTAATGATTCTGTTCAATATTGAAGAGATAAATGAAAGGTGAAGACAATGTGAGGTCATTTCAATAAGTCAAATGCTTGGTTTTCCTCTTTCTCTTTCTTTCTCTTTCTCTGTTTCTCTTTCCCATTTTCATTTTCTTTTTCTTTTTCTTTTTCATTTTCTCATTTTCTTTTTCTCTTTTTTTTTTTTTTAATTTCATTTTTTGTTTTGGTTTCTTTTGGTTTGTTTTGTTTTATAGGGATTAATGACTCAGACTTCTTTCTAACTTGCATAGCATTTTGTTTTATGGATTAAAACCAGCATCTCATTGGCTGGCACAGTCCCTGTGCTTATATAAAAGGGATCAAGGAACTAGTTTTTTCTGAATATAAGAGAAGCATCAACGTCAAAAAATCCCTGCTTTCTTTTCCTGACTGTTCTCCAGATGACTTTGCAATACTGAATTATTTACATCTTGACAAAGGCTGTGATAGAATTCCAGAAATTTTACAAGAGGATCTCTCCAAAATTTTCCACCTCAGTCAACAAGATATATGATATTCCCTGAGCATAACAGCTTTCCTGCCAAAAAATAAAATATGTTTCTGCTTACTGCCAATCCACCTGACTTTACCTAAGTAAATTTCTTGCCAAGTCCATCAGCCTTTTCACCCTAAACCCTAAATCCATTCATTCTTGCTCAATTTAATATGCATTCTCTTACCTGACAATTCATGAAACATCATTTGATGGACTAATGCACACTAAAGGGGTATGACTTGGGAGCAGGGCAGGGGGCATTAATTAAATGAATGTTGATCTTCTCATTTGAAGTATGCACTATAAATTCAGAGAAGATCTCATTTGGTCTGAATGAATTTCTCCTGACTGCCAGTCATTTGTGCATTGGTGTACAAGTGCCAATACATTGGAAGTAGGAGAAGTCCCCCACAGAATGCAGGGAAACGCAGCCGGCAGCTACCAAAAAAAGCCACACTGAATAATAGCATCTATGAAATTCGAAGACCAGGTCTCCTCAAAAAGCACACTCAAAAAATTTCAAACTAAAAAATCACCTTTATGCCTTTATGCTTGTCTGGTATATTGTAAGAACCTACAATTAAAGGAGCTTTGGTTTGATTACTAGTGAAGACAAGTAAACAAAAAGTTTTTGCCTACAGATTCTTGCCATATACTAAGATTAAAATTTCTAAACAGGCAGGACAGATTCAAAATCCCCTTTACTTTTCTTTTCATGGCTCTTTAGCTTAAAATCATGGGAATACTCAGAAGACTGATACTACTGCGTAGGAAGCGAGAGCAGCTAAACACAAATGGTGGGAAAATAAAGAGAGTAAGATCCTAGTACAGCCAGCTATTGCTATTTAAAAACCTGGTTACAGAATCCACTTGATTACTTGGTCTGTGTTGTAACCTTACCTCCAAACTGAAGGGAAGGAAATGCTACATGCTAGAAGGGCAGGGAGAGAGCAAAATCACAACACAAGCAAAAACCAAAAAAACAAAGGACAAAAAGAACTCTGAAAGTCGAAACATGTAGAAAAGAGGGAGAATTTTATAAGGGCCAAACCTAGATCCATCCCACCCCACCTAAATGTAAGCATGTAGTCAGGGAACTTATTTAAGTGGCAAGCTCCCTGTACAGCCAACCATAGGTGGCAGATGCCTTCAAAGCAGGCGGTGTAATTGTAGCACACGTGTAACGCTGTGAACCCCCATCCTGAAGAAAGCCACCTCTCTTCTGTGACTGCACCTAGAAATTCAGGGCACCTGCTCTGCCTGAAGTAGACAACATAAATAACTTCTCACAAGTAACTCTTTGAGATTGGACAGTTCCTCCTGTTCTAAGAATTTGACAAGAAACAAAGAGCAAAACCAATAAACGAATCTGAGATTTTATTTCAGGAAATTTCAAAACAGTCTGAATTTATTAATGACTGCAAATCATAGCTCTCCATTTGGCTAGCATGCAAAATATGTAATAACAGTTTAAATTTTACCCTTAGAAAAGTGAAGCCATCTGCCCTACCTTCAATTGTTAGAGGGCTTTGTCAAATTCAAGGAATCATTTTGTTTCTAGAAGGTAATGTTGAAGTACAATTAGCTCGTTATGAATCTAATTTGTCAAAAAGAATGCTTTATATAATTTTTTATAGAATTTATTTTATATCATAACCCAGACAGACAGGTACTTAGATTATGAGTTGAAATTTATCTGGACGTATATGCACATTCCCAGTCCATACACATTTCGTATGACTCATTATTCATAATTCTCCTACATACGATACAGGTAATTATAAATTCATTTTCCTTTCATGTCCTTTGTGAATGTGAACACCTTGGCTGATGTTCTGAACACTGAATTAATCTCTTTCTCAGAGTAATGACAGATGAAAAGAAATTACCTATTTTAACAACATGATTATTACTTTTTTGCCAAAATTCATTTTTACTGCTTTCTCAGCTCCCTGGTATCATGTGTTTTCCTCATTTCCTAATGTTCCAGTATTTCATTTCCTGCATAATATAGCTATAAGTGGATTAGAAAGCAAACATTAAAGATGCAGTACATACTGCATAATCAGATGATAAAATGTTAGCAAAAACAGGACTGATACTCCTAGGTGCATTTCTACACTTGGTAATGATATTTGTTCTTTTACAGAGATACCTGAACAAAACACTAAAAGAAAAACTGTGGAAGTCCTTGAGAAATTTTGTTGCTTGGAAAATGCTGCACTTTTCATGAGACTTTTCTTCATTAAGTCTGAAGGAAAATAATACACAAACAGATTATTTTCAAGGAAAGGTGATTTTCATCTTTCCTCGACATACATTTTGTTGTAATCCATGACGGGATTCCATAATGAATCTTTGATCCCATCTTCCATTCTTGGCCAAAATCAAGTATGGGTCATTCAGATACTCACATTTTAAAAATACAACATAAGTAAGTATGGAATAATCTATCATTAATATAGAGGAATAATATATAATTAACAATTTATAATTAATCTACATTACATTCTCTTGGATAGCTAATCAAAGGAGAATTGAGGCAGAAATACAATAATGCTTTTAAAATATATAACAAAATAAGTTATAACATGTAAACTTTTCCAAATCTATTTTAAAACTGTTGTTGTGCATGTTCACATACTTTTTTGTCTATACAATTTGCAATCTATTTTATTAAAGTTGAGGAGACACAATACGATCTTAAAGGCCATACTTGACAATATATTGCTGACCTAAAAAACAAGTTTTAATAAAGTTAAAAGTCATGCCCCATAGAGTCAGGAAAAAACAACATGAAAAATGATCTCTTGTACATGTATATTATGGTTGTGTATAATTTTTTCTCCAATACAGACTCTGTTATATGCAATGCTCATTAAATGACTATGCAGTACTTTCTTTTTTTGAAGTTGCTTAATATAGGGACTTATTTATTGCCTATTTTTTGTACCTAACTTGAAGGCACAATTAGTCTTTCCTAGCAGGATTTTAGAGTGATTATCTGTACAGCACAGTGTTTGATAAGACAGGCTCCTTTTCCTTTGCATCTATTCAATGAGGTTAGATTTTAGTGAACATCCATCTAGACAAAAGAGATATATCTAAGTAAAAGATTCTTTCAACACTGGTTAACAAACTCGAGGTACCTAGCAGCTAATTTTTCAGAATACTTTAGTCTTTAGACATGTGTTCAATGTTGCTTAGTCCAAGCAAAGTATTACTGAAATCACATTATGCATATTATTTTAGATTCTTAGGCCAGTCTGCTGGGAGGTATCAGCTAGCTGGATTCCAAAAATTGCCACTGAGCATATGTAAACAAGAATTTTTGCCATTTGGTCAAATCTGGATGGAATTTTACGAAGGTAGCAAAATACTCCTCTCTAGCACAGACACCTCCCTACATCTCATAATGTTTACAGGATCAGCATATTTATGATCCTAGCCTTTTTTTTTTAAATTAAATGTACTGAACCGATATAAACTCAGCCAATCTGAATAAATTACTAGTCTGCAATATTTCAGATTGCTCAGTCAACAACTGACATTTGGCTCTGAAAGTCACCTGCTGTCAATCCTGCTGGTAACTTTCTAGTTTTCTAAGGTAATTCTGTATTAACACAGGAATAGTAACACTATTTAGAAGCAAACTAGATTTGCCCACCTCATTCCCACTCATCTCCTTGTCTGTTTTTCAGAAGTCAAACTGCCTGTTTTGTGTACTCAGAGTACTTGCTGATTTGATTGTTTCTGCACAATTGTTAGAGCACAATTGGCCTCACTAAGTTATTTAATTTTCCCTGTATGTTGTATTCACTGTGGCTGGTATTCATACCATTGAACACCAAATTGTAGCAGAATCTCTCTGCAGTAATTAATTATTAATTAAGCAGACTGGGTCAAGGGAAAAAAAAGAAAGCCAAAAGTGATGTGAAAACCATTGATACTCTTAAGTCTTATTAAATGCTGCAATGAACATTCAGCAGTTCAGCTTATGCATACAGAGCCAAATGAGTTACTTATTTATGGATCTTGATTTCCAAATAAAATGAAGAACATGAAAACAAATCTAAACAGATAAATACATAGATTCTCATCTTTATAAACTGAAGTGAGAAACTACGAATTTTTCCCCAAAACTACTCAGGACAATCAACCCCTAACTTCTGCAACTACTTAATCGGTTCAAGCATAATTAAAAATTACAGCTAGAAATCAGGACATACACTTGTATAATGAGTGAAATGAAGCAATAGAATTATTTGATGGGAAGCTTTTGGTAGGTAGTGGCAGTATTTAGCTCCTTTTTTGCTGTGTGCAGTGACAGACTGCTTTGAGTAGTATCTTTTATGTTGCCTTTTCAAGGAACACATCTTTCTGGAAGAATACCATAAAATAAATACATAAAGCAAGTCACAGAATGGTTTGGGTTGGAAGGGACCTTGAAGATCGTCTACTTCTAACCCCCTGACTTGGGCAGGTACACCTTACATTTGTACACCTTACAACCTGAGACCAAGTTGCTCAGAGTTCACTCCATGCTGGCCTTAAACACTTCTAGTGTTGGTGAGTCCACAACTTCTTGGGGCAACCTGCGTCTTATCACCCTCATTGTCAAGAATTTCTTCCTACTATATAATCCAAACCCACTCTCTTCCAGTTTGAAACCATTCCCACTTGTCCCCTCACTACACTGTCTTGTAAAAAGTCCCTCTGTCTTTCTTGTAGGCTGTCTTCAGGTACTAAAAGTTCGCAATTAGGTCACCCCAGTGCCTTATCTTTTCCAGGATGGGCAAACCAAATTATCTCGGCCTTTCCTTATATGAGAGATGCTCCATCCCTCTAATCATCTTGGTGAACCCTGCTCTGGGCTTTCTCCAACAGCTCAATGTCCATCCTGTGCTGAGGATCCCAGAGCTGGATAAAATACTACAGGTAGGGTCTCATGAGAAGGAAGTAGAGGGCCAGAATCACTTTTCTTGACCTGCTGGTTTTGCTGCCTTGGATGCAGTCCAAGATACCATTGGCCTTCTGGGCACCCAGAACACATTGCCAGCTCATGTCTAGCCTCTTATCCACCAGCACCCCCAAGTCCTTCTTGGTAGGGCTCCTCTTTGTTCATCCCCCAGCCTGTGTTGATATTGGTGGTTGCCCCAACCCAGGTGCAGCACCTTGTACTTGGCCTTGTTAAACCTCAGGAAGATTCCCACGGGCCCACTTCTTGAGCTTTTTCAGGTCCCTCTGGATGGCATCCTGTCCTTCAGATGTGGCAAACACACCACTCAGCTTGGTATCATCTGCAAATTTACTGAGGATGCACTTGACCCCTTTGTTTTATTACTGAAGATACTGAATAACAGCAGTTCCAATAAGGACCCTTGAGGGACACCACTTGTCACTGATGTCCATCAGGACTCTGATCTGTTGACTACTACCCTCTGGACACAATCATCCAACCACTTTCTTATCCAACAGTCCACTCATTAAATCAATTTCTCTCCAATTTAGAGAAGGATGTTGTGGGAGACCAGTGTACACCTGTTCCTGGTAAATTATATTCTTCTGCAGTGAACCAAAGAAATGCATGCAGATTATGCATTAAGTAGTTTGAGAACCAAATTATCTGCCAACAAATAGAAATGTAACTCTCTGAGAGTAAATGCAGACCCATATTGATCACACTGAACTAGGATTCACTTTAAAAGAGCAAAGCCAAGAAAAAGTAAGATTGGTTGAAACTAATTAGTTATCAACATGAAGCATAGTCAACAACAAGAAAAATTCTGTGGTCAAAATCCACAGCAGTAGTAATGTGAGGAAAATTAAACTACTTCAAGTGAAGTTCTACCAAGGGATACAGCCAAGTAGGGGAAACAAGTAACAGGTTAAGACTCTAATTCCTCCAGTTTGCTTAGGCTTCCAAATCACAAATGTTGCAGTAGCCTTCAACCCAATGAGGAACTGAATACGAGGATCCCTATTTCTATTCTTTTAGTTAATGGTAGGTGACCAAACTTTGGTGGGTTTAGCTAATTACAGCCAGTCAGACCACTCACAGAAGAAAACATCGAGGGCCTGCACAGAGCCAATAACACCCTGTAAAAATTAGAAATACTCTTGACTTAGTTCTGCATAGCTAATCCGCTGGCATATTACTTCATTTGACATCTCAGAAAAACCACATCAGTTTTATTTAAATCAAGTATTGCATTCATACAGAGGCAAAGATGTGTCATCTTCCCATGACGTCTCATGGCAAACTGCACACACTTCAAACAATGTATATCAACAAATAGATGTCTCTGTTTCACAGTGTACATTACAGGAAAAATCTTCACTGACAGCCTATTTGTCAGTGCATAGGATGCAGCACAGTAACAGCAGACCATCTGGAGATTCCAGTGAAAAAACACTTAGGGTGAAATTCTTCCTTAATCTACTGCTCACTGAAAGGAGACAGAATAATGGGCCTTCTCTGCAGTTTGTCATAACATCAGAAACCAGAAATTGACTGTGATGCTTTTATTTGTATTGGTTTGAAAAAGATTGGATATGCTGTAGCAATAAAAGCAGAGGATCGAAATTAAGATTGAGTCATGACAAAACACAGCTAAGTTTTACTCCTCCATTTTCACAAGGGGAGGAAACTACTCCATATACATGCATTTTCAGTCTTCAAATGTCACAGCACAAAACTCAGCACACTACTCAGATTCAAACAGCAATTTTCATCACATTGCTTCATGAAGCCATGAACACTATGGAATTATTTTGACTCATTTGCACCTAAGGACTCATGGTCACTAATGACTTATGAACGTCCAATTCTTTAAAGGAAAAACTCAGTATTTATTGGTGTAATTGCCAGGTGGAGTTTTAGCAGCAATATTGTCTTAAAGTGAAACGTATCTTTTACAATTAGTGTGAATTCTCTTGCATATGACTTTAGACCAGTTCATCCAACAGACACAAAGAGAAAGAAAAGAATCTTCACGGCTTTTACCATGATTTCTACTTGCTGTAAAATAACATTTAATGCTACCGTTGAAGGAAAAGTTATTTGGATTATAGATTATACCTAAGTAAATACTGCAAATGAAATGCCAAAAAGAATGAAAAATATTCAGATATAGTTTGATTACAGATAGCAATGTCCTCAGGAGGAAAAAATCTGGATTGGTCAATGTATTTGTGAAGTAATTAAACAATCCCACAGCAGCCATGCCATACTTAGCTTAGTAACTAAACACCAATTCTTTAATTTTTGCTCATGTTTTCTGTAACATACATTGTAGTTGAGGAATACCAGTTGCTGTGCTTTAGTCTGATTTGCTGCTGATTAACACCAGAAGAAGCCAAACTTAGAGCTTTTCAAGAACAGATGGTGCTTCTATCCTCTTCTTACTGGTCAGAAATTCAGAGAAAATAAGGATGAAGACGGATGTAGACGGGAAAGAGAAGTAACCAAAAGAGGAAAAAAAAGTTTGGCAGATCCCATAAGCAGCTATAGAAACAAATTATACCCATTTTCCACTGTGGGTGTACAAGTTTGAGGATTCACAGATGGCTTGGAATTCAGCTCCGCATCAGAGCTGAAACTGTTTCTAAGACAGTCTGAAAAAGGGGTACCAAGTGATTGCAAAACGTTTCTTTTCCCACTTTTACTACTTAATAGTTTCCCTTCTTTACCTCCTTTTCCTCCAAAATAACACACCATGAAGTAAGAATGGAAGTTTATTGAGGTACCAGGAAAAATGGACAGTTGACAGTATTTGCCCAGATCAGACAACTGAAAGTTGTTTTCACTGTGGGTTTCCTAAAGCCTAAGGGGACTTGAGGAGTTCTCATATCCTCCTACCTACTCCTTATAAATAAAACCATGACTCACTTTTAAAAATTTGGTATCAAGTGAGTCATTTTTTTTTTTGCACGAGCAGCTTGAAACACCTTAAGATGGTGGTCTCCATTTCTCTACCAAGAGGGCAGGAATGCTTCAACATTCTTTGAAATACAACCAAATGTAAAGTAAGGTGCTCTGCTTCCGTAAAGATAACCTTCTCAGCTGTGCTGAATAAACATTCAGTCAGTACTTAGGTGCTAGAGTAAGTAATTAGGTGCTAAAGTAAGTAATTAGGTGCTAGAACATAGTGCCAGAAACAGATTTGCTGCTGTTGAGAAGGTATTGTCCATATTTATTCCAAACCACAAAAAGGTCAGATTGGATCCAGGTATTTCCATATACTGACTATATCTCTTTATTCAAAGTCCACCAACCTCTCAGACATCTTTTATATCTGACAGTACTCTAGCTGCCATCCAATTGCACCAGGTTCTGTCTGCTAGGACTTGCACTAGTCTGTTCTTTTAAATTTCAAGAAATCAAACAGCTCACCGTCTTAGCACATGTCCCTATTGATTAATGTTAGGAAAGAAGTAAGAAACTTGTTTTAATCTCTGCCAGACTCAGCAATGGACCTCTCATGCAATGACTTACTGCATGATTTTCATTCTCTGGTGACCTGCTTGAAATTTCATCAATACACTTCAGCTTGTCGAACTATCAGTGAAAAGCAACTGCAACAGCCTCGCTGACCCTCTGTTTGCTTCTGTCACAAAGTTCATGGGGGCTCTCAGGAACGGAAAAACCAAAGGTCCACATGTGCCCTGTTTTACAACAGAAAAATCCAGCCATGTCCGATCAGATGCAGGCATTTAGTTTTTCTGAAAAGAAAGTAGTTCAACTGTTTCTCACCACAGAATAAAGGCAATTACATTTAGATTTACTGTCTTTGGAAAACTGATGGGGATTTCATAACAACAGAAAGGCAAGACTGCTACAGAGTGTCTTTAAATATTTAAAATGCTCCCAAAGCTAAGATAGCTGCAAGGAAGATTTCTCCGGGCTCTGCTAAGTTTCCAGTAGAACTCTCCTGGGGTACATAGTAAAATACCTCCTGTTTTACAGGGCTGCTGAAGTCATGTTAGCGGTGTGTAAATGTTTTGATGTACCAGACACTGAAGAAAGGACTGTTAATTGAAATCTTAATAATATCTCTAGGTTACGCTACCAATAAATAAATAATGCCTAATAGTTTCATAAATAAACATCTAAACCTATGAAAAATATAAAATGGCATGAAATTAAAGTTTAGAATGCAGAAGTAGTAGACAGATTCTGTCTACGCCTGTTGGTGTTTGAATTACAGGGAAATGTTATTTCCACAAACCTTTACTTCACTAAAATCACCCTGGGCATGAAACAAGACAGGAACATTTATTCTCCTTCATTGTTCTTAACGAACTGCTGAGAAACAAATTTAGAAGAGAGGAGAGTTAAACTGAGGTTTTCATTTTCTGGAATGAAACTATTATGTTAACTGTTATTCCCTCCCTATATGTGTTATCGCATATTTCAAAACTCTTAATAATTTCATGCAACAGTGAAGCAGTAATTTACCTACTGCATCTCTCAGCAAAATGCTTGGTTTGAATCTTCATTTCCCTCCACTTGTAGTACGATCTCATAAAGGCCATATTTCCAAACTGACCTAGAGAACTGCAGGTTTTTTGTGATGGCAAAACATTTTTGCCATTTGTTTCCATGGTTTAAAGACGATATTTTCCAAAAAACACTAAAGAAAATGCAAAACATGATTCTAAAATCTCAAAACACCAAGGTCTGCTTTCCACTACTCACTGCATATATCTCTCTGGACCTATCACACTTGTGAATACCTAGAAGGTAGTAAAACACCTCAGTCATAAATAATAGCAGTGAGCACATAATGCTCTACACAAAACACGGCACATATCTTGAATACTAATTCAATCAGTGTTACATAAAAGTTCTGTGAAAACTGAATTACCTTCCATCTCACAGTTGAAGATAACATCCTGTCATGTCTAATCACTGGGAAAAAAAGCATAGATGCCACAGGCCAGCTCATATTTAGTTAATTATGCTTAACTCTATAATAAATTGTCAAATAGTACATTTCTTTTACAAAACCAATTTCTTATATTTCAAGAAAAATCCTTTAACTTCATGAATCTTCAGAAAGGTTGAGAATGTTAACTAGTAGGCCAGGAGATAGACTATCTTTTAAGGTATTTACTGATTTTTTTTTTTTTCCAATCCTCTGAAATTACATCTCAAAAGACAGAATACATCTGTAGAGAAGCTGTTTAAAAACCCGAATGTTTGAAAATCCCCAGAAGATGCATGAAACAAAAGAGCTATAAAAGTAACGGCTCAAGTTATTGCTGCTACTGCTTCTTATTTGCTAACATTTATTGCAAGACAAAATGCTAGAGCAGCAAACTGCAATTTTCCTCCTCACAATAAAGATGCTGTTACATGTAGAAAGACTGTGGGTGGGACTTAGTTCAGGTTTAGACACCTACAAATGATATCTCTAAGAGAGTAAGGAGGGTACCCTATTGCAGTTAATGAAATGTAGCAAACAATTCAATACCGAAACACCATGTATCTTCTTCAGATAGATAAGCTGAATTACTTTCTAGTCTTCATCGGCCTCATGGGGAACTTAAACTCTGTGCAGCCAGCGTATTCTAGCACTGCATCTCACACTTGGTGCTTTTGACTGAAAACCAAAACAAAGCAAATTGATATTAAACCACAGTCAGTGATAGAAATATAACCATTATGGTCCGTCTATCTATCTATCTATCATCTATCTCTCCAATGATTATGATGGAAATTATGCTTCATTATGGAATGACTACTAAACCCTGTAATTATGCAACCAATATGTCACAGAGTACAAAGTAATTTTAAAAATTAAACCTGTATTAGAAATAGAATAACAAATACTTGGAGATTTCATCTGACTTGGAAAACGAAAATGTTACTCATACTGAAAGATCTAATTCTCAGGAAATGCTTTTTACCCACCACTACAATTTTCCCTTTTTTACAAGACCTTTGAGTTAATCTAGTAGCTTTGCAGACCTCCAGCTGCTTAGAACACATATTGTCATGAAATCCTTCCCAAATGATTCCTCTCCACATTCCATTCATCTTCATAAAATTCATAGCAAGTCCTAGCAGCTCAGCAGGAGTCAAATAGGAGATGTCAGGACAACAGCTGGACATTCCCACATCGGCACCTCTGCTTATGACCTGCTGTGGCCAGACCTGAAGAACCTCTGCAGGCACTGTGCAGGGTTACCAAACAATATCTTGAGAGCAGACCAAATTAATGCAACTGATGCAGACAGGCAAACGCACCTCGTTGGAGGGTGTCTATGTTGAGTAAATGTACAAAAAAGCATCCCAGAACACTAAATCGGGGCAACTAATGTGTGATGGCATTTCAGTCAAGAATTTTTTCAAGCACAAATCTGGTATCAGTTTGGATGGTATCTATAAGTAAGAAGATTCTCCTAAAAAGCAGTACTTTTGGTGTAAATAATTAATAGGCCAAGTTAGTAGAATGGTGAAATGCTCAATAGCATTAGGTAGGAGTTACTTCTTCTCTACTGAGCATTCAATTCTGTATTAATTCCTAAAGTGTGAGTTACAAAGGGTTATGCTAAGTCTACTTCTGCCAACAAAGAAAAGTAACCTTAAGAAAAATACAATGGTATTTTTTATACACAGACCAATGGGATGCTCAAACAAGTTAAACATATTTTTATTATTTATGGGCACACAAAAAGCTTCCTATTTTACAAATAATTCAGACATTCTAAAATTATAATACTACAAGTGTAAATAGGTTTCTTTTTCTCCTAAGCTAGAGTTACTTGTTTTTCAGCCTCCAAAATAGTTTTTCTAAAACCTTTAAACTCAATTAATTACTTCAGATGTTTCTTTTATATGTGTTAAAGAAAATTCTCTTCACCACACCACTTTTTGCCCAGTGTAGAGCACATCTGTGAGGAAATGTGTGTGTGTGTGTGCTGAATGTACTCTTAATTTAGGTTGGCTCTAAAATACATAGGAAAAATTCCAGCTGCTCCCCAAACTATTTACTTTTTTTTTTTTTTTTTTTAAATGGGTTTTGAAGGTACATACATTTCTTTTGCGAACTTTTGTGCGCGGGGCCGGCCCCAAGCAGTATCAGCGCCGGAGCAGCGGCCGCCACCGGGGAAGAGCCCTGGCCCTGGACCGGACCCGCTGGCGAGGCTGGCCCGGGGACTGTGCGACCCGGCCTGCCCCGAGGGTATTGGCAGCTCTGCACCCCGCCCGGAGCGCGCAGCACCTCCCTTCCCTGTTCACCATGCCACCTGGACCGAAAGCAGCGACTGGCAACCAAAAAGATGCCATCCTAGCAGCCTCAGCAGAAGAAGCTACAAAAGCAGCTGCTGTGTGCGAACTCAGCCAGCACCGATCTCCAAAGTCAACAACAACCAGCTGCCTCATCACTTTTAATTTAATTATTTCGCATTGTTTTACCAATTTTTCTGTTGTATAAAAATTAAGCCCTTCCCTTTTCAATTTAAAATGAAAGGGGGAGATGTGGTGTTGTATTTCCCACTGATTCATTTACTAAATGCCTTTTACATTGTTCCCCCCTCCACGTTCCTGTGCCCCTAGCCTTGGCCACTCCCTCAGGCTCTCCCCATTGATTCCTGTACCCCAACCTCACCCACGTATCGCCCCTGGGCCCCTGAGAAAACCCCCCTGCACCGGGATCACAAGGTCTCTCTGCCTCTAGGGATCACTGGGACAAGATGTAACTATTAAAAGATCCTCTTAAACCTCATGGGGAGACCCTTCTCGCCTCTTTCGCGATCACTGTGTTGTAGAGCTGAGAGCTGCCGGAGCAAAACTGCAGAGCCGTCCAAAATGGACTGCGGGAGGGCGACAATGGTTGCACTGCCCTAAGCAGCTCCGCTGAGCTCTCAGGGAAAGCAAAGCTGCAGCTTGCTAAACTAAACCTAGCATTACAACACTTCTGTTTTCCAGCTTCTGCAGGTTACGAGGTTTGCTTTTTTTTGCATTCTCTCCAACAATTTGGTTTCTTTCACTAAGGCCAAGTATCAGAGACGAATTGCTTCTGGAGTTTCCTTTTTCATTTTTCACTGACTGGAAAGAGAACTATACATCTAGCTCAGAATAGCTGCCTAATTTTTTAAGATTTGAAACAAAATTAATCTGTGACATTATACCATCCTTGGATATGACACTAGCTGAAGCGCAGAAGAGAGGAGCAAGGGAGTGATGCTCTTAACTTCTCACACCACATAAGTGCAACCTACAGCTGTGTCTGCATCCTGAATACTTTTCACTGTTCTGCTGAGCCCACCCCCTTATTTCACCACTCCATACGACAGGACTACATTCTGCCCGCATGCTGTGGCATTCAGGCAAGTCTAAAAAAGAAAGTTACTGGCTGAGCCTGGATCCCACTGATGAGATCTTATCAGTTTGACTTTGTCACCTCTTTTGTAATATCTCCTTTAGGGGACAACTGTCATCTGCGTATGCATAAATCCAAAGCTCAAGGTTTCTTTGTCTCTGACCTTCTCCAGCTAAAATTGGGGTGCATCTATATGTGGCTGTGGCAGCCTTCCAGTCTTTCAGCAAAACTGCTTGTGTGGTTCATGCTATTTAAGACACCCGTACATTTTCATGCTTGCTCAGCTGCACTGTCCTTTATACTTTTTATATGTTGCCTCAGGTTTCATGTAAGTAAATTATTACCCTTTTACTTTCCTTAACACAATTTAAAAAGGCATCTTATCATGATAAATCTGAGCCTAAGCATATTTCAAAGAATTAGTTCTCAGAAGAAAAAAAAAACAACAAAAAAACCAAAAGCACAAAACAAACACAGAACTGCATTTATATTAAAAATACAGCACCAGGAAAATTATCATAAGATAAAACTTCTGAAGAAGTGGAAATAAAACAGAATAATGCACACTAATCAATGACACTAACGAGGCTGGCAAAATCCCAATTACACCATTGTATCTGTGGGTACAGTCTCTGATTATGACTTATAACATTAATCAGGTAGTAAAACAGATGTGTTTTGTTAATCTCTAAGAGCCAAGGTCTGAGTTATTTAGCTGAATCCTAGGAAAAAAAAATTGTCAATACCATGACAACCATTATTTATTCCTAGTGCACCTTGCATTCAAAATTCTTACAAAAACATTTATAGGTGAGATGCACAATAGTTGTTTGTAACATAATAATTATGGCTAAATTAGATATTTGACTATGATTACAGACTTCTCCTTTTATTTTTGACAATATGGCTTCACAAAATATCAGGTCCTTATTGTGCCAGACAACAAAGGGATGCAATGAAGACAAATACTGAGCATGACTGGACTTGACAGAAAAGCACCATAAATATTAAATCTGCAAATCAAATATCATCAGGATTATCAGTGACAGTTCTGGAGACTGTAATACTGTGTTGTATACCGTGAAAGTATTTAACTTTAGTAAATTCAATAAGCACTTACAAGTGAACCATCCTCCTGGGGTGTTTTTTTTACTCTACTGGCCATTAATAATATGATATATTAATAAATAAATAAATTAATAACTAATAGATTAACAACTTAAAACCAAAATTCTTTATGCTAAATAAATGGAAACATTTCCAGAACAAGTCTCTAAATCAGATTAGATTTTTAAAAGGCTTTTGTAAATGCAATTTATTTGCCTAGGAACAATCAGCTCGGAAATCACATCTGGTTTTCTATCACACTGGTTAACATTAATATGAAAGGATCAAATAGGTCTTTGACTTTCAGAACCTTGCCATCAAAATTTCAATTAAAAAAGGTCAATTCTATAGGTGGCTGAAAACCAAGAAAGTAAAGGAGCAGCAAAACTAAAGCTTCTGAAATATTTCTATCAACTGTATTTTGTAGAGGCAACCACACTGTATTTAACTTACTGCTGGGCTGACAGAACCAAAAACAAAATAAATTCCTTAATTTCACACAGTGAAAGATAATTTTGCAAATTATCTCAAGTATTTTGATATCTATTAAAATTTTACATGGTGTGATTTTGGCCAAGGCTCAATTAAATTAGCATGACAAACAAGAGTGTTTCACTGTAAAGAAGCCATTTTCACAGACTTCTCTGGGACAAAACTCAATTTCCAAATTTCTCAAGAGTAAATCATGAGACCTTCATCATTCCTTTTGGTCCTCTGAGCTCTCTCCATTGCTACCTTGGGCTAGGGAGTCATTTGTTTGCTTTAATTTGTCACAGCTGCACAGACTTCCTTAAAATGATATAATGCATTTTTGTAATCAGATGAAAAGAGAGAAGACAAAGTGCAGATTTAAAATCCAGAAGCTGTGTGAATTGATAAATGGTAACACCTGATTCTCAGAGATATTAACCATCTGCAGCACTTTCACTGACACCAGCCTACATGCTAAATGGAATGAAATAACCTAGGGACATGGTTCAGTGGTGGACTTGAAAGTGTTAAGGTTGATGCTCTTTTACAACCTTAATGACTCTATAATGATTCTATGATTCTATGAACTGGCTGAAGACCTCCTACTAACAGAAAGGAGAACACAGTATTAGGCTACCAAAACCAGCATAATAAACCTTCAGTGCAAATTCTACCCTCTGTTGATGTTCAGATTCCCCTAAGTACCTAAGATGCTTATTCATCTTTGAAATCAATAACCTGTTGATGGCTGAAATACTCTTTAGAAATTGATCAAGTTGCACAAGTTTTTTCCACACAATTTCTTTTTTTTGGGAGCTGAAGTGAAGGAAAGCTGAATCTAATTCTTGGAAAGTCATCTTCATGTACTTCAGGGTCAAAAAAATGACAGCACATCACCTGGCTTTGCTGCATACATAAAGTGGTCTTCTCTCTGCAAAAGCAGCAATGCTTGCTAGCTTTTAAATTAGCACATTATGAATATGAAGGTTTGAATGACATTTGGAACTTGGGAATAACAAAGACATGAAACCATCATATGAGTTAGTCCAAGTTGTACAGCAATTAAGAGGAGGTATTGAGGCACAATATGTGTGCTTTGCCTCTAAAGGTGCTGCCTCAGTTCCACTAACACACACCACGTCAGTAGCTTTCCTTATCTGTACAAGTGGCAGCATGGGGACTGGAACTAAATTCTCAAAGTGACATATGGTCTTAGTTAAAGTCACTAAAAGGCTACCAGGTTTTCTGTGCACAGAACCACATCTTCGGGTCCACATCCTCCGACAAAATATCTGATGACATGGAATATTTTCAAGAATGAATTAAGGCCTTCTGTTGTAAAGAACAATGTTACAAAGAAAAGAATGGGATGAGGAAAGCATTTAGATTCATGTTGTGATACTTAATATGAATATGTAGAAAATAATTGGAAATCAACACTTGGCATGATAAGCACTAAGGGACATCTATGGAACCAAAAAACTCCTCCAAAATAATATCAGAGGAATGAGATGCAAAAAGCCAGGCAATTTCAGTTTTTAGCACAAAATACTCTTCTATTAAAAACTATTATATTAACAAAAGGAAATAGTAAGGGAAAAACAAGTCACTGCATCTGCATCCTCATTTTGCAAACATTAACAATTTTTTTTTACTTTTAAGACCAGAAGACAGTATTTCCAGGAATTTGACCTATGGATATAAACTGAACACTCAAATAAAATTACTGACAAAAACAGGACATCAGAAGGTATAGATACATAGTTAATATTTTATTAAAAAAATCATCAGTTGCATGTATAAAAATGATATTGATTTTGGTTTAGGATCAGAAGATTTCTAGACCCCTTCATATTTAATGATAATTTTTTAATACAGAAAACAAAAACATTGTTCTTATTAAGTTTAACTTTTATCCAAGTCTGGCTTCTGAAATGCAGAAGAATATGTTCCCAGCCTAAAACCAGCCTAAAAAACTCAGACTAGACTACACAAGAATTAAATCAATGTTTCTTCTGCATGAAATATGTCCAGCAATTAAAAAATAATATAGGCAGAATAAGTGGTTTACAGATTTTGATTTATTTTAATATTTAGGGGGAAAACCCCCTACCTTTAATCTCTATTGATCATTTACAGTTTATCTTGTATATAAATTTAACAACCTAGGTGTAAGTTTGTCTGGGTACAAGGTAACAGTTCTGAGAGTTGGCACTTGTTCCATAGTCCTGCTTAAGGAAAAGGGTGGACATAGAAGGTAGAAGATGAAAAAGAGAATAGAAACAATTATCACAGACATCAGAATATTTAATAAGTTATAAGGAAAATATGCATTTGTCTTTTGTCCCAAAGCATCTTAGGGATTTGAGGCTAGAACACTGTTTAGCCTACCAAAATAAGGCCATCTCCTTCAGTGGGCGTGTAGGGCAGCTTTACACTCACTGCTTAGGCAAAAAAAATCATGTCTTTTTGCCACTATAATTTTTCAGAAAAAAGTCTTCCCTGGGTAACAACATTTATATGTAGCAAAGCAGGATGGCAAAAGAAGACAGGCTACATTGAAAACAGCTCACAAGAAGCAGAAAGCTGAGGTATGAAGAGTGCATTTACTTCATTCTTCCAGAAGCTCATCTATCTATATACCCCTCTGGATTATTCCTAGCTAAAACTGCCAGCTAGATTCCCCCCCCCCACAATTCTTTCTACATGTTCAGCAAACACTCACCTTCTACTGTTTGACATTGAGATCCACTGTTCTGTACTTTCATGAGCTCTTTAAAACCTTTGTGGATATTCATACTCAAGTGAAACGCAACGGGTAAGAAAAGTCAGGCAATTATATTTTGAAAGTGCAATGTTCTGAACAGCAAACCCATGTAAGCCTGGGAACTTCCAAACTACGTATTCTGTCTTGGTGTTTGAAGAATGAAAAAGAAAATTATTCAGCATTGGTACAGACCTTTCCATTTTAAGCTTTATGAATTTTAACATGCCTGTAGGGATTCATTTGGACACAACAACTAAAAACAACTGAGTAGAAACTGACAGTTCCTTGAGAATAAGTAAATATTACTCATAATCTACAAATAAGAAACTGAGATACCTAGAAGACTAAGAAGAACATTTAAACTAAAATACCTAGAGCTTTTCTCTCTTAAAATCCATCACTAGAAGCTAGACACATGGTTTGATTACCAGGCATGTCAAATTCCAACTAACCTCAATGATTTCATACCATCCAGCAGGGTCAAACAGCTGTGCAGGGGTCTGACATCACCGTCAACTGAAATGGCCCTCAGGAGATATCAGTTGTTCATTTTGTGTGTCATGACCCTGACAATTAGATGGTACAACAGTAAAAGTCATCTCTCCAATTGGCTTGGTCCAGTGCTCAGAGTTAGGAAAGTGAACACTTTGGAAAGAGTGATCCTGTATTTGGAATAATGAAATGTATATCTTTTCAGAATCCCCACCTCCATCTTCTCTCCATAAGCCTCTAAATCTTGCCTCATTTGTTTATAGGACCTTGTCAGCTCTTTTCTTTCTTACATTATTCTTTCTTGTTTACCAAAACCTTATTTTTTCTTGCTTCAGCAATTCCTACATAGCACTTATTGAAGACATCCCAAAATAATTACTTCTCCTTTAATTTTATTGCAACTGTGTCTCTTGTCTGTCTACAACCCTGTTTCAGCTTCTGATGTCTTTCCATATCAAGTACCAGATGTTCATCATGGCCTCAACACCAGCAGGGAACCTGGCAAAGACATAGTGGGGCTGACAGATAAGCAAGGTTTAAAAAGTACCATCACTGATAATAAGGTCAAAGGAAAAAAATAAATTGCCTTTATGCATCAGTTTTGACTGCAAAATAGCTTAGGAAGCTTCTAATTTTAACCTAAAGGGGAAGGCTGAGAAGAACTTGCTCAGCTGGAATATCTTGCTCTATTCAAATATCTGTCAAAGATATTTTGGAAGGACTCAGAAAAAGAACAGTAAAAAATCCACCATAAACTGGATTCATCACTCAGTTTCTCTAGGAATTAAATTAGCTCTGAGCTATCATTCAAACCAGCCTCAGTATAAGAGGACAACAGCTAATAAAAATAATATTGCCAATTTCTGAAATGCTCCATTATATCTGATTTCTAGCCAACACATAGTGTAAAACAAAGTCAGTAGACACACAGTAAACATGGTGAAGATTCAACAGCATTTGTTTTAATCAGAATTTAGAAAATTATTATAGGGCATTTTGATAAACTCAGCATGGAATATGAGTGAAATGGATGAAACAGAATGGGGAAACAAAAGCTTTTGGAAATGCCTTTGAACTAAAGCCAAGAGGAGCTTCAGAGCCCAAGGAAATATGATTGGTATTCACAATTTTAAAATTACTCACAGTAATCGAGAATAAGGCTGACACCAAGGAGTTAATGAAGGAGACCCTGTTCCTATGGGGCTGAATTTAACCTTTCATTATAGTGACTAATAAAAATCATGTGAACATACATGAAGAAAAACAGTTTTAACCACATTTTCATGGTGCAATAAATTATCTGTTGCCATACAAAAAAAGATGCTGTGAATATTGTTGATGTCCTCTGAACACATAGTGGTTCGCATTAGTGATCAGAAAGACAAACAGAATGATAAGAACTGTTAAGACAGAAATGCAGAAATGCACCTGGATAGGTTCCCGTTGAAATCAGAAGTTGCAGGAATCTATTATAAAGTAAAAAATTGTATGGAAAAGAGGAATAGGGAAGGGTTTTTAATTTTTTTTTCGCATGCAAGGCCTACTGAACACTTAAAAAATTTGCAGAACATAAGACAAAAAGCAAACATTAAGGACTCCTTTTTCTTTTGACAAGTAATCCAATTGTGAAACTCATTCCCACAGGTTGTGAGAGAAGTCAATGTGTAAACAGTATCAAGAAGTCTTCATCCATCAAAAAGTATTTATTTCCAGAATTTCAGAACTTCAGGAACATTTATATCATAGTTGCCACTACATTTTCATCTTTTCTTATGCTCTAACCATTTTTTAAGCTCTTTCAGTGCTTACATCTGCTCTTCTGCAGTCTTATGCCCTTAACTCCTAGCTGTACAGCGAGATTTGTCTCTTTCTCCCACACATGGCTTGATGCTGCAAAGCTACTGTTTGGTTACTGATCCTCTGCGTATCACACAGCCCACTATAATTCTCATCCCTCAGCTCCTGTCCTTACAAACCCCTTCCTTCTGTCAGCCTGCTAACATTAATTTGTGCTTATAGTTTCTGCTCCAATTTAATTTCCTCAAATTATGTTCCCTTGTCTTTTAGTCCTTTGTTATTCTACCTGTCCTTCCAGTGACCCTTGTCACTCTTGGCTACCTGATGTATTATCTCTATTTAAATTACTGCCTTTCTGGGCTTCCTTTTCACTTACTAGCCTGGAAATCTAACTGCCCACTGATTCTGCTGCCCATATGATGCATGCTGTTGAAAATGTTAATAATTACTGTGAATGTTATCAAGTAGGTCACATTTCCAGTCCCCATACAAATTATAGAACTACATAGGAGCCACTTCTGTATCTCCATTTTACTACCCATGCTGTAGCCTATATTTTGATAAAGTATTATATACAGCCTCATAAAAGATTTCCCAAATAAATATGAAAGTGATCTTCTTCTATTTGGTTTGATTTCAGGGCATAAGAAGTGGCACCACAGTTCCTGCTTTCAGGGCATTATTTCAGATTATTCAGTGATCCTGTTGCAGAAGTACCTGTAGTTCTGTGACACGTATTAAGTGTTAGGAAGCAGAGCAACAGCAGGTTTATAAGTGCTCACTCACTGATAAAAACTGCTTAAATCTACCTGTAAGAGGCGCATCACCCAGCAAAGAGGCAAAAGAATCAGTCAGAAGTCACACAGAGCAGAGAGGTGAAGACCAGAGTGAGAAAAGAGACAGCAGAGAGAGAAATACAACCTGAAAATCTGACTGATGAAAGCTCTCAAAAGAGGAATCGTATCAAAATCAAGATTTTCCAATTTCTAGAGGCATAAATATGCAGGTTACAGTAAAACAAAAAATGAAGTAGAAAGTTCTTAAGCAGCTGAGTGTCATACTATACCAGAACCCCTACAAAAAGGAGAAAGATCAGCTTTGCCTGGCCATATATGGTTTTATACCTCACAATACAATGTTCTTTAATTTATTGGCACAGTTAATAAAATCGCTCTTAATCTTGTACTCATATCCCACATTTTGAAATCTTTAATAAACAATTTGGACCATTTTTTAAATGATTGAGTGCACTTTTGGAAGTAACGTTCCTTGAAATTAGATGAATGATTCTACAAACTATTACACAGTTACCAGAAACAACCATCAAAATATTATTACCTCTAGTTTGATGATGAAAGCAAAGTGGTGGATTCTTTTGATATGTAGAGCTACATGCACCAAAACATCTCTCTCTGATATTAAACAATAGCAAATATTTATGGAACTGTAGGCAAAAAAATAAGATAAAAGCTGCATATGCCATGAAAAACCTGCAGTGTTAGTT
Organism: Corvus cornix cornix; assembly: GCF_000738735.6. Lineage (NCBI taxonomy): Eukaryota > Metazoa > Chordata > Aves > Passeriformes > Corvidae > Corvus > Corvus cornix. The sequence goes on from NC_046332.1 coordinate 82,454,333, forward strand.
ATTCCTGCCATTGCTAAAATGTAGGAATGTGAAATCACATCAAGCAGGTTCAGCTGTTCCTGGGCCAACAAATTATAACTGTTCTACTAAATAAAAAGGGCAAGGTCTCTAATACTGGAAATAAGGGGCAAGCAGAGCTTGTGTCCCGATAATTAAACTTTTCACACCCCGAAGAGGGTGGTCTTGTCTATGCACATGTTAGGAACACTTTTGGGAGAAGTATTATTATATGAAGACCACAAGCCTTTGTAAGCTGAAATTATACTGAAATGATATTGGACTTAGTACTAAGAGTTTAAATTACTTCTCAGTAAAATAGGTATTTTTTACTAAAAGCTGGTTTTACCATTAATGTAAATTAAGGATGTTTGGTATCAACAGTTTACACAACTTGTTTCTTCATGTAACTCCAAGGAAGACATTGAATTACAGCATGCATATAGTTTCATACTACATTTGCATGCAGGCTCAAATGGACACTGGAAGTTTTTCCTCTTTTACTAATTTCTGTTCAATTGCAAACACTCTGTGTTCAGTCTTAATCCTAGCTGAAAGAACTATGTCTGAATTGTCAATTAAGTTTCAACTATTTTAGCCAAATTTAGCCTGGTTTTCATTAGTAATTGTATAGCTTGAATTAAGAGGTATTCTTTTAACAAACTTCTAACTATTTTTTAATGAGATAAAATTCAAGTGATAGCATTTGTCTACATAAGTAGTCCTTGAATGCATTTTAAACTGCTTTTGCACTTTAATAGCACTTAGTATAACATTTCTTTTTTGTTTGTTCTTCATTCACTCTGCAAACAGTCATTGGCCAAAAAAAGAAATGTGGAAACCAGAAGCCAAGTCTCTGTAACCCCAGCAGAGTTTTCTAGCCAATTGCACACAGAAATGGGTTTCCTTTTCCTCTTTTCTTGGAGAATCCCAAACTATCTTCTGGGGGAAAAAAGAAACAGCTTGACATGCCAAATCCTGTCTCTTCTCTCCAGGAGTTCTGGATGATTAAGAGACTCTTGAAGATGTGTCTGAGTATCGTAATCAGAGAACTTGTGTCTCCGAAACCATCAGTGAGTATCTTAATCACAAAAATCTTGAAAAGAAAGGGAAGACACCAGAAGTATTTCTACTTCTTGAAATACAGATCTCTGGCTGGATTCACGAGGAAAGGAGAAGAAACTTAGGATGCAGCTGTCACACCAAAGGGGTGATGCTCTTTGAACAACCTGATGTCTCCAGTTGCTGCTACAGGGAGGGGTGGCTCTCCTGCAAATCCTGGACAAAACCTTCAAGCTACACTCAGGTACTTCAAGCACACTGAAGAACTTAAAACAGCACTAGAGATGAAACATTAATGTTTAGGCCATGGAATTGTTTTCATAGGGGTGAGTACAGGAATTTTTTCCCCTGTTAGTTAAGCCTAGGTATTCACATCTTTTTAAAATGTTTCCTGTTGAACAAAAAATAATTAATCAGCTGCACTAACTTCAGTAAATAAAATTTTTGACCTTATTATCATGCACCCCCAAAAGTGTTTCCTGTAGTCCCATCCTCACATAAAGTTTTTTTGCATTAAACAAACTTTTCCTAGAGGCAGCAAGGACTTTTAATTAAACAAACCTTAAATGTTCCCAGATGCTAATTTGCAAATATTATATGCTGTCTGTATAAATAATAAATTAATAATACATTCGACCTTCAAAATTGGTTATTTATAGTCTAACTTCCTCTTACTGTCATGACCTATGGTCACTTCACACAGCATACAATTTGTAGCAACTTTCCAGCACTGACTTCAGACCAAACGTACCTTTCAGCACAAAAATAATAGGGAAATTCTGTGTGAAGAAAATTCTGTGTGAGAGCAGAGGCAGAGGGACATAGTCCAAAAATCTTAGGACTCTTTGTGACTCCACTGGCATATTTTTTTTTATGGGACAGGTCATGTAGTTCTCTTTAAAAATGAGAATTGTGACTGCTTGGGAACATTGGCAGATGGGGTAGGGACCAAGAAAATGGATCAAGAAAATTGTGGGGCTCAGAGTCTGATAATTTGTCATAACTGTTTCTGGTAGTATTTATATTGATCTAAAGTCAGTTCAAAAGTGAGACTAGAAGGTGAGAATATTCATAGTGATGCAATTTCTCACTGTTGTACATAGGCAAATATGAGTTTAGATATATTCAGACATATTTCACAGACACACCTTAAGGGAGACTTATGTCTAAAATTCCCAAAAGCTCAGTCCAAAATTGTTCAAAGACAAATTCATGGCTCATACAAATAAGAAATAGATTTATGTCTGCTACATGTTAAACCTATCTCCAATGTTTAACTTGCCCTGATTATGCCCAGCAGTTGCAGTTTGAAGAAAATCATCAAGTTCTGTCTTGAGATTCTGCAAATCTCACTGTACAGCTAGTTCCCCCACCTTTTCTTCCAGAGCATCCAGCTGTATCCATAAATGTCCCACAGAGACTGAGCATAACTACACCTGTCACAGTCCACTGGGTTATCAATATCCCTGACACCATTCCTTCTTTTACAGATTGCTATTTGCCTCCTATCGTTCTTGACCTCTCCTCCCTCCTCTACTAGATTGACTCAGGTTTGCTGGAAACTTCATTACAAAAATAATCTTGTGTACAGCTGTATCTTTAACAGTGCAATTCTGAACTGGCACAGTACATGACAGAATTCCCAAAGTCATTTAACACAGCATCACCAATGTGTGTTAAAGCAAATAAAAGCTGAAAAAAACCAATATCAGGTTTTCCCTTTTCGACTATAGAATAAGAGAGTCAAGCTCAAGTGACTCTAAGGAAAACAAGTAACTTAAGCTATGTTCTCAATTCTATATTATTTAGTAAGACCAGTGATATGATGGTAATGGAAATAACTGATGTTTTGAGGAAAACTTGAATTTACCAGAACACACAGGCACACAGAAGGAGAGGTCCACTTAGTCATAAAAAATCATTCTCCAAACTTACTAGCACTACCTATATAAGTGTTCAGATTAGTATTTGCTTGATAGCACTCCTTTGCATACCTGCAATGCCTTGTAGTTTATATTTTGTATGTGACACAGTTAGGTAAATACACATGGCTGCTGAATGGGTACTAGATGGGAACCAGGCCCTGGGTTACACTCTGTACCAGGTTTGCACATTAACACTTGTTTTTACTGCAGCAGTGTTTTCAGAATACAGTTTTCAGAATACACCAGAATTAAGGTTCATTAATCAGTTTGAGAAACCTAGAAAAACTGTACATTTCTGTCTTGATATTTGTGTCTGGTTATGTGCAAAGGTTGTGGGACACCCTCCTGACATGAGACTGAAGGTGCAGTCAAGAGTGGAAGGGCTGTGGGACTTGCAAGACATGGATTCACTGGTAAAATACGGGCTGATCCTATTCCAGTGTAGATAATCCTCTAAAACTAACTGACTTGAATTTGTTGCTGCAGTTCTCTATGGAGTGTGTGTGGGCAGGGCATTTTGCAGTGAAAGTGCATCAATACACTGAGGGCACAAAAAGCAACACAGGAGGGAGAGAAGAGAGATCTGGGCTCTTAGGAGAGGTGGGGGCTGGGTGAACTGGGCATTCTACTTCCTGGCAAGTGTTCAAGCTGCTCTGGGTAGCTGGCTGGTGCAGAAGTTCAGCTCAATGATGTCAGACACTGTATCAGCACAGGTGGCCAAAAACCTGCCTGGTCTTCTTCCTGGGACAAACTCATTCACAAATAACTCTGCTGATTAAGTTAAACTGCAGACAATATAAAAAGTCAAATATTCTGTATGATTTATCACCTCTGGGAGCTCTTCTGATGAAGGAACACAAGTCCCTCTTGTTTTCTTCTGTTATTCATTAGAAAGAAGGCATATAAATAACAGTGTGTTATTTTCCTGAATTTTTAATTCCTTTAGAATGGGCATGGCTTTTCCTAATGTCTCAGTTGGGAGTAGGCCTTTTACTTTCTTATTTTTCCCATTTGTGCTGGTTTTGGCTGGCATAGAGTTAATTTTGCTCACAGTAGCTGGTATGGGGCTGTGTTTTGGATTTGTGCTAGAAACAGAGTTGATAACACAGGCATATTTTCCTTTTCACTGAGCAGTGCTGGCACAGAGTCAGGGCCTTTTCTGCCTCTCACCCCACCAGTGAACAGGCTGGGGTGCAGAAGGAGTTGGGAGGAGACCCAGCCAGGACTGGTGACCCCAAATGACCACAAGGATAGCCCATTATCACATGGAGTCATGTTCAGCATATAAAGCTGGGGAAGAAGGAATATGGGGGGAAAGTTTAGAGTGATGGTGTTTGTCTTCCCAAGTCCCTGTTACATGTGATGAAGTCTGGCATTCCTGGGGATGGCCTAACACCTGCCTGCCCATGGGAAAGGAGTGAATTAAAATTTCTTGCTTTGCTTTGATTTTGTCCACAGCTCTTGCTTTACTTATTAAACTGTCTTTATCTCAACACATGAGTTTTTTCACTTTTATCCTCCCAATTGTCTCCCCCGTTCCACCAAGGGAGAGTGAGTTTGGGACTTAGTTGCTCACTGAGGTTAAACCATGACACTAATGCCATGAAGATTTTTTGCCTTTTCTTTTATACCCCTGTTATACCTTTTACAACTTCTGTATTCCTAGTGCTTTTTGCCTACATTCTTGGACTTGTTTGTCAAGCTAAGAGACTAAACATCTTAGAAGCTTCGTAGTTAGGGTTCAGTGTGCCCCAGACCCCAAGGTCCTCTCCAGAACACATTCTATAAACTAAGATAGAACCATCCAACTATAAACTAAGATAGAAGGCTCCTGGGGGAGGGGGGCTCACTTGAGCCTCTCATTGGGGAATCTTTGATAGATATGCTAATTAGTAACACCTATAACGTTATACCCAATGTTGGGGGGGGAGGCTCACACACACACACTCGGCGGGGTGCATCTCGATGCATATGACCTGGACGTGTACACCTAAGGATCCTTAAAAATAAATACCAAGGTAAAATCCCTTTTCCCCTTCTAATGGCGTATGACTCTTGATTTTAAGACCAGGAAAAGGCATCAACACCATAAATAATAACAACACCAACAATAAACCAAATGATTTCAGTACTTTCATCTTTAGATTCCAAGAGGTGGACTCTGTCACTTTATGCCACAGGTGGTTTACTATCATTAGTGTGAGGCATTAATTAAACTAATTATCCACAAATTGGCCATAAAGTACCTCTTTAGATGAACTGCCCTGAGATCTGAGAGAAGTCCCACGGAACCAGCACTGCTTAAATTCTGAGTAAGGCACCACTGAAAATGCTGAGTTCTCTGGATCCATAAAGGGAGGAGGACAAATGAGACAGAAATTCATATCTATGTGTTCTTAAAAAGAAAAAGGAGTATAGCTGACTTTCATTACTTACACAAAAAACAACTATGTCTTCCTTCCCTCTGAAACCAGTGCAATTCCTTGTATTTCAAACTCAATATAAACAAGACAGCCCTACTCAGTTGCCTTAGTAGCCAGCAATAAACTTCCAGTAGCTGTTATCCCTTTGCACTAGACTGACAAATACATGGGGGCACTAGAAAATGTCCCATATGACATCATCTTCTAATATCATAATTCATTTCTCAGTGTCTTTCATTAAGCAATGAATGTCAAGTTTGGAAGGAACCAACCAGACAGCAAGAGATCTGAAAGTGGAAAGTTTCCAAAGCATTAAATTTCCACACCATGGTAGAGATGTCTTACTAGAGACATGATTCTAAAACTTTTTTTCCTTCTGTCTCACATGCAAAAAATTTGAATCTTCAGAGAACACCCCACCGTACTGGTCATGTCTGCATAGATACTTTCATATGCAAGGGAAAGAAATACATTCTGTGGTGGAAAAGAGGATGTCTTTGCTCAGTGTTTGATTAATCAAGGGCTGCAAACAATGGAATAGAAGTACTACCAGGTTTCTAATGCTGGGATTAAAAATTTAAGCCATTGTGGTCACACTTTTTAAAATATCTATTTAATAATCATAGTTATTAATCATATTTGGAATAATTACTGCTAATTTTCATTTTATTTTACCAAGAACTACATGATGGAAGATACAATGAGAAGGAATTCCTAATTGAAGGTGAAAAGTGGTAAAAAAAATTCAAAGAAATATTTTTTCCTTTTCATTTTCAGTCAGACTAACTTTTGTTCTGGCCATCCTTTGGTGTTTTTCTTCTTGCTTTGTCCTTCTTTCCTTCTCTTTGAAAATATGTCTAAAGTGTTCCATTTGATGCTCTTCATTTATAAATGTAAAATAAAAGTTTGCATATATGCATTCTGAAGGAAAATCTGTTTATCGCTGCAAAGACTTTCTAGTAAAGTTCAGTGAATAAATAAACAATGAGCACTATCTAAATACCATGTTTCCCAGAAATGATGCAAGAGCTTTAAAGATGCAAGGTCTATATACATCATGTTGCTATAATTGGCCTTTTCTCTCAATGTTATCAAGTTTCTCAGATGAAAAACAACTACTGTCAAGCCAGTAAAAGCCCCCAACTTACTATTCTGTTTGAAAATTTGTCTCTGTAAGAATTTATATAGAAATACTAACAAAGAATAATTTTTCAGTCTGATTCCAGGAAAATGTTCTGTGTGTTGGACCAAAGAGGCTAAAAGATGGTCTGTTCCACCACTCTGTTCCAATATATCCTGCAGCTGCCCCTGATTATGAGACGGGGTTTAGAGACTGAATTCCATAATAAAAGTGTTCCACAATTGTTTTCATACTACTCAAAATTTAAAATAGTGAACAATCACCAATGCATATTATCTACAAAACCTTCAAAATTATTGTTAATTTGTAAGTGGATGCAAAAGGCTTTTAAAATTGTTATTAAAATTAAGGGAAAAGGTCATAACTTGCATAAAGCTATTAGTAAGTAAAATCACAAGAAACATCAATAAAAAGTACTACTAAAAATAATGCAGCAGAGAAGAATAACCAGCTTAACATGTAAAAAAACCCCAGGCATTTTGATGTTGTATTTTAAATCACAGGCAAAGTTATTGCCATTTGGACTTCACATGCCTAATAATAGTGGAATTAGATAATTATCTAGCTGAGAAATAGGCAAGTTTTCAAATGTCCAGATGGTTCCACCACCCACCTCATTTAGCAATGCTTCCTTTATTCACACTGCTCTAACATGCTGCCCATTTCCTCAATTTGTACCCATTAACTGACAAGAAAAGGGCTGAGCTCAGAAATCAACAGGCTCTGACAGGAAACCAATTCCCAGGGGCCCTCTTAGAAGAAGTAGGATTTTAACTGATGTTGCCCAGGAGACAGCTGTAGCAACTAAGTCCGTATCTAAAGTAATATTAGTGAAGCAGGCAAAAGGATTTACAGTACAAAGATCTCTTAATATTCTTGGTAAGCTGCATGGAATGATCTTTAGTCCACAGGAAGTCGAGCGTGGGCTCAGGATAAGAACCTTAATATATTTCCCAGTCACTACTGAATAAAACTTCCATGTGTCACTAAGTGATCCAGCTACAAAATGCGGTTTATACAGCTTGGCAGACGTAAGGGGCAAGGTCAGATTTATGGTGGAAGGCATCTTCATGGCCGTGCAAACACCTGAGAGTTCCCCAGTTCTGGAAGTTCTGAGTAGGAGTGGCCACTTCACCACAGCTGCAGATATGTTTCAGGCAAGGGCTTGATTTGCTATGGGCTACATTTGTAAAATATGCAGCCTTCTGATAGCAGTGGCACGCTCAGCCCTAAAGGGAGGACAGGCAGGAATACACAAAGGTCATCTGACAGATGTCATCTTCCAAAATATCAAGACATGCTAATGTCTAATTAATTTTATGTTTATGAACATTACATAATAATGGATGCACCAAATTTGGTCTGTGTTTTCTCTAGCGCTTCTCTCATTAATCTGCTGATTCTAAAAGATATTTTAAAGCATTGTTGCTTTAACTGCCTTTAAAACTTGAATGTTCATTATGCCAGAATGGCAAAGAAATCACTTTATCTAATTTGTCATCTGTGGACAACAAAGAATAAATAGAATGTTTGGAATTTTGTTTTGCCACACTGAAAGCAGTCAGCAAATAATGAAAGCTTCATTTCAAGGTCTTCAATGGTAACTGCCTAGGAGAGGAATGTAATTCACCTGACACTGAACAAAGCTGAGATGCTGTGAGGACTGTATCTGTTACACAGCCTGGGAAACATATTAGTTAATTATCTGTAGGCATAATGATTCCCTGACAAAACCCAAATTAAAATGGAGTTGCTACTGAGAGTATGTGTTAGTAGTTTAAGGTAAATTACAAACTGGCCATTTTATAATTATCCTTACATCTTTCATTTTAATCTAAGACACGGAGTGAAGGTTAAAAGAAGGCCATGCATGTTGTAAGGAAGAAATCCAGTTGGGGGGCCAAAATCACCTTACTGCAGCACTGTCGACGATGCCACAGATTACCAATGAAATAGATTTTGCATTGAAATCTAGTCCCCACACAGCATCAGATAACAAAAAAATTCATTTTGCTTATAAGTGGATGTGTCAAACTATCAAACTTTTCTAATACAACATAAATAGGGGATGCTCTGGAACTGACAGAGTATCAGTCAGTGCTAGGTGGCAAATGATCAAATCTTTAATAACTACAAAACTGAAATCTTAATCTAAAATCTTTAATAACAAATAATCTAAAATCTCTTAAGAACAAAATTTGCATTGGGCACCCTTTAGAGAAGAAAGATACATCTCTGAAGAAGAAAAACACGGAAGACATACAGAAAGCTTAAAAATTAGAAGCCTTAATAGTATGAGAGGAAGCTGATCTGACTTAAAAAATACAGTCAAGGTAGAGTACTGAGCTGATGGATGCTTTCAGTTACTTCTACCTTCTGCTACAAAATTAGAAAGTAAGAGATTACCAATATATGTACAAAATCCTCAAACAGAAAAGGAAAACAAATGAGAAAAATCGATAGACCAAACCTCAAAAGGGAAAGAGAAAAGTGTCTGAGGCACTGTATCTGCTTATATTATCAGTTATCTGTTTATAAACCGTGGTGTATAAACACTATCATCTTTTTTGTCCTTCAGCTATGTCTATTATCCCAGGTAAGGGAAATACAAGGACTCATAAATTCAGTTCAAAGACAACAGCATTTTTCTTTGATTGGTTTAATAAATGACTGCTTTTAAAATATTACTATTTAAAAGGAATCTTTTGAAATATATACACATACTTCTTCAAGAATTACGTTCTTATTTCTTCATTACAACATATACATTAAGAAATGTCACTACTTCTGAATATGAAAAAGCTTGAAAAAATGGTTATAGTTCTCTCTCACATTTCAGAGTAAATATCTCCCAAAAAAAGAATCAAGAGGCAAACAAAACCAGCCCATTATTTGTTTTTTTTTCCTTTTTGAACAGAATGGAAGAAGGATCACAATCAAGGTTTTGGATTATTACAATTTGCAATATTATAATTTCCCAAAGAATTGCAACACCAGATTCCATCATATTCCCTTAATTCTTTCCTTCATTTGCTGGAAATTTATTTAGGGACATGAAGCTTAATTTACTTTCCTGACAAAGAGTAGGCAAGGCAATGATGCAGTTGCACTCCTTGGTACCTCAGTTACCAAATCCTCTCCCCTTGTCATACCCAGCTATGACAGCAACAGTATTTTTCCTCTGTAACAGGTGAAAAAATCAGGATGGAAGAAGGACAGAACAAAAAATTATATGTTTGCCTTGGTAAATATTGTCTAACAGTAAAGTGTATCTATTGGAAGCCTTTGTGCATTTCTGATCAAAAACTATAATAAACTTTAATCTCTATGATTTCCTGTCTCTCCTTGACTCAGTAATGTTAATACTAGAGTGGCCAGGGCTCAGCAAGAAGCTGTTTTGCCACAGCAAATACAAACTGCTACTGTTGTTTAGCAGCACTGTTTCACTCAACCACACTAAGGAAATAAACTCCTTTCTCCTTTTCTTTAGATTCAAAATTTGCCTTCTAAAGCAAAGGAAAATGTCTATCCATTAAAATAACTACTAATTTCATTTTAGTTGATAGGTTCTTTGGAAAATAATCCCCTAGTAGGAATCCTCAATATCATTTTTCCCTCATCACTTAATTCCTGATTTTCAGCTGCTAGGCACTTTGTTTGGTTAATATACAGCTAATATCAGAAAATCATGCCTGTATGACAGTGCAATTCAGTTTTTACCCTTGAGGCTAATCTACACATAACTTTCGCACCCATTTAATATTCCTATGAGGAGGCTGCTTTTACCAAATTAATTAAGCAAATAAACCTTCAGTTTTGATTTTAACAAGCTGGTGTCGGACTGTCTTTTACAACACAAAATGTATTTCCATCTATTATCAAAATAAGCTGTCCTGATATGTGTGTGTTTCTTTGTGTTGCATTAATAATATAATAGTCTTGCTTTTTACACTGTACAAGACATGATGATTGATGTTACATACATAGCTACTAGGATAACTAGAAATATTGTGTAAAGAAACCTCTAGAAAGCACAGATTTCAGGGAAATGAAGATGTGCTAGTACAAGTAAAGGAAACCAGGCATAGGTAAATAAGACTTTTTTATGTAGTGGAATAACTATAGGTCTTTTATTTAATCTAAAAAATAGTTAAAAAAATAAGTTTTGTTTAAAATCTTGGTATAGAAGGGGCTTCTGAGTCTGTATCTACCTCACACAACCCACAGATTTCCTGGGATACCCTCTGGAGCTGCATCCTGATCTTCTCAGGGAGAAATAGACTCACAAGTGTGTCTCTTCCCAATTGTTTGTTCCTCTAGAAAGGACTGCAATGTGCTTTCAGAGGTATCTGCCTCTAAAATGCAGTGTAGCCTACACCAGCACATAAATACAGATAGCCTCAAAAGGTTATAAAGACTTAGAAATAATATATGTGTGTGTCTGACTCTTGGCATTCTTGTGCACATCGCTTTTAAACGGAAAAAAGTTTTCTATAATACACAAAACTAATAGCATCTATCCATTTATCGGTTCACACATTCAAGCACACATTCATTTATTCATGACTAAATCAATAACCACATTTCCCACTTCCACCCAAGCTGAAGAGCTCTTTGTTCACAACTTGAAGGAGAAATTCAAGGACAACGGGTTAATGCAGTTAGAAGGGAGGACAGAGAAGGGCTGATCTAGCTAATGCTGTGCTACGCTGAAAAGTGTTGGGAGTGATTTCTGAGTAAATCACTGACAGTAAAAAGCTGTATGGCTATATACCCGCAACAAGTCAACGAAAGGCTGTTCCATTATTTTCTTTCCTGCTTCACTTTCTCTTGAAGGACAAATGTGGCTAAACCACAACATTTTACCTTTACACATAAAAGGTTTTTTTGCCTTTAATGTTCATGAAAATAGTGTTATTCTTAAGCTTTTCCTACGTGAGAAGCTTCACTGTAGAAGAATTGAACAAGCACATAAATGCATTTTTTTAAAATACAGGTAATTATGACAGGGAGTCACAGAGTAGTATGGATTGGGGTTTAGACAACAGTGAAGTATGGTCTTCACTTTTAAAACACGTCCTATTTACAATTCTAAAGATTTCCCCAGAAGCAACAGAAATATCTAATATACTATTAACATGTACACAATCTAAAGGACACATTTCAGTATACCATGCAAGATTCTTACAGCCCAGTTCAGGTCACTTTTAATGGATGTCCAGCTAACACACCCCATCAAAGGACTGCATAATCTCTTTAAATTGAAACCTGTGTGAATACATTCCATATAAAGGGCACTGCACTGTTAAACCTTCATGGACTCTGCTATGTTTTCTTTCTCAGGTGAAAAAAATTGGACCATATTTAAGGATCAATACTATCATAAAGGGAAATCCTCTATTTTCTTGAAAAATTTGAAGCTATCACAAATAAGCAGAAAAAAAAGTTGTGAGCAAACATCACGACACGACATCATAAGGAAATTTTGGAGGATGAAAGGAGGTATAAGCAGGTTCAGCATTCAGCACCATATATTTAGGAATGCATCCTGTACTAAGGCAAAGTGAAGAACCTAGCTGTTGGCTTCATTTAGCAGCACAATACGATCCTGAATGCAAATTAAATTCATAAACTGTTGCTGAAAACTTGACAAGGAATTTGTTTTCTGCCAGCAAATGGTTGTATTTGACTAGAGGATTGCAGCAGAGGGAGAATTGGCTAGTTACTGTTCCAGTCAATACATACTTCAGCACTAACAATAAAAGAAGCTTTAAGTAGCAGTACACTCAAATGATGAAGAAGTTTTCGGACCTTAACAGAGCAATTTAACCTAGGAGAGACCCTACACATAGAGAATGCCTGGCAAACCTGCTAATGTCCTGATTAGGAGGACTGCACTACTGCTCAGTGAGCTGCAAATCAAAACAGCTTGGAGATTTTAAAAAGTACTCTTCCACAGCAGTGAAAATGCACACTTTTTATTCCCTGCCTGGGAAAGAAGTTCCTCCTCAAACAGTCAAAAAAACCCCCACAGAACTCAGAAAATTCCTAGCAACGCTTTATATAGATTTTTTTTTTTTTTTTTTCTTTCCTGAAGTAGACAAACTACAAACCAGAAGACCCTGGAGGCTTGCCTGGGCTCATTTTCCATCAGTTCACTAAGCCTGTTCTGGTGTGAACACAAAGAGCTCCTGGGCTGTTCAGCTTTGCCTAGCCTGTCTTTGTTAGCCATCTCTTGACAAGCACTCCATTTGAAGTTTGTGGCATGTAGCCAGTTAAGAACAATTCATGTTCAATCAGACCATCACGTTAAATGTTAGCCTCCCACACAAAAGATTTGACAGCAAAAGCTGGCCTCACAGAAACCACAGCAAGTTCTTGCACATATGCAATTCCTGTGTTAACATTTCATTAGGATGTGGGCTGATGCAATGGCATGAATGACAGAAACCAAGCAGCAAAACCCAACCTTCAAATCAGAGCATTCCCATTTTTATTGCTATTTCAGCATCCTCAGCTCATCTCTAAACACTTTGAAATGCTGCTTGGCCTTAGTTCCTTTCCTGTTTTTAAGAACTTGGGCACTCCTAGGAAAATTATTTGAAAAGTTGAACTTTATATCTAAATGTTCAAAATAAATATTCAAGAAGTCGTCTTTTAATTAAGATGCATTCAGAGTTTCTGCCCTTTAACAAAAAATGTTTTCATTTCACCTTCTATCAGTAAATATATCTGACATCATTTGGAACATACCAAACACATTAAAGAAGCTTTTTTACAATGAAGGAGATGAAAGAGGTTGCCCACAGAAATGGTGGATGCGCCATTCCTAGAAACATTCAGGGTCAGGTTGGATGGGGCTCTGAGCAACCTGATCTGGTTGAAGATGTCCCTGTTTGTTGGAGGGGGGTGTGAGCCTTGTCTAAATGACCTTTAAAGGATGCTTCCAACATGAACTATTACATGAGTCTATGATACCACATTCTCATTATTTACTTAGTATTAAATAAATCAATAGTATTATATAGTGTAAAATGTTTATATATTTTATTTAAGGAGGGATCCTCAAGTAATAGACATGAAGGGATTTTACAGAAGCTGCCCTTGAGTTACATTTCATTACATCATATAAGAATAAAGCCCTTTGGTGTTACTGCAGGTGGTAGGTGCTTTCTAAAGACATTATGCAGGGGTCTGTAATTTAACTGCTCAGAGTAGGCCCATAGTAGAAAGTGTCTCCAACAGGAAATAGCATGAAGTCTGCTCAAGTTTCTGACAATTCTGGCAGTAAAATTCAAGGTGTGTAAAAATTAGCTTGGACAGGCCTCATCTGGCCAATACCATTTTATAAAGACCAATTTATATAACATTTCAGTATTGTGGATTAATTTGTTTCAATATTTGTTTGTTTCAGCATATGTGTCAATATTTGTTTCAATAATGTGCAAATGTTTTATTCTGGTAATGTTATAAGTATGGCAACAGTGTTTGTGTCAACATAATCTTATCTTATTTCTGTTCAATTTGCATATAATATTAAATTTAACACATACACACACATATATATGATATACAGCACATTTCCTGAACTGTAATGCAAACACCATTATATTATATATATATATATATTTAATATTGGAAAAGGAAAATTTTTATATTATGCAAAGTTATGTATTGGATATTTTAAAAATGAATGCTTGAATTATTAAAAAATAATTAAAAATTTCTCTTATTATTTCATTGTTTGTGATCTATATATATATAAACACTGTCTAAATATGTCATTTCAAGCAATTCTTTAAAATCTGAAGACTTTTGTCAAAATTTTCTTGGATACTCTATTTTTGACAGAAAGTGTGAAGTTTTGGAAAGAAAACCACTGAGCCTTTTGGATCTCTAACCCATCTTTAGAAGAAGCCTTCTCCATAAAAACGTCATTGCCAACTCTGTCTCATTAGTGGACCCATGGCAGCATCCTGTGCAAAAGATATTTGGACTTAAAAAGATAATTAATCTAGAGTAGCTGGGGAAAAAAAAAAGAAAGACAAGAAGAATAACACTACAAAAAACATAGCATGGAAAAGGACTCAAGCAATTCTTTCCAGAGGCCGTTATTAGAGAGGCTGCTGAAGAACCAAACCTGCAATTTGGAAACTCTATTCCGGGATCCCAGATTTCTGGGGTTGTGCAGACCTAAGCACAATGAATCCATATTATCTGTGGTCTTTAGTCACTGTAATGCAGGCATTAACCCCTTAAATTTTATAAAAAGCTTTTATACTACTTCTCCTAACTGTGTCTCGCCACTTGACATCACCCTTCACAGGTTTTTCTAGCAATGTTTTTATTATTTGATCTTGCATGAGGATTTACAATGAGGTTTTAATTGCACTAGTGTCCTGTGCGCACTCTTATAGCATCTGAATGACTTGCACTTACTTTTAACAACACAAGAAAGTATTTTCATTCCACAGATTTTCACCTAAAATGCTGAGCCAACTACCTTTGTTGTGGTGGATTGCTCTGCACTACCTTAAAGTGAGAAAAGTGTAGGGTCTTGGAAACCACATCCTCAAGCCTCAAAACCTTAGTTTTATAAAAATGTGGGGTTTTTCTGGCTGGAAAGAACAGTGGGTGATCATTTTATATGCCTGCTAAATCAATCCTTTCATTTCCAATCGAAAAAAACATTTTAGAAATATAGAAGTACTGAAAATTGCTTCAATGTCTGATTGCTCATTTGCACAAGTGCAAGTATCTGTGGGATCAGCGAGTATTCTGGGTCTGATTCAACAAAATAGTTATGTTAGTGACTTTTAAAAGTAATTCTTTTTCTTTTGTGAATGAAGTTATCTAATGAAAGATTAATGAGATTACTACAAGCAGTTTCTTCTATTTTTTAGCGCTGGTTATTTACAACCAACAGAAATTCTTTACATGTTGTTGATTTTTCATTGGCATCTTATCTAAGGTCAGTAAAATTTCTCCCAGCATCCAAAACTCAGGGTTTTTTCTAGTTTATCAGTCAGTTCATCCCACCAATAAACTTTAGTTTGGAAGGACAGCACAATGGTGAAAGTCCTAATTTAAAACCTGGTGAAAAATGGATGCAATTCCTGTCTGCAAGACTAGCTTGTCAACAGAACTAATTTTAGTTTTGTTTGGGGTTTTTTTTCTTACTTCCATACCATATTAAATCCTGTCTGGGAACTTCTTATTCTTTCATTGTTTCTTATGCCACTTCAAATGTCTTTTCAAATCTTAAGATAAATAAGTTTCAAGGTTTCTTGAACTTTGATATCACCACTGCTTCCCCAGAATTACATTGCAAACAGTGCATAGGTACACTCAGTACAAAAATTCTTCAAATACAGGAAACATTTAGACATGAAGAGGTGCCTTCCTCATAGGGCTGACAACGCCCTGAATTATCTGCACCATTAAATGACTGGTAAACTACCACTGTCTGGTAACATAAACTGAAAATTGTATCTGGTTAACAAGAGGTATTCTGTAATTATCATTTTTAAGTATAGATATAGACTTAAAATATAAATAAATATATATATACACTTAAAACATAAGTATATATACCATTTTAAACATAGCTAGCCAGGTTTTTATTAGAGAAAAATTTGCTACCTTATTCTAGGCTCATTTGGCTGTTCCACTCATCTCCACCATAATCATAAGGCAGTAAGCAATACCTCCATGTATTAATCAGAATCCCTAAGGTGAAAAAGTAAAATGACTATGCATTACAATAGGAAAGAAAAGAAATGCGGCATTTCTCACCAAGATTAAAGCATGCAGGTGAATTAATAGAATGACTGTCTAATTATGGCAAAGCTGTTCAAGCCGGCTCCCAAAAATCCATTGAGGTTAAGTCTTACGTTCTTTAGCTAATATAATATATTGAAACTTTGATGCTGGCAGATTGGAAGACTTTTATTTTCCCTCCTTCTAGCATGTGCCCTGAACACACATCCTCTGTCCATTTCTTCTGTACAAAATAAATTAGCAAGCTCTCTGAAGCAGTGCTGATACTTGGCACTCTGCAATGAACAATGTAAGCACATTCTCTTGTCCACAGCTTCAACCTTGAGAGGAATGCTGGATTTACAACTTACCTCTACAGCAGCATGTGGCAACTGAAGCACATAGATGTGAAAGTGTCACAAGAGCGCTATGATCCACTCCTACCTCAGTTACTATGAGGAAATAGGAGTAATTAACATCTATATTTGTGCTTCTCCTACTTTTTTACTCATACTTTGACTTCCTTCTTCTTTTTTTTCCCTCCCCCTTCCTGATTCTATCTAATATGAGGAGGAAGCACCCTGTGCATCTAAGGTGCACTTTCTTTTAAATGGACCTGACTCCTGTCAGGTCTATATAATTCCTCATTAATAACAATGGCGTTGTTTAAGTGTAAAAGTTCAGTTTTCTCTGTATGATAGCTGTCCATTTATTCATAAGATCTCTGTCTGACTGAATGAAAAACTGAATTCAATGATATTCCATTATAAGCCCCGTGACAGGTGCAGTACTATTCCATGCCACTTCCTATTGACTTTGCAGCAAAATATAGATATGCAGTACAGAAATGAAGGCACCCAAACCTTAATTTCAGAGCAGAATTTTCTGTCTGACAGATAGGTGTGCCAATTCCCCAACACCAAACAGAATAAATAACCCATACTAAGATTCGTCATATCATTGCAACAGATTAAATGTACTGTCAGTCTGACTCTGCCAATTGCTTCTTGCATAGATTTCCTAAGTCAAATGCACATAGAAAAATTTTTGAAGTATACATTTGCTTAAGGAATCCACATAATAACCACAGACACTCTAATGAGCTATGAAACCTATTTTTAGTCACCAAGGTATTGGTTTTCTCATAGGATTTTTACATGCTTTACATCTCTGTAGAAAAATTCAGGTATTAACTGTCTATCAGGATTTCTGTTCCTATGGATTTCTACTTTTTTTCTGCTTTTATTTCTAGACACATCAAGGGATGAATTATGTTATGTATTTCTGTCATGTCCTTTGTTGCAGCTTTAAATTCTAATTTAAGTTAATGATTAGCTAAAATAAATAGAAATACGAAATACCTCCATGCCAGTATCTGGAGTATGTATAGTATATTGTATAATGCCTGTTTTCTGCATATGCATGATGATTCAGTTAGTAATATTTAACTCAGTTTCTTAGGTATAGAGTATTTAAAGATAATAATAAAGCAAGATTCTGTCTTCTGGCGTATGTGTGCTATGCTGTCCAAACTAGTAGACTGATGGCTGATATTATTATCAACAGTGCATTATCAATTCTTTTTCACATATCAAAAGACTTTTCAAATACTTGGCAACCAAATAAGGTTAATTTTTTTTTTCAGCAGTTTAAAAATATTTAAAACCCAACAATTGTCTGTTAGGTCTTTCTAACATTGAAGGAGAGTGTGAATTTAATTTTTCCATTATTTTATTCCTAATACAGTGAAAATAAAAAATAGCAGCAGCACATAAAATTTCTCCCTCCCATCTGCCAAAGTAGGTAACAGCCAGTATTCAGATCATTTCATCTGGGCCTTAATCTTTTCCTATTTTCTACATTTTCTATTCCTGTGAAAGGCTAATATTTTTCAACTCCATCATTTTATACCAACAAAACACTGTAATTTCCCATGCTTCCCTCTCTTCCCTCCCCCCCCCCCCATCCATATTAATTTTGAAAAGACTGTGTGAAATTCACCCATCTGCTACTTCTGTTTAACTTGTATGCTGCTGATTTTACACAGTGGTTGCTGATACTCATGTGAAAAACAAAGATGGGCTGAAAGCCTGAATTTATCTATCTGCTAACAATCTGTCTGTAAAGTCATTATTTTATCGATTGTAACAGGGAAAAAGAGAAATATAGAGTATTCCAAACAGGATCCTCTAGCCCTATTAAAAGGGACTTCTTTTTTAATGTGTCTCACACAAAATGAATTAGGAATAAGAAAAGATTATTTGGTCTTAAATGTTTCACTTTGTGAAATCATTATGAGTGGATGTTTTAGTGTTTTGTGCACATTAATTAAAAAAAAAGTAGTCAAAATTATTTAACTTTAGTTAAGTTTAGAATATATATATATTTTTGGTAATATTACAAACAGATGTTTTTTTACATGTATAAAATAAGTGATTAGATAGATTGATTAATTTTTTTTAATCCAGGGATTGCAATGAATAACTATATAATACAGAACTTATAAAAATTGCAAATGTCATTTGGGATTTATAAATCAGTATAAGTGCATATACATATATATATATACACACACAGACACATTTGCATATATAGTATGTATTTGTGTGCACAGCTATTTGTTGTCTTTTTTTTCAAATGCATTTTGACCTGGCTACAAATTTTACATTGTAGTTCTCCAACTGGTACAACTCACATGTACTTAATTGCACATTTTTACTCTCTATATCCAGATAAATTACTCCATCTAAATTATAATCTAATTCAGATTAGATTAAACCAAACAAGAACAACAAAAAATCCATTATAGTTAATCTGGGGAATACAGCTCATTTGTTTCTGTTATCAGTAACAGTGATTCATACACCCAAATAAAAAGTTGTTTGTTGATAAAACAAAAATGAATAGAGAATTTAATAGAGTTGTGTATCTTCTCTGGTCCTGAAAGACTTTATGGAGCTTGATTTCAACACCATAAATGTTTTTTACCTAACTAAATATTCTTCTGTTTCATGAGACTGAATCTCTGCATGGCTGGGGCAAGAATGCAGCACTACATAAGAAAGTAATGCAGTGATTTAAAATAACATATGTGTGAGGGTTGTGAACACTTTGGTGGAGTCAAAGCTTAAGTTCTATCATTTGAAACCAAACCAACTTCAGTTAAAGCAGTGTCTGTGACAGATGTGATAATTAACAAGTATTTCTGACTAAGTAACAAGTTTGCACTGTGCAGACCTACTCACCATTATAGAAGGACTTGGAATGAACATTTAATATCTTTCTTCTCCTAGTTTAGCTATCTAACTACTGCACAATGTTTTGTGAAACTTCTTAGTGGGTTTAGTTTTGCTCCTCTCTTATATTCACATCAGTTGCTATCACAGATTTGCTCCACATCCTGAGTATACCTAATTTTCAAAAGAATTTCTTTTCCATTCAACCAATATTTGAAAATAATTTTGGTTTTATTTCATTTCTATGTAGAAGATTACTATCTTGAAATATAGAATTGAATTAAAATCTGACTTCTAAAGGCTAAAATTAATTCTGCAGCAAACCAGTTTATGGATATAAATATATTCACCTGTTCCTTTACTTAGAAATCACTTAGAGACTGTACTCACAGTCTGGGATTTTGCAAGTTAGGGAGCAATTTTCTGTCAACAGAATGTCTTGAAAAATGACATAATGGCATTTCAAAACAACTGCTTTAAACAACTTTATTCACTATTTTTTGATGACAATATAGATTATAACAAATATGACAATCTGAAGTTCCTTCTCTTTTTGTTCTACTGAATGCTCAAATGCATATCTGAGTCAATGAAGTCCTCTGTACTAGTTTGAAAAACAAACCAGTGGGAGGCACCAAGTCAGAATAACAATTTAATGGAAATTAAAGAAAAGGGGAAAAAAGGTAAAAAAAAAACACCGTCAAACTGACAGAGTCAAGGTACAACCTGACACCCTGTTAGGCAGGGTGGTGGTAGCAGTCTGGTAGAATGGTGGCTGCAGTCCTCTGAAGCAGTGATCCTGTAGTAAAACAGTCTGCTCTTCCTCAGGAAGTCCAGTGGTAGCTGTGTAGCTCCTGTCCTCTGGAAATCCAGTGGGAAGCCCATGTCTCTGGTGTTCAGCCTCAGATTATATCCACGATGGGATGCTTGGTTCCTCCCTCTGGGTGGAGCATCTCACAATGGGGTAATGAGTCATGAGGCCAAGTGTTGATTAGGCTCATTAACAGAAGATAGTCCGGAGGGAGTTATCTCTGAGTCAGGCGGCAGGACAATGATGGGCAATTAACAGAAAGATAGTCTGGGGGGAGGAGGCAAGGAAACACTGCCCCACCTGATTTCAACAGCTGATGGGGATGGTAATAGAATACACTGCAACCCAGGACATCCTCAAAAATATTGCTATTTTTCAATTTTTATGTTCTTCACAATCATTTGTACATTCCTTAGAAAATATATTTCCCTTGCATATATTTGTGAATTGTTTTTACAGCTATGTGACATTACACACAACAAGAAACTGACATCTGCGTATTTTAGCTGCAGCTTGGAACTCATTTTGAAACCAGAAAAGAGGTCTACACCTGATCAGCCACTCACATAATAGATTATTACATCGAAATGAATTGAGGATTTAGGAATGGTGATAGATTTATCACATCAAAATGTCAACCAGGGAGAAACAAGGAGTAAGAGAGAGGAAACAATTCAGATTGCCAAGGCTCTCCCCAGAACAGACTTCTGTGTAAGAGGGCTGCCTTCCCACAGCCTGCCCAGAGCAGAGGGCCTGTTGAGGGTGTTTTAGTTGCTAAGGGCACAAGGCTGTTGCCTACCATGACATGAAGCTGCCAGCCATGCTTACAGCCAGCTCTCAGGAGCAGCAGTGCAGAGCTGGCATATCCTGTAACCCTGGGTAGTGCCTCCCAAGTCACATTAACCATCGGTGGCTGCTGTCCTTTCTCGGTCGGTAGCACCGCGCCTGCGGCGGACACGGCCTGAATCGTGCAAAGACAACTGAGTTATCTCAAAACATTTTAAGACTTCCTCTCTCAGTTTTGCAGAAATAATTTCAATAAAGTCTGAAACTTTCTTTATGATCACGTGAATTCTTCAATTCTCCCTTATTTCAATTTGTAAGTGAAAAGAGCAGTCATATAAAAGTGTTCCCAGGTCGCTACACTGGTGTCAGAGCAGGGAAGTATCTGAAGTAAAAATAGCATACCTTTTAAAATATTTTCTTCCCTTTCAACTAGCTTTGTAATTGCTCTTTTGTTGAACAAAAGTGAATTTATGAAATACATGTCACTGATATGAATTAAATTGCACAAGAGGAATTTTTTTCCCAGGATCTCTCACAATTAATTACGCATTAGTCTGAACAATACCCCAAATCAAACTTCTGCAACTACCCAATATGTCACAATTATTTCTCTAATTTATGTCTGATACAGAATCACAGACTCAATTAGGCTGGAAAAAACCTCTGAGATCATCAACTCCAACCTTTGACTGAGCAGATGAAAAAGGATCCAAGAACTGGACTGTCAGCAAAAATGTTTGGTAAAACATTTCTTCCACTTGAAGAAATACTTTTGAAATTAAGAAATATTAAAGATTTCCATGTATAACACATTAAATAGAATTAGACATTCCCACCTAATTAAGGATCTTTACTAGAGAAGTATTTTTTTTAATTATTATAATATCAATCAGATCTTTACCTTTTATTTGCAGAAATACACCACCAGTTGGAAATGTGTGTTGTGAATTTACTTACTGTGAAAAATTAGCCAAGAATGGAAACTACATTATGAATTTAAAAATTATCTGAATAGCGTGTTATCATTTTTACTTAGACTCTGAAGTCCTACTCAGAACTCATCTCATCTGTCCCATTTTTGTTTTTTACTTTCCCTACTCTTTTTGAACTAGACAGGAATTGTTTTGCAATTGTTGCAATTGAATATCAAGCCTTCTGTAAACTGATGCTAATTTTGCCATTTGCAACCCATCCTCAATTGCTTTCCACTGCATTTATGATATATAAACAGTGGTTGCAAGACTAGTCTCAGCTGCAGCCTGAAGTGTGACTGTCTCTTACTCCCAGCTTGGAGGCGATGTGGGAATTGCTTGCAGCACAGCTGCTGCACTGTGGCCTGTGCCACAGACCTCCCCACAAGTCCTGAGGCCACCCAGCATTTCGGAACTGCAGCCTGCACTGAGCTGTTTCTCCAGACACACCTCCAACTGCCAGTAAAGAAGAACTGAACTGCAGATGAAATCTAAAACTTGGCTGAAAGGGATGTTCTTGATTTAGCCTTAGGCTGAAATATCATGATTTCAGGTCGTGGTCTGGGGGAACTACAGGGTTCTCTAGACAATACCAACCACATAAGCAGACACAACCCTTGTGAAAGATGACAGCTTTGAAATTGTCAGTGCTAGAGCTACTACACAGCATGTCATTTCTATGGATAGCCAAGTAGTTAAGTCCTCACCAAGACAATGAAATCGCTGTCAGCTCAGCAGACCTTGCCTGACAGTTCTTATTGCTCTGTGGAGCCAAGCAGAGCAAAATTAAACACATGTGACAGAAGTATTTCACTAAAGGTCTTTCTCACACAGCATATATGGTGCTGATGGGTATAATAGGAAGTGTGGTAAAGAAGAAATGTCTCATATATAATATTTTTTATTTTCTAATAACAAATACAGTTTACAGAGTACCAAGAATGCTGTCACTGTGAGGAGGATTTCTAGCCACAGTCTCTGCAATTAAACATCACCATATACCACACCACCACCAAGTATTTTGTAGTACCTGGAATGTAATTCTGTAACTTCTCCTACCAAACTCTTCCGGTTAGCAGAAGTGAAAATATAGGCGTCAAGCAGCTCATCTCAATTCAAAGCAGATAACTCCAACTGACAAATCACCTTAAGAGCCAAGTAATCCGTGAGTGGGTTACTGCAAGTCCCATGTGCAAAATCCTGCTAGACATTAGAATTAAGGAAAAGAGAGGACAAGTAGATACTACCTGATTCTTAAATAACTACAGCAGATGCCCATATGATTCACAGAGATTGTTCAGGAATATAAAATCAAATCCAGCCTCCCCGGTGGTTTAGCTAGCTTATTCTACAATTAATGCAGACTTCAAAGAAATGGCAATCAACTGGGAAATACACTGTCAGCTCTGAGGGATGTCACAACCCACGCAGAGGCAGAGTTTTGGGATGTGGGGAAAGCTCCTTCCAACTACGGGTGGTATATTTATCCTCTGTATCACCTCTCCCTGCGCACATACACTATGGGAAGGGATGAAAACCATGGGAAGAACATGAGAGAGGAGGGTCCACAAGAGCGGGAGGCAGAACAGGATTATGTCACCTACCTCATTCTCCCAAAGGTAGATGTGGAGGCCTAAATAAATCATTCATCTTCCCTGTACCTGTCCATGTCTCTTCATTGACTCACTGTAAGTTCACCTCATGTCTTGGCATTTACTGTGACTAGACAAACGCCACCACTAGTTTCAGAATCTTGGTTAGAAGACATCAGGAATGAAGTGTAGAATTGTAAGGTGTCCAGTTATGCCCAGGAAATGAGTCACCTTAGAAGATTTAAGGTTAACGTTTGAGGGACTGATGGGAATGGAGGGTTTCAAAAGTAGGGAAGCTCTGGGAAGGGGGTTCCAATGAGGGAGGAGGGCGCTTCTGAAAATCTCACTCCTTCCTTAGCTAAAGATTTGATAGAAAGCATTTTGTTTTGTGAAGGATACCCTGAATATCTTAATTTGTCTTATTAGTTCTTTTACTAAAATCACTAGAGTTATCAGAAAATATTTCTATCATAGATTTACTGTAAGAGTACTCAGGCTAGATACTTATGATTTTTTTTTCTCAGATCAGCTGTCAAACTGATAAAATCATATAATACCTTTGCAGCATAATTGGCAGAAACTGTGCCAGCCCCATTAACACAGGAGTTTGGGTCTGCAGCTGATTAACTTGGTTTTACCAGTAACTGCATTTGAAACCTATAAATTTGGCCCACAAAATTCAGTTTAATCATTAGGTGTGTGGAGTAGTTTGAAAGTGTAATGAATCAGTCCAGTATTACATAGGACATGGGGAGGCACAAATTAACATGGACAAACAGAGGAAAAGGTTAACAAAGGAAAATATAACTGTATTTTAATATGCTGTATTTAATAAATTAAAATTTAATAATTTATGTTTCATGTGGGAAAATATCCTAAAAATTTTTACTTGGGAAGATTAAAAAGCCTTTCCTAAGAGGCTTGATCTAATACTCCTTAACCTTGGCTAATAATATCTGCACTTGTGCAAAACCAGCTGTAAAGTGATGCTTTTCCCACTTTGTAGTTTTTTACACCGAGTCTGCATATGACATACACAAGGTGAAAGGTGAAGTAGAGTCATGTACAGAAAGCATGTAGGCTGATAGTGAAATAGTAGGTAAGTACCAATCTAAATGCTAACAGCAGAAGAAAAGGTTAATGTTGATCCATCAGAAGGTTGCCTATAAAGCCTTGTGATATACGAAAATCATATACAAAGCCCTAAGTGAAATCGGATCTGTCCATAAACAGTTTAACTATGCATCACTAATATTGACTCGAATGGAGTCAAACTCCAAATCCTGAAAAATTTTTTTCTACTTTTGTTCAGCGACCTCTTTCTTCATCAGTTCTTTCAAGTTTGTCTGCCTCTTCTCAGAAAACACATATGTTAAATATATTGCAATTTTCACATTTTTGGACTTTTAGACAATATGTGATGGGAAGATGCATAGCGTTTTAAAACTATTATGCAAAAAGAATAGTAAGCTAAACTAGTTTCTGTAAGCAATTAATTTTTGTGATTTTAGAAATGCTATTTCTGGCTATGCAGTCAGTTATGCAGGTTTTTTTTTTTTTTCCTTAGTGCAGTTTGATGACAGCAAATAACCCAGTGGGAATTGCAAGTAGAGCAGGGAACAAAGAACAGGAGAGAATATAAATATGAAGGTATTTTCACTTCATGAGAATTAATTATGGGTCCCATGAACAAATATTTGAATAACTTTGTTAGTACAATGCAATAAGAGCTCTCTGGTGGCAAAAAATTATCATTGCATTGCATCTCATTGTTTTACAGGCAATAAGGGGGCTTTGACCTGCACATTTCTTCCTTCCCATTTCACTTGAAAGTATAAGCAAACTGTGTTTACAAGAATATGTCTTTTAACTGTGGCTTGTTTTTTTGGGTTTTTTTTACCGTTAAGAATTTTAACTTAATAGATGATTCTACACTAATAATCTTCTATATCTGCACTGGTTTCCTAACAGGGCAGTAATTTCTTACTCAAGGCCTGTTTCACAACATCAGTTCTGAAAATTTTTAT
This sequence comes from Corvus cornix cornix, assembly GCF_000738735.6. Taxonomy (NCBI): domain Eukaryota; kingdom Metazoa; phylum Chordata; class Aves; order Passeriformes; family Corvidae; genus Corvus; species Corvus cornix. The sequence goes on from NC_046332.1 coordinate 82,480,063, forward strand.
TCATCTTATCAGGTGTTCATAATGGCTGAATTTGCTATTTCACTATTTAATATCAGTTGTGCTTTTCATTATCTTTAGTGAAAACATAGAAAACCAGTACTAGACAGTGTAAAACAAGCTGCTTCTTAACAGCATACATGAAAATGCATCAAAAAGCTCCACTCCTTCCTTTCTGACAGAAGCTGACAACACTCCAGCTCTTGTGTTGATGATTTTTACAACACAGGCAGGGTGTCAACACAAAATTGTGCGCACAGTGAGAAACTAATATGAAAATACTCGATAATGCAATTTAATAAAATGCAAAGTAAATACTGGCTCAATTTTTAAGTTGTGAATATATGCATTTCTACATCAGCAAAATAGCTGAGAAACAGTCTGCTTGACAGAAGCATCTTACTTCCTAAATTTTATACCCCTGGTGCAAAATTTTTAGTTCTCCCAAAGAGATTCTTTACATGGCTGGTTAATAAGAGGTTAGACAGAGCTACTTCTGAAAACATTGTAGGAAGATCCTCCTGTTATGATCCGGTTTAAACTCAGAAAAGCAAAGCAAGCTAAGTCTCTGTGCATAAACCAGAAAGAACTTAGAAGGTTCAAAATATTCCCAGAAATGAGATTAAAACCAAATGAGGTTAGATGTTGATGCCAAAAAAATGGATATATTTTATTTAATAGTAAAAGAGGAAAAGAGAAGGGAAAAGAAAGAGAGAAAGAAATGGAAAAAAGAAGTGTGCGTGGGGGGTGGGGGGACAGGGAGAGGTGACAGGGGTTAGGTGGAAGCAATCACCCATCCGAGGGTCCCAATGATGTCTCGTTGCTCCCCTGCATTTGGTCTGCTGGTGGTGAGGGCCCCCCATCGCCGCCATGGCCACGCCGCCACACCCCACCACAGCACACACCAGAGAGTGCAGAATCCCGTGGATTAATATACACTGTGGGCCAGGTGGGAACGCCCACGTGTCTCCCCTTGCAGGGGCTGGCTTGACACACTGTCCTTTGCAACACTGAGGGTCTGTTGCATCATCTCTGGTGTTCTGGTGCAGGGTCTGGGGACTCCTTTGAGGGGGGTCCCTGTGATGGGCCATGTCACCCCTTCTGCTGTGGATAAGCTTCACCCCCTGGTGAGGACCCCTCAGCTGGGCTCCTCTGCACAGTGGAGGATGGGCAGTCACTGCACCTCTGACCACAGGCTTTTCCCAGATACCCAAAGCCTCTCCTCCCTCCACCCTTTGGTGCAGGGAGTCTGTGGGAGCCTGGCAGCTGATAGCCCTGGGGCTGTGGTCTCCACCCTGGAGGTGTTAAGCCTGTGCTCAGTGAATGTCCCCAGCCCTGAGTTGTTACTTTATCTCATCGTCATCATTGAGAGGTGTAAGGGCTCAGTCAGGGCCCCATCCAGGGTGCAGTAGTCTTCTCTGCAGCTTTTGTAATACAGTTTTAAAAGTCCTTTAAGAAAATGTTTAAGTCATAAATTATAGTATTTCAGTCTCTGACACCTCCCCACACAGTTAATGTGCTTAAAACTACAAATAATGTCTTCTTTCAGAGCCATCACGTGAAAAGGGGAGATTTCCTCAAAACCTGAGTGTTTGTTTTGTCTGTCAGTGCCCCAGGAAAGCCAAGAGTCCCATTATGGTATTCTGCACTGAGCTGCCTCTGGATTAGAGGGCAGTTCAGCTTGGTTGACGGCTGCTTTGCAGTTTATCAGCTACAAGGTCCCATAAGTGCCGCATTCCACAAGCGTTTCAACAGAGCTTGGCCACAGTGTCTCCACTCTGCTCCGCCCTCCATTCCATCCCATCGCCCATAGCTTGTGCTTAAGGTTGCAGATTGTGGGCGCAGGGAATCATTGTGGAATAGGTTTTGAGCTGCCAACCACCTTCCATCAAGTCAGTAGCAATGACATTTCACCCTGTAATTCCTGTATCATTATAACTTCTGTTACAAAATTTCCCAGTCTTCTCTGATTTAACTCCAGCCACCTTTTCCCAAGAGCCTTGGAGATAAGTGCATTGTTAACAAAGAAGTTAACAGAAGAATTGTGAAAGCAAAGACACTTTTAAAGATATTAGTATATAGTAAAACTTAATGTACAATAAATGCTTTTCATCTATATTTTGTAAAGTTCTCTGATTTATTTCCATTCAAGGAATATGATTCACAATGGCACCAGCAGAATTCAGGAGAGCAGAGACCACAGTCCAAGTTTGTCAGTCTGTTCCAAACTGCAGGTCACTGCAGGCCAATACCTATGAAGTGAGCCAGACCAAGAAAAGAGGGAGGATTTTCTGCATTAAATCTGGACTTTTAGCAGGCAATGCCTCACAGGGCAGCTCTTCAAGTGCAGAACAACTTTAGATATATATATAAATTACAAAGACTTCTCCTGGCCATCTTTCCTCTCACCCCTTTTGCACTGTTTTGTGCTAATATGGTGCAGGTTTAATAGGGTGTTTAAAAAGGTACCAGAAAAAAAAAGTACTAGAAAAAAACCCACTAGAAATGACATTGAAATGTCTGAATTGTACTGAAGTTTCATCAGTGTAGTAAATCACTTGAGACTTATTGAGACATGATCTGTAAAAATGCAAACAGGTTGAACAGTTCCGCGCACCCATGGCAGCACATTTTTTCAAGAACAGAAAGCTTAAATATGACAAATTACTTGCTTGCAAAGTGCTCAATGTTGTTGTCATGCACACTTCTGAGGAGATGAAAAACCTCAACAGATGTAGACTCTGGATGCCTACTAGTAATTACGAATTTCCTTCCAAATTACAGTTTTTGTGTCCTACAAGCCACAGCAGTGTTAGTATGTACAGTCAGAAGCTTCATTAACATTTACATAATACTGTAAATGAACTTGCTATATCCAAATTTACTTTTTCTCCCTTATAAAAAAAAATCCAAAAATAATCAGACAGAGCAACAGTTCTCCCTTAAATGTAACTGGAGAAGAGTTCAGATTTTGCCAAACACAAACCAACTCTATGCTGTCTTGCTGCAACGCTTTAGGTCATCCATTCCCACATCTCCCAAGATTTCTCTACCTTTTGTTATCTAAAAGAGAACAAAATACAAGTGTAATAAGTAGCGACACATAGCTCGTTACTGCTGTCAGTGAAACATCTTCCTTGGCTGTGGGTTCGAACAAAGAATATAGTAATAACACTGGCTGCTGTTACATAGATTGCAAAGACACATGCTCCACCCAAAGATTTCTAAAATGAAAAAAAAACCAACTTAAAAATTCAAGTTTCTCTCATAGTCCAAAATTCTTTCTATTGACTTCCTTTCTGCCCTTATGCTTACACATCATTAATTTCACAGTGATCTCCCTAATAATGCCCTCCATTTGCCATTATCATTGTTACCATAAGCTATGTGGATAGAAACATGAAAAATGGAGACAGTCAAATGTGTTAGAAATCCGGACCAAAAAATAAAAGAAACAAACAAATAAACAGAAATAGTTCTTGTCTTACTGAGATTTATAGGCTTTGCATGAGATTAAAAATTCAAACCAAATCTTACTTTTTTTACTGTTTACTTTTTATTAGTCATGAAAACCACTTTGACAATCTAACTACTCTTCAATTTTAGAATAAACGAAATTGTAATTAATACATTGAAATGCATTGTTTTCCATATACAAATCGTTAAAATGCATTTGTGTTACTGCTTGTGGAGTTAAAGTTGATAGGCTGTGGAAAAAAACCTGATAAAAATATCTGGTTTAGGACACATAATGTCCTTGGTCAGCATCTTTGTCTCATTAAGTGAGACAGTTCAAGTGGATATTCTTCCTTTTGGTCACCCCTAAGCAGCGTAACACAGTTTGGTTTTAGGAAAAGCAGTAGCATTTCTCTTTGCCAGCTATTCGAGGAAAGGAACAAGAGTGTCCATGGCACTTAATGTAGTAGAGGGAAAGCAAGCTCAAAATTTGATCTCATGCGAACTTCACATTTTATAATAGTCAGTCAGCCTTTCCTATGGCAGCTGAGGAGGAACCTCAGTATTCACAGAGAACTTCCATCATGGCTCTCCAAGCATTCACTGCTCCTTGCCTCTCCAGCATAGATACGGTCAGTCCCAAGAAAGCACATTTTTAATGCAGAATAGAGTGTGAAAAACAACATTATTACAGAAGGTCAAAACAAAGAATTCTACTGAAAGCCAGCTTCCAGGTATGAGTGCGAATGGCTGCATCTTGGATTGAAACATGCAGACTGTTATTCAATTAGCAGCATCATTGGCAGCAAACTCCATTCATTACTTAGGAAGCATATTAAAATGAAGATAAAGATCTGCCTATTGATAACATAATTTAAACCTGGGAATATAAGGCAATTTTTGTTTTCAAAGTATTCTAAAGACCGTTTGTGACTCCCCACTGACATTTCAAGGAAACTTAACATGACATTTAATTATGGTTGATTTGTTTTTCTGTGTACAATCAACAGCATAGTCCTTAGAACGTGTCTGCCTCATAAAATACAATCCATGCTTGGAATATTAATATTCAAGAAGGGACATTTTCACCAAACATAAGGTCCTAGAACATTACTCATTAACCTAATATTTGTTCTGATAGAGAAGTCATGCAAAGCAAACCAAAAGTGTACTGAGATGCACTTATAAAGAAGAAAAATAATCATAAAAATTTTGAAGAAGGAACTTTTGAGCTCTCCCAGCTGAAACATTTAAATACCAGTTTATAATGAGCTAAAGTTAGATAAGGAAAACAACAGGCTCTCGTTAGCAATGTGGCAAAGATTTGACATCACTCATGAGGAAAAAAAAAAGATTAATTTGCAATTATAGTAGTTTTCAAAAGAAAAAATGGCATTTTTCACTTATCAGTGAAAAAAATCTAGTTAAAAAAAGTTTCCTTTTAATTTCAACTTAGTGCTGATACTTGGAGGGGTCATATGGTATTCACGAAGTTGTTGGGTTTTTCTAATAAAACTTAAAATACTGACAAACTTGCATAAATCTAGGCACTTTCAGGCAAATTATCTATCATGAGATAAATATCGCAAGAACTGGCAACAAAACTAACAAAATGAACTGAATTTTATTAGGTACTGAATGTCATTTGGAAATTGATTACATTTTTATCTATGTGTATTTGTTACAGTTTCAGAGAGAAAATAAATTTGATAATGTTCCTTTTACATGAAAAACTATAAGACTAATATAGGATCATTACAGTTTAAATATTAACTCTGGGGAAAAAGTACATACCCACAGCTGCTTTCTTGAACTTAAATATACAAATATGTAGTTCTTTGAAGTGGCAGTTCTTTAGCCAGAAATCAAATTGCCTATTTCCCCAAAGTGAAAGTACAAATGATACTGGGAGGCAAGATTCACGTGTGTCTGCTTTTCTATCTGTAAAATAAGTATTACTAAGTATCACATACTGTCATAGGTTAGCAAGCATAGTCCCGGAAGGGATGTCCTTGCTAAGGGGTGCTTACAGCTTCCTCTGGGAACTGATAGAACCTATCAGCTGGCCAGTTTGAATATGGACAATTCTCTAAGCCACTTAAAGTTGTGACCACCTCTGTGACCCACACTGAAGAAAAGACAAACCCCCCACAGCTCCCTCTCGCGTTTCCGCTGCTGGGACAGGTGGCTGCGGGGCCCGAGTGGGGGCCAGCGGGCCCGGCCCTGCTCGGGCCAGGCCGGGCCAGGCCACGGCTCCAGGATGACCCCCTCAGCAGGGCTGTGGGCAGCCAGAGCGGCTCGTAACCCCCTCCCCTCCACTGCGGCCAAGATTTCAGCAAAGCAGCACCGCTGTCCGGCAGAGGCCAGGTGACCAACAGCGATAAGCAACACAGCTGCAAGGCCAAGGTGACATTAACCCTTTTAGTGCTGTGAAGAGCTGAAAACCTGAGGGAAGAGAAAGAGGAGATGCTTAAAGCTGAAAGTCTGTTGTGAAGCTATGATATATCAGAGTATCCCATTGTAATTCCATGAAGATATGGGCGGTGGAGTGTTCAACTCGTAAGCAAAAGCACCTGCGCTGAGATAGGCAGATGCTGATGCAGCTGTAATTTCATGAGAAGTTTGGACAGGGAGAGATGAACCAGATGAGGACTTTTGCTCCAAATGGGAAAGGAGAAAACCTCAGTTCCTAGAGATGCTCCCAGAGATAGTCTAAAGATGAAGATGAGGAAGACCCTTTTGCTCCCAGGGAAGGAGAAGGGCCTCTGTTTTTGTTTCTGAACGGCTCAACCTTAAAATTGTACCCCAAAAAACTTCAAGAGTGGACCCTCGAAAGCAGTTGCGGGAAAAGCTGCAAGTTGGGGGAAGGGACTCACATGCGAGCAGAGAGACTCCTCTTCCTAAATGGACTGAACAATATTTGGAAGTGGGCGGCTGTCTCGTTGTGATACTGTTTTCATAGCACGAGCAAGAAGAGGCTTCTCTTTCTAAATGGACTGAACAAGGTTATTATGGAAGTGGTAAACAGACTGAACATCTTAAGGGTTGTCTTTTTACCTTGTCAGTGGGAGAAGAGAGGAAGGTGGGGGGAGGAGGAGAGTTCTGAAGGTGGTATAATTTTTTTTTTCTTCTTTTAGGTCTGTTAATAAACTTCTTTACATTTCTTTCAAGTTTGGTGCCTGCTTTGCATTTCACCTAATTCTTATCTCACAGAAGATAAACAGTAATGAGTATTTTGGACCAAACCACTACACATACATTACAAGATTCAAAAACCATATAATATCTTTTCAAGATTTAAGTAAATTTGAGTGTATTTTTAGAGCATTTATTATAACCCAAAATTATTATTTAGTTGCAATTTTGTAGTACACATTCAAACATGGTTAGTTTTCTGGTGAAATTATTGAAATTTCTTTTACAAGTAATTTATTATATATATTTATTTCCAAGATGAAGTTATTTCTTAAAGACATTGAATTCAAACAACTCTGGCTGATTTTAGACTTTTAGTCTTTATTGGTTGAGAAGTCTCTTGTATATGTTTTCTTTTACTGTTTGCTACATTGAAATATTGTCTCAAAAGCAATAACAACAAAAAAAAATCCCAACTAATAGCATTGTGGTCTCTGTGATACTTGCACTACAACAGGGCTATAAGGATCTATCAGTTCAAAATGTACTCATATTCTGAAATAAAGACCTGTTCAGTACATAAAAATTTGTCATAAAACTGAGCTCCCAATCACAAAGTCTGAGAGCTTTCATAGCCACTTTTTAAGGCATGGCTGGTATAAAAAGGATTCATAGGTTCTAGCGGTCACCAAGAGAATCACCTATTATGATAGCTTTATATCTAAAGAATGATGATGGATTTTGATTTTCTTCCCTGTTGCCTTGGAATTCCTGTTTTTCTAAAAAAAGCAATACTACCTTTACTCCAGGTAGGTACCTGAATATGTGTATCACCAGCTCAGATTGCTGTTTTGTCTTGAGGATCCACTTCCTGGCACAGACTTTTGATAAATTTCTCTCTTGGCAATAGCACGATGCCTAAAGGAATGTTTGGTACCCACACACAGACGGAAAGATTCCAATAAAACCCTGGATGCCCTAGGTACTTATGACTCACAAGGAACAGCCTCTTAAGAGTCCACGGTTGTTTACATCAACAACAAAGGCTGTTGACATCACAGAAAAGAGCAATGACGTACATCACAAACTAGAATGAAAATAAAAAAGGCAGATGGACAGTGAGAGAAAGTGAAATGCAGTCAACAGCAGGTGGGTAGCAAGAGTATTGCACACAGGAGCTACCAAGCTCTTATTTAACATCCTTCCTCACATGATATATTAGTATAGCAGTTGCTGATTTAACAGGGCATAGCAAATCTCCTCAGACTGCTTGTGGACTACTTTAAAGCTTTGCAAACCACAAGGAATACTCTCAGTTCTCTTCCCCATGTCATGCTGTTCCAGGGTTGCTACCTGTGTGCAGAAGTACACACATCTGCTTCTACAGAAATAGCCACAGGACTGCAATGTATATTGCAGCACTCTCAGTTCTCTGAATTTCATTACTTTCTGTTTATACACTATCTCCCAGAAAAATATATAACATTATTATTCCCCAGTAGCGTAAAACCACAGATTTTTGCCTGCATAAGTTAGAAACCAGAATTAACCCTCTGTAAGTTTCTGATCATGACCCACAGAAACCAGTATATATTGTATCTGCAATATATGATACTGTTACCATGTCTTTGTAATTAAAATATGCCCTAGTGGTATTCTTTCTTTTTTGTGTCCTCATTTAATTTCCACATAAAGAAACTGTTGGGTCATGGTGATGCACTCAGAAAAGGAAATAAAATAAAACTGTCTCAACAAATTTAATTTTACCAATTAGAACAGAAGCAATCAATTATATCAGTTACAATGGAAGTATATGGGTCTTCATGTATAAAATCATCCAGGGCTGAAAATAAATACATATCCAATGAGTCAGCTGATTCTTCAAGAGTTTTTTTGTGTCTAGAATGATATTTAAGTAGAATATAGAAAATTAATTAAAAAAAAACCCTAACCAACAACATTGCACTGGCTTCAAGTTCTGGTGGCTGCTATGTATTAGAGGTACCTGTAGTCACCTGGCATCACCCTTCTTGGCATGAGCTTTTCCTCATGTTCCTCTCTCCATAAAGTTTCCAGGTGTGCAGTACCATGGCCAGAGGAATACTAAAAGGTGCTCAGGTCCACATGAAGGGCAGAACCCACAGCCATACATTCAAAACTATAGCTAGAAAAAGTAACCCTCAATACCTTTTACACTGGTTCATTTTCTAATTACAGCACTATTAAATGCTGTATCTACTCAATGCGATCCCTCTCTCTGTTTTACTGAGTCTGTCCTAACCATTAGTTGACAGAAACACACAGAAACTGGAACCACATCTGCAAACACTTGCAGCCAAGTGATCTGTCCAGTCCAGTTACTCCTGGATGACATAAAGAGAGAATTTCATGGTTACACCATTTGAAAGCAAAGCCTCTGACAGACTTTGAAGATATATTAGAAACTGATAGCTGATACCATCTCTGCACAGACAGATTTCTAGTGCATACTGAAAATCATATTGAACAAGGAGGTAGCTCAAAAATGGACTAAAAATCTGTCCTGGAAGATAAGCAAAATGTCTCAGAAGCAGGACAAATAATTAAAGATGGTGATATCTTCACCCATTCACTTCACTGCAGCATCTGTGACAGTCCTAAATAACAACTTTTTAAAAGATTTTGTGACAGAAGATGAATCTGGTTCAAGTTATCATGATTTAATTCCCATGTGAAATTATTTAAATCAAATAATAAATTTAAACAAATTAATAATCAATATGTTTGATTTCAAAAGGGAAACAAGAGGAAGAAGGTTACTAAGCAAACCTAAGAGAACTACGTGCACAGGAACATGCAGAGACTGCCTAAAATTTCTAAAATCAAAGCTTAAAATCGTTGTGGGAATTGCATTCTATTTAAGAAGAGAAGTAGGTTAACAAGGCAGCGAGAATGCATCTGAAAGAAAAGTTAATACAGATGTGGTTGGAAAGATGAACAAATATTACTCCAGATCTCAACAAAAATGAAGTTTTTTTATGATAGGTCCTTGGAAAACCTGTTTTCATATCCACCATCTATGTATTTAGCCTCATCAGTTTTCTTATTAAATTACAATAATTTTACAAACAATGATATACAATATGCCACTATGAAAATTATTATATTCTCAATGGTCCTTATGTATTTCATCCATTTGAGAAATGACATATTTACTGTGGCTTCCCAAATAAAATATGAAATTTCAGAGTTTCATCGTCGGAGGAGATGGATAATTGTTACCTAGATGGTGAGTGAAGTGGCTGTCCCTTCAGGATTCCATTTCCCACACAATAATATCCAGAAAAAGGCAAGATCAAAAGTACTTTAAACCTTAAAAGTCTATTATTTTCTTAGGTCTTATTTTAGTGATGAGTTCGTGGTTTAGCATTGTAAAGCTTAGAATTTTCTATTGTACCTTAAAATATTTTTACTATAAAAATATATTTTGCATGTAATCATCCCATAAGTGAGATGTGACATTTCCATGGGGTACTATTCACTAAAAATTCCATCTTCAACCATTAATATTTGAAAAAGTGTTACAATTAAAGATACAATGAGCATGTGAACACAGTCTACTTTTTAAAATATTGTAAAATTAGTACTATGTTTAAATACACTTTCAAAATATCCACTGATAATCTAAATTTAGACTTTTCATTTAGTCTTGCGTTTTTTTAATTTCAATTCGTGTTCACCAAAAACTTTTCTTTTTTCCCCAGTATTTTTTAGAGAATTTGTTCATAATAAAAGAATAGGATTTATATTCATATCTTTTATCCCCTCTTATTATTATTTTAGAAACATAAACTTGAATATATGAGTTTCTACAGTTTCCAAGATAAATGGCACATAAATTGTAGTTTCTGGAGAGAAGAAATAATGGTAACTGCACTTTATGAGGAATTTATCAGAATCTATAGTGCAAGTGTCTCCAGAAAGCACGGGGCACAGCTGCTAGTTCATAGTGATCGTAAGATTGGGTGAGATGATTCCACTCTTTTTTGCTTTCCCAGTCTGAGTTGATGTTCCTATAGTTAGAATTAAAGAACATTTCAAATGCTGTCTAGGTAAAGCCATCTCATGGGCTTACCAAATAGATGGCAGCATTACTAGGAATTTCTGCAGTGTTGCAGCCCCCTTGTCTGTAACTCCCTGGTCTACCTGCATTTTCTGTACGTAACCAACATTAAAGAATTTCTTGGAAAGCAGCTCTCCCACCTTCATACCTCATTGCTGAAGCCCTTTCACTGCATTTTGAGTTCTTTCATGCATATTTATTTGTGCTGTAACTGCATCTAAAAAAGCCTAAGCTTTTCTTCATGCACCCAGGTAGTTACGCAGCTACACATACCTAGATGTTTATGAGCTCTTAAAAGGTAGTCAGAATCCATGAACTACTTAGCAAATGACCTGCTGAGGCTTTGGAGTTCTTCAAAAAAAGATTTCAAAATGTGAGCACTCCAGTTAAGATAAGACCCACAATATTCTCAAGTCATCTTAGAAAAAACACCTAAGCATCTAATAAAGCATAAAAAAAAAAAAAAAAAAAAAAAAAAAAAAAAAAAAAGACAGCACAGAAAAGCCAGGAAATTCAAAGCAAAGGTGAAATGGTATTGAAATTAAAATTTTGGACTGGAAAATGCAAACTTAGAAGCAAGCTAACCATGATCTCTTAATTATGCCTCTGAAGAAAATTCTCCCAATGTCAGCCCACTTTAATGCCTTGCAGTTCGTGTGTATGGGTGTCACTGAGCCTGTGCATGTGTTTGTGTGTGCTGGGAACTCAAAACACGAAATTGCTTACGCTTGAAGTCTAAGACACAATTAGGTAAACCTTTGCCCTAATGTGAATGCTAAAATCATCATTTAAGGCACTAGTCTAAGAGAAGGGTTTTCTTTTAAATTTTACTTTACAGGATTTTCTAAAATTCTTACTCATCCCTTTATAAAAGGCCACCAGAATGAGGTTTCCAAGTATTTTATCATACCACATGTGTTTTAAGCATTCTCCTTTCCTTCACCCAAATTATGCTTGTATTCTAGAGAGTTATGACTTAATGCTCAGACAGGATACTGAGCTAACTCAAAGGCATAGCTGTCCAGATCAAAGAACAGATGTAAATGTATGTGCAGCTTGTTTACATTTACATAAATGCGGTCTGTGGTGCTAGCACCCATAAAATTAATGATTTACTTGGTAAAGCACACAGAAATCCTAGTTGGGAGCAAGACACCATCTTTGTAATCACTAAGGTTAACTGTTAGACAAACAAAATAGAAAAAACAGACCTGCTTTAGGTACCTCAGCCTCTAGAAGAGAGGCTTTCCTTACACATTCTGGTAAAAGTAAATATAATTTTAATACAAAATTATTAAAACAATAAATCATGAAAACCACAGATCAAGAAGTTATAAAATTATCTCTTTTATATCTTTTTCCCTCTCTCTAGGCTGAAACCAATTTTTAAATCCAAACCAAACTTAAAAGCTTTAAAGAAAAACTTACACACATGGGTCTACATGCCTACCAACATTTATGCAGCTATTTAGAAAGCAATTACCATTCAGAACGAAATCTAAACCCCTTCACAGAAAGTATTTCTAACCATCTATTGGTGCTGTTTTGGTAAAATTGTAGTCAGAATAAGCCAACATCAAATTGCCCTCCTCAGATTTAAACAACCAAGAGAATAAATTGTTCTAGCATAAGTCTTTCTGTCTTCTCCAGTAACATGGCTACAGTGCCTCACAAAATTATGGAGATCACTGAAAACGAATATCCTGAAAAATGAACACCCAAGAAAAAAATACCCCCCCCCCTTCCAAGGAAGAATAAAGATAAAGCAGCAACAGATTTTGAGCATACCCATGTTTGCTTTCACTTATGTAAAAACAAACACAAAAGCCTAAATCTTTATTCAATAAACAGTCATCAAGGCAGCATTGAAATCATGACCATAAAACAACCTGACATGAGTTTCTGAGTAAAAGCCTGATAAGTAACAAGCCTAATTTAGGCTGTAGGCTGACTGATAAAACACACCTGAAATCATTGTGAGCTACACTGCTCAGCTGATTGTGTTTTTAAACAGTCTGAAGTGCTAACTCTATCTTCTGTCACTGGAAAATCCACCCTCCACTCCAGCAGCTCAGTTAGGAATATTTCTTTTCTTCTTTTACTGTTTTGTTTTGGTTGTTTAATCGCACAATAATCTGTTGGACCTAAGAGTTTCTTTGACTTTGTAAACAGGAAAGTAATAATTTAAGGTAGGCTTTTCCCCCTTGTTTATCTTGAATGTGTTCATATAAAAGAGGATATTTACATGCAATATGCAAAATTACATTAAATATTATACAAATATTTCTATTAGGTAAGACCATTTTTATGCCTTGGGTAAATCAATTTCCCTTCCTGTCTTGTTTTCTAATATATTTGTTCAATTAGGTTATTTTTTGTCTTGTATATATTTCCATACTGAACTTCTACATGATTTAAAGCAAAATGCACTTGTTGAAAACATTGACTTCTATCACCCATTTAATTTTTGACCACTGATTCTCAAAGCACAATCACTGAGGTACCTTTCAGAATAAACTAATATTACATGAAAGAACTAGGATGCCTCTGTTCCAATTTCATCTAGTCGCCACCAGCTGAACACATTATTCTGAGCAAGCAGATTAAACTCATTTTCTCATTTCCAGATTTCTCACTGCCAGCATTTACAAAATTGTGACAAGACATAGAAAAGTTTCAGGATCTACAGAATAAACATGCTAAGAAAAATGCAAGGCGTTGCTGTCATGTAATGGACTGTCTTCCAACTGCTGTCAATTCCAAATAAAATCATGGGAGCTGAACTTCTTTGCAAAGTCATTTTCCTGGACCATTAATTCTGAATTGCCATTTACAGAATAATTGCACTTTTGTTTCCCTGGGGATCTTGCTGCTATACTTTAACCTATGCTATCCTTCTTAACCCTCACATCAAAATATATACAGCTGAAATGGAAGTCATGAGCTATAGGTCATTAATGCAGAGCTGGGCCTAAGGGTATCTTTAATAGTTCTGTCGAGGACATCCTTACAATGACTGCATCTTTAGGGGAGTGGAAAGATTTTGTCCAGAAGGACACAGCTGGATCTATTCTGAGAAAGGTTAGCTGGGACAGCTGAATGTCCCTGAGGAGATAATAAATTGCACTGGCCAATTTGATAGAGCTGATTCTGAACTGGAGGAAATCCAAACAGCAAAAGCCTTTTGAATGGTAAATACTTCCCCCCTTAATTGCTGAAAGTACAGGTAGGCTTGAGGGAGTTTCATTTCAACTACGCTTTTATTTTTTAGGTAACTTACAGATAAAAAATGTACTGTACTTGAAAATTACTCTCATTATTTTGATGAGGCTTGAGTTGAGAAGAATTTATCTTTCCTTCCTTTAGGAAACTCCAAGGGAGGAGCAAGGCTAACAAAGTTAATGACTTGATGTCAGAAGTCAGGAGTGGAGGATCTGAGGCAGGAAGGAAGCGCAGCTGCCTCCCGCTAGTATGCAGGGTAACTAGGAAGGCGCTGCATTAGCAAGAGCATCATTCCGACCACACTTTTGTCAGGCTCTGAATAGAAGGTCACTATCTCCCTCATTTTTTCCTTCCAATCATTATTTAGTCTGCTCAGCAGCTGCTAGAGCTGGCTGCCTCTGAACTTCATTGCTGTAAGTTACTGAGAAACTGGCTTATTATGACAACGCAGATCTCCCAGCAGATCTGACCTGCAGCGGCTGCCCTGTCTCTTTCAATCTACTCCAAAATACAGAGATGACTCCAGTGCACAGCATTTACTGTACAAACCACTGTGGAGACACGCTTGATCAATAGGAAAAGTAACAGGCTATGAGGGGATTTGGGGCCAGATATCTTATGTAATACAAAGACTGGATCTAATAAGGTTATGGTAACTAATTAAAAAAATGTCCCTATGAGAACTCATTGTTTAAAAACATAAAGTTTTACCTCGTCACCTTTTACCAAACAAAGTTCCAGCACAAATGTATTTTTTGAAGGTTGTTTCACTTTTCACAAGACCTTGGGCAAGACACAAGGTATCTGTAATGCCACAAACCAGACAGTACTTTTTTGGAGAGTTAGACAAACTCTCAGTAACAGAGTGATTTTAGTTAAAATTATTGTACTGACTCAGGAATTTACAGGTTCAAATGACTGGTAACAGTGTACACAACTTTTAGAGCCTTGGTTAGTAGCTGGACGGTAATAAGGGTTTACACCCACCATTGCAGTAGTTTCAGGAGGTACCAAATACTAAGTGAGCAAGTTGAAAATATCACTTTCCCTGCTGTTTTGTAGATAGCCCACAAGAAGTTCTCCTGACCAGGCTAATAGTTTTACAGCCCATCTATTAATAATTTTACACATTAAAATACTTCTATTAATTTAATCTTACTTGATTTTTACAAGCAACCGAGAATTTTCAATTGCAAATTTCAGATTGTCTGTTTAGAAACCAGATTATAATATAACATAGAAGACACCCAGACACTGCAAATGGACCTTCAGTGTGGATGCATGCATTCAGTCCAGATATTCTCTGCTAATGGAATTACTTTAGAAATTAGAAACTGTTGAAAAACAAACTGATACCTTTACAGTATCCTCATCTCTTTTACTTCAGTGTAAAACTATGGGATCTAGCTAGTGCACAAAACATAACTAATTTTACAGAACAGACAATGAAAAAGTTTTATTTTCCTATGGTAATCTACTTTGAGTCCTTTTGGCTTTCCAGAGACCAACTACAAATCTGCTTGTAAATTTTCAGTGGGATAAACATGCTTTTAGATGGCATATCTAAACACTGAAGCAAGATAGTACAACTGGTTCAGGAAGTAAAAAGAAGAATTGAGGCTAAATCTTTGACCAGAGCATACTCTTAATGATAAAAATGGTAGCAAAAATATAGCAGTGTATCTAAAATCCTAAAAAAAACCCCAAAACACCACCACCAAGAAAAACCTCTATGATTTTGTTTGGATTTCCTTTGTTTCAGGTAGAAATTTCAAAATATTGTTAAAGAATATTTCTAGAATATCGCTTTTACTTAGGAAGTAGTGGTACTCCTACTGGAACTAAACCTTTCAAGTTTTGCTTGCTATTTGTGGAGGAGTTTTGATTCACCAAGAACTGTGTTGTGACTACCTTTGCATAGATACCTCAGGGGGAGGGAAGTGGTATATTAGTTAAGGCACAATTTTTGAGCCAGGCTCTATTCCAAGTTCTGTCCCAACTTCCTCTGTGACCTTGAACAAAGCACCTAATTCCTCTGTATTTCAGTTCCATTTCTAGAAAACGAGGACAAGGAAATTGTGCTATCTCAAGAGTCCTGTGAAAAGAAATTAATTAGCAGTTGTGAAGTACTCGTATGCTGTGGCCATGGCAATCTTCAATCTAACAAAAATGGGGCAACGTAGTAATGGTTTTTCCATGATCTGCACACCTAGAGAAGAGTCAGCATTACAAGCTTTATTCTTGAGCACTTGATACTGGTGAAATCAATCACAGTCTGTTTCCAGTCCCTGTTGCCTCTGAAGGAGCACAGCTGTATAAAAAAATGGATTAGAAACCACCACATTTAGTACACAAGCATATATTTTTTATTTGTCTGCTAATCCAAAAAAAACCAAGAAAAAATTCACTTAGAATTCTTACTCCTCCACTATAACAAGCTTCTCCAAAATTGTTTCTTAGAAAATGTATTTTCTGGAACATTAAAACCAGGCAAACTAACAAGGAAAGAAAAAGAAAAAAAGAAGAGAGAAGAAGAAAATGGAGCATCAGATTCAGAAAACACCTAGCAGAGGAGATTCCCTTTTACAAACTATTTTAGTAGCTGGCATACTCTGCAAGACATGCACAGTGATCTCTCCTACGGGAGACACAGTTTTAAATCTCATGGCTATCTCACACACCTCCCACAGCTCACTTTTCTCACCTATTCCCATTATTTCCATTTGATGCCTTCCAACAAATTCATCACATATTCATAAATAGTTTGGGGATGACTTAAACTGGGGGTGGGATTGGCATATTTAGTATTCATGCAACATTTTTAGAGATTTTTATGAAAAAAACATTTTAAAAATGTATCAATAATTCTTACATGATACAGCATGTGTATGTAGTGCTATTATTAATGTTTATATATTGCTTATTTATCTAACCTGCAAGTTAACTACTCAGCTTAATGCTTTGTTCTGTTGTGAATTTTTAAATAGGTAGTTCTCTGTATTAGGAGTATTTTCATCTCAAGAGTACTCAGTTCATCTGGAGAGGTTTCACTATTCTAATTAATTCCTGTGAGGTGTGTACGGTGAATATCAATTTCCCAAATAAAACACGGGTCAGTTAATGTCTGAAAGAGCAACAGAAAACACATCAAGAGAAGAAATTTTTAACCCTTAGCCTAAATTGGCGATTTTCTTACTGTTCTCTTGAATTGTATGCTAGACCCCTCTAAAATAATTGTTCACTTAAATTTAATTTTAAGGATCTACTTTTAAGAATATTTTGAATAATTTGAAAAAAAAAATTGTAACATAATTTCAAATCAGTTTGCTGATTATTTTTCCCCCTGCCAATACTGGCTGTCAAACACTATTGCCAAAAGCCTTAGTTTCACAGAGATGATTTTATGGTTCAAGATCTCCCTGATGTTTAAAAAAAAAGAATTCTTAAAGACTGTTAATGCACACGTCTGTAAAGGCTCAAAAAACATATGAATGTTTCACTACTATTGTATGCACACATATCTACAAACGTTCAACATATGTTCCTAATTTGGAAGGTAATTTGCATGCTACCACAACTTCTGGGATTCCCATAGAACAAGAGTTTTTCTCCATGATGTGTGTGTTCAGCAGCTGGCACAACACCTGACTAATCCCACAGAGAAAGCTGCAGCGAAGATGATTGATAAGACAGAATGTAATGATGGAAGTACAGAAATTATAGGCATTGTAGACTGAAGAATACTTAAGTGTGGCCGATGTTATTCTTCCCTGACACTTAATTAACACTCACCTGTCGTATTTTCCTTGAAAAAGAAAGATTATTACTCTGTAAATTTTACTGCAGTAATTTCAGAGACTGACAGCCTGACAGTATATAGCCTCGCTGTGAAGGCAAGTGTTTATAAATGAGTTTTTGAAGGCAGCACAGACAGGCTGGCACTCCAGATTAAACATATTTTAACATACATGCACAACTGGATTTGAAAAGTAAAATATGTGAACTGCATTTTATGCAGAAATTTCCTTAAGTTTTTCTCTGGGATGCTGGAATAACCAGATACCTTAATACTGGTGTTTCTCTTGTTTAGCACATATTGGCAGGGCTTTAACAGCTGCTGGGTAACAGACAAGGTTACAATTGTTCCAGTACATGAAGTGCCATTACAAAATCAAGCTGCCTTTTTTTTTTTCCCCGCCATAAGTGTATCACTACAGATACAAAAAAAAAAGTCTTGAAAAGGCAATTTCAAACATTTAACTTCTCTTTTATTTAAATGGATGTCACTTCTTTTCTGAATTTGTTATGAATAGATACATGACAACAAGATTTTTTAGGGATGTAATTTCTCTTACTAGAGAAAAAAGAATTTCATTGTGGAAACCTGTATTTTTTTTTATTTACAAACTGGGAATAAGTTTGTATGGAAAAAATATTTTTAATTCAGACAAGCAAAAAAAACCACCACAAAAAAGGTGTCTTGTAATTAAGCAAATAAGGATACTTAATTTTATCTTTATATCTTAACTTTCAAACTGTAACCTGGGAGGGAGAGAGAGAAACATTGCTTTATTGCTATTGCACCTGACAGTCCTCAAGTTAATTTAAAGTATTGACTGTGGATTCTCGGGGGAAAAAAATGGTTTAGGCTTTTCTTTAATTTCTCCCTAGTTCTGTAGCTACACAACGAGAAAAACAATTTGGGACATGGCAAGGACATACCTGTAAACAACACTTTTCATCAGAACAGACTAGAATGTTTTGCTTTCAGTGGGATCCTAAAAATGTTGCATTCCCAGACACTTTGTTGCTAGAGGATGCACTCTGAGCTTTGAAAGGTCAGATCCTTTCCATATATATCAGAGCTATCAAATTATTATGCTGTACTGATGTGTGAGATTTAGATATCCATTAACACTGTAAGAAACACTGAGGAGTTGTTGTCCTTCCCAAATCATGAAGCAGGATGTGCAGCGAGAGGTGTAGTTCTGTTCTGCAGATTACTCCCCATGCAAACATTGCAAAGGTTTCCAGAACCAGAACTTTTTCCCAGACAAAGAAACTAACCAGAATTAATAAGAGATCTACATAAAACACCATATAATTGCCCTTACATATCACAGGCCCATCCACAGGTCAGCAGGCACCACAGAGAGCAAGTTACCTGGCTCTGTTGCCTCTGCAGCCTTCCACCTCCCTTTGAGTCAGAGGAAGGAGGAAGCCCTGGCATTTCTGTGGGCAACATGTGAATTTCTTGCCTTGTCCTTTTGTGGTTGTAAGACCTGATGCTACACAGAACTCCATAGGAGTGCAGGACCTTTTGGAAAAGAGGACTTTGCAAGGCAGACCTGATTTCCCAGGTACAATTTGTTAGTTGGTTGGTTGGCTTGTTAGTTTTTAAGTAGAGCTTGTTTATAGATCAGAAACCACCTGAATGTCCCAAGAATTGGAATGTGTATTTTTACTTAGTGTCCCATTACATTTTACAGTGGTTGCAATAATTCAGAGCTAGGTATAAAAGAGCAATAACAACAGCACTTAAAATCATGCATTTCACACTGTCCTACCTACCAAGGTCAATAAAAACGTTTGGTTTTGTACTTTGTTGGACAAGGTGATATGAATGGCAAGGTTGAATGCTTCCCTAAACCACAGTGTCAGAAGTTTAGAAGGGAAAGTCTTCAAATTATGCTTACAGTTAACTTATATCTAGTTGTGATTTCAGCGAAAACTACTAGCAGGCACTATTTAGATGAAGAGGTGTTGGAGAACTGTGAGAGATCTCTAGGAAATCCATGGAGGGTAAAAATGGTTTATTGTATCTTCTGCAACAGGAAAGTAGGCAGTGACAGATGGTGCAGAATGCAAAGTTCACAGCAAAAGCTCCTCCTTTAAATTATACTTATGTGGAACAGCATATACATACCTCAGTACAAATATCTAGCCTTAAATCTGAAATCAAAAAGGGTAGAGTACCCATCTACTCTAGCTGCTATATATGATTATGCTGTTGAAGACAAGATGTCTCAAATGACATAAAAAACACCAGCCTGACTCTCCAACAAAATTTAATCTAGATTTTGAGGTAAAAAAAGTTTGCAAATACTGTTTGAAATATCCATATATTTTCAATTATTCTTTGTTTTTATGTTTGCTTAAAACAAGCCCAGAAAAATACTGTCATGTAACTTAAGCTCAGGCAACTTCTGTAGTTACAATAAAAAATATGTATCTGGAAACATTTTTTGTAATTGTATGTTTTTAGATACTTATTTTTATGTCAACTTCCATAATTTCTTCTTACTAAAAGTTAGTGTGGTTATAATATATGATAGCCTTCAAAATTATGATCTAATGATACTCAATATCTAACTCCAATTCAATTACAGTGCCCAAATAGTGAGCAATATATTTAGCTAAGATAAATAGCTTTAAATAGGCTGTGAGGTGAAGTTGAAGCCCCACTTATTTAGAAATGTTTGGAAACTGTGTTTAAACAGACAAATCTGGGGTAATATCTCACACCAACCGCACACGAGTTCAGTACAATTCAAATCAATGTTCTCACTATTCCTGAGGTTAATCTTGAAAGAATTGTCTATACAATTTACAAGAGTGAAGCTGAACACTTTCCCCTAAAACCATGAGGGAGGAGGCTTTAGTTATACAACTACCTTTTTATAAGCTTCGTTCCCTGTTTTATTCTCTGTTTCATTATTAAGACATTCCTTTATACACGGCAGGCACCTAAGGTCAGGTAGCAATTGTTCCTAATTTTTAGCAGGCTGCCCCAAAGGCATTGTATGGTAGTTCAGCTACACTACCAGGTGCAAAGCTACCAGTCGTCCACAACGGCACTCATGACTGGAATATTGATGGGATACTGCCTATAGGCTGTAACTACTCCTCCTGCAATACCATTATGGAGCATTTGCAAAGGATCCACCACCAGCAGGCCGTCCTCAAACAAATTTATTGGGCAACAAAGACCATCAGTTGAGAAGTACAACTGCCACACACCAGGCAGACATGCATGTTTGTTTTCTTTGTCCTTCTGAGAATGACAGCCTCTAAATACATGGGGGGGGGTTCTCATTATCTGCAACTATATATCTGAATCTATTGTACTATAACATGTATTCTTTTATCTATCTTTCTACTATCTGGACTTGCATTGTTCCTCATGCCTTGATCGCACAAGTTTCTCCATTGAAGTCTTGTATTAGAAGAATCTCACACTCACTAACAGGTGCTTTGTAGAACTCAAAATTCTATCTTCTTTGCTTTCCATACGAGTCACTCACCTAAATGTCATTCAACTATTCTTTAAATGGCGTGCATGATTTTTTTTGCCACACTTGTTGTCTTTCATAATCTAAGAAAATTATGTCAATGGCCTTATCTTCAAGCTAAAAGAGTTCAAAGAGTCACTCCACTGGTTATGGGCAGTGGAAGGAGACTGAAATTGCTGCCAGCTGCACTTGATATTTTTTGCCTCTACTGAATGTTATCTTCACCTTGCTTCTGAAATTTGATTTATCTACTCCTACTCCAAATGCTTTGCACTACTCTACTCTCAGTCTTCCAGCTGCTGGTACCAATTTCACAGATGTCTGTGCATCTATTCTCCTAAAACACATACTCATTCTTTCATACAAGATACACTAGCTTTTCAGTGATTTCCAACCTTGATACATAACCCCCAGCAAGCACCACAATTTCAGGGAACAAGTTCAAGACATCAGTAAAGTCCCTTGGGCACTAAAACTTTCATGCCCTTAGCTAGGTCTATCCACTGTGCTGGGTGTTTTTGTCAACATGCTGCCTACCTTTTTTTTGCTGCTGACAAGATACCAAATAACGCTTAATACGCACATCACTGGTTCTGAAGTCACAGAATGTACATCAGGCAGAACATAACAGATGACATGGCATGCAGAGCAGTCAATAAGAAATCTGGCCAAGATTTTGTCAGGAACTGTCAACAGAAACATTGCACTGTAGTTTCTGCAGTCTGATTTTATCTTTTCTTCTTTCACATGGTGAAGATGAGGGCTTTTTGACATCCTCCAATATCCTTGTCTTTCTGCATGGAGAAAGTAATCACCAAAAGGACCATATCTTTCCTGGATACCATAAGTGATCATTATCATCATTTTGCCATCACCTTTAAAAAATTATTTACAGCTTCTGATTAAGTGCTGCAAAGATCACATTTAAATCACTGTTCCTTATTAAATATATTTTTTAAAATTTTCTTTTCCAGTTCTCTCCTTGTCTATACACCGTCTGTTCTACCATGATAGGCTCCTGTTTCTTTCCTTCTAGCAAGTAATTTCCTGCCTCTCATTTCCTTCATAAATGTTCACTCTCTGCTCTGGGACTGGATGACAGTTTTCTCACTTCTGCATGACAAAATAGAAATGGTATGCTGAGAAATTTTGGGAAAGCCCTTCTACCAAGAATGACATTCTCATTCTTCAAAAGCAAATTTAAAACTAAATGCTTCAACTGCAGGCATTTAAGGTCATTTAAGCATTACTAGAGGGGTTTTTGTATGGTGTTCTCTGCAAATGAGATAATACAGTTGTGTTCGGGTTTTCTACCTTACACCAAATGGAGAATGACAGAATTGCAGTCTTTCACTATCTACTTGCATCACAGACAATAACAATCCACTGTAAACAACCATATTTTACAACAAAATATCAATAACAACTTTACTGAAATAGTCTTTCAAATGTGTTTTATGTGTCCTCCTGTTTTAAAACACTGTGTTAAGATAGAAAACCCCAATATTCTCAACACAATATTTTAACTGAATTCACCGTATTTAATTGTTTTCGGTCAAGTGTTCCACAGGGGCAGTCATGCTAGAAAGTCTAGTATTTTCCAGTTAAAATCAATAGGAAAATGTTCACCAAACTCAATGGGGAGAAGCCAAGTCTGAACAGAGTATCATCAATCCACCACAACAATCCAGAAAACACGTACAACCATTTAAACTGCAAATATGTTTTTACAAAATGCTTTCACCCAGAGTTAGGTAATAGGTTTACATCTATTGGAAATAAGTTTTAAGTCTAAAAAAGTGACTCAAATATTTTTTGCCTTATTTTTACCATATGATACAGTCAAATTAATAAGCAATGCCAGTGCAATCTAGATGCTCAGCCAGCTGTCTCAGGCAACTCACACCATGTTATTAAAGACTCTTTCTGGCACATGATTAATTATATTGCAACAGACATATTCCCAAACTGTTTTTATTTTCTTTTTTTTTAAGCGTGTGTTCTGCTTACTTCAAGGAAACACCAAATAAGGTGTTAATGATCATCTTTTCCCCAGATAATTAAAGAACTTTCCTGAGAAATATCATGCTGTTGTTCAGGCTTTTATACAATGATTACCAGCAGATATCAAGTGTTTACACTGAATATGACACAAATTAACCTAGCAGGAAACTCATTACTGCTGTGTACTTAAATGGTTATGAATTAACATATGTACCCATCTAAATTTGAAGGTGGGAATTGTTTAGTGTGCTGAAACTGGAATGGTGTTTCTAGTTCTCATAAAAGACACAGATCCCATTCTGGGCAGCCATGAGCAACCAGTTAAAATCTAAACAGCAGTCATAAAATTCAGGTAAATCAAGCAGCTTTTTAAATACCATGTTTCTCCCACAGCTTCCTTTCTCCTCTCTATCTTTCCTTTTACAACACCTATGGGCCTACTACTTCCGCTTAACAAAAGGCACTCATTTTCCATATTCTTTGTCTTGTATTACTGATAACCTTTGCAGTGACAATACTAAAAAGAGAAACAATAATATACACAAGCGCCTAGCTCCATGGTTTCCAAATCTGTGAAGAGGGCCATTAAGTAACACAAGAAAAATAATCCAAAACCAATATATTTCTCAATGATAAATCTAAAACTCTGGGATGGAGAAAGCTTAAGTGATAATGTCTTATAAGTTATCATTATAACCTAATCTTTGTATAAAAATTTTGGGGTTTTGATGAAGACTTATGGCTAGTAAGAAACATAGTAAGTGAGGATGCTAGAGCTCACTGAAATTTAAAAAGTATTAAGAATTCAGTGTTAAACAGCACTGGTCCCAGTACTGATCCCTGAGGAACACCACTCTTCACTGGTCTCCACTTGGACATGGAGACACTTACTGCAGCCCTTTGAGCGCCACCATCCAGCCAATTCCTTATATACTAACTGGCCCAGCCATCAAATCCATGTCCCCCGAATTTAGAGACAAGGCTGCTGTTCAGAACATTATCAAATGTTTTGAACAAGTCCAGGTGGATGAAATCTGTTCCTTTTCCTTCATCCACCAACACTGCTACCCTGTCAGAGAAGGCCACCAAATTTGTGAGACATGGCTTGCCTTTGGCAAAGCCATGCATGCTGGCTTCACCTCATTTTCAAAGTGCCTTAACAAAGTTTTTTCATAGCAAAGATTGGGACCAGCAGCTTGTGTAGATTACATCTGCCACAGCCTGATGTGGAGAATGGTGTCCTTACTGTTAATGGGAGAGATAATGACATATGAGCTCATTCAAAATCAATCCAGCTTGCTGGAGGCGCATGAGAGATAATTCTGAGAAATAGATTAGTGCATTGGAAAGAGTGGAAAGAAATGCAGGGGGTAACAGGGATACCAAAAGCTTCATCAGGCTCCTGCAGTTTTCAGCTGGACAACCCTCTTACCTAGCGGGTACCTGCTTTAAGAGTGCATGCAGCATTTGCTACATGTGGATGCCTGCCCGTACCATGTCCTGGAATTGAAAATGAACTGTTAGTTGCCTGATACAAAAGTGAGACTGCTACAGGTTCCAGATTACGGAAAGAGAAAAGGTTTTCATTAGGAATCTAACAGCCATGAGATTAAATAGTATATGTTATCAAAAATCTTAGAACAAGATGTGTCTAAACAGTCTTATCCAGTGACATCAATATCATTTTAAATCAGTAAAAATCTGGGCTTCAGATTTTTTTAGAACGTGAGAATGTCAACTCCAGTCTCCTTTAAAAATGTATTAATACATTTTCTAGTTTGGCATGTAATTAGGAGACATATTCCCAAATGTTGAAGGCATCCAGTGATTCAGTGGAAACTATGAAATAACTAGGGCTGCTTGTAGTCAAGGCACTAATTTAGATGCTTTCCTAATGATTTAAAGCTTACTTAAAGTAATACATTATATATTGTCAAGTCTGCTAAGAACACCTCAACGGAAGTGCTTTTCTCCTGTTCCAGCATGCTGCCCATAAGCAAAGTTTTCACTGTCAGTTATGTGTATT
Organism: Corvus cornix cornix; assembly: GCF_000738735.6. Taxonomy (NCBI): domain Eukaryota; kingdom Metazoa; phylum Chordata; class Aves; order Passeriformes; family Corvidae; genus Corvus; species Corvus cornix. The sequence continues at coordinate 82,505,297 of NC_046332.1, forward strand.
AGCTTCCAGGCACACCTAGTATTGATCAATAATCTCTGTGTTTACATGGTGTACCTGTTCATCAAAAATCACTAACAGTATATCCAAAAAGTAACATAAAAGAAAGAGCCTAAGCAATAAAATTAATGTGAAACATTCTGTTGAGCATTTTACCTGCTGACTGGGTTTCACAGAATCATAGAATATCCTGAGCTGGGGGACACCCATCAGAACCATTGAGTTCAACTCCTGGCCCTGCTCTGGACACCCCAGGAATCACACCATGTACCTGAGAGTGTTGTCCAAACACTTCTTGAACTCTGTCAGGCTGGTGCTGTGATCACTTCCCTGGGGAGCTGTTCCAGTGCCCAACCACCCTCTGGTGGAAAACTTTTTTCCTGGTTTGATTTTGTTGTCTTAACTTCATGGCAGCATCAGGTAACTGGGCTTCCATCCAGTTCTAACTCACTTCTCAGTTAATCCTGCCTGGCATTCACAACGTTTACATATGGATGAAAAGAACAGAGCAATCGCAAAAATCTGCAAACTTGGAAAAGCTGTCATTTTTACCACAATAGCATTTGCTGCATGGATAGAAACCCAAACCCCAAACTTCATATCACAGTTATGCAAGTATTTGCTCACACTTTAACACTGAATAATATTGCAGCAGGCATACTAGACCTCTACTGGTAATACTGCCAGCGTGATATAAAAATAGTCTGTAGTCCATTTTAAGATCAACTCAATATGCCAACCATTAACTTACAAGAATCTCACCAGCTGAAAAAAAACCAAAATTAAACAGCGTTCTATTCTCAAATCTTTCACCTTTTATTCCCTTTGCATTAATTGGAATTTGCAGATTTTTCACCACCTCACACAACTTAGACACTCCAGTGAAAAAACACGCTTTTTAAAAAATAACCACAATGAAGGTATTTTCAAGCTTATAGTGTTCTCCTGCATGTATTTTTTTCCCTTGCAGTAGATCAGGTTATTTGTGGTACTGTAGTTAATACAGAGTATATATACAATGGTTCAGGCAGAAAGACAGAGGACTTGTATGAACAAATACTGCAACACACTTAAATCACCAAGTTGTTACAACAAGATAGTGGAAGTTAAGGTGTCAGAGGAATGATAATTCTGTTAAATTAAGGTTTTTTGCATGTGTATTTTTAAAGGTAGTAGCACAAAAGTAAATGTGAGCAAGAACTCTACACTATGTTTGCTTATCTGTTAATAAGAAAGGATAACTTTTCTCTTTGTCTCTTAGAAGCAGTGGTGTCTCGACAGCATTGTTTACAAGTCAGTAATACCGAACTTACTTTGAAATACTGCTTTAGTTTATTTTGTTCTACCAACCTAGTAAATGCCACAAACTATTTACAAAGTTGACATGGTGTAAACCTGGTAGGCCTCCAAGTCCTGTGCAGCCACTCTCTTGCTCCTTGCAGTGGGCTGGAGAAGGGAATCAGTAGGTAAAACTGAGAAATCTCCTGGGTTGAGATAAAGCCAGTATTCACATAAAGTAAAGCTTTACAATGTGTTATCAACACCATTTTACACACAAATTCAAAACATAGTACCCTACGAGCTACTATGAAGAAAATTCCATCCCAGTAAAAACCTATACAGAAGTATTTGTAAAAGACTGAAATGTTTGGAAAGTGCCTAAAATTAAGCCTGTGTAAATATGCTATGCCAAAGAACTGTGAATGGCAAATTATATTCCTTACCTTCAAGCCAATCAGGTGGCTTAGATTACTATTTGCATATCAGTGTATATCCATTTCACATTCATACTAGTACGTAAATGATTTCTGTATTTTTTTATATATTGGCCCAGTGCACATTACTACGTAGCAATACATGAATCCATATGGCTGCTTCGCTACCAGCTCTTTTGACAAAACCATTTTCACTCTGTCTCTATGGATATAAGTAAGTCTTTAATACCATACATGTGGATGCAACTTTGCACTTCCTTTAGGTTTTGAATTAACCCTGAAAGTAAAGAACACAACCAAAAAAGAACCAAAAAAAAACAAACAAAAAATACCACCTGAAAATGTCAGGACCTGTATGCTAGCCTGGGAAGACTTCTTGTGAACCCTTTTATTCAGAGAGAAAGCCTGACATAGGAAAATCAAAGAGAAAATCAAATCAAATCAAATCAAATTGAAGGCTAAAACAGTATGCCACAAGGATTTTCTAAAAGACCTCATGAAAATCTTTGCCAAAAAATAGTGCGTGCTTAAGAGGGAAGAATTAGCTTTGGGAGGCTACTGGGAAAAATAATCTTCTTTTCTTCCCTTACTCCCCAATTCAGGGTAATCGACTTTCACTTATAGTGGTATATACTCATCTTCTTTCCTATCACCCAAGAGTCTAGTCTGAATAACACAGTTTTCCCAGAGCTACACCATTAAGAGGCATAAAATTGTGTGTGTGTGCCTGTGTCTGTGTTCATATCTGAACAAGGAAGCAAACTAATATAAAAATCTCTTTCTTCAGAACGTCTCACAGATTTCATTATATATCCTAGTTTTAACTCTACCAGAATGTTTCCATACTTTGAATGGGATGCTACTTCACCTATTACATCAGGAAACAAAAAACAAACAAACAAAAGCTCCTAAAAATGATGTTATAAGCTATGGCATGCCCTTGTGTCATGCCTTTAACCTAAAGAATGGGTTTTTTTTTAATGTTCTTCAGCAGAATACTTCCTGTACAGTCATTTTAATATTGTATCATGCCTGCCTAGCTACTGAATTATTTCATACTAGTTTCAGCTTCAGTTCTCTCCTTGTTTTCTTAACGTTCTGACATGTTTCCTGCAGGCAGCTCTCACAGGCTGTATCAGAAAAAAAGATGAGTGTGATCCTGGGGGTACACTCCAGACAGGGACATCAGCCAAGAATAAATAAATGTAGATCCTGATTAGTTACAACAGAATAAGGCAAGAATTTTGCAAAATAATTTTATTTTCCCCTGTGAAGAATCACAGTTTTTCAAAAATCACATTCCCTTCCAAATGACTTCCAACAATCTAGGCTAATAGCAGCTCTTTAAAGTGAACAATGTGAAAAAATGTGATTGTTGGGAAAATGCCTTTCTCACCAAATTCCTTTGCTTTGGAAATGAGGCTCAGACCCTAAGCATAAGTGTTACTCTATAACCTACCAGACAAGACTAATCTTTATCTGTGGGGTTGCAAGCTGCTACACCAGCACAGGACCAAGGGTACCCTGCCTGCCAGCTTCTCCAAGCATTCTAATGTCAGTGAAGCCATTTGCTCCCTTCACCTTCTCTCCCTCTGCATGAATACAGGCTGAACCCATAGCTGGCCTTCTCTGCTCCCTGACTTCCAGGGTGCACGGAGATGGCACCGATCGCATGAGCCGTGCCTGCAGTCTGAAGGAAGATGTAGCTGGAGGGGAATATGTGCCCTGGCTGTGCTCTCATATTTGTTGCATAGGAGATGATGATTAATTTGATTAATAACCGAATTGTAAAGTTGGGAGTTCTCTAATAGATCTGTTTTTCCTTTCATTAGGACTATCATTCAGTTAAGTATTTCAGAACATAATGTTTCATCTTTCTGTTAATATTTTCCTTTTTTCATTTGTATTAACATTCTACAATCTCATCATTGTTTTTGACATTTATTCTTCTACTTCTTCCCTGTGGTCTTCTTCATTTCTCTTGTCAGTTATCATTTTATACACATTATGAATCACTTCAGCATCTGCCCATTCCAAAACATTAATCATTCACATTTTTAATAAACAAACATTTTTAAAGAGCTAGCTATAATGTTGGGTCTTTTTTTTTTAAGAACAGTGCATAAGATTTCCACCAGAAACTCCAATCTTACTCTCCTATAGCAATATACAGGACTGATACAGACCTGAATTGTGGGGGATTTCAAGGCTCTTGTTTAGGTACTGCAGAACCTGCAGTGCAGAAAATGCTGCAAGAGCACCTATCACATGGGAAAGTTATCACATAGTTGTCACATATCACATCATCTCTGAGTCTGTTCATTGTACAGGAAAACAAGGAAGGTCTTGCCCTATCTCTTTTTGCTTGTCCTACTTTCACTGAGCTGTGATGATGGAATCTGTAGTTGTCTTACGTTTTTAGTTTACAAAATCACAGCAGAATGACGTCTAGTGTCTAATTAAACACTTATTTCTCTCAGACCTATAAAGTCATTTAAGTTCTTAACTGGGTAAAGGTTAGACACCTGCACTTCATTGTGATCTGAGACCACATTCTCTCAGTAACAAAGTCAAATCCATCCTGCCACTAAAACATGCTGCTCTTTTTGGTATGCTTGCTTCTTCTTTTGCTTGCTTCTTTGGGGAAAGCAAAAAGGTTTTTTCTGGTTTTGCTTTTTTGGCTGGAGCACCTCTCCTATGCAGACAGAGAGTTGGGACTCTTCAGCCTGGAGAAGAGAAGGCTTCAGGGAGATCTTATAGCAGCCTTCTAGTACCTAAAGGGGGCCTACAGGAGAGATGGAGGAAGACTTTTTACATGGCTTCAAACTAAAAGAGGGTAAGTTTAGAGTAGATATTAGGAAGAATTTTTTACTTTGAGGCACTGCAACAGTTTGACTAGAAAAGCTGTGGATGCCCCATTGTTGGAAGTATTCAAGGCCAGGTTTGATGGAGCTCTGAGGAACCTGGTCTAAAGGAAGGTGTCCCTGCCCAAGGCAGAGGGTATGGAACTAGCAGGTCGTTAAGGGTCCCTTCAACTCAAACCATTCTGTGATTCTATGGTTTCCAAGGATCTATTGTTTTGCATTTGTTCAGGTTGCTAGTTTTGCTTATATAACCAGAACTTATGACTGCCAAATGCATATCTATGGTAACTGGTTTAATACAGATCAGACTGCAAGTGTTAACTTGGTGTTATTAGTCAATGGCAGACCTCCTACTGATTCCAGTGCTGCCAGCAATGCTATTGCTTTTATAAACTGCACACAGAACCCTAACTATCATCAGTGTTGTTATCAGATACTGTGCATATCTACAAGTTTAATGTTAAGAGGTTTTCCATTTCCGAGTTTTACCTGCTAATATTTATATATTAATTTCTCTAGGACTCTGTATCTGACATATATATATACATGCATGTGATATCCATGGAAGCATCCTTTTCAACTTGAGCTGGACCCTGGTATTATTTGTATTCCTCTTTTACTTGTAGACAGTTTTGGATCTGTCTTTGCCATTCCTCTTGCCTTTGACAGTGTTCCTCCATACCTTCCAACCATCAAATTAGTATCTCAGGTTCTGGTGTCTCAAGTGGTCTTCATCTCACACTGTCATTTATTGATTGCATTATTTATGATGTCACTGATGCTCAGCTATAGCATTTATTCTCATTATTCTTCCCAACTGTTTTCCCCCTAATCTAGTCAACAAGAGAAGCCTTGCCTTAATTTTAGCAATATTTGACCTCTGGACAGCTTGCTGCAGATGACCAATCAATTGCACTACTCAATAAAAATCACAAGGCTCTCACTGGAGGCATTACAGCAGAAATCCTTATTGCTCTGTTGCACCCTTAGATGCTATCTGTTCAATGATGTCAGCTATCTTTCACTATTCATTACTGCACACTGTGCGAAGACACTCAAAATTATTTTTATAGTGACTTAGTGCACATAACATTTCCACTGGTCTTCCCACAATGTCATATCTTAGTTCACTAATTTTCCACTAAATCTGCCCATATCCCTGCTTTCTCTTGATAGACAAATTAAAATGATTACGTAATTTATGTTCAATCGCCTCACTGGCAAATCTAAGTGCAGTAACTAGTAATTAATTGTTGAATTATGGCTGCTCAAACAGCACCAGTACTCACTGTCAAATAGTTAAATGTAAAGACATTGTTTAGGGAAGAAAACAAAAAATCTTCTCAAGAAACAATTTGAGAACCCCGCTGTATTCTCAAGAAAATTCTGCATAGCATAAAACACTGTGCAATATTTTACCTTCATATTGGGCCAAAATTGTCCAGGAGTAGGTAGAACTATCAATAAATTAATCCTTATTAAGGAAATAGAAACAATTGTATCCTCATCACTTAGAATGCTCATAGGCATGCTAAAAGCACATGAGTTTATTTGATTCCTAGTATCGTGGATTCTTTGTGTCTGTAGATCTGAGAAGCTTTCAAAGTATTCTGAATGGTCTTAGGTGTAATCAGCAAGAATTCTGTACATCTGATTGAATATTGGAAATATGTTACCCACTGTAATAATTGCATGGATAGTTATGAATATATTATTTATAAAAATGAAGAATGTACCCATGTAAAAATCTATATTTCCCTCAACAATTTTTTATATGTGTAAAAGGTTGAAGTCAAGTTTGGTTTGATATAACTCTCAAGGAATTTCAGATTTGATTTTTACACTGCCACATTCCACAGCCCCAAGCACACACACTTGTTTTGATAGACTTGATTTGTATTGTGCTAGAGCCAGTCCTGTGCATCCCATATGTTTCTGGAATGAAATTACCTAATCTTAAAGCCCTTCTATGTAAGACTATGACATTACCTTCCACAAGGTAATGATAAATAGAATTTATAAGATTTACAGGCCACCTCAGTTTAGCCTGCTAAAGAACAGCAGAGTGCTACCATTTTCACAGAAGATAAGCAAAGATGAGCCAGGGAGCATTCTCTTGTCAGTGAAGAGCCCACACTGATCATTAGACTAATTAAACTCATTTTCTGTGCCTACTTACAGAGGACATGGAAAACAGTTTTCTTCTCTGCCCTTTCTTTTCACAAACAAGTACTTCCATTTTCTGGAATCAAGAGCACTTTATGTTATGAAGCTTTTATTTTAGAGTGTGTATGTATATATATGCATGTACATACACATACAAACCTCTGCTTCAGAGGAATGTTAAAAGGGAAGGTTTTTACAGGAAGTATCCTCATATACAAGATAGACAGCATGGAAAAATTTAATATATACAGCTGCTTCAAGATTGTGGTAAAGAATTTGGGCTTCCTTTTCAGAGTTCCTGCGTAGCTCCAGAACTAATAGGAATTATAAATGTGCAGCAGTTTGGGAAGCATCTCTTCTATTTCCACAATGGAGATCATACTGCCTTGATTAGGCTAACATCCAAAACAGAACAGTTTGCTGGAAACTATAAAAAGTGAAATAAGTAGAGTTCTAAGTTGTTTCTATCAATACTAATTACATGTCTGCATCAAGGTTAAATTAGCTGACTCTATAGTCAATATTCTCGGAGTAGTCTGTGGTTAATGTCTTACTTATTGTGTCTTTTTTAACAGAACAAATTAAAGTTTCAGTGCTAAGGCTTTCCCCTTATCCTTCTAGTCCTTCAATGTTTTTTCTAGTTAAAAAGGTTTTTCCTAGTAGCAGAATATCTGAGGCACATATAGTTAATCTGAATTAATTTCTAGTGAAGCTACAGTTCACATCAGTCATGCCTAAAGAAATGTATTATAAATTCAGATATCCAGATATAAATAGGAAAACCGAAGGAGCCCTCTGAGTGTACTTTTCAGTTATAGCAGACACTTCTTTCACTGCAGAAAGATTTATGCTCATTGTAAATTTTAAAAAGGAAAACAAGTTAAGGAAATGTCTAAGTGCAGTTCTTTCAAAAGTCTTACAGCTATACCAAGCTTTGTAAAAAACAGGCAATTATAAAAATTATAGAAACGATTTTCAAAATGGATGGTTTCTTGATCTGAGTTCTGTTTCCTCAGGAGCAATTATGAAAAGGTTACAAATTCATTGTACATTTACAAATAATTGAGTGAAACCCAGTAATTCTGACTATTGCAAAAGGCAGACCCTTACATAGCTGCATAAACATCACTAGGAACAGGTTTTCTAGAAGAATGGCCCAGAAAATAAATGCAAACAGAGATATATTGAAAATTATTGAATAAAATGATAAATCTTTTAGAATATAGGCCACATTACAGTGATAATAAATTGGTGAAAAATCATTTGCATTGTTCCACTGTTATTAATGAACAATGACCTCATTTTTTAGGACAGAAATCATTACATAGTTCTCGGTGTAAATTATTAGCTCTGTATCCACTTGGTCCAGTAGATCAGCCTCAAATCTAGGTAAACTTTTTCATGAATGATCAAATATCTGAAGGCAATTTTATAACATCTTGTTTTTCAAGGAAATATTTTTCTGATACATCTACTGTAAATGTAAAGCTGAAAATCTATGAGCAACTTTTAAAATCTGAAATCTCAATATCTTCTAAGTAACTCAGTTCCAGAAGAGTGCTACTTTCTGTAAAGCAGATACAGTCAAAAAAACCCCAAAAACCAAAACATCCACCCAAACAAACAAACCAACCAACCTACCCAAAACCAACCAGTCCTAAGTGTCTTTAACAAGAAGAAACAAGTAACTCAGAATCCAATCTAAAGATATAAATGTCTGCCTTTTCTTCATGCACCTCGAAAAATTGTTTAGAAGTAGGTAAGGATATATTCCTTATCTTAATGATCCTTAAAAATCTCCTGATTAAATACTACTTAATATCTACTGCAATTAAAGAGGTTACATAGAGCTGTGAAAAATGATAGCAGTAAACATTAACCAGTGTCTGCCAAAACCATACTGACAAAGGAAGAGTTAAGAAGAAGAATAAAACATAGGATACAAAAATCTCATTTCAGTTTTGAGCATAATAGATGAAATATTCACCTTGACACCATCATCAGTATACTATTTTTTGTGCAGGTCTAAGGCTAAATACAGTAGGCAGATAATTCATGTTTTCAAAAATTAAATACTACTTTATAAAATTTCTGTTGACTCTCAGAATGGCAAAGACATAATGTGAAAAGTGTATGTTTTGATGTATAAGCAAAGAGATAAGGGACGTGATTGTATTGCTGCTTTGTGATACAGCATTTTGCTTTTGGAAACACTTCAAAATTTCCTTGAGTTTCTTGATATTTTGCCCTCAGGTGATAGAACTGAGGGGAGAAAATGGCCATAATCCTGACATATAGCACTTTTCCTTCACTATTTTCTTAGGCTGTAAAAGAAGAAAGTTTCTCACAAAAGAGAAGACAGTGGTTATAAATGTGATGGGAATCTTCATGAGGTAAAAAACCCAAACCAAAATAAAATAAAAAGAACCAACAACTCACTGTGAAGAATAATTTTAATTTTTACAGCCTTGACAATATGCCATTAGCTCAGAAGACAAAACTACAAGCAAGTCACACAAGGCTTTTATTGTCAGGGTATGAAGTGGAGCAGGGAAATATTAAATTTCAAACTGCATTCACTTTCAAATCAAGATTTGGCAGAAAACGCTTTTTTAAATAGCGGTTATCCTTAACTGTCAAAACGCTGCTTACGTGCTGTCTGGAAAAATTATCATTCATAGTCATTTTTCAGTACTTGTCCCACTCTCCACAATCAGGCAATGTTAAAATTCAAGTCAAAGTTGCTTTTTTGTCAATGATATTTATTGCTCCTAAATACTAATATGAAGACAAACCTTTTCTGTTTCTTAATGCTGCTTGCACATGTTACACCACTGTCTTTCAGGCTAACCCTTTATAACGTGTGAAGAGCTACATTTGGGAGAGGGAACAGGATCTCTGTTAGGAAGGAGACAGTAGTTGTCTTTTTGATCTTTCAGTTTAGTGATTTACATTATTTTTCTGACATGCTACAACATCAAAGAAAGCCATTCTACAACAGCCTGACCATCACATTGCAGAGAGTTTGTTTTGCATAATGTATCTCCATTAGGGTTTCCATATAAGTTGACAATATGACAGTCAAATCTCTTCATGCATTTCTATCACTTCACATAATAAAATGTCAAACTTCCTATGCACACTGAAGTAAAATATGTACAATATGTAACACAAAATCAAGACTTGCACAACCAAAGCATGACAATATTCTATGAACAGGAGTAGTTGGTATCAGACTGAAATCTAGAAATTACAGTCTCCTAGGTATAATGGTTTCATTAAAATGTTCAAACAGTGTCTCCAAAGCTAATTTTCTTTCCAAAGTACCCATGCATAGAAAGTACAGCAATAAGACATCCCCCTGCTATGCCTTTCTGAATAGCAGATTAACTGCAGAACTAGAATGATGTCAATTTGTTTCAAAATATTGCAGCAAAGCTTTTGAATGGATGAGCAATTACTAACAGAGGGTGCAATTATAACCGAGTCACAGGGAATGCTTTAATATGGTTCTCCCATGTACAAGGAATAACAAGGAAATGTAATGGAAGAAGAATAATGAGACAGCTGGCTTTGACAGCACCTTGGCAGCCGTCACTAAGAAAGTAAGTGCATTAGTTCAGTGGAGTCCATTCTTCAAGGCATCTCCTAAAGAAGGATGAGGAAAAAGCATCTTGTCAGAGAGTAGCCGAAAGCTACCACCAACAGTGGCAGCATAAGATTTACTTGAATGAAAACAAGATTTAGTTTTTTAGACTAATTAACACCAAAAAGACAGTAATTTGGGCAGTTTTTACTAGACCATCTTTGCAATTTTTTTTCTCCTCTTATCCCAGAACCCCAGTTTGGTTTTTAACTCTTTGGAGCGGAAATAAAAATCTACCTGTGACCTCTCAATTCCACAAGCTCACTCAACAATTCATTCTTTTGTTTCTGAATGAAATTTTTACAAAGTGCTTTTTGCCATTTGTCACATTAAGGTGGCTTAACACTATTTCTGCACTTAAATAGGTCCTGCCTGGAGCCAGCTGGTCTGCCTAGGCAGGCTTGGGAGGAAGAAAATTGAGTTTCAGAAGCAATGGGCTAAATTCTCCTTTCAATTATCCATTGTAACCTTATTACATACAAAATCAATGATACAATGTGCTCCCATGTTTTGCTGGTAGAATCAATATAATTGTCATTATGGTATTCAAATGCTACAAATACGGCAAATGTTTTTATTAAAGATAGATAACTGCAACAAACCCCAAAACATAAAGAAGCTTTATCTAGACTACTGCCAAAGTTCATTTTTTGAACAATGTTCTTAAATTGCCAAAAGCTGCAAGAAACAAAACACTGAGATCAAACTGTGCTATGCCCAGTTCTGATCTCCACAGTACAAGAAGAATATAACAAAGGGTCACTAAGATGACCAAAGGACTGGAGCATCTCTTCCATGAGGCGTGGCTGAGACGCCTGGGACTGTTTAGTCAGGAGAAGAGAAGGTGACCTTGTTACTGAGTATAGATACCTGGAGTAAAGGTGCAAAGGGGCAGTCAGGCTCCTTTTAATGGCAATCAGCCAGAAACAAACTGAAACACTAGAGGTTCCCTCTGAACGCTAGGAAAGGCTTCTTGCTGTGATATTGACCAATCACAGGTTGCCAAAGCATGTTACGGTGTTTCTATCCTTGCAAAAGTCCAAAAGCCATCTGGACATGTTCCTGGGCAACTGACTCCAGACAGCCCTGCTTGAGAAGGGGTAGTGGAGCAGGTGACCTGGCAACATCCCTTCCAACCTTGACCATTCTGTGATTTTGCGATTCTCTGAAATATTCACATACTTGCTATAAAACTTTGTGGGGGAAAAGAAAGTATGAACAAGCATGAAAGTATGCAAAAGCACAAGCTGTTTCTTCAGCACCCTGCTTCTACACCTACTAAGTAATATATTCTCTTCAGAATGCTCCTGTTTAAAGTCCCTCAGGAGAAGAAAGGTATAAGCACACAGTATCTGGTAGTATACTCTAGATTTAGAGTAGCATACTCTATATTTCCTGTAGGTTTGTGGGGGTTTTTAACAAGCTTGCAGTAATCTACTAACATGAAATTAATCCATTAAAATGTATTCCATCTTTATGATTTTTTTTCCCTAAGGTACAGATAATTGAATTGGAATTGTTGATCAGTATCACTGTTCATAAAAGTGCTAATCACTGTCCACTCAGGTATAATAAACTACAATCATCATGTTTCAGAGCTCCAACACAGCATTCAGCAGTTTTTTGTCTTGTAAGAAAAGTCAAATAGACCTTTGCCATCCAAACACTCGGTATCAAAGTTAAGGTTTGTTTGGGCAGAAGTTACAGCATCAGGTGCATAGTGCTATTGGCATATATGTACCTAATGGAAATTGCCCTCTTTATTGCCATCTGGAAGTATGCCTTTTGACCTTCTCACATATATATGTTTCTGGGCTCTTTATTACTAGTTGCTATTGTTACTGGTACTATCTGCATGAGCAAGAAATAGTAATTTACCATTAAACCTATAGTTCTTAATACTATCATGATATCCAGAAGCACAAGAGAGACAGACTCTGACTCTACTGTGCTACAGATTCTAGAACTGTAGGATTAAAATTGGGTGACTCCCCTAAAATTTTTAAAAATCTTTCTGTTTCTTTCTCCTTTTGTGTTGTAATTATACCTACTTTTCACTTCATAGAATAAGAAATATATTCTCGAAGTGTGCATAACAATTGAGGAAATCTAGAGGCAGAATTAAAGCACAAAGACATTTTCTTTCAAATCTCATCAGCAACCACTTACCTTTCCCCATTTTTATACTACATACATCCCAGAGCAATCCAAACAGGAAATTAGGTCTTCTCGCTTCCTCCACCATTTTTCAGAAGAGTCTGTGCATGAGAAGATAGCCTACTTCCTAGACTATATTAACACATGATAATTATATTTTCAAAGCAAAAAGGAGCACATGTCCTTTGTAGTCTTTGATGGTAACTTTAAATTGCACTCATTGCTTTACAGCAAGTATCTCACTCTAATGAAAAATAAAGTTATAATGCTGAATAATTGTTCACTGACTTCCAACTTCAAAGTGCTTTGTAAATATGACCTAATTCATCAAAATTTTCGGTACTCAAGGGAATTGGGTACACAACAAGCAGAGACAGGAAAAGCAAGATAGACAGGGCTAATGGTCAAATTCTGTAATTTTTGCCCAAGCATGTCCTTTCTCAGGATTTTCCTTAAAAAACAAAGGAATATAAGAAAGGAGGTAACATTTTTCTAAATCGGAGGTAACATTTTTCTAAATCACAAATTGTAGCTAAAAGTGCAGTGCAACTGTCATTGATTTGTTTGGTGTTTGGCAAAAATATGTTCAGAAATCTCCATAACTCTGCACAAAACCTTAGGATAAGGACATTGTGCCAGCCCCCAGAATCTGCACGTAGCAGACACAAGTTTCTTCCTCCGCATCATAAAGCAAGCAAGCTTCTCACAGACTTCTACCACCAGTTTTGGCTTGCTTTTGTCTTCCTGTAAGAAGATTTGGCTAGCTGGATCACATTGTATATGGACCCCTTAAGGAATCCATTCAACTTTTCCCCCAAAAGCTTCCCATCCTACAAACACAGAACACTTCTTCCTTGCAATCACTGCAGCTTGCAAACACAGGACTACAGTGGGCCTGTGGCTTTGAATCCAAGCACATCCATCTAAAGGAAACAGTATTATTCCTGAAGGTATAACTGCACCACAGAGGAAGCATAATTTCCATTAATTGTTCATCTCCATCTAGAACATTATATGATCAATGAAAACATGAATGAAAATATCAACTGTTTCAATAGACAAATTCTGAAGTCAACGGTGAATCATATTTGGTGTCAGCAGTATTTCTTAGTCTCTTTTTCTAAGCCTTAGTCAATGCACAACAACAAATGCATGGTTTTAAGCTATTTTAATTGTGGAAGGATATAATAAACTAATATGAATAGGTGTTTTATAATGACACATAAATATTAAGATATCTATATATATACACGATACAAATATTTACATACAAAAAATATAAAAAAATACTGTATCACTGTGAAACAAATCAGTAGGAAAAGGAGTATTGCTGATATTGATATCTATACATATCGTACATAACTGCTCAGATAAAGTATCTACTTGTCATTAGACAGTTATGTAACTAATTGGAGAACATTAGCTAAGCTTTCAAAATTGTTAGCGTTATTTAAGATTATGTTAAAAAATAAAATAAACTCTGCACATTTCACATTTAAAACAGCCAAGAGACATCTTATTTGATGATGAAATCTTGTTTATCTGCTTTCAATACTTTTTTTTTCTAGCATTCCTGTTAATTATGGCTACCACTGAAATCAGGAAGGAAGGAGAGGATGGAAGAAAGTCAAAAGTAAGCAAAGCAAGGAAGCAAGAAAAGCAAAAAAACAAGAAACTAAGCAAGTGCAAGCAAACAGGAAAGAGAGAAAGAGAAAGTAACAAAAAGAGAGAAAGAAGGAGAAAGAGAAAAAGAGGAAGAAAGAGCAAGAAAGAGCACGAGCAAGAGCAAAAAGAAAAGTAAAAGGAAAGAAAGAAAGAAAGAAAGAAAGAAAGAAAGAAAGAAAGAAAGACAGAAAGAAAGAGAAAGGAGAATATTACCTCATTCATCTCTTTTCTATGTTAAATGCTGAGTGTCCTCATAACAGTTGGAGATAATATGACATCACCTAATTCAGAGGAATTGTTCCACAGTGTGCCAAAAGTAGCTAAGCCAATAAATAGTTGGAAATACGAAGGAAAATGAATGGGAAAAAATACATCCAGCTTTGAACAGGAATTATCTAAACTAAACCTTCCCTTGTGTGGGATGTTTTCACCTCTTAAATTGGATTACTGACTATGATCATAAACAAAGCCATTGTGTTTTATTCTAATCCAACAGGAAAGCATGTATTACTACTGTGAAACACTTTTTAAATGAATGTTTGGCCACTAGACCCCTGGCATTTTTTGCATATAACACCACACATTCTGGGCACTTTCACAAATGCTTTTGGTGTTTTATGATGGTACAACACTTGAGCATTTCCATGAACTTGTTCATTGGCCAAGATGAAGTGAAACTGTGTTTTCATTTACCAAAACTCTGTGTGGGGCAGGAGATAAACCAGTACAGAAGATGCTAGAACAAGTGTTAGAAGGCATCCAAAGTGCTTCTCCTTCCAGGGAACTAGACAAACAGCAGTATTGGGCTTATAATAATGTGATCTCTCTGTTAGTTTCAATAATGCCATATTTTACTCTGCTTGTAGTTCATTTTATGTGCTTAATGAGCTCAGATGTAAGTAGATCAATAGAACATACTGTGTAAGTAAATCAGTAGTAGTTAAAAGGTCAAAGTTTGGATCTAATCAGAAAAAAAGCCCACACCACTCTTTAAAATGGCCATATGGTAGTATATGTATCTACTGTATGTGTCTGACTATCCTGCCAGCTTCCCCGAAGCAGGGGAGACCCACATGTCACCTGAATCATCCCATTAAACTGGCCATTTTATGCAGGGAAAGAAGCAGGTTTATAAAAGCTGCAGAATAATGTCACTGCTCTGCAGCTTCCACTTACAATCCAGAAATTACAAGAAACAAATGCCTGATCTGCTAATTCAGATCAATTTCAAGCACACCACATTTGGTAGCATGAATTCAACAGCAATCCTCAGCCACCAGTACTTCGAAGTGCGACCACCAGCAGAAGTGAGACAGTCTCCCCGGTTCTCTGTATCACCAAAATGTGATCATCTTCTTCTGGATCTGCTCCAGCTGGTAAGAGGGAGGAATGCAGTGGGGGCTCTGCAGTGCTTCACACTGCCTGGCTACATGGATTGCTCACTGCTGGGCTCAGGCAGCGGTGGGAGAGAGCTACTGCCATCACAGTACATGGACATAGGAGATGGAGCCTTAGTGCCTGAGATGTTGTGAGAGAGGAATCACCACTGAGTTCCTGCCATGCATGAGGCTGAGGAGCACACTGTCCTAAAATACCCTTTCACAAGCAGTAACTTTCTTGAACAAAATTACTCCTAAATTAGGAGCCACCTATTTATTAGTAATAGAGTTAGGAATGAGACAAGAAAGCTCCAAAGTTTATTCTATAAAATAGAATATAAAGCCATATCCACAAAAAAACCCCAAACAACCAACCAACCAACCAAAAAAAAAAAAAAAACCAGAAAAAAACCCCAAACCAAAATAAAACCACTTCAAATAATTGAGTCCTGCTATTATTTGGTGGTGGTTTGTGTTTGGCTGGAGGAAACATGTTCTTGGTTTTTATTTAATGTACAAATTTATCTCAGTTGTAATGTCGTCATGATATTTTTTACAGAGGAAATCAGTCGAAACAGCTTACTTATTTGGTTTTCTTGCTCCTGCTGAAATGGAAACCTGAGCATGCCAATGCTGTGCTAACACGTGTAAACCATAAAATTACCCTGGCTGGGGACTACAGCTTGAACTAACTGAAACAGACAGCAGGCTGCTTTCATTACCCACCCTAAGTGAAACTAGAATACTGAGAAGCAAGAATAAAAAGTGAAAAGTAAATTAGGAACTGATTTTATAAATTCCTGTGAACAGCTTGCTACTCATATATAAACAAGAGTCACATACAAAATACTTTCCTAAACAAAGGTTTGCAGAAACAGCAGATTTCAAAGAATATTAATAAAAGAGAACTCTAAGGTGTATCTAATTACTGCAGTCATGATCATGCTTATTTAAATATTGCTACTGTTTACCTTATTGTGTTTTTTCCCCTTCTTCAATGTTTTTCCTGATAATATACCTTTTTTAGAATGAATAGAAATTTTAGGGAAATAATCTATGACTCTAATGTGCATTATGCCAAGAACTTACTAAATTTTATTTAATTGCTCTTAATAAAATCAAACAAGGTCATCAAAAAGTATAGGAAAGAGGATAATAAGAGAAAAATCCATCCAAAATGATCCAATCAATTACTATTCATCAATCACACAGCTGGGAGCAAATTTGTACTATTTGGCTCAGGGCAACATTTGCTTAAGCACTATTCACACGCTTAGTAGTACCCATGCTCACAAGCTTGGTTGAACCAATGTTCAGAGACACAAAACTGAACAAGGGTATTAGTCTTTGTTCCTATTCCTATTCCTACAGAATTCTTCAAAAGATTAACTAGTTGCCAAAAGCTATGCCTAATTATGGAATTTGATACTAAAGCAAATCCAGCTTTGAAATACCTTGTCAGATCAAACACCATAGATTCATGATGCAAACACTGATCACGTGGAAACACCAGCTGCTGATTCAAAAGAGTTCAAGGTAGGGCTTTTTTGGTGAATTAGCTTTACACTGGCAAGCTTGAGACTGCTCAAATACTGTCTGTCTGCCCAGCAAAAACAGTGAGAGGTCAGCATAAAAGTGAGAGGTCAACATAAACTCTGTATATGTGTTCTGGCTAATTTGCCAGAAATATAATTGTGTGTCCATTCCTCATCCAGATGAAATTAGCACTTCTGGGTCACCCAGTAGCACACAGATCAGGTATTAACAACGGTGGAATGAAAGCCTAATTACATTTACTGTAAAATGGGTATATTAATAGTTCTCACCACAGCCAGAGTATAGAGAGAATTAATTCATATCCCTGTAAATCCCAGAGGCCCTTTATCTCATTCTATTGCGGAAAATTCAACAAAGTAGTAATATTCCACAACTTATTTTTTTCTATTTTGAAATTGGCTTGATGATACGTATACATATTATTGTTCACACTGTATAAGCAAAAGATAACAGTAGAAACTAAACTACAAAATCCTAAATAATATACCTCATTTTGATATTGTCATTATCCGAACAACAATTCAAAATGTTTCCTTATCCAAATGATTTAATAGAGAGGGATTCTTGGTCAAATTTCAAATCTTGCCTCAGCAGGAACAAAAATGACCTACTAGACACTCCCTGAAACGCTGGAGACTTTACTTAGTCCGTGAACTGATTGGAAAATTGTAAATAACTTATTAATGTAAGCAAAAATGCTTTACTGGAAATTATTGGCAAGGAAAAATGCAGACTTTCTTTCCATATTTGGAAGAGAAATAAATTGACAGCAACAGTTATCCTGTTTTGTCTAGGCATCTCTGCAGCAGGATGAGCTACCCAACCCAACATCAGAAGCTGAAAGCTAATGACGTGATGCAACTGCCATTTTCCCATTTCCCTTTCATCCCATCACATGAAACTACCTGGTTGCTATTACGTTAAGTAGATTCATATCCTTGTAAGTGCAAGATGGCAGAATCTCTTCAAGAACTGCCTTCCCTTTCTGCATCATAATAAGAACCACAACATCAAAGCTCCACCCTCATTTCAAGTGTAGAGCTGCTTGAAGTCAAACCTCCATTTGTTTCCAAGGTAACAAAGAGGAACTCAACTCCAGCCTGTTTCTGGCTTTACAAGTAAAAATTAACCAAGTGATGGATATATGTGCCTTCCTTTAACTGAATATTTGTCAAAAGTTAATGACTGTACCAAGTAGAATGGAAAAAAAAAATTAAAGAGAAAAATTTGGAATAAATAATATCAGCGACATGCTAAGACATATTTACATTCACAGCCCTACCTCTGTAAAAAGCATACATAGTTTTAATGAACCAATTTAGAAACTGCATTGTCTTTTTTTAATCTTTAGGACAAATATGAGTTCTGCTTTAACAGCTTGTGTGTAACAAATGTATTGGACTCAGTGGCTAACAGTACTTCAAAATACCTTACTATGCATTTTGCAGTATTAAAGTTGGGAAAAGTGTGTTACTAATTATTGTTCCACATTTAAAAGCCTTTTCAAGAATAAAGCATATTGCAGCTTACAGACAGATCTGTGATTTCAACTTGGAGGGAAGCAAGAAGCCAGTCAGGGTCAAAATAGAAGCACAGACCTTGCTGCAGCCCTTGAGACAGAAGCATTTTCTGTGGAACTGACAACTGCAAGTTACAGTCTAGGGAAATTGCAATATATCCCCGGACAGAAGTCAGAGGAATAAATATGATTGCAATTTTTTCATTACCATTTTGCCATAATTCTGATCTCCATCTTTAACCTTTCCCACCCAAAGCTACCTACTATTTTCCTTAACAGATTTTATTTAAAGCTTAACATAGGTGGCAGCAACTCATATGCAGCATGGTAAATTTCCCAGTTAGCCTGCTTCTGATAGTATTTTTGAAAAGAACTTCCTCTGGTGGATCAAAGGGTCACATATTCCAAATACATTTCAGTGTCTTCTCCCACACAGATTCAGGCAATTTGATTTTTTTTTTCCCCCTGAGAGAAAGCACAAGGAAACACAAACCTCCAAGTTACTTTTGATCCTGTCCTTAAACTTTTGCTCCCTCCTTTCACTATATTTTTTGACTGAACCACTTCAGCCACAGAAGTGGGAAAAAAGTAACTAAAATCTGTCTTAATCAAATAAATCAGAATTATACTCTTAACTTCACTCATCATTTGGGTAACTCCAGCAAACAACTTATTTCTGTATATAACCCACGTGCCTATTTGTGTGTGAAGACTGAGCTATACAAATCTACTCATATTTAAAGACACATAATGAGAAGAATAGTCTGAACAATAACAGACCAAATAAATAAGATATAGATGCCAAGCTGCATTAAGTCGAATGGGCTTCTGAGGAGAAACATAAAAAAAAAAAAATCCAATTATTCAACTACTTCTTTTTCTCATTTAAGTATTCTTCTCTCAAATCTTCTTTATCTTTGGCTATTATTTCCCTGCCCTTCCTCAGAATTAAAAGGACTATTAAAGATCTTATACTCAAGAGTATATCTAAAACTGATTGTTTTGACTTTTGACAGGAATCTTTGGCCAAAGAAAACACCCTGAAAACTGACGCTAAAGGACTCTGCTTGAAAACTTCAGCTGCAGCTCCAAGAAAATTACTTCCTTCAAATTCCTGCTACATCCTAAGTAAAGACTGGCTTAAAAAAGAATATAACAAACAAATTTAACCAAAAAGCTCCAACAGAGAAAAATTTTGCCTGCTAGGACTGCTTAGCCAAACAAACATGTCTACAAAATATTTCTGTGCCATTTCATCTCTCCTTCCAACCTCAGATATGATGTGTCTCAATACCTGAAAATAATTTGTTAGAAAAACCGTTGTACATAAATAAATAGTTGACAAATAGAAATTTCCCTTTTTTCTTGCCCTTTTTGACTTATGTATATACTCAGTTTTCACAAAGTGCATATTAGCATCAGAATAAGAAGGCATTAAGCAGTGTTGAAGCAGTTTATGTTAAACACTTCATTGTGCAGAAAAAGGCACACTCTTAGTGGCATGGCATGCAATTTGGTTATGGATGTGAAGAAATCTGAACAGATCATTATCAGCTCATTTGGAAGCCCCACTCCAGCCTGACTTCAAACAGACTCATCTGAAAGGATATTGCACATGACTGCATGTCTTTGTTCCTTCCTAAATTATCAAGGCATAAGCTGTTTCTGTAGACTTTTGGTACTTGCAAACTAAAGCCAAAATTAAACTAAAATAGCAGTTCCAGGTATCGTCACACTTGGGGAGCTTGCTGGCTCCCTGGGGGGCCCCATGGGCACTGGACTGTGACAGCACAAAACTCCTTTTCAGTCAAAATCCAGGATGAGAAGCAGAGAAGTTCATCTCAGTCCACCAAGGATCCTGAAATGACAAAGAGGGACCAACACTCCCAGAAGCACTGTGGTTTCCTAACTGCCTGAAAGTCCCAATGTAAGAAACTCGGCCCTTTGCTATCCATAAGAGGACACTCCATTATCTTCTTCATTCACGCAAGTCAAGAAGGCTTTTTTACAAGGTGATTATATATATATATGATGCAGACAAAGGGAAAAATAAATATAACATACGTGGTTTTAAATATTTTACAAATAATGTTCCCCTTCTGTGTTATTTACTACAACATTTCTTCCCTGTCCTATCTTTAGCTAAACAGGGGGTGGAACAAAAAAAGGAGGGAATGTTGGCCCACTGATCAAAAAAATCACTCTCTCTCGGCAAAGGTGTCTCACGTTTATAGTTTTTTTTCCTGGCTAGGCAGTAAAAACCAGTAATTTTACAACTGGGGATTTCACATATCGTTTTGTTTACTTCCTGAGATGATTTATCTTTTTGTTTTCTATTTTGAATGGATTTTATCTCTATATCTTCCACAGCTGATATAGCTCCACAGGTATTTCCCACTTCCAGGAAAAAGGCTGCTTAAATGCATTTTGTAAGCCTGTATTATAGACAGCTTCAATTGTCAAGAAAGAATGTATACCAGAACATGATTAAATAATTTTTCAAATAGTTCTAAGTGAAAGCTCTGAATTTCTAACTTATAAAATAGTGTATCTCTAACAGAAAATAAGAATTCCTGTGGTTTTATGGAACTGATGAGCACAGTTTTAGAGGAAAGTCTGAGCTCAACTTTCCAGGCTGGAAGGGGAATTGAAGCATTTTAGTCAAAGCATCCTATCAGAAATTAAATAGTTTAATTTTTGGTATAGAATAAGCTTTCTGTCAAGTTAAAAACAAATCTTCTATTTAACTGACTGATTACACTTGTTTTAGAAGTACCATTCCAAATATTAGCAGGGTATATTAAAAATGTTCAAGTCAAGAATTCCTCTCTGAGAAATTCAGCAGAAAGGTATTTCATCATAACCACGGAGTTACTTTTTTTGAAATAAGCGCAGGGTTAATTATGTAAATACACTTGTGTAAAAATTATAAGGGATCAGAGCTAAGCTTGAGACCTTTATAATATATATATTGCTACTTTTGTTCTGTAAACATTAAAACATTTTGGGCTGGCATTAATATAGCATATTCACCATTCTATATGAACTTTCAAACTGCAGTTTTTCTTAAAAATAGCATTTGGAGTGTGCAGAAGGTTAATGTCACTCATGTTTATACTGTACAACCAAAGTTTCAACCATGCCTGACCTAAAAAACAAGTGGGGCACACATACACTGCTTTCAGTACTCAAATTGTCTCTACTCAGCACTATGGTATCCACAGGATGTGTATACACCTCAAATGGGAAATAAAGGTGAACTAAGCAAATATTTGTGTTTTGACAGATGGACTTCCTTGTGGGAAGAACTTCCATTAGACCCGATTACTCTCAGGTCAATTAATACCAATATATCAACTTACTAGATTTAAACTGAGAGATACTAGAGAGATGGAATTATATTGATATTAATTGTACAACCATTTCAGTACTCAGTATATCCCTAGGATTGTGGCCTGATGCCCTAATTTAAGAAAGCCCCAAGAGGGGCCTGCCTCAAACCCCCCTGTAAGGTCATATATTTCAATGTAAAATTGAAAGATTTTTACACTAGTTTTGCTGAAGAGATAAGCTCAGTTCAGTCACATACTATATAAATTGCTCACAAATACTCACCTGAAGCTATGATTTGGCAGGGGTGAGGAGGTGGGTAAAGGGAGGCGAAGTAGGAAGAAGAGAATAGGGATCTGCTCATTGGGAATGAGGAGAATATTTCAAGCAAGGGGAGTTTTCCACACTTCCATAAACAAGATATTCAGCAAAAAGCACCCTCAACTACCCGAGCAGATTTCGTGCTACGGAGACAAAAGACCAAGATTCTCCATAACCCTTGCACTATCTCCCATGTCTCCTGGTCCTTACTCAGAGTCTTGTCCAAAACCTATTTCCCAACAATCTGACTTCCAAAGATTAAAAAAAAAAAAAACACATTTATACAGGAGAACTTGACTCTTTGCCCTGGGCTGTGAGGAGCGTGAAGTGACTTGAGCTTGAAACAGAGCGTGGAGTGTCTGTAGCACATCTCATCGCTCCACCTGAAAACTGAAATACATTTTCAGTTCTCTTAACCCAAGTGGAAAAGTGGGCTTTAAAGGGATCAGGATCAGATAGAGTAGGTGGTCATGCTCTTAGATGTGAAAAAACCTGAACAAATACCTGGATGCAAAAGGAATTTCTTGCAATAACCATTTTAGAGTGCAATAGATTTATATTTCATGACTTCTGGTTTTAATTAGTCATGTGCACCCTTTGTAGTTACAAATGATGATTTATAGGAAAACCATTTGTAAACAAAAAGGTCATTTCACAATTAGATGGGTGAGATAATAAAATACCTAATTTTTCTTTGTCATCAATTCTACAAAGGCATAAAGATCAGCTTTTATTTTAAAAAGAGTAAATGTTAATTTCCAAGTGTTTTGAACCAAATTAGTCTACTCAAATTTGACATAAACGTTATTTTTTTAAGTGGTGAGATAAATAATTTCTTTAATTAAAAAAAAATTTAATTAAAAAAAAAGTGGTTTTGAAATTCTCTTACAACAAATGAAGCCTCTGTTACTTTATATTTAATTTGCATTTTAAAGTCTAAAGAACAGCCGTATTCAAAAGAGAATTACTGGTTTGGTAAAAAAAATCATCTCATAAGCCTGCCTTAATCAAAACTCAAAATCTGGCAACAAAACATCACTGTGGAGTGTTTGCTTTATAAACTTCTGGGAAAAGGTTTTCAATGTTAATATTTCAAAATGAATAATTTTGTAGAGTTTCTCTATCATTAATAAGCTTGCCATTTTTAATTTAAAACATGAAAGAAACATTTGTTTTCCTAATAATAAGTAGACGGAATATTGCAAGCAGTTCAAGAAAATAAATTATATTATTTTTTAATGGTATGTTCTCTGAAATCATGAACATCAATGACCATTGCATTCAATGCAAGAATGACCATGCAGGATTTGCCACATCATGTGGCAAAAACAAACTAAATGCTTCTGGTTTGACCATGAGATACCCTAGGGTATTCACCGCACATGTTCCAATTTTAAGTTTTATCTTTCTGCCTTATCTCCTACTCTTTAGCAATTTTGGTGCCTGATAACTGTTTACATCCTTTGGCAGGTGCTGTTGTGACAATTTCTATTGCCAGAAAGTATTATGACTCCTCCAGCCAAAAGCTGTCTGCTTACCTACCTAGATTTTCATTCTGAACCCATCTCTACACTATTTCTGTGCCCACTACAACCCCACGGCTGGCAGAATGAGTGTCGCCCAGCAAGGGGAAGGCGGAAGCACCGACTCTATTTCCAGATGCTTCCCTTGCTGCCACTCTGGCAGATGGAGCAAGCAGGGCTTGCCTGCCAAACATGGCATAACTCTACTCTCAGCTCAAGCAAAATCTTGGCTATGCTGAAACCTGTGGCATGCTGCCCATTCCCTTCAGCAGAGCCCGGCTTCTGGCACTGCAGTGGTGATGGGGAAGGACAAGACAGTTTGATTAATCAAGGAGGGCACTGGGCAAAGGAAGCAGAAGTGCCACCATGCACGTGGGTGAGGACAGGCTTTGAAGGAAGCCAAGAAGCAACAGGTCTTGTCTCCACTGATGTGGTATATAAAGATGGATGATACTCACAACATTACCGAAATTATTTATTGACCAGAGTAGGCAAAACGGCACAGTCACCATTCTATTTTTCTTTATTATCTTACGCAATTTATTCTTATGCCTAACCTGAGCCCTGTAACATTCCATCACTGTGCTCTTTGGTCCTCTTTACCCTGGCATCTTTCTTACTTCGTGTCATCCTCATTCATCTTGTCATATTTGAAACTTAGAGGGTAAGATCTCACTGGCACCTCACTGAAACTCCTGAAAAGCATTTCCAGCACATCCTTTGAATGCAAAATAATGAAATCAATAAAAGTTTATTGTTCTCTTCCTATAGGAAGTGATGACAGAATTAGGTTCCCCAGAATCTAGTACTCTCGAGATGTTCTTTGATTTTGTTATCTTTCAACCCTCTACGTTACACAGCATTCCCTTGATTTTGAGATTGCAGATTTTGAAGAGACCAGTTGAGACAATTTCAAGGACCTTTTCCCCAAAAATTACTTTCCATCCTCCATCATCACATCAGAAACCATAATACATAGCATCATCAGCTCTTCCTTGGTGGGACACTAAGGAGCTGCTTGCCATCTGCCACCTAGCTCACGTCCCTTGCAAGTGACCTGCCTTAATAGCAGCCCTTGACTCTTTGGTTTCTATTTCCTTTTATTTAAGTTTTAATGTGACATGTCTCTCAACAAAATCTTTAAACAACCAAACTCCTCACTTTGTCAATTTTCCTTCCTTTTGATGATGATATCTGGATTCACCCTCACAAAATGGATGGTGGAAAGGGTTATGACCAACAGACCTGTCCAAAAGCAGGCATAACTATACCCACACCTTGACTAACCTCCAGAGGCCATGGAGAACTCGACATTAACTTTTATCTGTATCAACCTCTCACTTGCTTGAAGACTAAATACCAAGCTTGATAAGTTACTAGTGCTAACTCAGCTCACCTCCTGTGATTATTTTTCTACCAAGCCTGACATTTCTGGGCATTTTGATGTCCTTTCCTTCATTTATTTTAAATATAATTTGTTCTGCATCATTGCATCATATGTTTGATACTTCAGTGCAGACTCCCTAGGGCAGATGTCAGCAACCCAACTAAAGTTTGCTGAACTGCAGGTTTATTTGTTAAACCTAGGATGATGTTTATTGCCAGTCACCCTTCTGATCTAATCTTAGCAGAATTTTCCAGTGTAGATCACTTCCTGCTTATCTGGACCTCCTGGAGGGCAAAGAACTGCACTCTCCCCAAATTGTCTTCCTCAGGATGAAGGCCTCTCAGCTCCTGGCCCCAAAGCTGCAGTGTGCCATCTAAAATCTACCCCTCTTCCATACTGTAGGTGGTGACTTCTTCCCAAGCAGACTTTTACTTATTCCTACAACTGCCCTGGGACTTTAGAAATACAGAGAAGCTTTAGAGGGGACTGACAAACTTTACGTGTATAGCAATACCATTTAAACGCACATTAATTTACACTTGGGTATTCTGCAACCTTCAAAAAATATTAGTACTTGAAAATAAATTAATAGAAACTAGCAGCCTCTGAGGTTTTCCATGCCCTTAGATTACTACCTTAGCATTAAAGGACAGGTAAAGTCTGACACCTATCAGTGTAGAGAGTAAATTCTGCAAAAAAAGAGGGAAATGAAATGTCATGGAGTAGCACAGGTAAAGATGCTATAGACAGAAGGGATTTTGGTAAAGTTTCATCTTATTCCTTTCAGTATAACCCCCTAAAGTATTAGTGAATTGCAAGTTTAAAGATAAACTTGGTCATGTAAGTTTTCACTATTTCTAATAAATTCTTCTCCTACTTAGTATTATATTAACAAATATAATTTGATTCTAATTCTCAGTAAATTCACAAGTAAACACAAAATAAAATAACACATTTAAAATAATAAAAATAATTTGCAAAAATATTCTGAGAATTCTGCAGTATTCTACATCAACTATTGCTTAAAGTTGCTGATTTCACGTGAAATTATTTAGGAATGGAAAACTGAATGAAAAAAAAAAAAGCAAAACTTTATTTCCAAAATATCAAAATTATAAATTCCATACAATTATGTATTAAATATTAATATTTAATATTAAAAACATATTTTTCTGTAAATCTCAACCTTAAGGCTGTGGGTTATCTGTACTGTCTTACACTCTCCTATATGTTACTTTGCCAGGCTTTTCATGCAGAAGCAGTAAACATCTTCCCTCCAACACTATCAGCTGCAATATCGCTTCTTCAGGAGAGACAGCCTGGTGGTTGATATGCCTCAATGTCAAAATTTACACCAAGAACTTATTGGATAGATTGTGAAATAAATTATAGAAGAAAATCAGGTTCTTTCCTCATAAAAACTTCTAGACTTTAATTATTCCTTCCACTCCAAATAGCATGATAAATCAAAATTAGAGATTTCCATTAATCCAAATAAAATAAAAAATAACCAAGTTAGACAAAATGACTTAAAAATTTATCCTAACTTAGAAATTTTAGATTTTTTCTCTTAATTTTAAATTTCTGATGTGATTTTTTTAAATTTAGTGTGCAAAGTATAAACATTTCAATTTAATATATTTTGATCATTATTCATGCTAAATCATATTAACCATGTATACCAAAAAGTATCAGAACTAGCATATTCTCTGAAATCTCCATTTCCCTACAAATGTTTTAAATACAAGAGCAATATAAAACTAAAATCCCAAAGAAACTTATTCCATAACAAAATTTCTTACTATCTATAGTAAAAAATGAAGTTCCATAATTAAATCATTTTCCCCATGAATATAACAGGTAAAATAAGAGGTGGAACAACAGAAGACAGAAAAGAGAAAGAAATCAGAATCTAGGGACTGCTGGGAAAAGATAGCAGCTGAAGTGCTTTAGTAAACTGTATTCTGCTCCCATTGTGTCAGGTTAGCACTAAATACCAGAAGTCTTTTTTTTTTTGTACATTCTGGGAACCTTTCCCATACCATGCTGAGGCATTTACGTTTTACACAAATTAACATGTGACTGCTATGCTAGATGGCTAATGGAATACGTGTTTAATAATGTGAAAGCTCAAAATCACTTAGGAGTGTCAAATGAGGTGTCTTCACCTCCGCCACCAAAAAGGCTGCCAGTGGTGTGTCAGAGACAACAGTTTCTAAATGAGTTGACTAGGAAACAATGGTGTCTCACTCTAGGAGGATGAGAAGATTCCCAGGAAAGAATCTGCCTTGTTCAGTCATATCCACCACATCTCACAGAAGTGCTGCCAGATGGGTACCTTGTGCAGAAGACTATACAGAAAGAGTGTAATACATCACACACAGCTCCCATGTCCGCACCCAAGACAAGACACTTGTAGTAGGTGCCAGTAGAATCCATAGACTAAAATTAATCATCTCTTGGCTGAACTCAGTCAGAGCCAACGTGTGCTGGAGTCAGAGGAAATGCAAGAGAGATGCACTTTTTGTGTGCCTCAAAATTGTCTTTAACAGTCTCATAATCAATATAACTTGAGAACCCTAAAATATTGTTCAGCCATGCCAAGCTGGAATCACCACTTTTGGATGTTTATACAAGACAAGGCCCACCACAGGACTTCCTCTTTTCTTTTTTCCCCAAGGGTGTAGGTAAAGGAAAGAACCTGTCTAGATTCTAATATACTATCTATAATCTACTATCTATAATCAATGTACATTGTCCCTTGAGGGGAGGCTCTCACAGTTCCCAGTAACACATGAGGGGTCTGTCAGAAAGATGAAGGAAACCCAGAACTGGTTTCATCACAATCTTCTTGTCTGATCTTGAAGAGTCAAGCTCTGTACCTAGTGACTCACTTTACCATCTGCTCAACATCATAGGAGTACTGTGAGGATAAATACATTATGAGTAGGAGGCACCAAGTAACTACAGTGATGAAGGCAATATAGTATGTTGGCTACCAAAATGAAGGTGTAATTGTAGCTTATACTATGTTCTTCTGCAATAGTAGTAAAGAAAAGCCAACATAGGCTTTAGTAGGTGGTAGCTGCCACAAAAAAAAAGAAAAAGAAAAAGAAAAAAAAAAAAAGAAAAGAAGCGGAGAAGCTGCATAAGAGATATTGGTCCTATTTAGTTGTTAATTTGTTCACTTAAGAAGAAGAGACCAGGTTCAATTTTCCACACCATCAGCTGTTTATTTACATAAGCTGGAGGAGCATAAACACAGAATAGTTCACACTCAGTGCAGAAAGTACCCAGTAGGTACTCACTCGGGCTGGGCTGTGCTTGGCTTCAAGGTTTTCCAGTGAAAAACCTGAAACAAGAAATTGAACCCATGTCTTCTGTGTTCCACGGCAACTGCGTTTTTTTCAGTTTCAGTAATTTTAAGAAGTAACTTTGTCCCGGCACAAAATACTTTTTAATTAAATCCTTGCTGCATGCATCCTGATAGGCTTTTATTTCTTCTCCTGTGAAAAGGACAGCAAGGGCAGCTTTAAATCTGAGAGGCAGGTAACCCTTTATGCCCTCATAAAATTTTTAGCTTCTTATACACACCATCACAGCAGTTTTATGTTTCATTCTGTTACTGAGAACGTCTTGGTTGCCAAGCTATCTTGGTGTGGTGAACATCACATTCCTAATATTTGCTATTATTTTTTAATTCTGTGGCTGACCTTATACACAAAAAATATGAAAGAACAAACTGTTAAATTCTGCTGATGACTTGATACTGTCTGTGATCAAAAACTTATATCAATCAATGTCTCCATAATTTTATCTACAAAAACAATTAGAATAGCTGCCTCTATACCCATGTCTTAATCATTGTTTGAGAGTTCTGAGTTCCTAAAATTGTGTGCTATACAAATTAAAAAAAAAAATATTCTGTTTTATTTTAAATGTTTTTTTTCCTTATTTGTTTATTAACAATGAGTGAGATTTGTTGAAAATTAACCAACGACTTAAATGTGTATTTATTTTATTTCTTGTACATGGACTTCTTTAGACGCTTGCCAAACAGTAATTGAACATTTGAATAACAATAAATTTAAATTTTTTACAACCCACAGATAAGTCACTGTAAAGAATAGCATGCAAGCCTTGCTCCTTACCAAGGCTGAGAATTAACTGCCTAAATAAAAAGCTGTAAGTCCAACTTGGCCACGATCAAAGGAATTATTCCAATGTCGCCACACTTAATGTGTCAGGCTGCCACCATGGGAGCCCTACCTTGGCCCAGTATAATTGAGTTACAACATGATTTACTTTGTGCCTTTTGCCTTTTTTCCACCAACTGGTATCTGTACTGGTCTTACAAAAGAACAGTTTTAAAGTAGACAATTTAAGCAGAATAATGCTGCCTGGTAATTTTCACAAATATAAATACATATATTCTTCTTGTGGGTTTATGCTCCTAAATTATATTCCTTTCTTTAGGCTATTGTCTAGCATAATAGTCCCTTAATGTTCTGTATTTGGAGAAACTTCAAAATTTTCAGGAAGGATTATGTAAAAAATTAATTTCTTCTCTGAACCACAAAGATGAAAAGAATCTTTTTCTCTCAAAATTTGAAACGCACTCTTCTATTTGAAAAACAGATCAGCCAATAGTGTCAGAAACCACTCTGTCCTGCTGTGCGAATCTATGACACAGCAGTGTGAAACCTGTCACTCCAATGCTTACTCGTACTTCCAAGCACTCAGCAGGTGGTAAAGGCCTTAAAGCATCTCAGTAAACAAAAAGGGTATTTGAATTGCCATTTCATGTCATTGCTTACTTGGGAAAATTTCCATTTAATCTTAAAAAGTTGACAGCACTTTAAAAATATCTTTTCCTGTCTTTCTTTCCCCCTCCAGATTACTTATCAGTAATTACAACTAACGCACTCTTCTCCCAGTTTGCGTTCTGAATTACAAGTATCTGTCTATAGACTTGATGGGAGCAGTAATCTTCATGAGTTCATCTACATGATTTCACATGTACTTGAAATATCCCTTTTACTCCACACAGAGCTGCAGCAAAAAGTACTCAAACAAAATACAAAATTAACAAAAAAAAAAAGTAAAAAAAAAAAAATCTAAATGTGATCGATCACATAAAAAGTGATCTGACACACTGACAATCTGGAACACGTTGCCCAGAGAAGCTGTGGATGCCCCAGTCCTGGAAGTGTTCAAGGCCAGGTTGAATGGGGGTTTTGAGCAACCTGGTCTAGTGGAAGGTTTTTTTATACCTACCAACTACTCAAACCATTCTGCGATTCTGTGTTTCTATGAAAATTATGTACACCTCAGCTAACAGCTAATCTCTTCTTGCTCACCAAGCCTAGTCTTTTTCTTGTAATCTTTATAAACATCAATCCTACATGCTAGGAAGTAATCCAAATACAACAAGGATGGAATAGTTTGAATCATGTCAGGAGCTTGTGCACTGCAGCAATGCAAGCATCTTTGAAAGAGCAATGTTAATGACACAATATGAGTAGCAGGAGGCTGGTGGACAGCAATGCGGCAGCAGCCTGCCATGGGATACCATGACAGTTTTCTGGGAAGACACCAGCTCTTGTGCCAGATGAACACTTAGGAGATGAGCAATGAGGGTGACTAGCTAACTAACCTGACATCTTGGTCTCCCTCCCAGCACTACATCAGGCAAAACAGGACACTGTTCAAACACAGCAAATGAAAACAGTTCTGAAATAGATGGCATATGGCAGTTTTTCCACATGTGTTTACATAGACTGCTTTAGTTCAGAACCTGGGGTGTGCTAATGTGAACTTAATGAAAGGGTGAGTACAGAGGTGGTTATTGTTGTCTATCAATGGTTATCAGCAGTAAAGCTAACAGACCCACTGTTCCAATTAATTTTTTGGCTTCCCACCCTGCTGTAACAGGACCTGAGGCAGATCAATGAAGTAAAACACTGAAAACTGTTCCTTTAGAGATACAAAAATGTGCAGATATTCTTCCTTGGAGTACTGCATTTGTCTGTTCAACTACTGTGCATGCACTATACTACTTAAGATAGGTTTTGCATGCACCAGACTTTTTGTCTCAAAAAATAAAAATAAAATTCATCTCTAGATTTACCAAAACATTTAAGAAACTTTTCTCAAAGAACTAATGCTCAAGCTTCATTAAGTGCCTGAAACATCTCAGAAAGAGGACAGCTGGAGTTATTGTGATATGAAAATGTTTAAGAAGTGGAATCTTCTTTATGGATAAATGTCTTACATTTGATGATCCTAATAATTATTCAAAACTATTTTGGTTTTTACAGTTCAGACCAGCACATAGTTCACACCAACACAGTAAAATACAGCAAAACATGACTACTTAAGGGCACTATGTTTCCCCATTTTATTGTGAAAAAGTACTTCACTATAACTTATAGTAAACTATAAAGCAGATCTGTTATATTAAGGACTCAAGAATCTACACGTTACTCATAGTGAAAGGCCAAGCTATAGATGAATCTTTTGGACAGTGTCTAGAAAATGTTGATAAAAGCTTTGTATCCATAAACTGAAATAATGCATTTCCTATTTTATGTTGCAAATAGTATAAAAATATTCTGTACTTCAGAGACCTAAAATTTTATTAGTGCTGTATCTCTGCCCTTAAAGAAGACCTTTTGTAAGGACATCTGAGAAGCTTTTTGGTTGTTGAAAAGAAAAAAATCATTAGCAGAAAATTTCAGATTTGTGAAAATTTGCTTTATTAAATAATCTATAAAACCTGCTACATATCTCTTTATGCTTGCAGATTTTATAGAATATTATGGATTAGATATTGTTGAGGTAGGTGCAAAAGCATTTATAAAAGTGTATACTAGCAGAGGGATGCATGAAAATGGTGTTATGCATGATATATCCTCAACTTAGATCATCCATCAAGAGAGTGTCTCCTACTGAAATATCAAGAACTCTCTGAATTTCTCAGTTTTGGTTCAATAATCCCATTTGACACCAGATCAGTTATCTCTATGAAGACAGAGCTGCTAGTGGCCTGGATTTTAATCTCATCTGTAAAGCAGGTACAATTTGCACTGCAACACTTTAATTTTATGTGTGCAAAATCCAAACCACATCTCTTAGAATGGCTTTAAAAACACTGTTCAAATCCCATCCCTACTCTAAATATCAGAATTCTAGGGGATACTGCCTAGCTGTTTTGACCACATAATCTATTTTATGCTCACAGATTCAGATCCGATTGATATGGCAGAATATTAATTTATTTTATGAAAGTCTTATGACTATTGGGTGTTGATTGACAAGAAGTTCAGCAGGAGCCAGCAATGTGCACCTGCAGCCCAGAAAGTCAATCATATACTGGGCTGCATCGAAAGCAGCCTGGCCAGCACTAATCTGCTCCTGTGAGACCCTACCCAGAGTATTGCATTCAGCTCTGGAGCCCTCAGAATAAGCAGGACAGAGATATGTTGGAGCAAGTCCAGAGGAGGCCACCAAGATGATCAGAGGGCTGGAGCACCTCTCCTATGAGGACAGGAGGAGTTGGGGCTGTTCAGCCTGGAGTAAAGAAGGCCTGGGGAGACCTTAGAGCAGCCTTCCAGTACCTAAAGGGCGCCAACTGGAAATCTGCAGATGGACGTATTACAAGGACATTTAGTGACAGGACAAGGGGGAATGGCTTAAAACTGAAAAACAGTATAGGTATAAGGAAGAAATTCTTCACTGTGAGGGTAGTGAGGCACTGAAACAGGCTGCCCGGACAAGTTGTGGAAGTCTCATCCCTGAAAATATTTCAGGCCAGGTTGTATGAGGCTTTGACAACCTGATCTAGTGGTTAAAGGTTCCTTCCAAGCCAAACCATTTCATGATTCTATTATTCTACGATACGATTACATGTCAGTCAGCAAATTACAAGTCTAAGCACTAACTAGATTTTAAAAATTAACAGCATCAGAGTGATCAGTGACTAGGAAAATGCTTGCATCCGTGTAAGTTTCATTGCCCAGCTCTAGTTTTATCTTGGGAGTTTTATACTGCAGCATGTAAAAGCCCAGAATTAATTAACCACATCACCTCACTACATCAGCCTACTACTAATGATGAAATTAAGTACTTAATATGTAAGGTTCTTCCTGTATATGTTTTTAATATATCACAGCATGTATATGTACACATTGTTTATTTTCAATGCATCAATAATCACTAAAAAATCCATTTTTCTTACTTCAAAAATGCCATCAAACTTGATTTAAATCTGAAGGAATTCGTGATGCACTGTTACACTTGGTAGGGGCAGGATTGTTCTGATACATAGCTTTCTACAAAGAGACCTATGTATGTTTTGCATTTTGGGAATATTAGCATCTATCATAGAATCCTAGGTTAAACAGAGACTGGAATCTTGATTTTCAGCAGAATACTCACAAAATTGCAGAGCAAAAATCTTACAAATAAAGGAAAGAATCAACTGACATCACAGGCAGAATAATAGTTTGTGAGAGCAATGAACCACAATGTTTTAGTCTCATATGTTTTGGCCACAAGGGGCACACACTACAAAAGCAAGCTTCAGCCTCCAGTGTTTACATATACATGAACCCACATCATTTGTGCATTTTCCTTACAAATAAAATATGGAAGAACAAAAAAATAGGGAGTAATTGTACATTAATATGACCAATTGGTTCAGATTTTTTCTGAAACCAGAAATGCTCAGCTCATAAAATTTTCAGCAGAAAATCCAAGATCATTACTTTTCATAATATACATTTAATAATAGTGGATAAAAATATCTATGTTAGCCTTCTGGAAAATAGTGCCTTTGAGATCATTGTTCATTTGGAAAGATTCACAATATATTGGGTTATTTTAAGTGAAGAGTTCATGTCTGAAGGCAATTGCAACAAATGGCATTCAATTTATCATATACAATATTGTTATACAGTATTATTTATCTCAATACATATAATGTATCATTTGCTTTAATAATAAATGTGTATCTAAGGATTTTTAAAATGTTGTTTACATTTCAGGAAGCAAACTAAGAACAAGCACTTACTGCCAGTCCTGTAACATTGTGGTACCACTAAAACAGTGACACAAGGTGCGCAGATACACAGGGGTGCAAAAACAGTAGTAAAGCAATGTGTATAAATCTGCTACAGATGCTCATAAGCAAGCAAGGAGGATAAAACAAATGGTTCTGCTTTATGTCTGAATTCCTTGCGTGACCCATGGTATCTGATGTCTCAAACAAATGTCAGCCAGTGCAAATGAACCTGTCGATTATGAATCAGAATCAAAGCCTTAACATCCCCAAGTAATTCCTCCCACTGTGCTAGAGACCAAATTCAGAGACAGACTAACTTTTGGCACATTGTGTACTCCTGAAAAAAACGCTAGTAGCAAAATTTACTGACGGCGTAATAACATTTCCTGAGTCTGATGCAAATGTCTGGTTTGACACCAAAAGGACTCTAAAACAATCAGATTTACAAAATTAAATTACTGCATATAATGCTTCAGTGTCTAGATTAGCTATGACCTTTCTTCATCTGATGCCTTTCTAAATGTGATGGACATTCATTTCCAGCTCAATATTGGAGAGAAGGCATTTAGGATTTGAAAATATAAATTAGGCTAATTCAGATGTGGTGCTCAAGTAAGGTGTGCAATTTAATTTTGATAATTCTGTCAAAACATTATTCAGTTGTAACTGTACCTTCCTAAATGTGGGATGATAATTTCCTTTACAGGAAATAACTCAGAAAGGTTTCTAAGGAAACCAGGCAAGCACACCAAACTAATATCAGGTTTTATATGACAGTGAATATCACACAAGGAGAGCTGGAAGAGAATTTTCAAGGGAAAATGCTGTAAATGTGAATAAAGATAAATCGAGGTTTAAACACTGGCAATGTTTGAGAATCTCTGCTTCTGACTCCGGATATATTACTAGGTTAAGCAAAAAGAGGCATCCAACACATGAGCAGGAACATGCACATGAACAGAAGCATGTGGGATACAATTTACTGACAAACTACAAATGAAAATGAAGGAAGGTGAGGAAAGGAAAATGCAGATTATTTTAATGGCAAACACCTTCAGAATGGGCAAAATGAGTGAAGTGGGAGAAATTTCACCACCACAGTAATGATAGGTGTTTTGGTGGTTTGAGTCTGGTCAACTAAAATTACGGCAGAGACAGAATCTGAACATAAGTAAATTAGATGGGAATCTTTTTTTCATGTGCAAAGCACATCCAGCCTGAGTACTGCTAAAAATCAGATTTCCAGACGCATGAAGGGGAGAGTGCATGTCTGGATTTTTGATTTTTCAAACTTCAGGAGTGCCTGAGTACTTCTAACTCAGCCTTGAATGTCTTTAATTAAATATTCTTCTGTGGAGGCTACTCCTTGCTTTCTTCCCCAGCAGAGCTAAACTGGTTCTTTAATGTGTAAAGGACCAGAGGGAGGGAGGTGGTCCAAGCAGTGCCAGGCACCGACCAGGATTTAAGATGTCCTGCTGTTTAGGGTGAAGGTGCAAAATATTAAAAAAAAACCCTCCAAAACAGGCTAGATGCATGATGCATGAGTTTTTTTCCCTAGGTAAAGGCAGGGAGAAGGGGCTAGTGCAGTCATGCCTGCCGGGAACTGTGAGCAAAGCAGGTGACTGTACACAGCTCTGCTCTGGCAGGTGCTAACTGTGAATAACAAAGAGGCTCTGGGTTAGAATCCCTTACAAATGAATAAGAGAACATCCCATGTAAATGTTTGTGATTACATGAATGTGAACTTTTCAGGCAGAATCAATACCTTCCATTAGATCATCTCATACTGTTGGGAGAAGTCACAATTCTGGTGGATGCAAACTTTCCCTGAGGACATTATAGTTAACATCCAGGTTAGAGGCCAGGTGGGAGATCATGGGCAATGAAAAGCAACTCTTTTCACCCACACACATGTCCTTTGGATTACTCTATTATAAAAGAGATAATTTCAAAATATTGAACAAAATATTTTATTTATACACTATTTTATAAGGTACCATGAATGCAAATGGAACAAAATAATAAGGTTTTTTCTCTACACTTCCTGAAAATATTCACTTATTGATCACATAGACAGCTTTTTAACCTTCTTTATCCAGTGGTTTGTTTGATTAGCAACCTGCTATTTTTAAGATTCTTTCTGGAACAGTTTTGGAAGTAAAATTATTTTATAAATGAAACTAGCAGGATGTATTTACTTACACTCAGCAGACTTTTATCCAGGAATTCCTCTACACAGGTAGCAAAACCCTAAGTGCTTTGGGTACAACCACCTGCAGGGTGGTTAAATATGCCCTTATAATCACACATGTAACCTTCACCTGAACTTTGCAGAGAATGAATCCTTCAACGGTCTCTGCACATTAAAAGCAAGAAAAAGAACATATTTTGCTGCCAGAGATGAAAACGGCTGGTGAGAAGGTGGCTTTTGCTTTTTTTATTCCAGAAGAAAAGTAAACAAATGAAAACAAGACAAAGAACACACATTTTCCTCTCTGAACTTACCAACAGAAAATCCCTGTTTATCAACCCATCAGCAGAAGACATGTTTCTTTGGATTCAGCTGAAGAAGCAAATTAATTATCTATTTTCTTGTCAACAAATAAAGCCCTCAAGATCTATGTCTAAATAAAGATGTACCTTTTTCTTTAAGTTCAAAGACACTTTAATATTTATTTGTGCTTTTGAAAGTAATTCTTTTTCTCCCTTTTGCAAGACTATATACACACAGATTTAATTAACATATAGACTGGGGATTTAATATCAAATGAAATGATCACAGGAGAGAAGAAATTAATGTAAATCATAAACAAAGTACTATACTTCCTTCCTAAAAAACAGCCTTTGGGCAAAAAACAATCAACAGTTTAACTAGCAAAGGCAGATGCTAAAGGGTCACTATCTTCCCTCCTGCCATCATTTGTTGAATAGTTCTGTAGATATAAGGAGCAAGCCACTGAGCCAGATCCTGCTGTTCAAGAAATATGTTTCACAGCCAGGTAATTGCTTTCCTCAGACTGCTGTCCTAAAAGGAAGGGAAAGACAGACAAAAACCTAACAGTAAAGTGGTGGACTATTTCAAGAGGATCCAGTCAGAAAACACTTTGGGTAGCCTAGTTTCATTGCAACTGTCTGTTACTACACATTTTCTGCAATATAAAAGTAAACTTCCAAAATAAAATTCCAGCAGTGTTAGACCATAAGCAACATTCTAGATTATAATATACAATAAAGATCAATAATGCTGCTTGGAAATGAAAGAATGCTATCAAAGAAAATCAAATTACTGTAAATACACATTTGAGAAAAATATCTGCATACTATACATAGACAAATTTATGCAAGTCTTCACTTACTGGTTTTTTGGATTGCTTTTTTTTTTTTTTGACATTTTGCTCTACATCATTAGACACAGAGGATTCTTGTAATATTTCACCACAGAACACTGCAAAACATTTTCATAAGACTGATGCTGATGTTAAAGACAAACTGGGAGAAGCACCCAAAAAAATTTTCACTTCCCTGAAAGATGTTCAGAGAACAAGCTGAACGAACATCTTTTCCTCCACCATTCAGAAGTTCACTGTACCTCATTAGGCTGAGGGGCAGCATCACTTGCAAAAATGAGTTGCTAATGGTCATTGCATCCTGATGAGCCCTATTTATGAGTGCCACACAATTTGAAGGTGGACTTTGAAGGAAAACAGAGCTCCAACAGACTCGTCTGTTAGTAAAGAAACAAATGAGCAAGTTATTAATTTTACAACATATATTTTCACATTGGTGAACAATTTACCTAAACCATTATTTTAATCTCTAACACTGAATATTAACATTAAATCTGCCTATCCACTTGATGTTCTTTAAAATTATAGCTCAAGTCCTGTACATGGAAAAATCAATAATTTAACCTTAATGAAGAAAAAACTGGAATTTGTACCTTTTTGAAGAATAGAAATAATTTATATGTAACAGATATTCAACAGCTGTTTCTAAATTATGAATTCATATATGCAGGAACATGTCAAAAGAAGCAGTTCAGGCCTATTCTATTCTACTTGTTGAAAAAAAAAAAAAAAATGCATCTGTCTGGCTACAGCATGGTCAGATAGTCTTTCTCTGTCCAGAAGAACAGACGAACACTGACTTTATATAGGAGTCATATTGTCACACTTCCCTTTTTTTTATATTGTTTATGCAGAAAATTATTTTCTTATGGGTGTCATTTTAGCAAATTATGTTCTATAATTTTCCCTCAGCACTACCTGCAGTTGTATCAAGTAAGCTAGAGGCTGACATTGCATCAGGGTGCCCAGGATAGAGCTCTATGTCTACTCTGTCTTCAGTGGCACGAGCATGAGGGATTCAGAACAACATCTGGTATTTTTATTGTATTTTTGGTATGTGCAGGTGGGAAAAAGCCAATTTCTTAAATGATGGTTATTTAGATTTGAAAAAGTAGTAAAGACCTTATAGCAGCTTTTAGGTGCTGCAGATGTAAATTGAAGAGCAAATAGTAATGCAAATTTCACACAAAATCAGTAATCCAGGAACTGGTGAAGGGCTTTACCATGCAGAGCATCTGTACCTCTCCTTCAGATATTGTAAATTTCTCTCACTGTTGGGTATCTTTTGAAAAGTTGCCCAAGTACATATCTGTAGACTCAGATCTGCAGTGCACTGAAAGCAGTAAAATATATTCTTGCGTGATTCTGGAGACAGACATTCTAGACAGAAGACAAACTTCTAGCTCTTTTTTTCAACTTCAGAGCAACTATTCCAGTTTACAACAGAAAAGAAATTGGCCTATTAAAGAAAAAGACAGATAAAACCTGAAAAATGAAAAAAAACCCAACCCCTCTTTGCTCTAATTTAGAGATGGCTAAATCAATTTAAACTAAAATTCATTTTTCAGTCTCTTACAGAATGAAATTCCTTTCTAACAATTTTGTTGCTACAATAAAGCCTTGACAAATCAGAACTTACAGTGGACGCTGTGATAGACCATTAACTATAGAGGATGCACCATAAAATAGCAGGGAACCTGTCAGTGGGAATACAGTTTTCAGGGGATTTACTTTTGTAGTTATATAAGAATATTAAATAAAAGTAATGTAATACAGGAAACCCTACTGCATTAATTTTATTTGACAGGTTTTACTGTACCTGTTTTCCTTCAAAGCCCCTTTTCTCATTTCTTCATCAATATTCTTCTCAATAGATAAAAACTCTTCAAACATAGTGAGCTGGCTCATTGTACAAGAATGAACTCAAAAGAAGCATGCTTAAATCTGTGAATTCAAAAAGCATTCTGGTCAATCCCATGTGTCTTCTAAAGCTAGTGCTGTCTTGCTGCTGAGACATACCTGATGGGACATTTCCAACAGATGACTGGTGTTGGGAAGAACGCAGTAGGGGTGAAAAAGGAAGTTGCCTCCAAAACTCCATGAGCTTCTCTGAAGGGAAAAGGTAACTAACAGGTTTCTAACATCAGTATCCCATCGATGTGCGGTAAATGTTTTGCTCACTTTTGACTTCTTTATGGGTATAAAGTCTATAAACTGTGCTGCTAAGGAGCTGTGGCTTTCCAGTCGTTCTCTGATTCAAAACTAATACACTCCCTGGAGTGAGTTGGGTTTATGTTTATGTTGTGTTTTCCTTCTTATTTGTTTTTGTGCAGGCATAGACCTGAACTAAAACACCAGGCAGACATAATCACACACATGGACTGCATGAAGCAGGCTATCTGTTCCAAATTAAAGCACATAGCAAATCACAAAGAAATTAAGTTAAAGAAATGTATAACTTGGTCTCTTGTTAAATATTATCTTGTCTACTTCACATTTTTGCAGCTTGTGGGTGGAAGGGAAAAAAAAAATGGATTGGATGTGAAAGCATACCTGAGTCATCACAGATCTCCAGAGGAAATGAGCTTGCAGGTAAGAAAAGCTGTTAGGTCTGTCTGGTAAAGGAGGCTGAACCCAGGCACCAGGCAGAAACTTGGGTTCTAACCAAAACATATGCAAGTCCCAAATGGTGAGGTGTGCTCTCAAATGAATTCTGCCCACCAAGAGCACAGTTATCATGTCCCTATCCAAAGTCCTAACCTTGACAGCCAAATTTTAAGTACAGGACTACTTAACAGCTTTGAAGCCTAAATGGGCTTTGAGCAATTTTGCTAATTTAAGCAGTTTTTTTCTTTTCTGCATCTAATTTCCTTTATGTCTTAATCAGTAGCCAACTTTCTCCTATGTAAAAGGACTGGAAAAACTATAGTTCAAAATGTGGTGCCGCCAGCTTTAAAATATATGTATGTTATACATTAGTCATTAATATGATTGACAGAAATCAATCTCTGAAATTCTATTATATTTGTACTGTTGTCTCTCCACGTCCAAATCAAAACTGAAAAATGCAGATGCCAGGGTAAAGCATCTCTTGGCCCATTGTCATGTTGGTGCAGAAATTTTGCCTTTCTGCTTGCATCGTAGTCTAGAACTAACAGAGGGACTAAGAAATACTTGTCTTTAAAAATCCTTATCTTGATGATTATGTTGTAAGACTCTGCTTCCTGAATAAAGAGCAGTCTCGTTTCTGAAGAAAAGAAGTCATATGCCATAAAACTCTGGGCATTACTTTTGGGTTTAGAATTCCCTTTCCAGAGACTGCCCTTACATGCCAAAGATAAAGAGTTTTGGTCATGCCTCGGTCAAACTTTCCTCTTGTCTGACTTTAACACACCAGAATTCAGGACTGTGCCTGGTGCTAGCTCTCATCTACACCAACATGGTTATCTCTAGTCTTAGTTTCAGCTGCCTGATTCATTAAAAAGTCTTTTAACTCCTTTCATATTTTGGGACAAGACCTGCTATTTGCCTTTGCTTTCCAGGTCTTCACCAAGTAAACCTCTATGACTGTAGGTTATAATGCAGAATCTGACCCTTTGACATTTTATTTTCTTTCAACATAAAATGTGGAACAGGATGGACACATTCTTCAGCTCAGTAGTACATAGAGGAATAAAGCATTTTGTACAGACTCAGTAAGTACAACTGCCTTCTACGATGAGGGAAAGCACGTAACAGATTAGGCGGTACTTATGTGGAGTAGAGGACTTCAGTCTTCTTAAGTATCCCGAATAAGGCCACTCTTGAGCCAAATAGAGAGAAAATTATAATTACATCCTGAACACTCCCAGTAATAAGCAAAACTCTTGTTTACAGACCAGTTCAGAAATGTAAAATAGTGACTTACTCATGAGATGCAGCTGGGTTTAAAATGAGTTATAAACGTGATATTGCCAATTAGTCTTCCTAAGTAACAACATTTCTCCATTTCTTAATTCTCTGCCAAAGCAGTTGTAACATGGACTACCTGTACAGAAGTAATGCATACATAATGATATGAGCTCTACTATTGACTGGTCTAAAAATTGATTGCTTTTCTTTCTTTTTCTGCTTCATTTCTTTTGTTGGCTTGAACATCATTCATATACAGATTTAACAAATGTTTATGACATATGGTTTTAAATGATAAATTACTTTGCCTAGATAACAAGATAAATGTGGTAATTGGGTTTTTTAAAGCTGAAAAAACTAAATATTTTTCATGTTTCCATGAAAGAATTTGAAGAAAACCAATCAACCAAACAAATAAAATCACTGCAAGCATATTTTAATTAACTGAATAATTAGAATGGGTTGGATTTTGTTTGGGATTTTTTTTCTATCTATGAGTCCTTG
Organism: Corvus cornix cornix; assembly: GCF_000738735.6. Classification (NCBI taxonomy): domain Eukaryota; kingdom Metazoa; phylum Chordata; class Aves; order Passeriformes; family Corvidae; genus Corvus; species Corvus cornix. The sequence continues at coordinate 82,547,329 of NC_046332.1, forward strand.
CATCTTGGGTCTTGATGGATTCTGTATTACAGATTATGTTTACAAGAAGTTTCAATGAAATTGAAAAAATCAGAATGAATAATCTTCCATTCAGGCATAATCTTGAGACAGAGAATGCCAAACAATGAGTGAATTCATTTAAATATGGAATGAAGCAGTTTCTTTAAAAGAAAAAAAAATCCTGTTAATTTCCTTTTTATTTTCAGAAACCATTACAAAATGTAGAGTCCTTTACTAAAGATAATCATAAAACAGTAATTATGTAACTCACACTTTGATTTAAGGAAATCTAACAACTTCTCATAATTTGAAAGTGGAATGAATATACTTTCAAAGAACACAAATGGTTTAATATTTCTCTCCACTCTTCAGTTAATTCAGCTCAGCTTCTGCATACAGATAACCCTTGCTGTCTTGACATTCCCATCTTGCCCTGTGCCTCATGGTGGGAAAGCTCCTTCCCATTTTCACATACAATGAGGCTGCTTATGGCTGTAAATATCTCAGCCAGGTGCTATTCAGCTGAAAAAGATATCTCCATGGTATTTTTCCTGATGCCACATGGATACTTATCCATGCTGCTTTCATCTGTGACTAACTGCTTGCAACTTCAGCGAGGCACTGGAAGCAGCCTCCCTGGGAACATTTGGTGTCCTGACTCATGGGTGCTGGAATGAGCGAATAGCAGAAAGCTGATACATCCGGAAGAGCCTGAGGCTGAATTCTGAAATTCAATTTCCATTCCTTTGGACTACTAGAGAGCTAAATTGAGCGATGCAAAAATCACTAAGGACTCAAAAAAAGGCATCTAGATTTTTTTTTTTTTCAGAGTAATGTAAGTAGTCAAGAGAAGCTGTTAGTAGGTATACTCACAGAAAAGGACTGATAATGATATTTAGATTTTTTTTACCTTTTTCACCTACGCAGACTACAGAAAAAGACTAAGTTCAACCTACAAGCCTTGGGATCTTTTTTGTCCATCTCTATTGCAGCAGAAATTTACCCCAGTACCATAAAATTGATGGATAAGTATAGAGTAGCTACAATGAAACTAAAGCATTTTTCAACAAAGCATGAAATTTTCTCTATTCGAACAAAATCACATGGCTAAAGAGTACTTTATATTGATTATCAAAGATGATCTCCACCTTTTAAAAACAGGCTTCTTCTTAATAGTACAATAGAGGGGGGAAAAAAACCCAAATGTTCCCAGAGCCACACTTAGTGCTTTGGAAATGTCAACTTAGGCAGGATATTGTAGCAGAGAACCATATTTGAAGAAAATATATTTTTAGGATTTTTAAGTATAAGTTATTTAGGTGTTCATTTGCTGTTCCCTCTGTGCTGATGTTTATGCGCCCCCGATAAAAATATGGGATATGTATTTTTCTTCTTTTACAGCTCCCTCTAAATATAGAGTCAAATTCTTATTTTATTTTAGCTTTTTTCTCAAGTTTTCTGTTTTTTCCTTAACTTTTAGCCTAGCATAACATCAGCAATTCCAATGCTGTTGGACCTGAACTACACAAATGTACAGGACAGAAGAATCTAACACTTTTTAACAGAAGTCACACCAGGTTTGCCACTTCCTTCAGAGTCTGAATTAGGCTTCTGCCTCTAATGAAATTAGCCAAACTTTTCCTAATTCCAGTTTAATTGAATAGTTTTTGATCAGAATCTGTGTGACCCTATCATTCTGCCCCAGTAAATATTTCCCAGCAAGGGAAAAATTGTCTCTGGGAAATATTCTCTAAAAACAAAGCTTGAAATGAAGCCAGAATGATCTCATTTCAAATGATCTTTCAGATTTCAGCCACTAACTTTGGCTCCTAGCTACAGATTTGTTCACATTTTTCACTAACCTCCAAATTATTTGATTCACACTTTAAGTTTATTCCATCTCTGATTGAAGGCAAGCAAAAATAAGAGCTTTTGAAGATTCCACTTGGCCATTTTCCTGGGAAGCAGATTTGTAGCACTAGCTAACCCATTTTTCAACAGCATGAATTCTCACTGCCCTGATTATTATGTGCTCATTTGCACTAATTCAAAGTCAGTTCACAAAGCTAACACAATCTAATTTAGCAACAATAACTATCCACCTATAAATTGAATTAAAATTAAAATTATAAATTATTAGACAATGTTCAGCTGTGTAGAGAGTCAGACTTGGAAGTATCTTTCTAAAACAAATATTTTTAGTTACTTTAGAAAAATCTTTCTAAGATGAATGGCAAGGCTACCCTTGCCAAAACATGGTATATTGCATTCTCTGGGGGGAAAAAAAAATCTCTCTGTGGCCCTGTTTTGCTCTCAAAGATATAAACCCTAATATTCTTACTGATTGAAAATGAGGAAAATCCCATTCTAAATTAAATTCTTTCTTTCTAATGTACTTCTATCTGAACGCAGTCAAAGCTCATCCAATGAAATATAAAAACAATATCCTGGAAAAATGCGAGTAGCTAATAAAAGACATGAACTGTTACATTCCCCAAACTGTTTGACACAAGCAGTTTTCTAAAATCAAGCAAACTTCAATATCACAGCTTCACACAAGCAACTTGATGTGATTCCTCTTACCTACCTTCAATGAGACAATGTCCAAAGAAGTCAGACAGATTCTTAGAGTCAATAGTCTGTGTTCTATTTCCTCAGCAGCACCAGGGACCCTTGTTAAGAAATGTTACTAGTGATATTCTGCTAGCACAGGCACTCCAGCTAATCTCAGATACCATTGTCCTACACAGTAAGAAAAGTGATATTCTAAATGATACATGCTTATGCTATGCATAGCTTTCCTTTTTTAATGCCTACCCTCAGCCACAAAAGCTGCTCCCGTGCAGTTGCCAGATTCAGTGTATTGTATTTCCTTTAACTAACTCCACCAAGCAAGCTGAAAGAGGAATGATCTGAAATATTTGACTGCCAAACTTTCAATTATCATTATGGCTTTAAAAAAAAGCCAGTGCTATTTCGAGTGCAGTGACAATAGCACGCCACCTGTGAATAGCTGGTTGGAACGCCACGCCGACAAAGCCTCATTGGCTTGTATGAACTAAATTTTCACCCTCTAGCAATAACCTAAACTATTCAGACATGAAACTCACTTGTCCTTCTCTGCTCTCTAAGCTACATCTGTGCACCAGCTATTTTTTCAACCGTTCTTTCAGACACTTTCTCAAGAATGTAAAACAGTTAAGGTCACATAGATACATACAGACAGATCTATTAACTGACAGTGTGCTCAGGTGAAAGTGATTATCATGATCTACACCATTTTGATGGGCCATTTCCATGATCATATTTCTCTGTCAGATTTATTTTTTTCTACCAACAGAGTACCCCATTACCACCATTAGCCTCTGTCTAGAGCAATGAACATATTTGAAGTAAATCATGAAGCTGATGAGTATTTTACTGACATTTGATGGGTGGCAATGCTTTCGAAGTTCTAACTCAGTGATACTTTAAATTCAGGATTCTGTCTCACAAAGACATATGCACTGTCTTGGTTTGTCTTTCCAGGAAGTACTCACTGTGCATAAAATTAAACACATATCACAGCTCTAGTAGATCTCTCCAGCTGAACACTTATCAGGTTGATACATTTTACTCTAGTACAGGTCCATCTCTTCTTATGCTTCCCTTGGTTAACATGATTTCCCCAGTTTTCCTGAAAATGTTTCCCAGAAATTAAACCACACAATTTCCCTGGCCAGTATCATCCACTGCCACGTCTGCAGTAGCTTTAGTTTGTCCTTAGGAGGAGTGGCTGAAGGAGCTGGTGTTTAGCCAGAAAAAAAGCAGGCTCAGGGGAGACCTTATGTCTCTCCATAACCACCTGAAAGAAGGTTATACCCAGACAGGTGTCAGAGTCTTCTTCCAGGTAATGAGTGACAGGACAAGAAGAAATGGTCCCAAGTTGCACCAGAGAAGGTTTAGATTAGACATTAGGAAAAAATTACTCCATGGAAAGATTTGTCAAGCTTTGGAACAGACTGCTCAGGGAAGTAGTGAAATCACCATCCCTAGAAGTTTTAAAAAAAAAACGTGTTTATGGCACCTGAGGGCATGGTTTAGTGGTGAACATGGTGGTAGTGCTGGGTTGATGGACGGACTTGATGATCCTAGGAGGTCTTTTCCAACCTTAATTATTCTATGATTCTAATACATCCAGTTGTCCACACACATATTTCCTAGAGTGACAGCATATTTAAGTCTTTTTGAAGCCCATTGCTAACCCATAAAAAGTACTTTTATAGATAAGAAGCTAAATTCCTTCACAAACCCCGTGAGCTTAAGTAGCAATCTTATGGTGATTCTGTGCGTTAACTGCAGTTTTTAATATTGCTTCAAATATGTTTTGAAATATACCTGAAGTTTCCCTGAAATTGAACAATAAATTCTATCACTCCTTTTGTCTTTTTATCCTGCAGTCATATAATATCACGATTTAGGGACAGAAAAAATTAGTAGAGACATTCTAGAGTGTATTGGTTTATTTTTTTAATTTCTTTTTTTTTCTTTTTTGGATTGTAATTGACATAGTGGGCTGGCATATCCTTTTCTAATCTGTTCACAAAACACATGCAACATCTGTTCTCAGCTCAAGGCCAATCAAAGCTAAAATAAGGAAATAACATCTCAGAAGTACAATTGAAACCTGCAAGCCTTAAATTTGCACTGTGTCAGTCCAGCTGTCTCATGAAGTAGCATTACTGACAGCAAAGGCACCACAGGAGTTAAAAAAGAAGGAGTAACAGCATAGAAATTTCTGCTACCTATCATGTTTAGCCAACAGTAGATGACTGACTGCTTTTGAGAAAACAGCAAACTGGAAATAAGGCAAACTCAAGTTCAGGTGCTTGTTTGCATCTGAGAGGTTATCTTAAGGGGGTCTTAATACTATTGTTGACCAAGATACTAAAATGACACTTTAACAAATTATCTATTCTAAACTGTTGGAATTGTTAGATTTCAGAGTTAGTGAACAAGAAGCCATAAACATTCTTTTAACACAAGTTAATTATTTCATATGCTGTGTTCATAGACTTCAAATAGCAGTATTTGTTTATGGCTGGTTCAGATTTAAGCTTATCTTCAAAACCAGACTATGGCATTCCCTTTTATTTATTTAATTCCTACACAGAAAACTTATTTGGAACATAATATTTCTGAACAATCTGCATTATGCAATATTTTCCCAGAATCAGAAAAAAATTCCATGGCTAATTCTGTTTCTCTTCTGTACTCAAGAGCAGAGGTCCTGTTTCTGTTGAGAGCTCTGTGTATAAATAAAAGGATAACATTCAAACTTTGAGATTTAAGCATAGAATGTCCAAGTTTTTCTTCAGTTCTGATATCACTCGATTTTTCTATTCAAGCCTCACTCTAGCTTCTCCAAAATGTGAAGTCCATCCTTTGTGCTCTGTGGATCATTACAAAATTTGATGCTGCTGTTACTAATTATTTCAATGAATTGTACAGTGTTGCTTTGAAAGTTTCATAATGCAAACTACTATTTTTCAGCTAGTTTTTATGTTTCTTCTTCCCTTTCTAAAAGTCCTATAACCACATCATAATGTTTAAAGTGTGCCATTTGCTTTAGGTAGACAGAGGTTCACCTAGTTTAGCATGAAATTAGCTTGATCTTGATAAAATTACTATAGCTAGTATAAAATTACATCTGACTTTCAAGCTGCATCTGGGAGATGTGAAGACTTATTTTAATGTTTTTTCAGCCTCACAACAGATAAAGATTTCTTATATTTCTCCTAGATTTCCTTCTCCCTTTTCCTTCCCTCTATCCTCCTTCTCCATCACACCTGACTATGACAAAGATGGACCTGGAAGTACAATAGGTAAACCACTTGAATAAGCACATAAAAATGTGGCAACAGGGACACAGACCTATCTCTTGGTTCGTTAGCTGTTTCCTCAGCCCTGCAATACCACCCCTGTAAACCAACACTATGTGCTACAACCCAGTTCACGTTTTTTAAATAGTTTCTCCTTTCTTTCCTCTTCTAGCATGTCAACTTTTTTCATTCCTTATTCTTTTTCACTTCAAGTATGTAGCAGAAGTGACCACTTTTCCAGTGGTCTCTACTGTCCCCATTATCTCACAGTTATGCCTAATTAAGTCTTCTACGTTCCTCTACCATATGCTGAACATCCATTTGATGGGACAAAAGATGATGCAAGGCTCAGTCAGTGACAGATGCTTATTCACACTAAAGTCAGATAGACAGACAAATGTTAGAAAAATAGATTAGATAGAAAAATAGCAAATATTTTTTGTCTAATATTTAAAGAGTAACACAGAAACTACCTGGAGAAATCTTATTTATAAATACTGCAACTGTGAGGTTTAGAATTTGAAATCTCTTGTCATCTCAGTATAATACAGAACAAATTCTTCTGCATCTCAGAGAGCTCTGCACGGTTCTCAGCCTGATCTTCCTGATCCTTACATTTGTGCTGCTAATCAGGCATGTTTCTTATGTTTATCATTCATTCTCCTTAGCAACCAGGGTACAAGCAAAGGAAGGAAATCTAATATGGATATGTTCAGTGAAGATTCCCTAAAAAAAGATTAATGCTTCATAGTATCAACTGCATTGAAATAAGGCAAACTCTTGGCATTGCATTTTTCTTTCTGAGTGTTATGTCCTTAAGTCATGCTCTTTAGAGGCAATTTGGAGATAATTCTCACAGCAGAAAGAAAGAGGCAAGTACTCATTCTCTTTGTTTCTGAGGACCACAAGAAAATATAAACCTTACTAAAGCAAAAAGAATCAAGTAAAAAAAATATGTAATTGTAGCAAATTTTCACAATCTTTAAATATTTTGGCTCACCTTGAGCTTTCGAGAGACACATTAATTTTTATTTCAGAAGGTTAGATAAACTGCTAGTCTCCATTCCCTTCTTGGCTTGGGTTTCAATCAGAATAGTTCCAAGGGTCATGGATACAGTCATGGAAAGAGATGTACGGAGAATGAAAATAAAAAGATCAAGTCCAGGACTCAAAAAGGCTAGAATAAAGCCAATAAAATATGGTCATATGATCAGCAGGATTACTTTTAAGGATAAGCTTAAGGAACTTTAAGATAATCTTATTACAGTTGCCTGGGTAAGAAAGGGTATGTAAGTGGAAGACCATAGGCTCATTGGTGCAGCTTTAACTTTTGTTTGGCTTTCCCCATTCCATTGTTACTTTTCAACTTTTAACTGACCCTCTTCTATGAACAACTGCCTGGAGACAATTAGAGAAGTATTTGTTCTTTCTGTGCCCCACACTTTTCTGTGTGTGACCCTGGATGAAAGGGAGGGACTGGGGAGAAAGAGAAAGGGAGGGAAGAAAAAACGCCTCTTAATGTGTCTTTCAGTATTTCCATATGTTTGCTTAATAATACTGGCAATGTGGGTAGAGTAAGTAGTGTTGAACTGCTCTCAATGCTGTCAGAGAACAAGCATACGAACACAGGCATTTAGAGGATAGTACCCTGCACATCTGTATTCTACTTGACATTGCACTAATTCACTCATTAAACCAAAGCCTAGAGAAATAGGTTTGCAGTCAAACTAGGCAGCAAGGACTCATTGATAGTAAATAGTTGAAATTTTTCTCAAAAAATCCCCTAATACTGAAATCCAGACTGCTGCTAAAGATAAGCTTGTTTTTAAGTGTGGGTTAAAAGGAAACCACTGAATGGTAGAGAAGTACAAAGAATATTATGCAGAAAACCACCATTTGCTAAGAAGGGGAACCATGTACATCTTGAGCGATTCAGTTCATTAGATTCCCTAATCCTTGCTTTTGCATGGAAAAATAATTTGAACTTACATTCCTTGGCACATAGCAAATGTAGTATTTTCACTCACAAAGCCTTTTTGCAAACAACAGCCCCACATCATTTAGACATCTAAACCTGCAGAATGTCTGTGGAAAGCATCCAAAGGCATAGTAATCAAGAGCCTCCACTGTGCAGAAGGCTCTGAAGCAGAGACATCCTGCAGAGGCACTTCATTTCTCAAACATATTTTGAAGTGCCATATAGCTTTTTTCCTAACACAAAATCAGGAGAAAAGGCAATGGGAGATCAGCAGCACACCTATAACATGATGGATTCATAGCCCTACTTTCTGCAGAGCACAGCAACACCTGATCTGCAGGTTTTGTGGCTAACCTGCTGTCCAAGTAACCAGAGAGAAATTCATGTCCTTTAATTTTAGCTATCCATCTGTTCAACCCATTACACTATCCTAACCTCCCATCTTTCTTAAATATCTGTCACCTTAGGCTCCCTTCATATATTTATTTGCCCTATTACAAATGCCCATATTAGAGGAAGATGGACGATTCTTTGGAAACGCTGCTTTTTCCTCTTTGATACACAGGTTTTAACTAAGACTTTGAAGTCTAACTTCTAGACATTAAAGTTGGAACTGATGAATCTCTCCCTAATTAATGGAGAGAGTGCAGAAACTCTAGAGGGTAATTCAACCCATCTATTTTAAATGCCTATTTAGAGGAGAGAGGAAACCATTTCTCCCCATTAACCACATAGGGAGCCAAGTTAACTTGCTTACCCAGACAGTAGCTTTTGGACAGTAAAAGTTGCTAAGATGAATTACATCCCAAGCGTTCTGCAGCCCATAAGGGGATTTCTTTCGATCCCTTCAAATCCTAGCAAAACCCCTCATAAAACTTGTTTATTCAGACTTTACAGAAGAGTCATTATTCAGCTCTTTGCCAGTGAGACAAATATAATTCAGGGGTGCCTGGTGATGCTTTTTTTTTTATTTTTTTTTTTTAATTTTTTTTCCCAGACAAGGAAAAACAACTCCAAGCTCAATATCACTTCTAGGTCTACTAGGTCATCTCCAACCCCTGGATCAATACGTAGATGGAATACAATTGTAAAGGTTACATTGGAAAATTCCCTCTTCATAAAAAAGTTCAGAATGGAAAAAAAGGTAATTTACCCAATTCTTATCCAAGGCCACTACTTCAAATCTAAGTCTTTTATGAGTGATCAGCATCTTTTAGCTTGAAGTGCAAAGTACCGAAGGAAACATAATTTGTTTTCAAATTCTGTTCATAACTGGAATTCAAAAGTGATTTAACTGACCCTACTTTATTATATTTTATAGCTCTCAGACCTTTCAAAGAGGCACTGTCCTATTGCTTTTTTACATTAAGAAAAGATAGGTAATTTGATGTTTTTATTAACTCAATAATGCCCAATTACCAGCCTAAAGCATGTAGTAAACTTAAATACAAATTCAAGACACAGAACATCATTAAACTCCAGGTAAAACTCTTCATTATAATATAGAAAAATTAATCTTTGAGAAGGTGCTTTTAACTTTTCCTGTCAGTGTGCACTTGGTCCCTCAGAAATAAAGATGATGTTTCTCTGTAAGCAAATTATTTTGCCTTTTTGGAGAAAACTGACCTGAGAAATAAATCCCTGAGGGTATAATGGAAACTTATTAAATTAATAGGCACTCACTAACCCTCATAAAACCTGAAATAAACACACTTGATCTCCTAGATCCAGTAAGTTCTGGGATACCATACTTGATCCCTGAATTAACAAAACAGAAAACAGGTTTCATGCACATAATATTTTTTATTGAATATAGCCATCCATCCAGGGTTTTATATAAGATTTTCTTGTAAATTCCATTACATAAACATAGTATTACAGATATTAGAGAGAGAAAGCATCACATTGTAGTCAGCCTAAACTTCCTGTAACGGCCACTCAAGTTTCCAGTTCAGAAGTATCTGAGATGTTTATAACATTTTTTATTTTAAGGTACCTTGAATTTTGACCATTTATGCAGATTCTTAATCCAGACTCAGTTTTAATGTCCTCAAGTGCTTTTCAGTTTCTACATTTTAAAAGTTAAAAGATGCATGAAAATATATAATCTTCTGTCTATTAAACAGAACAACAAACAAAAAAGAGATAGGCATTTTTCCGTAACAGCCATTCCCTGGTTTCCTTTTGGACACAGACAGCTCATTAAGCTTTTAATGCTAATTTTGTTGATTTAGTGGAAAAAAACACTTAGAAAAGTAGGTGCTATGTAGAGAGAACACTTACACTGCTCAAAAAGATAGTTAACCCTTTTCTCTAATGCTCATTCAAAATGTCTATTTCAGCTTGATCTTAATGCCAGCCACAAGCAAAACTATGAGCTACTGTTGCTTATTCTTGCTGATGATCTCAAGGAACTGATTCAACTGCTAGTGACTGCCAGCACAAGGGAACATCTTGTACGTGGAAACATCTTACAGCCAGGCCAGACAGAGCAAAATATATCCCATTTTATGGTGGGAAACCAGAAGGGATTATTTTAAGCCAGTCGATTGCTTTCCTTTCATGAAGTGCTAAATGAACATGCCCCAGAGTATGTTCCAGAAGGTCTCACCTGAAATGCTATGTCCACGGAATGTCACCTACAAGGAAGCAGTTAGTGCTGCACCTGTTCCAAAAGGCAGCAGTATGGAAAGTGCCTCCACTTTGTAAAGATGGTATGTGTGCCCTTTCACTCTTTGAATGGTGAGCTTCTGCAAGAGGAGACTAGCTCTGGCAAGCAATCAATTCTTCTCAGGGAGGTGACTATTAGAAGAACGAATCAGCCTTTGTGGGAGACTTCTGTTGACTAAAATACTACCTAAAAAATTTGAGCTCACCTTGTCTATGAGAGTTTTTTGGAAAACAGTTGGGTAAAAAGGTTTTTATTAATACAGCATAACTAGGTAAATGATAAGTAGGTATTTTTTTCATTACAGAAAGGAAGAAAACAGTATCAACCTTGTTCACAAACTGTGTGATAAAGCTTTTGACCTTCAGTAAGTCTTTGAAAATTAATGTGTAAGGACTGATTTCTCCAAACAGTTTTCTGTTGTCACTATTTTACATAGTGAGTGCAAGAGCTTCTTTTAGTATGCTGCTTAACCAGGAAAGCAAATCTAATGAAATCTTTGTTTTTTGTTATTATAATACCTTTCCAGCTGCCCATCAATCATCTTTTTCTACCTAAACAGAAAGCAGAAACACTTTATCACAAAATCCCTTGCCCTGCATGTAAGACTAATCACGTCCAAACAGAATGCAAAACCTGACATGATGTCAGCTTAAAGTGAGTTGTTTGCAAGCACAAAATCCCTCGTACTAAGTCAGCTAAGCAGCTCAGGTTTCTATTAAAGGGATCTGCACACCACACTGTCTGAATTTCTCTTCTTCCATCTGGAGAACTCACCTCCTGCCAGTCTGTGAGACCATGTTTTTTCTCATGTAAAGAGACATAGACATTGCACCTCACCTGGCTACAGCATCAGCAGCATCTCTAGACGAACCTCTTTAAGTGAAAACAATTATTTTCCTGTAGGATGTCTTCACTGTCTCTGTTGTATGTTTGGGGGGAAAAAAAATAACCACCCCCCCCTCCCCAAATACACTTTCATGATACAATGGAATGTCAGCAATTGAATCTCGGACCCAGGGGAATCTGAATCATTTATTCAAAGGAGTGAGTTGGTTTCATACACTTTTCTAACGCCTTATGTGGCGTGACCTATCCCGTGTTGCCACATCAGCAGCACACTTTCTCAGTGTCCTTCTATGGGGTGATCACTCGCTGTTCACCCGTCTGTCAGCTCCGGGCAGGCTCCTCTCTTTAGGGCTCTGCCCTGTGACACCTCCTCCCCCCAGGGCCTGGTGGAGACAAGCCTCTGTGTGCTGCCATGGGCTCCTTTGTGCTGCCATGTGCCTCTGCAGGCAGGTTTTACAGCTCACAACCCAATTCTATCTTATAATTCCCCATAAAGGAATACTTTATTGTGGCTGTAAGAAGATTTTATAGAAGTATCCAGAATGATCACTGGCAAACACCAAAAAATCTGAAAAAAATATTTCCTATTCAAAAAGGACTACAGTTTTCCTACCAAGTACATTAAACTGTCTTGGTTTCATTAAAAAGCATTTATTCCTGTGTTAGCTTTTTTCACATGATAGAAATTAGATCCTAATTTGTGTCCTAACTCAGCATATGAGTGCTTAGTATCTCTGAAAGCCAGGTCATTCCTCTTAATATCCTTTAGACACTGTTTCCTGAGACTGTCCTCCTAATTCCTACTTGAATGCTTATGAGAGTAGAACAGAGAAGGGATTCTATTTCCATCCCTGTAAAACATCCCTGGAGGAACTGAAATGTAGCCTGTACCCACTGAGCATATTTTGATGTTTGTAATATGCCCTGGTGTATGCTGGAAGACCCAGAAGAAGCTATTACTGAGGCAAAAGTTCCTCTGGGTCTTCTGCTGCATATATATAGCTTTGGTAAATTTTCAAACCTTGTAGCCTTTAATGGTTTAAAACATTCCCTGGAGGGCATATATTGATGTAGGTATACTCAGGTGGGAATGGTTTCAAACAGGCTAGCTGTTCCACTATTGCTCCGTCCTAAGTCCAAAATCATTAATGTCATATGTAGGAGAATTTGAACAGTTACTCCACACTTCCTGTGGCATAAAAGCACCTTTCTTTGCTCAAAGGAGGAGGGGATTGTGCAACAGCAGAATTTTGTATGAGGTGAAAAGAGATGTCAAGACATATGTGATCAAAAATAATTCAGCAGATGTGGTTAGGAGATTTTTTATCAAAATAGTTCTAATATTACTAGTCATTAAAAACAATTCTCAGCAAAATCTAACTTGAAATTTCAAAATACAGAGAAAAAGACCATATAGTTTTGAAGGCAGAGCAATTTATCGCTACATATATCTCATTTAAAGCCTTTCAGCTACCACTTCATGTTATTCCCACTGCTCCACTATGTTCAAGTGCCTTTGAATATCTTCAAGCTGTGGAGGACACCGAACATAAGACCAGCAAATTCTCTACCTCTTAACTGAGTTCTCCAGCTAGCAGGCAATTACACAAATAGCGGAGAAGGGCATCCCCAAGCCTGCTGGATTTTTGGAGGAGAGAGATTTTTAAAAAAACCAAACCTGCTTGTTAGTCTGAAGGAATGAGTTCAGAACCCATGCATATTACAATGGTTTTATAAACCAACACCTGAGAAAATGAGGCATGTGTGTGCATAGACGCTGCAACACATACAGGGAGAAAGATTTGGAAAACAAGTACCTAGAAACAGTGTATCAGTAAGAATTCCCAGGATTCTTTTTTGTCCTAGATTTCTCATCAGAATCTAAGCTTACCTTGTTATTCCCTTTCCAGCTATGATGCTATTGTGTGACCCAGCACACATGGCTCCAATTCTGCCCCCATCTGTGAGGAAAACACGTTACTCTCCCTTCCAAGTCGTACACAGCTAAAAATAAAAATAAAATAGATAAATTACACTTCAACCCAATCAGATCTTTGAACATGGAAGCTTCAAGTTACTTTTTGGAGTGCAAGAGTTGTGGATTTTCCAGTGCACCTGGCCCAAAGCACTTTTGATGTATAAGATGCATAAACAATGACAGGTTCATCTGAAGGAGGAAGTGGGATGACAAAATGAGAATATATGTAGTAACTAGTTACAAAAAATATGACCAAGAGAGACCATGAATCCCCTCCCAATAAGTTAAAGGAGAAACTAAATGAGATAAGAATATAGAAGAGAAAGCATACTATTTTTTACATCACTTTTTGACTCATAGCACTGAAAATATACCAGAGTTTCCAAGTAATGAAAAGGAACTTGCGATGATTTAAGCATCATAAGAGGAATTGCTGGAACAAATCAATAAATAAAAGATCAATGTATCTCAAGAATGGGATACTGTTTATTCAAGGCTCCCAAAGCAATTTAAGATTAATCAAAAGAAATCCACAATTATGCGCTTTCCCATTGAAATCAGTTTGTATACTGAACCATGTAGGACAGCAGTGATCTTCATGTAACTCCTGAGAGAAACCAAGAAAGAATTCAGCTTCACACACATTACTGCAGTAAAAATTGAGGAGCCAATTAAAAGCAAAAGTGTTAAATATGTGGATTAAAGTTAGAAGCCTTAATGCCTTGTATGTGTCCTTAACCTATTAGTATTCTTTTGGTATGTTAAGAAATAGCAAATAAGAAAGAACAGGCAGATACAAGTCTTCTGAACATCCAAAAAGCCTTCAAGAATGCTTCCCACAAAAGGCTATTAGAGAAACTACGTAATCACAAGATGAGAAGTAAAACATTGTCATTGATTAGAAACCAACTACAAAAAGGAGAACACAGAAACAGAATGCATTTATTGGTGGTCACTGTTCCATGTGGCTACAGGTTAACAGCAAGGTGCCCTCAGGTTCTTTACAAAGGATGAGAGTGTTTAATCTATTTATTAATCATCTGGAAATGGGACTAACAATAAGATGGAAATGTTTATAACAGACACAACAAGTCTTAGATTAATTAAGGCCAAAGCAGGCCAAGGAGCTTTCGGGTTGCTTAGAAGAGCTCAGTGAAAGGGGAAACAATGGCAGATGGAATGCAGCACTGCCAAGCCCACTAGAAGCACAGGGGAAAGAACCATACGAAATACTTCATCTAGAATTAAAAAGCCAGTATAACCACTGAAGGGGGGAAGACCCTCTTGATATGCACAGATCAATGACAATACTTCTCTGGCACTAACCACAATCTAAAATAAATACGTTGTTGAGAAAGAGAAGAAAAAGGGAACGCTACTGGCATAAAGGCTGAGATTTTTTTTTATAGGGGTGAAGCCTGGCACCTTTAAATGAAGAGGTTAAAAAGACATAATGAATAAGTAAATGTAAATCAAAAAAAAAATTATATCATTACTTAACTCTCTTCATAAGACAAATAAAGAATTCAGCAAAACTGAAAATTGCATATTTAAAACAGACAATTGTTTTTCATTATTATTTAAACCAAAGATACAGAACTCCACATTTGATGTTGCCAAGTTGAAAGGTAACACCATTTTAATGAAGGACTTTGATTTTTTTGTGGATTTATACGTAAAAGTTCCTCACAGTACTCTGTTCAGTACAGCAAGCCAGAATCAAACCAACACAAACAATAACTGAAAAATCAAGCTACCTCTGCAGTTATCATCATCTATTTCATGGACACACAGCTTATTCTTATCCCAACTTCTTTACATCATAATCCACTCTTTTCAGCTGCAGGTCTTCAGTCACGGATACTCATATTTTATCCCCCTTTTAGAAAATTGTCCTTCTTAGTACAGAATTATCACTGCATCAAAGACCCACAGTCAAACTTATCAGGAGAGGCTGGTTTGGCAGAGAGCTTAAGGAGGGGAAAAAAGAAAAGACTAAGTAGTGATGAAAAATAAAGGGAAAGTAATAGCTATACCCTGAAAGATGTTTTCAATTGCCATCTTTACCACTGGTGGGCACGAGCTGGAAATGTATTTAGCACAACCTTGGCTGCATCAAACCAGGTGGTGTGGCCTATACCAACGTCCTTCAGATAATTAAAGTAACAGTAACATGCAAAACAGGGTCTACAAGGAACAGCTGCTAACAGCAAAAGCTTAATGAATGAAGACTTGATACATGCATCCTTTTTGCCAAGAATCACAGGTAACGCCCATACTGTAATGTTTCAGAGCTGTAGGAAACTCTTGTATTACAGCAGATGTGCAGACATGCTCATTTATGTAGACAATATACACAAAAAATCATTCTCTGTCAAAAAAGAAATTGCACTTAAATGCCTTCATCAGTCAGTAGCCATTAATACAGACCAAAAACTGTATGTGAAAATGGCAATTGGGCAACATATCCCTCTACTAGTATTTCAGTATATTCAAAATCATATTTTCTGGGTTTGATTACAGGT
Organism: Corvus cornix cornix; assembly: GCF_000738735.6. Classification (NCBI taxonomy): domain Eukaryota; kingdom Metazoa; phylum Chordata; class Aves; order Passeriformes; family Corvidae; genus Corvus; species Corvus cornix. The sequence goes on from NC_046332.1 coordinate 82,563,188, forward strand.
TTAGCTATACCTCTTTAATATAATTCTTATAAATGTAAACATCTCCTTCTACCCTGGTCTCCACTTCAATCTAACAGTTTGCCACTAGATATAAGAAAAAAAAAATTAGAGGAGCTATACAAAAAAACCCAGTAAAAACTACTGGAACAGAAATCTTAACTCAATTATTACAAAGAATCAACAGATTTAATGCCTGAAACAAAGCAAGAACCAGATTTTGATGACATTTTGGTGGGACTGCTACACATTTAAAGAAAATTAAAATTTTGAACACTATTCTAAGTGCCTTTGGAAGTGAAATTTATCTCTAACAGTAAGATACCTCTTTGTGTATGAAAATACACTAATAGAAAAGAATATGGAAAAGTATTTTATTGAATCAGAAGCATGATAAATTGACTAATGCCTAATATGAACGAAGAATAAACTTCACAAACTATAAAACAATTGTCTGGCCTGGTGTAAAATTCATTTTACCTCCCAAGCTTATTCCCAGAGCAGACCACTGAGCAGTGTAGGATGTCAGTTCCTACAGCCTGCCTGCCAAAAAACATGCTCTTTTCAGTTTTCTGATTCTTCAGTATCAGCTCCTTCAGGCTTCAGGGTAAAGTAACATGAGTATAACCTGAGATACATTTGACTGAAGTCTTATGAGAATGTGTTGTTTGTCTACTCTTATGCTGACCTTAGTTAAATGTGCAGTTTTGGCTGTCTGCCACTCTGCTTTTCCTGCTGGCTGGACAATGTCTTGTCTCTGCTGCTTGGTCTCCCTTGCAGTTCCTGGTCAGCTCAGTAACATCTGGTGGTGCAAAAAGTGCTGATCAGCTGGCAGGTATTCCCCTCATGTTTTGATCAATCACACACACTGATACAATTTCAGCCAATTATTTCTTTATCCATTTTTGCTAGGTCAGTATATCATTTTTCTTGCCTCCTTTTATCCCTACTCAGGTTTTGAGTTGGGTAAAAGGTAAGAAAGCTTCTTGATGGTTACCAAAGGCTAAAAAGATTAAACCCCACAGATCGTCAGCAATACTGTTACTATTAGAATACGACCTCTAGAAGAACTGATTTTCTTCCTAGAAGTCCAGTAAATTTACTTAAAACCAAGACAATATATGGCATGAATTCTCAGGGTTCAAAAGCAGTGACCTGTAATTACTGGGCACATTGCAATAAAAAAAATAAAACCTGGAAAGGTAGTAGTTCCTCATGCTAACAGCAAATATTCTATCAGCAGGGAAATATCCTTCCAATGTCCTGTTTTCTAATGAACTGCACAGTACTTTCTAATCATTCAAAGAAAAAATTCTTCTATGAAGAAGAATAATATGAATCCATAACATAGGCACAGCTTTGTCTTGTATTCTGAAAAAATCCAAAGAAAATTAAGTCTTTGCATGTATATAGAAATTTAAATAATCAAAAAAGAAAATCAGCTACTTAGGCTTTCCTGCATAACTAATTTTCAGTTCAGTGGCTACCCAAAATCTAGCCTGAACACTGCATCATAGTAGTATTTTTTATTTTAGCAGGAAACAAGAAAATACATTAGAACATAGTAAGGGTAGTATTGTATGAAGACAGGACAGACTAGATTCACTGCTGCCAATTTCCCTCACAAAAATTTTTCCTTTTCATGATTATTTAGATATTTTTGTACCATTCTGAAATTTAAAACTCAAGAGTTGCCATAAAGAAGCGCTGACAGTTCTGTTCAACCTTATGTCTGTGTTTTGGGAAGGTGCTGTGAAATCCACAGTGAGGACAGAGGCAAACCCAAAATGCAGCAGAGCTGCAGTGGCTCTGCTGCACAGAGGCTTGGCAGATGCAGGGAAAGCACAGAGGAAAAATCTGCATCACCTCCATAGGCATGCCAACAGAAGATTTAAAAAAAAAAAAAAAAAGATAATACACGATCACTACTGCCATGATTATATAGAGCCAGGTGCAGTGAATCATTTCAGCAATTTGGCTCAGGGCCTTGAGATGCAGGCCTGAAGAAATTGCTGAGATACTTTGGGAATTATTTCCAGGTTGAATGTCAGTGTCTTTAACTATAGCTATATGAATATTAACAAGGAGTATGGATCTGTAGAGACACTCTGTAAACTGAAACAGTGCCAAGAGCCTGGTACCCACATTACATGTGTTTCATCTGTTTTACTTTGGGCTAGCCCTAGTCCTTTTTAGGGACTGCACATCCCTTAGTGCTTGCAGCTCATTACAGGTGCACTTCTGGGGCGCTTGTTTGCCTTTGCTTTCAGCGGAGAGCAATCCAGTTTGTGTGGGGAATCAAGGCGCAGTAAGAGTGGGAGTGAGTGGGAAATTTCAAAAGCACACCCCAGACCTGAACTGAAATGCTGATGGAGACACAGCCTGAGGGAAGCTGCCTGTACCCAGCTCAGGCACCTGTGATTTGTGCACTGCCCAGTGTGTACAGACTCAGTAAGAAATAAATAGTTGCCTTTTAACTCTATTAAGACACAAAATCAAGAACAGAGTTTGAAGCAGGACCAGCCCTTTGAGCAATATCACAGGTGCATCTCATGATGCACCTGCATGCTACAGGCCCCTGAACTGCTGAATTAATGTAGTATTTGAGTTCTCCAACAGTGCCTTTATTTGCAGGGGAAAAAAAAAACCTCTAAAGAGTTTCAGGTCTTTTGCTTCTCTTTTGAACATATCATAAAATAATTTCAAGTATCTCTGTATTCATATATACTTTACCCTGTACCCAGGAGTACAATTTAAGAGGAACCAAAAAACAAAAAAAGCTTATTGATATTCACAGCTGTCATATTCCTTCCTATGAGCTACTGATCTTCCGTACCAGTTAAGATTTTGGTAAAACTCTGAGATGTAAATATTTTCTGCAAGCTGCAAAACTTATCTCCTCCTCCTGCAGATCTAAACAACTATAAAAGAAGAAAAAGGTCTCTTCCATCCCAAACTTCCACTGGATCTCCTCAAATAAGACATATATTAAAAACTATTTAGCAAAAATAAACCCCAAAAAATGCTGTAAGTATTTACTTTCATACCATAATTTAAAGAAGACTGTTTCTGCAGCAATTAGAAACAAACAAAACATCAGAAACTAAAAAAAAAGGTCTAAAGAAATATTTGGGAAGTCACTGTAATTCATGGTTATATTGCACAAACTAACACCATTCTGCCCTTTAAGATATTTCAGAAAAAAAAAAATAAAAATCACATTATACAACAGTAATAAAAACCTGATCTCCCAGATAATCACAGTGGTCAAAATATCCTGGTCTTAAGAAAGAAGCACACATAAGCAGAACAATAAACTTTGTTGTTATATGCAAATAGAGAAGCAGAAATTAAAAAAAATCTAAAATATTCCACAAATGGTCTCTACAAATGCATTGTGAAGACCAATGTAAGATGGGTCAGTGGGCATCCCAACAATAGATGCATGTGTATTCTACTTTTACTGTAGCACCTTTCTGAAGTATTGATGAAAGAAAAAAAAAATAAGTAATTTACACTTCCACACCGTCAGAAAACAAACCCTGAAAAAAGGAGAAGACTATTTAGAAACAAATGTTACATTTTCCTGTACTTCTTAATTTTCCATAATCCATGACACTTCAGATTTCCATAGGACTCTACTGTAGGACTGTCTACTTTCCAGAACACTTGATCCTACTTCAATAATTTCCTTGTTCCACCTCCTTTAAGACATATACATATATATACATACACACACATACGTGTGTATCAAACCTGTAATTTTTATTTAAGATGAGTCATTGTTAAAATTACTACCTTTTTATGAGTGTTGAAATGTACCACAGAGCAAAACTTCCACTAGCTGATAAATTCTTCAACTTATGCTTAAATTTTAGCTGTATTTATGCCAGCATAAATACAGAGTGTATTTGCACCAATCAAAGCATCTTCTCTGGATTTAAACAAGCAATACTACTGATCATCATCTCTCCTTTTAACCCTGGTGGATGACCTACACTCTTGGCTGGAAAAGGCAAATAATTTTGCTTTGTTTTCTTCAAGGTTTTCCTCTCCCTGGACAGCTGAACAACTTAAGCTCATAATATTTTTCTACAGCAGTGCCTGAAAAATCAATAGAATAAGAGAACACAATCAAGACCAAGTACAACAACAAAGAAAAGAGGAAAAAACCATTAATCTAACAACAATTACAAATTAGTAATGTCATTCAAAGACAAGGAAATGAGCATTTAAGGCACTCTGAATATTGCTTTTAGTAGCAAGGTTTGTAAAGCAAATCAATCTGAGTCAAAACTGTCCTTCTGAATTCATATATTTGAGTTTTAAAGCATATCATGTTCCTCCTCTCAAAAGAGTATTACGTGTAAGTAAAGCCATTTATTTCAATGGAGTTAGTCCTGGTTTATGTCACTGTAGATTGCTGACTAAAGAAAATTGGCCTATATTTACAAATGAAAATAAAATAATATTTTAAATTCATATTTGTCATGCAGAGACTGGCTAGCAGTACTTTTACTCTTGTCTTGTCCCAGGAATTAATCTTGGTACCTGGATTTTGAAAAGCTATTGTTACATAAATTATTTAATTTCATTAATATAGTGAGGTTGGAACAAAAAATGTGCACTTATAAGATTCAGCTTTAACAATTATGAGATTTAAATAGAGACAAAAGAAACCATAATGCACTTCTAACTGAACTGGAATATAAAACAAGAAGCTTCATTTCCTGAACTCCAGCACTATACTATATCTTGTTAGCTAAACTCAGATTGTAATAGGGGTCATTTCCCCAAGGATTGTTACATCAGAAAGCATAAATGAAAAGAAGTTAAAATACAAAAATTGTTTCTGCTTTCAATATAATTTGGGTAATATTTCAAATGTACCTTGTTCAGAAACTCCTACTTCTTCATAATACTGGTCCAAGTTCTGTCAGGTTCTCTGAAGAAATATTACATCAAGACTTTAACTCCACGACAGAACAGGACTGGAAATGAACATCTCTCATCTCTGGATGCAAGAAGAATTTTAAAAGCCATCCCAGGGGACCTTGGCTACGGTTTTGATTTGCTTCCCTTTTTTAAGTGCAGAACCTCAAGCCAGTGGAATCTAATCCTCATATATCCTCAGCCCTGGCCCTGCTCCAGGGCAGAGCTTCTAAGTTCCAGGCAGGCAGCACATGCTGGGGCATCCCCACATACAGGATGCTATGAGCTTCACATACTTGTTCCCTTCTGCAAAAAAGCTTTCTTGTAATAAAAACTTCCCAGTCTCTCATTAAAGCACTGTACCACAATATTGACAGCTTGAACCCAGTGTAAAAGGAAAAATATGAAAGGATTGGTTTATACCTTTAGAGGTATAAAATTTGCAATATCCTAAAATAGATGCATTTGGGATACTTTGCTAAATAATAAAAAGGCAGTAAATGAGGCTTTTATGACATGGATCTTTTTCCACAGATTACACTGATTGCCTGGCTTTAACATGGCTAGAATCAGTACAGACACATCCCACTGGAAAACCACCAGAAACTCACTTAAGGAGTTTACTTACAATTAGTATTCTGAATAGATGTTACAGTAAAGCTTCTCTTCAAACCCTTCAGAGATTTTAATCTTTACCAAAGCATGGATTTGGGATTATTTGTGGATGTTTTTATTATAAAGATTACAATTGACATACACAATTTTATTTTCATCATTTTGATAATATATGCTGGAACTTACAGATCTCTTATATTTCAAAAATAATTTACTTTTGAAGCAAGATGTGCTATACCAGAAGTCACCACAGTCAGTTTCATAGTAAGTTGCAAGTTGTTCAATACACAGGAATTTTTACTTCCAGCTATGAAGTGTCTTCATTATTCTAAAGCACTTCATACAGAAATACAGTTTCAACAAATATATGTGAAGGCAATGTTAAGAGTATTCATAGGAAATTTGCATGCAATTTTTGTGGGTGTATTTTTAAAATATATATACTTGTATTATTTATTCCCAATATAAGTAGCCTAAAAACAAATTGGACTTTTCATTTGCCATTTTGTTGTTGTTCTACAAGCTGGTTTTTATTTTTAAGAACATCTGTTTTTTCAATCCCGTGTGTGTGTATACAAACATTTGTCTCAGCAGAGATGATTTTAGTGCCTTTGAAAATGTAACTTTAACAGTGAAAAAAATACTCCTCTAAATGAAGTTACACTAGTAAAAAAATTATATTGTCTTGACTCATGAGCACAATAAATCCTATCATATGAGTTAAGAATATACTTTCCACACTAGCAAAAGCTTTTCCATCTGGTATACTGGTCATGAAAAATAAGTTTACATGAATAAATTTTTATATTTATCATCTTACATTTAGTTGTCTATCCTACACACAGAGGTGTCTGAGATATGTAATTAACTTAATACAGATTTTAAAGTATTTAAGAGCTGCTCAAGTTCTCCCTTGAAATCCAAGTATTTATCTAAATAAATACATTTCATATAAAACTCATTTTTTTGACAAGAACCTTTAAATGTAACCCCTTAAATACAGAGAGGAAGCTAACCAATGCAGAGCAATGATCAGCAAATCATATCAATCAGCAAACTCTGCAAACTCTCCTAAAAGAATGAATAAAATGAGAAAAATATTATTTCTAAATATCTCATCTTTTTCCCGTCCCCTTAATAAAGAATGCCCTCTGATTCTGGACTGCTAATATCATTAAAATGTAATAAAGATACTTCATTATGATGCTTAACAGAGATGAAGTCTGTTGACAGGCCCAAGATACCATTTACATAAGTGTTCAGGCAAATTGAAGGCAACATCTAATCTAACATGCAGAGGATCAACAAGAATTAAACATGCATTTAAAAAGCACTCTAGATATCATACTTCCTCCATGGAAAATACCTCCTAAAAGCTGCAGTATATTGCACATTCCAAAATGCAAACGTAATACAATTTCTTCTTTTTTTCCCTTTCTAAAATTTTATAATGGATAGATTTGAAAATATAATGCCTTAATAATGAAATTCCCTAAATAAAAACATTTTTAAAACCCATAAAAATGCCAGTATCATACCCCAAAAGTGAAAACTTGGACCTTTTTTTTATTTGTAATCTGCCTGGTACCATTTCCTTCTAATTTCACTGAAGTCATTTAAAAGATCCACAATGGCTTCCAAGCTGCTGCAGAACTTCTAAAAACCTAGACTGAAACATATTGTTTGCTGGTAACTTCAGATCATCTTTACTATTGTTTTAATCATGAGGTTTTCTTCTAAAGATGAAACATCTGAGTCCACTCTCAAAATCAATATATATTGTTTGTCAACACATATACGTAAGTCTGTCACTTCAGCATTTATCATAACCATTCATCCCAAAAATTTTGTTGCATTCAATCAGTGCTTCAAAGGCTCATGCCAGGTTGTTCCAAAAAGGTTTTTGGCCAATGTTGTATCAAACACAGCTTTTGACACATGTCCATCAGTTTGGATGAAGGAGATGAGATGAGATGAGATGAGATGAGATGAGATGAGATGAGATGAGATGAGATGAGATGAGATGAGATGAGATGAGATGAAGGGTGGGAGAATATCAAGTGGTGATCAACTTCACTTCAGAGCCACTTACACCATGCTCTATTCTTTTTCTCATTATGGGCTGGGAGCTCGTTGGATATAGCTCATCAGTGTGCATGTTCTAAAGGAGAAATTCACATATTTCATATATCTACCCTGTTTGCAAACAAGGTCAAATGACAAATTCAAAGAGAAATCTGGTCTTTATTTTTTTAACGTATCATCAAATTAATCAAATCTCTCCACAAGCCAGAATATGTCTTCAGTGCCTCACTACATTTGTATTCATCTAACCAATTGATGCTGCGAAGGAAATCAAGCTCACACACATTCTCACTTAGAGATGTTTGCTCTACAGTTCTGACAAGAGAAAAATACAGTGAAAAGTACATAGAAAAGTACAGTATGCTTATTGTAGTAAACTGGCATAAAAGTCTACAAATATGTGTTTCCTGAGTGAGGGAGCTTGAGTAGCCTTGGGAGTTTCCTCTGATTTGGACTAAGGGAAGAAATTCTCATACATAGACACTACACTCCCCCCAAAATATCCACCCTGCTTGTAAAGAGAGATGGGAGAATAAGAGAAATAATCTCTAGCACATGTCCTACAAAAATGTCTATTAAGATGACCTACAATTGTTATTGTCTGGTTTCTCAGCAGAAATAACAACTGGAAAAGACATATGCAGAAGACTTTGGTCTTCTCTCAAAAAAAAAGTGATGAAAATGTCGTTATGTCATACAAGGCTCTTTCCTGTTCTCATCCCCAGGAAGCGTATTGCATAGCTCACACATTCTTCAACAACAGAGTATCGATATCAGAGACGTGAAAGAGACTTGTGATTTCACCAGGCTGGTGTAGGACAGCACAAGTAGTAGGATTTTACAAACTTTTTCACAGTTAAATTTTGCATATGAACATAATTTTATCCAAACCTAATTTTTATACCAAAATCACTTTGTTCGGATTCATCTAATGTGACTTTTGAGGTCAACAGTGGGTGGAAGTGTTTGTATCTGAGATAAAATGACAGTATGTCCTCCTTAGAGACAACAGACATAAAATAAGTATTTTAGGGCATAATCCATCTGACCTATTTTAGATGTCCACTTTATTGTGAACTGACTTAGACTCTAGAATTACCTATGTATCTCCACTGACTACAAAGAGAGTCTGAACTTTTGTATTTTCTGTGGATACCCATAATGGATATCTAGCGGTTTTTTTTTCTTTTTGTCATATGGATTACTTTATTTTTCTATCTTCTGGGATGTTATGACTGATACTTATCAAAAAGTAATATTTAAGAATTCAGCTTCTAAGTTATTTTTTCCCTTTTAGCCAATTCACAGATCTAAATACATTATGGATCTTAGTGCAAGACTGAAGTTATAAATTACTATGTATAGACCAAATGATTTTTAGGCAGGATAAGTGATAGAACTATAATTTGCATTTTGATTACCTTTCCCAGTAGAACCTGAAATGAAGAAGCAAGATCGTCACAGTCTCTGCAAGGTGCATGTGAAGCACACTGCTTGATGTAAAGAGAACAAGTGAACAAAGTGAAATTGAGGGCAGACCCATGAGGTCCCAGACTATGTGATATTAATACCATGAAACATTAAATGGTGGCTGTTGATTAGGGCAGAATCCACTTTAACTACTCTATGCTAGTAATCTGCAGTGATTTTCTTTCCTAAATCAGGAATGATGTACCCATTGACAATATAAATGGGATGAGTATCTTGATGCATCAACTAGATGCAAAATTTTAGAAGTTAAGTACGGTTAACGTACTTCTGGAAAGAACGCCCTGGTGAATTTTCTCTTTTAGGAATGAAGAGATCTGATCCCGATCCAGTAAAGCATTTAAGCAATTGAATAACCACAAGAATGAGCATAGTCTTCCCTGAGTGCAGTACCATTCATCTAGCTCAAAACAGGAGACTGAAGCAGACTGCAGTACCAGGATTTTAGGCCAAAACACAAATCCCTTAGCACATTGTCAGTATTGGTCCTTGTATTATACCAATACTACAAGAAGAGTTATACTAAATTCATCCACATATTTGTCTTAAATTAGTTTTGAAAAATAATTCAGTTTTTACTTAAAAAAAATCACATGAACAAATAACATCAAAAAACATCAAATTCTGCAAACATCAATTTACACAGTCACATTAGTTTCACAGCATTTTAAACCAAAGTTTTTAAAAGTGTAAACATTTAAGGATTTTGAGGGGGTTTTTTTTAAATACAGCATAGTATTCATTTTAAAAAAGAGCTTTAAAATAAAGAATTATATTTCAAGAGAATCAGAAAAGTTCAGTAATTAAGGGAGGTGTTCTTTTTTGTATTAGACCACCAGTACAGATCTTCAAAGTTTAATTCATATGGGTTTCTTCTGAGTAGCTTAGGTATCACTCTTGCACAGAACCATCATCATATAAATATGTGATTAAGATGTGAAACTGAAATACCTAACTTTGTGGCAGATGCTGGTCTATGTGATCTTTTGTAACTGAAGGGTTCTTTTATCATTTGAGCTTTTGGGTTTGTATTTCTCATCTGCTCTTTTCTGCCAGCTTAATGGAGATTTTAAATCAAAACCTAATTAGACTACATATGCTGTTTGGGAAAAAGTTCTTAGGAAAGTAGTGATTCACATAAGCTTTGATATTTCCAGATAACATCTAAGAAGAAATGTGATTTTAATTGTTTTAAATAACTTTCAATCACCCTCTTACTCAAATAAAAGTAGATGAGCACAGTTCTTTGATCAAAAAAAATTCTTCAGTAACAGAAATACCTACTTTATATTCCTAGCAACTATATAATCTATGCTTAATGATGAAACCCTTTATTGGCACACATTTTTCAACTAAGTAGTATTATAACTCAGCTATTCTATCACATATTTTGATACCATTACCATAAACCTCAAATCAGAAGTTATCAAGTGATATTTAATTCCTGAAAAACAAAAATCTGCCTGTGCATGTTGAGTACATTGGATGTCAGCCAAAGTTTGCTTTTTAGCAATGTTGATATAAGAAGAGTTGGTGTCGTTTTATTTTTCCTCTTTGATATTCTATGAGGAAAACCAAATTATTTTAATGTTATTTTAATTATAATGCACTTACCTGAAGTATACATTTCAAAATTTTAACTACTGCTAAGAGAGCCCACATTTTAAACACTCTCAACTTGCACTAGGTTAAAGAAACCTGTGTCAGAAATTATGACTGGTATCTTGTTCAAACATTAATAAACACATTTGCCAAGAAAGCCCTGGCCTCTGACACTTAATCACAAAGATGTAAGCTCTATCTTTAAAAAAAAAAAAAAAAAAAAAAAGAAAAGAAAAATATTAAAACCCTTTACACTTTTATGTCCTACTTAGTTATTTGACCCAGTTCTTAATCAGAAGTAGCCAGAATTTTCTTCTATTCCACAGAGCGATTGCCTGCTGCCGTAAGAATAAGAACTTGAGTATTTCCCCTGATAGAACATTGACAAGTCATAATGAGGAACTGTGTCTTCCAACATCAAGGCAATACAGTTTCTGTTAATTGTCTGAATACTGTGCTGTGACACACTGCATATAAAAATGATTATCTGGAAACCAAGAAATTATAGATATTGCTGAGACAAATCACCGCAAATTCATATTAGGCAATAGCAAGATTTCATAAACATCTTTAAAAAATCTAAATTAAATTTCAAACAGAAAAACAGAAGTGTAGATCCAGATTTTCAGTTACTCTGTTACTTTAGTGATTCAATAAAGCTACACCAATTTGTTTCACCATCTAGTTGAATATGTAATACATTCAAATATTTCTTTTATGTTTACGGTTTAGGCATTACTAATATGTGACTGTCAAGACAAGGAAACAATATATAGAGACATCAGACTTTAAGAAGTGTTTATAAGAAATAAGTTGAGGACGGATTTAAAGTGAGACAACACTGACATTTCAAGCTTCTAAACAACACATAAAGTCTTCTGACATACAAACAATACAAAAGGCATATGCATATTCATTGATACCATCAAAAATAATTGTTTTCTAAATTTAAAAAATTTTCAGCATTTTCTACAAAATTTTCAAAAACTGCAATGCAACTCAATAAAAGTTTAATTGTAAGACCTTAATTACAGGACAACACTCTTAAAAAAAAAAAAAAACAAGCAACAAAAACAAACTGAGTACACTTATATATTAAAACCAAAACCAAAACCCACCACATAGAATAGCTAAATGTGATCTATAAGTCAAACAAGTCCTGCCTGCAAACTCTTGCAATACAAAGCAATTAATTTAAAATATGCTTCAGAGACCAGGAGACATGTAGTGGAAGACAGAGTATTTTGAAAGTATAGTTCATCTTCTTCTGGATTCAGATAAAAGAATGAAAACATAAAGTCTGAGGTTTAGACTCACGAATCAAGGGCATTTTTGATATGTACTATTTGTTATCACCAACAGTACTTTCTGGAAAGGCGTAACTTGCTGGGCTGAGAAACCCACCATGATCTTCACACTTTACTGTGAGAGGATGACAGTGCTGAGGATGGTGTATGGTGCTGTGGAGAGTTGGGGAAGGGGGAAGCAACCCCCAATTACAAGTTTATTCTTGACTGTAATTCAGTGTAAATTTTATTAATTTTTATCATCTGCTATAATTGGTCAACTGGATGAAAATCTCTCTTTTTCTGTGAACAAAGCTGCCCTCCAAGAATGCTAAAGACATCTTAAATACAAATAGACTAGTTAACAATACCTTTCATTGTATTAAGCCAAGGCTTACATACATGATTATTGAGTAAAGGCAGTATTTTTAGCACTTTGTTTAAAAGAAAAAGCAGGTCACCACATAAACCACGACACCCAAATAATGTGTGCCTAAACTACATAGCTAGATGTCAAGTTATTTTCTAATCTGACTCTTTACCTATGAATTAGCTAAATATCCAACATGCAAAAAAAATAATATTTACTTACACACACAAGAAAAGAGAATGTCCTGATTGACTTTTATAAATGAAACATATATAAAACACCAGTAAGCCCAGCAAAATATTGCAACAGTCACAAAGTATTCGAGTTTCGAGTTTCAAGTTTCACCTCTACACTCTTCGGGGCAGCCCACGTACAAGCACATGAACACACACGTCAGACCGCTGGACGTGCCATCCACTCGGCTCTCTCAATCACCCCCACGAATCAAAAGGCTCCAGAGGGACCCAGAAGCACCAAATCAGGGCACGGGGGCAGAGAGCGGCATGTCGCCTGCCTGGCCACGGGCTGTGCGCGCTGTCCTGCAGCACCTTGGACAGCGGTCTCCTGGCCCTCCGCTCCGGGCAGCACTGACCGGCTCAGCTCAGCCCAGCCCAGCCCAGCCCAGCCCAGCCCAGCCCCGCCGCTCACCCCACTGCGCTCCGCACCCGCACTGGGTGGGCATCTGCAGTGCCCACCAGATGCCCTGGAGAGAGAGAAAACACACCCATGGTTTGGGGTTTTTTTGACTTTCCTCTTCTGAAATATCTTTCTTTTTTAACACAGATTGGTTGGCCAAATTCTCAAAACATAAAGCATTATCATCTGGCACTCAGAACCGCAGAAATGTAGGTCGCTGGCATTTGTTTAGTTCATTTAACTTTCACACAATCATTTTAATGTCAACAACTTTTTCTCCATCATTAAAAAAGTACTTCTCCTCATTGGATGTGTGAAGGGAAAATCGTTACACAGCATAAATTTGCTGTTCTGTTCATTTTCAACACCTTTTACACCCTGATACTCTGTAAGCAACTGAGCACTTTGTGGTAAAGTTCAGTCAAACTGAGCTGTGACACAAAAAAAATCACTTTAAGCATGTAAATGCTGATCATTTGGCAGCATGGAATAGTAGGTCAATTTCTAATTCTAGGGCTACTGAAATGACAAAAATTTCCTTACAACAATAGATATCTACATTTGATACCCTTTTTTACTTACCCCATTCACTCTGGAAATAAAATATGTTTACATTATCAGTAACTGAGTACATAGCACATATACAATGAGTGTGTACACACACAGTTTGCAATCTAAAAACAGTGGAGTCAACACTTCTGGTGACCCACCTTACTTTTGTCAGGTTTAGAAATAAAAAAAAACCACAACAACTTTCCTACTTTATCCAACTAGGTAGCAAGTTATTTCAGCTTCTGGAGGGACTGTGGATCAATTTTTGAGGGAAATATATGTGCAAATTATATTAAGTTATCGGTGAATGGGATTCTTTAGGCATAGGCTGTTACCATGAAATTATTTCAGAAGGCCCTGCTGAAGTTACAGAGCACAGAGGTACTGCCAGGCCTCCTATTCAGAGTAGTGATTCTCATGCATTGTTGTGTTCCACTGCTAAAGCAGAATTTGGTTCAGATTGGTTAGTGTAGTGCTACAGTAGTTGGGATAACCCAGTTCAGGGCAGAAATATTCACCTCCTAACAAGTACTCAAACACGGGAAAAAAGCATGCAGTTAGCTATTTTAGGTACCGATGACAACTCTTTTCCTCTGCCCTGTCTTGAGAGATAGGCCAACTAATCTTGTTCAAAAGTAAAGAAAAGGCAACAACTACAAGAGCCAAAGTGGGACCCTCTGCATTCTAGCAAAGGAAAAGAAAAACCTCTGGATCTCTCTGAGCAGTCACCAGTGGCACCAAAGGAAACAGCCGCGGCTTATCAAAACGCTATCACCATCACTTCCCAACCAAGGGCCACTGCGGTGCCCGTCAACAGACACCCTTGTCCTCCAGCTTTCCCCAGATCCACAGATTTTGGCAGAGCGCCTGAAAACACTGTCCCGCTCCCGAGGCGGCCCGGCGCCGCACCGCTCTGCTGCCGTCCAGCACCGCCGCCTCCGGGGCCAGGCGCCCGACGGAACCCACCCGGAGCCTCCGGTGCGCGCCCCTGGCCGCCGCGGGGGGACGAACCGCCCGTCCCGGGGGCACCGCGGCCACCTGCCCCCGAGGGCCGGCGGCCTGGGCAGCGACGTCGGGCAGCCCCGAGCCCGGTCGCAGCTCCCAGCCCCGCTCATTGTCATGCAGACCCTGTCGCTGCCTGCCGCCAAGTCGCATCCCAGCCCGCTGGAAGCCGGCAGCCGAGCCGGAGCCAATCGCATATTCATGAGGAGGGGGAAATCCAGCGCTACGCTCCCAGAGGACTAAGGATCACTTCTTTTTGCGTTTTCTCAAGCTTTCCCCTCTCTCTTCCTCTCTTTTAATAATGCGCTAAGGGGGGGACCCCAGACGATACCCTCCGCAGCACCGCCTGCACCGTGAGAACCGCGGCCGCCGGCGCCAGGGGCAGAGACCGAAGCAGGCACAACAGGGTCCACGGCAGCCACAACAGCCGAGGGAGGCACGCCAGCCCGACAGCCAGGGACAGGAAACATAGCAGGGGCTCCTACCTTACAATCCTCAGGACACGATTTCACCGAGTACTCATCCGACTGTAAATATTTCTGGAGCATAAGCTCAAACTCTTCGTATTTCTCCTGAGCGTGCTGGTCGTAGCGCTGGTAAGCCTGGACGCACTGGCTGCAGGAGCCTTCCCCCTTCAGCACCACATCCAGACTGCAGTTCAAAGTGTCCGGATTGGACAACCCGGCGAACAACTCCCAAAGTGTGTAGGAATTACAAAAGGAAAGGTAAAAATCCGTCAGGTCCCAGCCGGGCGCCGGGCTCTGCCCCGTGCCCCGCGGCCGCCCCGACCCCCCGGCCGCCGGCACACCGCCTCCGCGTCGCCCACGCTGAAGCACTGCCCGGACGAGGAGCCCGGGGGGGGGCACGTTTCCAGGGGCCTGGCGGTGGAGTTCCCCAGGAAAGCAGCCTTGCCGTGCCGGGGCTCGGTGCCGTTGGTGCGGCTGCCGCGGCTGCCGCCGCCGCCGCTGCTGCCGGGGGAGGGCGGGAGGGAGGGCGAGGGGGGGGCGAGGAGCCGGGGCGCGGGGGGCGCCGGCTCCCCCATGCCCGCCAGCAGCTCCGGCTCCGCGGGCTCCGGCTTCTCGGGCGGCGGCTGCTCCTTCTCTCCGGTCCCCGTGAATTTGGCCTCGGCGCAGAACCACAAGTGATCAGAGAGCAGGACCGTGAAAAACAAGAGCGATGCCAGGGACAGTCGCCATTTCTGAGCCCTCTCTGAATCCGTGAAGGGTTTCTCGTTCTCCCGGGGTGCGAACCAGATTTTTAAGCCGTCATCATACTGCCGACTACACATCCAAGCACCCCTGGTCATATTTTGGGAACGCACAGCCCTGGCCGACTCCACCGTGAGGGCTCCTTTGCCAGTGTCACCACAATATACATTGACTTAAAAGATTGGGGGGATTTTCTTGCCTGCCTTCCCTTCTCTCGCTCGCTCTCTCCCTCTTCCACTCTCCCCCCGTCTCTCTTTCTTCCTCTTTTTTTCTTTCTTTCTCTTTTTCTTTCTTTCTTCTTTTTCTTCCTCCGAGATATTGTTGGTTTTCGCCGGTGGTTCTGCCTTGGTCTCACCACCCGAAACAGCCCCAGTCCATCCAACGCGGAGTGCCGTGGAGAAGATAAGAGCAATAACGCAGAGAGAGGAGGAGGAGGGAGAGGAGATGGTGGTGGTGGTGGTGGTGGTAGTGGTGGTGAGAGTTGGTGGTGGCGGGGCTGCGCGACTGGTCCTTTCCCCCTCTCACCCAGGCATGGTCAGATCGCAGCTCCCCATCTTCCTCCTGAGAAAAGCCCACTGCCCCCGGACAACCGCATGCCGCGTCCCCCGCTGCCGACGGACGGCTACGGAGGGCTCCTCGCCTCCTCTTCCTCCCTGCCGCCGCTGCTCCTCTTCCTCAGCCCCGAGCCGCGGCACAGATGCCTGCACCGCTGTCTCAGTCTCTTTCTTCTCTCCCCGCTCCGCTCTAACTGGAGAGACGCTGCTGCAGGGCTCCCGGAGCGCTGCCGAGGATGCTGAAGAGGAGGAGGAGGAAGAGGAAGAGGAGGAGGAGGCTGCCGGGGCCGCCGCCGCTGCTGGTGACAATGGGCTGCGGCTGCCGCCGCTGCTGCCGCCGGGCGCGGTGTCCCCGGGCGCACGGGGCGGAACTGCCTGGCTGGGGGCCCCCGATGGGCACAGGCATCTTGGGCCCCTGGGCTAAGTTGCCGCCATCTTCGTCCTGGAGAAACACTTTTTTGGGGGGAGCTCTGCCTTTTGCGTCATCTCCTCCCGCGCCGAGATCGCTCTATCCTGGCGCATTGGCAGCAGCAGCAACTCTGCCTCCTCCTGCCTGAGGAAGAGGAGGAGGTGGGAGATGCACTGGGGACCACATGGCCCCATCCAAAGGGCTTCCTCGATGCAACTCTTTCTACTCATCTCACCGAAGGGACTGCTCAGTACCACTCTCCAGCCCTCTCTCCTTCAGGGTCTCCTTCCCTTTGTGTCCATGAAACACCATGTCCACGCAGGATGGTGGCTGAAGAGGTCTGTCTCTGTGCCTGTCCTTGTCATAGCAAATCACAAATGGCATATGAAACTCCAGGCTCTGCATCCTGGCCAGTTTTTGGCCACACAGTAAAATGCCTGAACACAGTTGCCTGTCTTTCAGTCAGAGAGCTGTAAAGCAAAATGACCATAAACTCCAAGCTGTTTCCCCAAGAGAAGTTTTGCAAAACCCTGGTTCAGCCCATGAGCGGGTAAGTACTGCCTGTCTGTTTCCGTGTTTAGATATCACTACTTAGAGAGAAAGACAGAGGGGCCAGGCTTAGCTCTCCTGCTAGGGTGATGATATCACTGATGTCTCCTCTTGGACCCATGGCAGAGACCCAAACACCTTCTGTCCCCAACCATCAAGGTCTCTTGCTTAAATAAGCATACTGTTTGCACATGCCTAAGTGTCTCTCACTCCTTTCATCTTGCTCACTTATGCGATGTGAGCAAGATGAAAGGACACTCACTTGTCACTTATCACTCACCAAGTTTTCTGGATTCCACACAAGAGAAGAGTAGGTGCCAGCTAGAGGTAGAACAGTATCAGATGAAGACCTGGTGTTCACCTTGAGACATCAGGTATGCTATTTGGCAATATATCTATTTCTATCCTATTTGGCAATAGGATAACCAAGACACGTATTTTAATTTCTTCACTGGACTGGTAGAAGGTTTAGAAACCATATTTTTCCTTTTTCCTGAGGCTTTCTCTATCCTGAGGGACTGACAATGGCCCTTGAAAAAAGTACATACAATGTACCGCAAAAGGTGGCTTTGCCCCATTTTAGGGTTAAAGAAAGCCTTTTTTCTTTAACATGGTCTATGAACTAATACAGCTTGCTGATGGTTCTTGAATTCAGCATCCAAAAATGTAGTGGGAAAAGACCTGAGACTAAACTGTATCAGAGGAGGACACAATTTGTACCTAATCTGACTGCAGCCGTCCTTAACAAAAGGGTGATCTTACCAAGGAATGTGCCGGAATTTCTGTCACTTTGAGCAGTAAATCAAGGCTGGATGTCTCTCAAAAGGAGATGGTAAACCTCGAACAGAAGATGCAGACCTGAGGTATGAATTGCTGAGCGGGGTTCTGTGCCCTGTGTTATGCTGGGGTGAAAGCGCATTATCATAATGGTCTCATCTGGCCTTACAAGATCTGTCAGTCAAATATTACAGCAAGCAGAAGTTACCTGCGGATTTTATTTCAATAGGCTATTTCAAGATATAGAAATAAGTGTTAGTAGTGTAAGGAAAGGTCTACAGTACTCAAATCAGAATGCATCTTTGCAATTTTCAGTCAATCAGCTCACACCATCTGCTAATGGTACATTATTAGTTTTGGTCTTGAAACTTTGATTGAAATGATTTGACATACTGGCTCTGGTATTGAATTTGCATTTTTGTAATGCTTTCTGTTTCGGGACAAGACTGTGACCAACCTCTTAAAAGGCATTCAGGACAACTTTACCACTCTAAAATGTAGCATAATTTATTTAATTATCTTTTGCTAGTTTGATTATGTATTTATTGTTAGAATAAAGGAACTGAAGCAGAAATACAGGGAAAAAAAAAAAAATGGAAACCCAAACCAAACCAAAAACAACTGGGATAAGCAACAGGTTCCTGACATCAGGTCTGAGATTTTCAAAATGTGCTCTACTAAGATATGCGGCAGTGACTGTGTAATTATTCTGTGTTTGACAGACAAACTTGAGGTGAAGAAAGTTGGTTTTGGAGTCCACACCTGGCAAACAGGCTTAATTTATATACTTTTTTTTTTTTTTCAAATGGTGTTTCCCTTTTGTCCTGTTGGGAAAATGAGAGCATAATAGACAAATTTTCAATCCACAATGAAATGATGAAAGTTCTTTATCTTCATAGTGGAACTTCAAGAATTGGTAATGAAAACATACTGGTATTCAGACCTCCTTTGAAACTTAATATAAAAATTAATTTCTAAGTCTTTGCTCCTCTGTTTACACTTGTCTAAGATCAAAGCAAATATACTCAAAGTCAGTATGCTAGGATGGTTTAGATATACTTGGCTTCTCAAAAAAAATCCATTTTCATGTCATGTAATATTTTCACACATTTCCCAACTTTTGCCTAGAAATACAGAGTGAGAGTTCTTTTTCAGCACCTAGAAATAAACTATAATAAGACATTTGGTATTTTCAAAATGAGCATGTCCTTGCTTTTCCACTGACAGTTTTCTGTAACAGACAATATGTCATGCAGAACTGTTGTTTTGCCTCCTGTGTTTCCCCCAAAGCCCCATTCCTTCTCCACCTAGCACAGTGAGTAACTTGCAGCTTAGTTTCAGTAGCTCGTTCCTGATGGAGCCGAACAGATGCAGTTCGGTTCTCTGGTGCCCCTTAGTGTTAGGTCTTGGAGCTCAAGGGATAAAATAAGGCTATAAAATAGTATCTGAAAATCAAGAAGCTGTATGCGGTGGGGGAAAGAATCTGAAGTACATACTGTAGCTGCTTTCTCTCAAAGTTCCTTCAAAATTTTGTTACCATGAGTCTGATCTAAATAACAGCATTTTATTTGAAATACTTCAATGAATTATATGAATGGGAAGAAAAGTGAAAAACTTTCCTCAAAAATATCGCTACAGAAGTATGTCCCCATATTCATCATTCTTCCTAAATAACTCTAGTGGTGCAGAATACTTCACTTTGAAATTACATTTTTTACTGGGAATATTTATTACTTGTGTTACAAAGCTTGGCAAGTGCGAGGAACTCATGGAAGCCTGTCTCCCTAGCTGGTGGAGTCACCAGATGTTTCACAGATGGATCTCCTTAAAGTAATGTAGTTCAGTGTCCTCTCTGCCACACTGTGCTTTAATCAATACAGTCAGAACTGATGTTCTCTAATTCTTGGACTCATAATATGTAAGACAACTGATTTATCAAGCACTAAGGACAAAGTCTAATAGGATGCACGTGCACAAATTCAGGATACTTGAAGCTGTTGTTTAACCTACATGCCATGTGTTTTCTTTGTGAAAATTCTTCAGCTTAACAAGCAGAAATATTTATTGATGTAACACCTTAATGGTAATAAGCACTTTTCAGAATAGACGGCTTTGCTGTTTCAAAGTAAATGTTCTTATATTTTTGCCTAATATTATGCAATCAGTTATTTCCTGCATAATTCTCTTGCTTTACTTTGTTGATTACAAAATCGTAACATCAAAAGAGCAGTATATAGGTCTTTCAGATGACTTTAACAGGTTTGAAAGCCACGTCTTGTCTTTGTAATGTATATTCTTTATATAAGAAAAAAATTATTTTGCAACTGCTAAGCAGCACTTCTTTTTGTAAAAAGCAGGTTATTTTTAAGAGAGTAGATTTCATTTTATTTTTGGGTTTATTAGTTCTACTCATAGGAGCAATTGTTGCAACAATTATTAACAGAAATACTCAATTAAACCTTTGCACTGGAGGCTCATCCAGCACTTTTAATACCAAGCAAACATTATCATGCCCTTTACTAGTACCTCTTAGTGATTTTTTTAACAGTTTAAACAATTTGTCTTCAATAGGAATATCTATACATTCTTTTTAGGAAAAATGATATGCCATTTATGTGGTTTAACATCCTCAGAGTCGTTTATATTTTGTTTTATTTCAGCATCTCACAACAAATTTTGGTATTATATTACCCATTACTTGGGAAGGGGCTCAGAGATTTAACTATCTGAATACACGTGGTAAGAAAAATATCCATGATGGTTGTAAGATACAAAGAAGTTAAGAACACTGAAGAATTAATTTTTTTTCTCATCACATTCCTAATGTCTTAGTTTCCTATTCAATATTTTTCAGAAAGCTGAAATTTTGTGAGAAAACTTCAGGCATCTGGGCCTGATTGCCCCAAAGCAATAGGAAATTTATGTTAATGTTATCAGAAGCTCCTAATCCTTGTTCAAACAGCACTAATTCAGATTTTAAGATTCTTGCATTCTCCTTTGTTCCCACTTTCCACATTACCTTCAATTTTGTCTCTTTGTCTTGACTTTTTTTAAGCTTTTCTTACCAAATTAGGGGATTAACTATCACCAAGTAAGTTATAAAAGTTTGTCCAACTGGATTTTAAGTCTGTGCAGTACAAACTTCAAAGATAGTGATGTCATTGATTGAATTATCTTGCAGATGTTTTCTTACTGTCCCATGAGACTTCTGGTTAGAGAATGAGAACATATTTTTGTTTGTTGACATTTTCAGCCATGGAACAATGAACGGATGGTACAGGGAGTCCAATACTGTGTCTCAAAAAATTGTAGGTCATCTTTATCATGACATCTTTATAATGAGAGATCAGCCATAATATTACATCCAGTGGGTATATTTGGGCATGATCTGAAATGAACTGAATCTATTCTTCATTAACTGAAGCCATCAAAAAAAGTGAAATATAACTTTTGCACATGACTGCAGCAGGAAGACGATAATATAAATGTCTCACACAAATTAGCCTATGCCTGTTAGAGTAAGGTCTGATCCAAAGCATTCTGAGATCCAGGGAAAGATTCCAATGGGTTTTTAAACCAAGCATGTAGAAAGGAAACAGACAGAAGAGTAAAGATTCCCCCCATATGGGGATGGAAGGAAAAGGACTGAAAGCAACACCAAAGGTAGATTATGGCTTTTAAAATATTTTTCCTTGTTCCCCTTTCTTACTAATTATATATGTTTGCTGCTTTTTAATAAATTTATTAACCTATGTGATTACACTTTTACGGACATCAAAGACATCTTTTTTGTCTTTTCTCCTTGGTTACCTTGTAGGTATCCTGACTCTTCCTTGTGTCCTAAGTCACCTCATAGGAAAGAGATAATACTTGATTTTTCTTAGAAGTACTCTTTCTTAAATAAGAAGAACTGTGCATTGTGTAAAAAGTCTTAGGTTTTGGTTGATCAGTCAAATAGTTTTCCTTTGCTCTCTCTTACTGTCATGGGAAGAAAAATAAGTACTTTTAGAGGTAACCTCACTCTTTCATTCATAGTCTGGTTTCCTCTTTAAGCATGTTACTGTAGAATGTTTTGTATCAGCCTGAGTTACAATGCCTGCATTAGGTAGGTTTTATTTTCTGATGTACTGATATGATGCTGCTGTTCCAGAATTCACACTAACTTGAATTTGTAGCCCCATGTTCATCCATATCTGTGGTATGAAGGATGTGGAAAAAAGAACTAATTTAGAAATATTTTATGCTAGCAAGTAAAATTTTCCCTACTTTTCACCTCACATTTTATTCCACATTCCTTTGAAATGTGCCATCCTCCAAAACTCTTTTCAGACTGAAAATGAATGAAAATGAAAGTTTGGTAATATCTTTATATTTCAAGGACTCATGGCTGCAGTGTAAATTTTAAATGCATGACAGTGTGGGCATGCAGGAGACATTCCTACATATGGGGGTTTCTTGTTTGACCAGCAGAAACATCCCTACTACTGAAACATACATAGTTACCTATAGATTTGATATAGAGCTTGAATATAGGTTGAATAATCATCATTATAATATACATATATATGTCTCCTAAAAATGTAAACACTTTTAGCGCTTTTCGTCTCATTTAGCTTTAGATATGTAGACTTATCCAGTCAAAGCTTATCCTTTCACCATGTTATTAATAAGGAAATACAGCTACCTGCAGAACACAGCTTGTTTCATCCCTAAATGGGTTTCTAAGACATGCACTCCTGTATGGTAAGTCATTTTCTGCCATCTCTTTACACTGAATATGGAAGAAATGTCCCTGATTCACTTTACATCATTGCCTATCTAAGCTGGTTTTGGCTGAGATTGAGTTAATTTTCTTCAGAGTAGCTGGTACAGGGATATGTTTTGGATTTGTGCTGGAGACAGTGGTGATAACGCAGGGATGGTTTTGTTATTCCTGCCAAGTGCTTGGACATTATCAAGGCCTCTCACCCCACCCCATCAACAAGGAGGCCAGGGCTTCACAAGAAGCTGGGAGGGGTCACAGCCGGGACAGCTGACTCCAACTGACCACAGGGATATCCCAGACTATATGATGTCTTGCTCAGCGCATAAAGCTGGGGGAAGAAGGAAGGCAGGAATGTTCAGAGTGATGGTGTTTGTCTTCCCAAGTCACTGTTGTGTGTGATGGGGCCTGGCTTTCCTGGGAATGGCTGAACATCTGCCTGCCTATGGGAAGTGGTGATTGAATTCCTTGATTTGCATTGCTTGTGTGTATCGCTTTTGCTTTACCTACTAAACTGTCTTTATCTCAGCCCATGAGTTTTCTCAGTTTTACCTTCCTGATTGTCTCCATCATCCCACTGGAGAGGAGTGAGCTGTGTGGGGCTGAGTTGCTGGCTGGGGGTTAAACATGATATTATTGCACCCAGCTTGTAATATTTAAAAGACAAGCAGTCATTTTAAACTAATCAGCAAGATTTCTGGCTCTGTCTTGGTGTCCTGCAAAAGATTCTTGCTGAAGAAAAAGCTGCAGATAAGTGTTGAAGTGCATATTTGGCACTTCTTATCTTTTGTTTCTAGTTTTGTTTGCTAGTAAAGCAGATGTGAATGAACCATACATTGACAGTCATTATTTTTGGAGCCAGGTCGTATCCTTTTCCATCCAAACATATTATTCTGCCTTCTGCCAAGTGGCTCCCATGCCATCTGCCAGGAAGGGAGAGATAGGGTGGGCTTTTCTCTCTGCCTTCCAGGGTTATTCCTGTGAAGAAGGCATGTGACTCAAGTTGTAGGATGACTCAACCTCTTATGGTCTTTTTGGAGTCATCCCACAATCAATTTAATGTGTCTGACCTGAAGACAAATGTCTCCTTTTGTCTGCAACATCACCAGCAATTTTCTAAACTTTGGCTCCTGTTCCATATGCCTTGCAAGCGATTCAGAGAACTGAGCACGGGCTGAAAGCAAAGAGCTCCTGAGATTTTATTCAATTTCCACTCTTTAGATGGGGTATGATTCTGGACATTCCCTTTTCCTCAGCATCTCTACATCTCTATTTATGAACAGGAGAGGCTAGGAGAATTAGGTAATGCCTGCAAAGTGTTGTTTTAAATAATAAAAATAATGAATTTACTCTTGATGGGTTACTTTATGGGTCAGCATATAATGTTATTTCTTATCTCATTTGGCTCCTAAGGACTGAATATTTGTTATTGTTTCAAAGCAATTACTTTCCATTTCTGAGTGGTATACACAGCTCTGTGAATACACAAAGATTTTCTACCAAAGAGATCTCATTCAGATCATTCTCAGTCTTAGAGTAAACAAACAGTATTGCTTTTCTAATTTTCCAGTAAAATACATTACTTGATATTTGGCAATATATTACATTTTCATTGCATTAGATTGCTGGAAAAGAGGTACTTTATTTGCATGCTTTTATCTTGTGGGGGGAAGAC
Source organism: Corvus cornix cornix (assembly GCF_000738735.6). Classification (NCBI taxonomy): domain Eukaryota; kingdom Metazoa; phylum Chordata; class Aves; order Passeriformes; family Corvidae; genus Corvus; species Corvus cornix. Next base: position 82,587,687 of record NC_046332.1, read on the forward strand.
AGAGAAAGGAAATGTAATTACACTGGGTACTTTAGTCTCCTAATTAGTTTCACTGGGTCTTAGATTTAACTCTTACGTTCTGTTAAAGTTCATTTTTCTTCTCTTTCCTTTTATCTTGTTCTCTTTCTTTGGTTTCTGGAGGCAGCCCCTGATGGCTGACTGTGGCTGTGTGACACTCACTTTTCCCACAGAATCCCAGTAATACTGCTCCCAGCCTGTTACCTAGCATATTCTGAGACTTGCTAGGATAGGCAGACAGACTCTGCCTCTAAGTACCACCATTATGGGTATAATTTGCTTGAAGCCAAAAACAGGGCTGGCCCAGGGTCACTGGAAGTGCACTGTGTGTTGCTGAGGTGACTGCATGCTCTCACAATTCACAGACCATCATTTCATAAAATGTGGGCTAGCTCTGCTGCATACAGGCTTCATGAAACAATAAGAGAAAACGCTTCACAGGGGCAGTGATCTTCAGCTTCTTTCTGGAATTCCTCTGAAATAATACTGCAGTTTCACTGTCATTACTTTTTTTTTAACATTTCTTATAATTTCTTAAAGGTAACAACTCTTTGAAATCCTGAATTACAGACCAGATCCCTTTTAGTAAACAAAAATGCAAAAATTAAGGGGGAGTCACCACTTTACTTTATATACCTGACTTAGCACTGACAGTGAGAGAATTCATTAAAGTAAGATAGCTCATCTCTGAAGTCCTTCCTTTAGTCAGTGTAGAGAGAGTGGCTCCGTTGTGGGGAAAAATTTTAATTAGACCCCTTCTCCACATCACCCTGAAGACGAGCATCTGTCTCTCCTCTTTGTCCACTGAGCCTCAGGAGGGAGCTGGTTTGGTTTGGCACCTAAAGTGAGGGTTGAGACTGCTCTCTAGAGTCTCTGATGTGCAGGGTACATAAATTAAAATCATGAGAAGTTGTAGTAAGTGGTTGATAGCCACAGGATCAGGGAGGGTGAGAGTGTTATAGCAGTAAATTCACCGTTAAGGGCAGCCAGTGGGGACATTGAGATTCATATTGACATTACTTACACTAAGAGAAATCCTTTTGAAAATGAAAACTACTGTTTCACTTTTTCAAATTTTGTTTTCTTTTTAATTAAAATAAATGTTTCTGGCTGCCTTATTTAGCAATGGCTGTAAAAACTGCCCTCTTTCTTCTCAGTCTGAACTTTCTGTAGGGGCTAGCTTGAATAAAGAGACAAATCTGGGGGTTCAAAACAGTGTTCTGTTGCTCATAAAAGGTGTCAGGCCAGACCAAATTAAATAGTGCTTTGACCTACTGGTTTTAAGTTTACCACTAGAGTGAATATACTCTCATCTTAAGGTATTTTAAAAGCAAAGCCAACATAGCTAGGTTAAGAAGTGGCACAAAGAATGGACAAGAAAATTGGAAAATATATTTTCCTTTATAAATACAGTGATATGGAGAACTCCATATCATATGAAGAAAATCCATCAAGAAATGTGAAGTTAGGACTTGAAAATTTCAAAATTTTTGGTAGCTTTCTGTCATAAATTTGAATTCTTAATGGTATCTACCCATTAGATGATGAAGTTACAGATGAATATTTATTGGCATATTTTTAATATTAGGGATTTCAAAAAGTTAACACGGTAAAGGTTACCAAGACTTTTTTTTATTATCTTCTACAGAGGCACAAAACCAGTTTATGTAGTTTACATAACTTTATTTCAAAGGCTTTGCCATCCTTCCTAGGCAACTTTTTCCCTCTTTAGGTACTGGAATAGTAGAACCATATAAACTGGCGATTCTTGGGGAAAACCGGAACTATTTTTAGCAGCTAATTGTATTCCAAAGAAGACTCTTCCCTTTCCAAGAAAAAAGAGAAAGGCTCTTTCAGGGTGCTTCAAAGCATGTAAGTTTAGCTTCCCAGTGCCAAAATTATTTCAAGATGAAAATTAAAGTTTTTAGTTTCACAGATGCATTTGAGAATGCTGCTCCTAGTTTAATGCACAGAATTGCACATACCAAACCCTTTTTACGTCAAGGAGTAATGCAAACAAGAACCTTATGCAAAGTTATTTTTAAGACATGAACTGTGTCTGCTAATATTTTTCCATTCTGAAGAATGAAGAAATATAAACTCATCATAAGCATGTACAGACATCTATTCTCTGGAAGAGACAGGAAAGGCAATCTGCTTTTGATTATGATCAAATATCACAACTTGTACCACCACACACCACGAACTGCAAAACATTTGAAGCATTTGAAAGCAACAATCACAAATCTAAGGTGAATTTAGGAATTTCCCTCCTTTCCACATTTGTAACTGTTCCAGGAAACCTTCACAGCAGAGGATTTAGATTTATCCATTTTTTGCTTTGAGGGTTTGATGAACACATTTCATCTTGAGAAAATATTACCACAGATGCTATGCATATATTGTTCAAACATACTTAATTTTAGGCAGCAGTAAAAGAATGTAAAACCATCATAGGATTCACAGTGGATATTCTCATATGGGGTTAAGCATCCTCAGTTGTTCCTAATTTAGTAGATCTTCAGCTCCTAAATTCATCAATGCTTGTGCACCTAAGAGAAGCAGATGCATTCTGCATGCAGCAAAAAGGTTCTGTCATTATTCTGATGCTACAGCAAGCAAACTTACAGTACAATTTTAATATGTAAATATAAAAAAAGAAATTAAAAGAGGAATAAAGTTCTGTTGATATAAACTGGGGTACTCTATTACTAGGGTTTTTGTCCCAGTCAAGCTATAGGAATTTTCCAAGTAGTGTCTCTGTTCTCATTCTAAACATGGAAGAGTTATTCAGGGTAGATAATACACAGAAAGTTTGGGCCTTATGAATATTTCAAACATTTGTATTTTCAATTATGTTCTTAATTACAAAACAAACTCAGCAACATTAATTTTGAAAGGACTGCATAATTCTTGGATGTATTTCTGTACAACTATCTTAGTGAGACATCTGCTCAGATAAATATTTCTCAAAGCTTTCCCTTAAATCTAAGCTGGCAAGGTGGGCAGAGTATGAGCTTTGATATTAATTAAAGCTATCTGAATTAGTTTACAAAAAGCTAATTTTTCTGCCTGTATACAGCTTGTATTTCCTGCTATGCTTTGCATTCCTTTAAATAAACTTAACTGTATTCCTGACACTCTCTATTTAATTTACTGTTCTCGTAGAAAATGTATGTATTTAGAAAGATTAATCAGAAATACAGTGCTGAAGTCCCCATCATATTACAAAGACCTGCACCTCCAGGCAATCAGTGTTGCCATACATCCATTGTAATTTTATCTGCAGATTTTTATCCTCTAAGTATCAGACTCAAGGCTTAAAGTACTGATGGACATTTTTCAGAAATCTTTCTTGCTGAGGAACTGTAGTTTCAAACTTACCTTGAGAGCAAGAGTTTCCTTGTGGAAAGCAGATGCATTAATTTTTTTCAAATATCATTTAATAAGTATGCATGAAGAGCCCTGAATTTTCAAACACAGTAGCATGTAATAAAAAGACTATTTTTGTTTTAAATGAAGAGCTGAGAATACACAATTAATGCAGAATAAGTGAAAGGGTACTTATGTGGGAGAACTAAAATCTGGGTGGTTTTTTATTTCCTGAAAAAATTGGAACAAAATTTTTGGATTCTCTGTCATACTTCTGTTTTTTTTTTTTTAAGCTCTCTCTGTCATACTTCCAATTTTTTTTTTTTTAAAAGCTGTTTATTTTTTTTTTTAATAGAAGTAATACTTTGGTTTACAATTCCAGCAACTAGCCTGATTAATTGACTGCACTGGACCCTACTGACTTATATTCTCCCCTATTATAACCCCATTTTTACTGGTTTGGCCAATATTCCACTATAGCTGAATAAATGTATATGGCAAAACAAATTGAATTATTAATTAAACTGTTCTCTATGAGTTTATGCATCTATTCAGTTACTTTTCAGCAAAAACATCCATAGAAAATTTAAGATGAAATAGAAAATACAGAGAAATATTAGTTGGAAGGGCTTTCCAACCCAGGAAGAAAAGCCAGATCCTGTGTCTTGTCTGAACAAACATGTTTTGACAATATAAAATTTCTGAATAAGCTCTCAAAAGGGGAAAGTAGTTCTTAAATAAATATGAAGAACAAATATTTCAGGAGCCCATGATCAGTTAAAAAATTTCAGACATGAAATACAAATGGGGTAAATAGTGTTATTTATGAAGACCTAATTACATATTAGAACTTCATTAGGGATTTTCTATCTATCCTGTCTGTTTCCACAACTTCTGTATAAATTAATCTTCTTCCTCCTTGCTGATGCAAACATATGTCTGACATCATTTCCCTCACATACTCCCCTTCACACCCTGCCTCTTTTCTTTCTAAAGACACACTAGAATAACAATGCTGCTTGAATAGCAAGGCACTTCCATTATGTGCTTCCAAAGATCGTTTGTCTGACTTTTTTTGTGACCAGAACCATTGAAATGCTCTGAGTAGATTCTGATTCTGAGTAGAACACCTTGTAGTACTCTAATTTAAGGTGTATAAATTACTGAATAATATCTATATTAGCCAGAAGTAGTTGCAGTTGCTGTTTTAGCAGCTCATTTCTTCACTTCTCTAAACCAAGAATCAGTGTTAAAAGATTATTTGTTATGGAAAACATCTTCAAAATTATTCACACTCTCAACTTATTCCTTCCAAGAATTTCTGGTCCCATTACTGTAACAGTCTCTGCTTGGACGACGAGTACTAACTACACAATGTACGTTTCCCTGACAATTCTGTACTAAGAATATGAAAGCTTGTTCTCTACCCATCCTTTCTATTATATTCATAGTCTCCCAAAGCAGAGTATCCTTTCCCAGCTGCTAGTCAGCTGGCACAGGCCCTGTCATTTCACAAAATGCCTTTCACAAGACTTACATACCGTCCTTTAGCCCATGCATGGCAGACAAGTTTTGCCCACATGCAGCATATGCCCAAATCATCAGGGTGCAGGTATCCTGCGCACAATACCTGATCTCTATAAAGGGAATTAGGCACCCTGGAGACAGTGCCCCACAAGTGGGAAGATATGTGAGGCAGCACAAAGGATGACCAGTGATGGGTGCAGAACATCCATGGTATACAGTCCTTTTTTACAGGGACCACTGGCCATTCTCTATGTCCATCCCAGTGGAGAAATGAGCTGTCATCACCTTGTGAATCTTTGCTGCCTCTGACTGTCCAAAGTCTTCTCTGGACACACAGCTCTGGACATCACAACCAGCACTGTTTGCCAGTGAATCTACTGCACTAGCTACCTCAATATACTCTGCGCTCCAGAATGATATAAAAGGGCAAAACTTGGTTAAAGGTATCAGCCTCTGTGTGGTCCATATTCCATTCCTCATCATGACAGATGTTACCTACTCATTACAGTTGTAAGTTCTGAAATTACTTCAGGACAATCACAGACTCTGCTCACTTCAGTTCTGACAGACCTTGGAGAAGAGTGCATTCAGCCACCTGACTGAAGAACAGTCAGGAGGGTCTTGGGCAACATGGTCCTTAGTGCTCACTGGATTGTCAACCCTTGTTCTACCTTATGCTTGAGAATGCTTACAAGCCACAGTGACAGGCATTTAAGGTCCTTCAATAACCTCATGTCTTTGGTCTCTACTCAGACCACCTCCGCTGAGATATCTGCACATCGCTGTAGATATCAACTTCTATTTTAAGAAAGGATTTAGCAGAAATCTGAACTATGTGTAAACTTTGCTTTAAAAAAAATCAATTCTTGGGAAGAAGAAAAAGCATGCAAGAAAGCTGTACAGACCTTGGAAAATCAATAAAAAGTAATGTGAGGGGCAATGTATGGTGCCTTTCATCTCAGCCAAGGCAGATGTCCTGGGCGTGACACCACCACTGTGGTAGGCACCTGCTTGGTGTCACAGGATGTATCTCTGGCACCATTCCCAATGAGGTGAAGCCCTCTTTGATGTGTAGAATTCTCAGTCAGGAACAGAATTGTATATACCATGAAGGTGCTGCCTTTCTTCCTCTGATCTTCAGTTGATGTCTTGAGCCACTCCACTCCCTGCCACAATCACCGTCTTAAAGAAGAAGTGGTTTTACCCCTGTACTCGACACTGATGGGGCTGCACCTCAAATCCTGTGTTCAGTTTTTGGCCCTTCATGACAAGAAAGAGAGGTGCGGGAGCATGTCCAAAATCACTTCAAAGGAGGTTGTAGCAAGGTGAATCTCAGACTCTTCTGCCAAGTAACAAGTGACAGGACAGGAGGAAACGGCATCAGGAAATTGCACCAGGCAAGGTTTAGATTAGGTATTAGGAAAACTTTCTTCATGGAAAGGGTGGTCAGCAATGGAAACAGGAAGGGAAGTCGCTGAGGGAAGTGGTGGAGTCGCCGTCCCTGGAAGTGTTGAAAAGCATGTGGATGTGGCACATGGGGACATGGTTTAGCAGGGAACATGGCGGTGCTGGGTTAATGGTTGGTCTCATTAGACCTTAGAGAAACCTTAGAGGTGTTTTCCAACCTTAAGAGTTCTAAGACAGCCTAGAAGGATGCTAAGACTTGTCCACTAGGTCATTTCATATGGGCTGCAGTTCTTATTGTGAGCTGTTTTCCAGAGCTATTTCTGGCTCTTCCAAGGCCAGCCTCTAGAGTAACACTGTGGTTGTGCTGAGACCAAGAGATATGGTAACACAGCATGTATGAGTGGGAGAGGGTGGACACAGAGAATAGTCTGTGGCAGCAACAAAGTTCTCTAGGTGGGATGAATTCAGGAACAATTTTTTCCTAGATGCACTTTTTCCAGAAGCATGTGGAAGAAATGTGCTGCTGCCTAGCTGTGAAGCACAGTGTCACTTTGCAAGATGGTGACATCCTCAACCAGGCAGAGTGCTCAGCGGGGTTGTTTGCTGCGTGTTTTGTGGCTTATGTCTATATTGAGTGAATGGGAGGTCTTTGCTATCCTCACCCTTCCTAACAGTGTTCTTGTTGCTTTTCTTTTGAAACTGAGGAGACTGGTACAAGACTCTGTATCCTAGATGAAATCGCAGCACTGACTTTAATCAGGGAATTACAATGTTCTCTATCTTATTTATTGGTTCTTTGCATACGCAGTGTAACACCTTGATCATTTTTGACCACAGATGCACACTGAGTTTTCTGCAGTGACAACCTGGTGAATTTCTCATTTGAATGCAGTTAAGTTTTCAGTTCTGTGAATTATTTGAGTATTTTTGTTCACATCCAAGGTTGCATTGTTTTGCATTTTAGTTACATTAAATAGCCATTTAATATTCCTAATGAGAAAATAGATATTTTCTACTGTGTTCAAGGACATAATTTATTATCTGTGTTTATTGTGTTTTTCTTTGATCCCGACTGCCCTGTTCAACTTAATCCCTTTTGGCAAACAAGGAAATCCTGAAGGACAGCATCAATTATAAAAAGAAGTGATTCCTACTGTAAAATGTGTGTTGCTGAAAATAACGGCAAAGATATTCTAACAACTGATATGGCTGTGCTTCCACACAAAGAGAATTGATCACTTCATGTTACTTAGAGTGGATGAACAAGTACTTATGACCACCTGGAATCTAAGAGTGAAGACACAACAGCACCAGATTTGGTATGTTTATTGACATCTCAGCAGGATAACGAAAACTGATGCTCAACTGTATTCAATTAGTCTACAGCCTCCTAACTAGACTGGAGACTTTTCTTGTACCTATCACCAGAACCTACACATTCTGGGAGGAGCAAATTAGCTAACACTCAAAATGATAAAATATTTATATATATCTGAAAATACATAAACCCAGTATTTAATAGCATGTATCTGACTCAGCTGAGTTTATTTTACAAAGCCTTTTTCATTTCATTTCAGTGACTATTCACCCAAAACATACAAAAAGACACATTCTTCCTTTATATTTTTCTGAACATATGGAAGAGTGGCTTCCTATTTGAACTCTTAATTCCTGAGCATTGCTTAAAACTGGGATGGACACACAATTTACAAACCTGAAAGGAAAGATGAAAGGTCACTTCCATAAAGTGCTTTACCTCTGCACAATCTTAGTAAAGGATGGGTTTCTACCCTTTCTATGAAATTAGTCTCCCACTTTTTAACTTTCTTAGTTTTTAAAAAATCTTTTATTTCCTCATTATCTAAGCTCTGCAAATATATCTTCAGGATTTTTAAAGTATCTTTTATTTTTCAGTCATGCTCAATTGTATCACAGAAAATGGTTTTTTTAGACAATGAAGTTCATAACTTTCCATGGCACAATTGCCCCAAACAGCCTATAACTCCCTTGCATTTTATCTAGCCAGCCTGATTGATTTATCTTTTTTTCTGAACACCTAATTATTTTGAGAATGTACAGCATCTCTACTTGTCAAGTATTAGCTCTCATTTTGGTTTCATTTAACTTCTGGAACTCCTCTAATAATACTTTCAAGTATGTCTTCAATCATGTTCAAAAACTTTCTATTTTTGCTCGTTCTTTCTCTGAAATTAAAATTTTACATAGGTGAAAAATCTTTACAGTTTTTACAGATGAATGATTTTTTTAAGAGGAAAACAAAGTAAAGGAGATTAACTTTTCAGAATTATGACATTTGTGAGAGCTAAAATCCCAAGCAGGGAACACTGCATTGGTTTTATGAAGCAAAAATGCAAATATGTATTGAAAAAAAAAAAAAGAAAGCAAAAAAGGAAAGAAACTGATTCAGAAACTAGCAAAACGCTTTTCATAATAAATTGGGATCTTACAAGTGGTTTAACAAAAAAAAGGTGCTATAGCAATATATAGTATGATGGGGGAAATGAGTTGGCTGTATTCAGAATCATGTCGTGAATTACATGACTATATTTGCTTTTGTTAGTTAAGCTTACCTGTTTGAGACATCTGTTAATGAATCTGATGGATGATGCACATTTGTTGAAAGGGACTAGGTGATTGTCTTTAGCTATTGCTAAGGATCATGTTTAACAATTTCTATTGAAATTCCTAACAGTGTTTTAAAATTTTGAGTTGATACTTAACGTGCTTAAGTAAAATTACTCTTGCAAAGGTTCATGTTTTGGAGTGGCAATTAAATACAGTAATTATTACAGATAAAGACTTACCTAAGCTCTTCATTCATTCCATAAAAGAAGGAGATATGTGCATATCTTTCTTTTCCCCCAGTCATACACATAGAAATCAAAGCAAAAGTAACATAATGAAAACCAAATTATGCCAAATACAAAAATCAAGCTGGTATTATAAATTATTGAAAAGTCATTATGAGTTCTGATTTTCTGTCAAAACAGACATACAGCTAGAAGCTTTTTACCTCGATATGTAACAGTTAAATATGATCAGGCTGATTCCTGAGTTATGATTCATTTGATAAAATGCAGACAACACCTTGCACATATTCTGAACTGGTCACCTTTGGGTCTCTCCATAGTTACTGCAGAGCAATAGGCATTGGGATGGTAAAACAGATCTTTTCCTGAAGCAGGTACCTACATCAGCTTGGACTAATCACACTTTGACAGTGTTTATTTCTCCCTGTTGACTGTAACTTAGTCTTCAGTGATGCGTATGGATGCAAATGTTCTACACTGACAGTAAAAAAAATCAAATGAAACTGAATTTAATTTTAGTCTGCCTAGTGTTGTGGGTTAAATTATACCACCAGCATAGCCTATTTTAGCCAATATTAGCAATAAAAGCAGAACATACATATTGAAGGTTTATTTCTATAGTTTTTAATACAGAAGAAGTTCAGGTACAGTCCAAATAAATTTAAACTGAGGGATATGCAACTTCACTCTTTAGAATTATTGTACTACAGAAGGATCAAATTAAGACTTTAGTGGTGTCAGCCACAATGAACGAAGAGAAAAGAATGACGTCTTTAAAAAACAAAAGGCCACCCAAAAATACGTGTTCTGTCTACATTGTGCTGTCTGTAGGATTTGGGAATTTTTGTGTGTTTGTCTTGTGTGCAATTTTAAAAGAAACTTGTGTCCAAAGATAACAATTTAAAAAAGCAATAAGCAGGATATTAATTCCACTGCACAACACAATGCTGGTTTTTAAATGGTGTGCATTGCTTTATTTGTGGTTTGGGTTTTTTTCCATTATTATGAAACATTTTCAGATATGAAAATCTCTATAAAAATCAATAGGGTCAATGTGAATATCTTTACAAAAAGATATGAAGGGTAATACACTACAGAATTAAATTTGAAAATTAAATTAACTTGTGTGTTTTCATTTGTTTAAAATGGCCTTACTTTACAAAACACAAGTTCTTAATTCCTACAAGTTTATTTTCTCAATCTGTAAGATATCTGACTTGTAATTCTTACTAACAGCACTACATTTAACATACAGGTTTTAATATCTTAAAAATATCAAAATTATAGATAGCCTGACGTATTTTTACCTTAATCTTGGGAGCTGGCGAATCAAATATTTCTGTGACCAAACTGATTATTCCTGCAGATCCCTCTTAAGTTTTCACGGTGAGTCAGACCAATTTTTTTTTTTATGAGTAAAGTTTCCAGAATATCTCAGTAGATTATGAGTCCTAGTTTCATTTTCTAATTAAATTTCAGAATTAGTATTTAAATAGGCATGGAACTTTTATGATATAAAATCTATAAATCTTGCCTTTAGGTGGGGTGGCAATAACTACAGGTTTTCAGGTCTAAGTCCCTTTTTCTTCTGCAGTTACCTGTCTCCAGTAAATTCCAGATTTCTGGTACTGTGTCTTCAGACAGAATACATTATTCTGCTTAATGCATGTAGAAACTAGGCTTGGAAAGATAGGAAGAATAAGATAGTCTGACAAGATATGACAGATATAAAGTAAAATGGTGTTTAGTCAAAATATGGCATGGTGGAGTTTTTTCCTCAAAACTCAGCTGAAATTTTCAGTTTTATTCCTAGTGAATCAACATCAAATAAAATGTCAGCAAAATAATATGTTATTAAAGTATTGATAAGATGCAAGCCTTTAAATTCTTGAAATCCCCTCACAAAATTTCTGTATCATATGTTTGTTTTAAGTGCTCTGGTGCTATCAAAAGTTGCTTTAAAGTAAAATCAATTAGAAGCAGAGGACGGTATGAGAGAACCAACCATACAGCTGCCTGACATTGAGCTGTGTCTTTTGTAACAATCAGTCCTAACTCTGGGATCTGAGTAATACAGAGGAATTTCTTTTTTCTTTGATTATTTAACCACTACTAAAATAGATTTGAAGGCAAAACAAAGTTTGGAGATCTGAAACAACTCATGCAAATGCTTATCTTACTGATAGACCTTCACTTTTCAACTTACAGTATAAATAAGCATGATTTGAGGTGTCTGGAAGGCTGAAAACCCACTTGTCAGTAATGAACAATCCACTATTCAACCCATGGGCAGGGAAATAATGACTGCATATCGAACAGTCATAAGTCTCCATAGGATCAGTGTTTCTTTTTATGGGAAGATACAGAACTTTCTCTCTCCTGTCATCACGTAACTGCTCAGCCTCTAGTGCCTGTATGTTATGACCCTGCCTGTATTTCTGAGTGGCTAGCTTGAATGCTTTTTTTTGGGAAGTGTCCATCCAATTGGAATTCATTGGGAAAAAAAAAATTATGAGGCAAGAGAAAAAGTTGAATTTCATATTCTAAAACTATTCCCCTGGGAAATGAGAATTCAGAATGTATTTGCAATGATTCAACACTGGCTCTCTGTAAAGCCAGGCTAATGCTCATAGAAGAATGCTCTTCAATATAAATTTCTTTTGACAGGAGCCTGTGGCCTTGTTTGTTGGGGTGATAGGTCACAGAGGGGATTTTTGAAGACTTGTACCTTGTCTGTGATGTCATACAATATGTTGAACTGGCCTTAGTGGTTTTAAAAGTCCCTCATGGCTTTATTTGCACCTATACAGAAAAGAATATTGTTAAAACATGTGATAGAAACACAGTAGAAGAAGAATAATACTAATCAAAACAGTGCAATGAATCATTTCAATAAGAATTTGAGAATAATTTTTTTTTCTAATATTAAGATTTATGAACTTGACTCAGTGGAAAAAAGTTATATATAGTTATATATAGTTATTTCCTATCTCTAGTAAGAAGCCAAAATGTGGTTTCGAATCCCAGGAGAAATAAGTAATTTCCTGAATCCTAAAAGTCTTCTAGGTTTGACATTTTCAACGGGACACCTCTTCGCAGGCTGGAGACTTCCAGTTTAATCTTCACCAAGAAAATGTCTCTTAATTCAAGAGTCACTAGCTGCTAGTCAGCAGTTGTGCTAAGCCTAATGCCCCCCCCAGAGGAAAGCCCATTACTCATGGACCCAGACTTAACCATTTTAGTCCTGGTTATTATCCAAGCAGCCTTTAAATAATGACCTACAAGGAGCTGTTAGGCATTTGTTCTTTTTTTTTTTTCCCCAACAGCAGACCGCACACAAACTCTGAAAATTCACTTTTCTTTGGAGCAGCTTGGTCCCATTATTTCTCCAGCTTCAGCACAATGAAAATACTTACATGAGCTGTCAAGGCTTATCTTTCAAATAACTCCTAAATACTTCACCACAGAAAGTAAAACATGGTGACTAATATTCTAACATCTGTTGCACATTGTCATGCATCCTGCAGTTGCCAACCAGTTAAAATGGCAGCACATTTATGTGTCAAGATTTCATCTGCTTCTCCTCTGTAATTCTAGGAAATCTAAGCTCCTACATCACTTATACTCTAAAAGATAAGGCTAAGAATCAAAAATTTTCTCTCTGGAGAAAATATGATGTGTACTTCGTCAAGTGCAAAGAGTTGATGTCCTGCTCTAAGCTTCTCTTATCTAATTGAACATTCAGTTATAGAAGCATTTACTAACAATAAATGAATGAAGAGAATGCCTCTCTTTGATGGATTATAAAGTAGAGGAAAAAAGAAGAAAAATCAGCCATCATATTTGTTTGGTCTGATTAAATCAGTTTCTTGGATGGATTTCTACAGCTAATAAGATATGTGATTTTGAACATACCATATTACACTCCCCCAACACTAAACATTTCATAAAAAAAATGGGGTTTTTTTAAGAATAAGATCACAGTTGGCTCTGTTTTCTCAGCCTGATTCTTTATGCTTGAGTTTTGCACATATTATCTCTTGCCAGTGGAGACTTTGTATGGTAATTTCTAAAAAAGCCAGGTAAGTCCTTCTGTCTTATATGAATCTTAAAGAACATATGCTATTCTATTCTATTCTATTCTATTCTATTCTATTCTATCTATTCCTATTCCATTCTATTTCTATTCCATTCAATTCTATTCAAAAATAGATTTGATGTTTCTTACTTCATGAAACTTCTTCCCGTACTTGCTTCCCCCATCAGAAATAATGAGGCAATTTCTGAGAGTCTTGCTGCAGTTCAAATAATTTGGTAAAAAAAATTAATAAAAAAGCCCTAAAATACACATGCACAACACCAGGGTGTATACAGAAATCTTCAGGTACTTAAGCTTAGGAGAGCTGCCTTGTGGCATTTACAAATACCTAAGTGATTAAAGAACGTAATTGTCCTTGTCCAGCAGTACATACTAAATGAATAAATGACTTGTCTGCTTAGACCACTTCCACAAATCCTGGGATGTATAAATTTAAATATTGTATTTTAATTTATTGGCATTTCCTATTGCATAAATATTCCTAATAAAGTTAAATTTCCATACAGGTTCAGAGAAGACACACGAAATGTGGCTTCCAGTCATGAGTTATTGTGGAGACTATTTCATGGGGAAACCTTCAATTTCCTTTTACTACTCCCACCCTTTCTGGTCACCCATCAGAAACGTAGATAATTCACTTAATTTCAAATGACTGTAGGATTCTTATTTTTGTTTTATCTTAAAAGTATCCTTGTTTATTACGATTTTTATTTCTTTGATCTTCATTTTTATTTTATATTTTCTTTAATCTATTGATAGTTTTTTTTTACATGGCAGAACCACACTGATTTTTTTTTTTTAATTTTAATATTTTAAAGAAAACCTGCCTTTAGACATACTAAGATCCCATCAGATCTTCCAAGCTAGGTCAAGATGGATTAATACTTGGAGCAGACACCTCAAATGAATATCTAGGCCTCTTAGAAAATCTAAATCTATACAGCACAGTACTAGAGGGCAATGTACAGCTAAAAGTGTTATCTTTTATATACATTAAAAACTGATGACATTTGTAAAATCTTATGACAGAAATTGTATTGATTTTTCATGCCTTACTTTTGTGTATTGCACTTAGAATCCTAAAATTTTAAAACTTGGGCTGCCAAAATACAGTATTTCCTGTTGGGGCTGTGGTCAGTTTGTCACACATCATCTCTGCCCCTCTACTTCCTCAGGGGAAAGATTGCAGGGGGACCTCTGCTGCAATGCCTGGAGCACCTCCTCCCCCTCCTTCTTCACTGACTTGGTGTCTGCAGGGCTGTTTCTCACATATTCTTGCTCCTCTCTCCAGCTGCAACTGCAAAGGGTTTTTTTCCCACTTCTGAAATCTGTTATCCCAGAGGCGCTGTTGCTGATGGGCTCCGCCTTGGCCAGTGGTAGATCCATCTTGGCACCAGCTGGCATTGGCTTTATCAGCCATTGGGGAAGCTTCTAGTAGTTTCTGCAGAAGCCACCCCTGTAGCCCCTCTCCTGTTACCAAAACCTTGCCATCCAATACAAAATCTCGTCTCCAATGTCATATAAGTAGTAACTGACATTTGAGTGCTCTAGGGTTTGCTTTGGTAATAAAATCAAAATTACAGAATTCATCTTAAGCTAAGACAGAAACTATCTCTTCTGTTTTTTACTGATTAGTGTTGATCTTGCTTGCAGCAAGCCTAAACTGATTTGACACGTGGATTGTCCCTACTTAAGCTGTGAACACAGAGACTGGCCCAAGTTATGACATTTTGGTACAGTTTCAGTGTAAGCTCATCTCTAACTGAGAAGAAATAAAAATGGTTGAGCTATTCTAAGATTCTCTGTTATGCAAGATTTTTCCTGTCTTAAATGCTTAATGAGGAGGCATCAGATTCTTCTTCAGAGTACCATTTGCACCTCCTAGACACTGCTATGAAAGTTCACGTGGGTTTATTTTTATGGAAAGCTATGTGCACACTGTGTTGAAATATGGATTCAATGAGCTAACTAGTGTCCATTAAAGGAGAATAGGGCATAACGACAACCAGCTTTTCTGAATTGAGTCCAAATGAGATATTTCATGTCAATAATTCAGAACCCACCTGGTGCAACTTAAAATCCAATTTAAGCAGCTACCTTCCCCAAGTACCCATAAGAATTAGGCGTTGAAGGGTGAGATCCATGGAAGTCAGCTACCAGAACTGTGAGCTGCCTAAGTTTTCTTGTTGGAGGCTCCCTGTCCCTCTAAAGTCCCATATTTTGATCCTTGATGGTACAGATTTTGAAATTCCTAGCCCCTTGAATCCTCTCCTAGAGTTACATGAACAACTCACGCCAAGAACAGGGCTTCAAACCTTACTTGTTAAATATACCAGATTGGTATCTCAATTACCAAAGAATAGTCACACTACCTTTTGTGGATCACTGTATATTTAGTTATTTATTTTTAAACAGTTAAAAAAAAAAAAAAAAAAAAAAAGCCTTACCTCAGGGTATTTTGGCTCCTATCATGTAAAGATGCAGTTTTGAATGAGTCATTCTATAAGAACAGGCACATACAGTTCCTAGCTGGGGTCTCTTACAGAGCTACTCTACCCTAGGCAAGAGTATGCTGGAATATTTCCTCTTGCATTTTAGACAAGGCTTAACGTCCTGTCATGTTTTGACAATGCCAATGGATTCAATATTTCTAGGTGTCGTGGGGCGACTTTATGATGTGTATCCCCTATTGCCACTCTATGCCAGACCTGAATCCTGTGCCTTTCTGTGCCTTTAAAACTGGGTGTGAGAGAAAGAAAAAAGCCAGACAAACTTTTCAAAACAGTTTGTTCTCCAAGGTCACACTACTCCTCTGCGTGCTTCTGCAGCAGCAAGAGCGGAGGAAGCACCCTTTGCTGTTTTTCAGCCAGCTTTTGGCTCTGTTTCTCCAGAGAGAGACAGAGAGTTAATTTTTTTTTCCCCTGGGACTTCGGCTTCTTCTCCTTCTCTTCTGGAACTGTTCAGAACACCAGAACTTACTGGGAGAGCTTTCCACCAAGGCCCGGAGGGGGCCCACTTCAAAGAGGAGAGAAAGAGAGACCACACCCAAAGAAAGGACTCTGAGAATTTACTAGGTTCTCTCCACAGCAAGAGGTTTTATTATTTAGCATTATTCTTTTCCCATTGTGCATTATGTCTGTTAAATAAATAGGGGTTTTTTTTCCTTTCACTTTCCTCCAAGAAAAACTTTTTCTTGAACCTGGTGGGGGAGGGGTGGCTGATACCTGCCTTCTATTAGAGGACGTTCATTTTAGATGTTCCTCCGAATTTGTGTCAAACAGGGACACTAGGTGAGATCAGGTGAATTTCAATGGAGCTATCAAATCAATTGAGTGCAAAATAGTTCAGGGCTGCCAAGGGTGCAAACACATAGGAAAAAGCAAACAGCGGTACCTCGGAGGCGGCTAACTTTGGGACAGAGATGTATGTTAATATTACAATTAGATTATAATGAACCAAGCTCATCTGAGGAAAATGATTTTGCCAGAGTTGTTGGCTTAGCAGCCTGACATCTATTTCCCTTCAGTGTCAGGTGTTATGTGGGTTCTTAGATGCAAAGTACCATCCAGTTCTCCTCCCTGCAAAGATTCCAACAGGGCCTGGCTGGGGTGTGTCCACTCTGCTCCACCCTCTATTCTGTCCCCCTTAGCAGGTACTTACTGTTGTCTGGGGAATCATTGTGGAGCATGCCAATCGTATTCCATCCAGAGATTAGAAATTGTATTTCAGCCTATAATTTCCCATGTTATAGCCTGTTAGAATGTGAATAGAACTTCTGCCCAGCCATTTTCCACATATGGATAAGTCTTCACTTTATCTAAAATCTGTATCTCAATCCACAAAGCCTATTTGTCACTGAAGCTTCTGTAACAGTGTTTTCTCCCTTTCAATCATGGGCATTTTTTATGCCAAAGAGAGGGATTTAGAGGGGTGCTGCCTGTGCTTTCCACCCCATACCAGTACAACCCAAAAAGTCAGATATTCTGGGACAGAGAGGAAAGTAGACTGCTCCAGGGGCCTCATATCCATACCTGAACTGTATCCAGCCTTATTCACAACAGCATGAATATTTTATATTTTCATTCCTTACCACATTTTTATTTGACTTTTTAACTAGTACTTATATTTGTGTACCTTTTCATTCTTTTTCAGGCATGCATAGATCATGGGCAGCTGCACAAGTGAAATAAAGGTGGGTCATGAGGACTGTGACACAGTGAATCACTGTTTATCTCTAAAAATACCCAGAGCCACATAATTTGACTTCAACATTTGCTGTGCTCTGCAGTGAGTATACTATCACTAGTCATCTTTTCTGTGCAATGCTAGTACCAATTACTCTAATTAAAAGAATACAAGAGAATTATCTGAAACACCTGGATTAACTTTAACCTGTTGCTTGCTGAACCAAACTTGCATGCCTTTTATACCATCCCAAAGAATCGCTGTTTAAATCAATAGGGTAAGAGCAATAGTTTCTTCAGGCAACATTCTATGAGATTTCCTGGAAGATTATGATTCCTTAGACTTCTTTTTCAAGCAAAAGGAGATTAATACTGTCAAGATAGTAATGACAAAATATGTATGAGGCAAACTTACCTTGCTTGTGTAACTTATTCTTTATGGGTGAAAGAAATCAAGATTTATTTTTCATGGAAATATAGAATGGTTTGGGTTGGAAGGGCCATTAAAGACCACCTACTTCCAGCTTCCCTGTCATGGGCGGGGACACCTCTTACTAGACCAGGTTGCTCAGAGTCTCATCCATCCTGGCCTTGAACACCTCCAGGGATGGGGAATTCACAACTTCTCTGGACAACCTGTTCCAGTGCCTCACCACGTTCATATGAAGAATTTCATCCTAATGTCTAGCCTAAACCTACTCTCTCTCAGATTAAAGCCATTTTCCCTTGCCCTAGCTCTACATGCTCTTGTACAAAGTCCCTACTCAGCTCTCTTGTCAGCCCCCCTTAGCTACTGGAAAGCTGCTTTCAGGTATTACCAGAACTTTCTCTTCTCGAGGCTAAACAACCCCAACTCTCTCAACCTGTCCTCATAGGAGAGGTGCTGCAGCCCTCTTTAAGTGTAGATATTATTCCAATTAGTAAGAGGTTCTTTGGTTTAATTTTCAAAATGTTTTTATTTTAAAGCCTTCAGGATGTAATCATTATTAACAAATAAATTGGAATATTCTTAGTGCTTAGCAGCTGAATGGTTCAGTTTAGCTGTGATAGGATATATCTGTCAAGTGAACTTGTCTCTTATCTCTAAGCATATGAAACAAACTGCTAGGTAATTTATTTTAAAACCTAGGAAAGAATAAAATATTTCTTTTCAGACCACCTAGACCTTCCCTAGAGCATTTTTCCTACAATATTCGGTTATAAAGGGATTTATTGGGATAACTGAAATGAACAAATGTTATGTCTCAGCCTCAGATTTAAAGAAGTTTTGCATGCAGAAGGTGTCTTCATGGCTTTCTGTGGGTCATTTCCCTGTCCCTGGCAAGAAGATATAAACATTCCTTAGCTTAAGACTGTGCAAGTCCTAGGTTAGGCTTGGCTAGGAACTGCAGTGCTTTGCTGTCCTTTAATCTCACACATAAACATACAAAAAGCAAACCAATTTATTTTATTTCCTTGAAAAATTATCTCATCCTTTTAGCTATCAAGAAGCTTAAAGCTGAACAAGTATTTATTTCTAGTAAAATACTTCCTATTTACAGAAAATTTAAAAATTAATTCCACCAAATTTTACCCTATATAAATATAAAGCAATTCCCATTAGAAACATACTGTAAATCACTTTTTTGACTGTTATGGATAATTTATCACCAGGTCTTAAGTGAAGACTTGGGATTGCCTACTGCAGAAAAAAAATTCATTATGGATATTTTTCAGGAGCAGAACTTAAAATTCTCTTTTCACAAGCTTCCATAACAGCAAAATTTCATCTAGCTCTAAAGTAAGAAAGTACATTCCCTCTATTAAGCACATAACTAATATGTAGGGAGGGAACATACTGCTGTTCCTCCAATGAGATATTGATTTAATATCACTAATCTACAGGATCACCAAGTCTAAATTAAACCTAAGAGATTGACTAGTTTCTTAAAGCTCTTAAGGGACTCCAAGTCAATAACAGTAATACTAGGCATTTGTATAGCACAAGATGTCAAGATACCTTATAGATGTTAATTATGCCTCAGAATAACCCTTCCATCTATAAATAAGCTGTGTAGCACATTCACTATTTAAAAGCCAACATCTACTTTTTTTCAGGTACTGCATTCCTAGAGAGAAGACTGCAAGAGGGGAAGAAAAAGTGTCTTGTGAAAAGCTTTTAAGTTTCCCAAATCATGCTTTCTTCAAGGAAATTAGTATTTTCTTTAGTGGTTTTCCACTTCCACATCTGTCTTTTAAAAAATTAGAAAAGAAAAACAAAATTAAGAAAAGGTAGAGGAAATAAAGTCATGATGGAAAGAAGAGCATAGAAAACAGTATTTCACACAGATATGTAGAGATTTATGTCATTCATGGAAACTTGTTATATTTTGAAGGATCATAAGTACTGCATCCAGCTGTGGGATCCCCAGCACAGAAAGTACATTGACTTGTAGGACCAAATCCAGAGTAGGGCCACCAAAACCCTATTAGGGGTATGGAGTACATCTTCTGTGAGGAAAAGCCAAGAGAATCGGGATTTTTCATCCTTGAGAAGTCTTCAGGATGACCTATTCGTGGCTTTCCAGTACTTTCAGGGAGCCTACAAGAAAGATGGAGAGAGACTATTTACAAGGACATGTAGTGACAGAACAAGGAAAATGGCTTCAAACTGAAAGACAGTAGGTTTAGGTTAGATATTAGGAAGAAAATCTTTACTTGAGTGAGAGTGATGAGGCACTGGAACAGGTTGTCCAGAAAAGTTGTGGATGTTGCATCCCTGGAAGTGTATAAGGGCAGATTGGATGGGGTTATGAGCAACCAGGTCTAGTGAAAGGTGTCCCTGCCCACATCATCAGGGGTCTTAGAACTAGATTATCTTTAAGATTCCTTCTGACCCAGGCCATTCTATGATTCTATAATTCTATAATAAACAGAAATTTTAAAATGAAAAAGTGTGTGTCTAAAATTTTGCATGTTTTCTAGTTAACTCTATTTATGAGGTTCTAGTATTTGTGAGGCTCCAGTACACACTGATGCATCAAATTAGTGTTTTTCTAATAAAATTACTGTTGACTGAGCTTCTCAACAAAGGAGACCAGAAGCTGGATTGCCAAAGAAGCCACTGCTCCTGAATGCTGTGCCAGTCTTTCACCTACCTTGTCCAGTAATGACTGGCAGCACTAGAGCCAGAGTAGGATGCAAGACACTTCCTAATGCCCCTCTTAAATCACTGTACTATTCTCTTCCGCATGGTCTTTTTGATTGAAAAAAAAAAAAGATAGGAATTTATTTCAAGATGAATGCCTAATTTTATGACCTTTTCCTGTGTTTCCCCATGAAAGCCTGAGGTGGAAAGCTCTTTATTTATGAACCAGAGTGGGTTATAAAACAAGTATTGCCAGTTTCCCCTCACATTGGCATTCATTTCATGATTATTTTTTTTTCTCTGATATAAGAACTGCCTACACCCCTGCTCACCATGGCAACTGAAGAATCTAGCAGCAGACTCAGGGTAGGAAAAACATAAGGAAAAAAAACAACTCAAAAATATCCCCTGACACTAAAATTGATTTTATTTTCACAGCAACACACTATGAAATTGCAAGGGAAAGGGAGCTAGCTACCTATATTTCAGATGGAATCACCCAGCATGGGAGGAGTACAAAGATGTGTGTGTCTGTTTGCATGTTACACTGGAGTATGTTATGGGTAGGTGGCACTTATTTCCAAAGCATGTTTTGACTGTTGAGGGAGGACGAGATACTGACAATGACATGTTAGTGGATGTTTCTGTGGAAGAGAAGACGCTCATGTACTAGATGGAAAGCACAGCAATTTTGTTTGAAAAGTTTTCCTTCTGTTCCTGAGTTAGTGCAATGCACATAACTGTTGACAAATATTTATCAGTATGTCTAAACACACAGAAAGTGGGAAGCAAGGTCTTTCAACCACTGTCAGAATGAAAACAGACACTGATGTTTCCTAACAGCATAGTCAAATGCTATACAAGAATATCAGCCTCAGAGGTTATAGCTACTTAAAACAACAAGGAATATGAATTTATAGGAGTAATTTCACAGAAATTACTGAAAAAAGGCATTTCAAAAATTACTTTGACACAAATATGAAATTAGTAATAATTAAAATTATATTAAATTATATTGTTATTTTCTAATCAGGAAAACACATATTAGAAATGAGAAAGGAAAAAGCAACACCCTAATAGCTCACCTTATTAAGGAAAAAGGAGCCTATATAAAAACTAGTAAGTAAAAACATCAATGAAAAGTTTTCTTGATGTCTGTGGGAAAAAGATTTGATTCATATGACTAAGGGAAACAGTCTCACACACAGTAATCTAATATCAGTAGACAGGATTATTGAAAGTTTTCTTACATAAACCTGGTTAAAAACTTTATTTTTTCCTAATGAAAAGGACAATAGGTAAAATAGCTTTCCTTGTTTGTAATCAGTTGTAAATGTCTTGAAACTGAATTTAAGAAAAAAAGGAATAAATATCATTTTCCACCACATATTGAAGGTAAACTATTCCATATATTAAAAAGAGAGCTTTTAACATAAATGCTTGTATGTGGAGGCCAAAGTTCACAAGCTCCTTCTGTGCCTACTATACCACTGGAATTCCATGTTGCCCTCCAAACACAGACTTCACACATGCCTCTTGAGGAAGGAAAGCAGTGGTTGCCCAGCTCTAGACCAGCACACAAGAGTCACAGATAAGGGATGCAATTGAATTTAGGGGCTGAGAGGCACACCTGCGTCTACAGTGCAGGTGACAGTTGTCAAACACCTGATGGTCCTGGTTTTCTATTGCACAGAAATCGGAACAGGAGGTTATCAGGTTTGACAAGCCACAGAGTAATGTGCATGTGTTCAGAAAAAATTGGATCAATTTTTGTATGTTTTTGGTAACATTCAGCTTACTGTATTTTAATTTCATAAATTATCTTTCTGTTGCTATTTATTCTTTAATTTTCCGAGTTATCATCTCTCATTGAATGTAGGTTGCAGGAGAATGAAGGACAGGATCTACAAAATGCAGAAAGCAGATCTAATGCTACAGGAAATGGAGCCAGAGTTGAAGACAATCAAATTCAAATATGACTAAAACAGAGTAGTGGAAAAGTATGTATTGATAAGGAAAGATAATAGTAAAAATAATGAGGTAGCACTGTAAATTAATTATATGAAATATTAGTTTAAAAAAGTATTTTTTTTAATTGAATACTTCAGTTAAAACCACTTGGGGAATGACTGACCTAGCATTTATCTTCAGGCAGTTTTAGTACAATGTTCTATACCTCCATTTAAATTCTGCTGTAATAAGAAGTCCTGAGAGACAAAGGCACTTGCTAGTCCTCAGATGTGCAACCAGCTTAGAATAGCAAGATAAAAACATCAAACTAGCTAGAGTTTGCATTTAAAGCAGTGGGAAAAATGTAGAAATGCTCCAGAAATAGTGCAAGAAAATCAGCTGAAGAAAAGGCAATATAAGTTTGCCAAGAGACAAGGGAGAGCTGGAAAAAGGACTCATCAAAAAGTGCAAGAATGAAGACAGACATGCCAAAAATTGAAAGATAAAAGTTATTTTATTTATGCAAATAAAAGGAGAATAATGTGTAAATGGATCCCTCTCTGCAATTATCTTCATATTCCTGACATTAAAGATAATCAGTGTATAGCACTAAAACCAAAGTAATCATCTGCATCTGTGTTCAAGAAGCAAGGATGTGGACTTGGGGGTTGAGTCAGCATCGGTAACACTGAAATCTCTGAAATGTTCATGAAACATCTTTTCCTGATTTAGCGAGGGTTTGAAAGAGATTATTTACTCTTATGTATGTCTTACCTATCTTTTCCTTTTACTTAATGTTTTCAGTTTCTTTTAATGATAACTGAGTCATGGGAAGATGACTGCACATCTTCTCAAATTAGTATTGTAAACATTAAAGAAGCACTTAAGTGGAAGCACTTCTCCAGTTTCCAAAGGTACTGTTGCGTAATGAGCTGGTGTCAAAAAGATTTTAAGCATGCATACTTGCCAAGGAAAAACTGGACTTTTATATTATGATTTTCCCTTTTATTTACCCAAGAAATGTAGTTCTTGTGTTCAATTGCACCATGTTTGTACTATGTCAAAAAGAAACAACTCAATTTTTTTATAACTAGACCCTTTTCAGCAGTAAGAACTTTGAATAAACTCTCCAGTTTGATGTTCTAGGATGAGTAATGTGAAATATGAAGATTCTATATTCTTTATTTCCATTCGTCTGCAAGTACTTTCAACCACTTCAGCTTACTATTTTAATTCACCTTTTTTTAAATTAAAATAAAATTATCTGGATCAAGATTGAATTTGACATTCAAAATTAGGTGGGGGCAAGCATATAGAAATATACAGCCAAACTTCCAAAGGAGTAGAATTTTATTTGGGAAAAGTTTATGGGAATTTGCCTCTAAAAGACAGAAAAATATTTGCTGGAAATTTGCATTCCTGTTAGCCCTCTTTCATTATGCAAAATGACACCTCCAAAAGCCTCAGGTATTTCTAATAGAAACCAAAAGAAAAAGTGATAAAGAAATTTAAATCTAATACAATACTTTGGTAGAATATTTTTAAATGATAAGCTGTGTATTAAGCTGTAGAGAATACTCATCACAGTCACTCTGACTTGTTATATTCTCTCATCCAGAACTACCTAACCCAAGGCTAGATGGCTTTGAAATTTGAAAGCAGGTTTCTGAGCACTAGACCTTGCATCTATTATCATCAACAGCTTCAGTATGTGAGTGTGCATATGTACAAAATTAAGCAAGGTGTTATCTGCAAGCTTTCTTATTTATAGATAAACTTTTCTTCCAGGTTTTAAATTGGTTTTATGAATGATACAAAAGAAAACAACTTAAGTACAAATGAACAAAGAATGCAAGTCAATCCTTGCATGGCATGAATCAGAGTGACTACGCTGAGAAACAGCACCAGCTGAGAATATACTCAAAAACATCAATGTTTTCATTCAGAACAATGTAATATCTCACAACCTTAATCCTAGACTGCTTAAATCCAACTCTTTGGTAATACTATTCCTTGTGCCATAGTGAAATTTCATTAAAACAGATTACTTCGGGGTAGTACATTTCTTACAGAAGAAAAGCAGAACAGCAGTTCTAGCTTCAAAACCACCAAAACAGATGACATTTTAATAAACAAAACATGAGTTTGGTCAAAATCTAAGTGCAGAATTCTTGTGTTTTAAGAGGAATATTCTAAGGTTTTGGAAAGGAAAAGGCAAATTTGAACTGCTGATTGGGTTTTTTTACATTTTGGAGGCTTTGTGATGGGATTTTTTGGCCATACCTCATTCACAGCCATTGTCCATAAATTAAGGTATTTTTAAAAGTTCCAACTTTCTTCTGAAGTTTTTTTAGTTTCTTCCTATAGCCTGAATTTCTTAGCATTCAATAGTGGATTTGCAGAAGGTATTTTGCTTTAGTGTGGAGTTGCTATTGTAAAACATTTAATTTCAATGTTATTGCTGCAAATCCATCCTGTGCTATGTCGAGTTGTTGTTTGCCAAGAAACCAAGGACGTAACAAACCTATTTTAGTTGGAAAAGTCCAGCAATATTACACATCAGACCTCTGACAGTACACCAGAAATAACAGAAAAGCGCACCCTCAGCAATAATCAGCCATTGCTGAGAACAGGATTATGCCTCACCTTTGGAACTGTTCAACAAATTTAGTGAATATCCTGTAAAAACTTTGGCCTGGAGTACTTCAAGAAGCTAGAGATGATACTGACATATGGGCAGCATCTGATGAAGTTATTTCCAGAAAATCTGAAAGGATATTTTAGAATCGTGACTGTTAGAGAATATGCTTGATAACTAAGAGATCTCTCAGAAAAACAAAGGAGATTTAGTGGAAATATGAATTAAACAACCATTTCTCTATTGCTCTCTGAACATGACTAGTTTCCATTTTTTTTCTTTTCCTTTCACCTAAACTGTTTTCTAATCACCCTGAAACTTGCAGTTCTAGCAGAATGATTGTCTTAGTTAACCTCCTATTAGTTATAATAAGTAAAGAGGAAGTGTAGCTCTGTATTTAGAGGAAAACACTAACAATTGAAATATTTGAAAAGAATTTGGGAGTTGGGGGACCCCTACGTGATTGCTTGTTCTGGGCAAAATAAAAAATTAGAGATCGTTAGAATTATATCTGGCGAAAGAGGAAACTCAAAAGGAATGGTTATAACCTCTCACAGATCTGAGAGCAGCAACATGCAACAGCCCCACCTGCCCCAGTGCCTTCCTCCTCTCTGTCCATATCCCAGGAGTCCATTTCAGCCCATCCCAGGCCATCATCCCCTGCCCCACTGATGCTCTTGGAATGCCCATCTCCAGCTCTGTCCCTGCTAACCCTGACTTGCTCACTGAACTTCTCAGGCTGACCTTGGACTTGACTGACCTTTTCAACTTCTCTGTCCAAGGAACACCTTATTATCCCAACCCTGAACCTGCATGGGATAGCAAAGCAAGCCCCCCACTGGATCCTCCCTGACAATAACCAGGAAAAGTGTACTGAGGGACACCATGAAATGTCAAGAAACTTGCCGTACAGCTGGGAAACTGGGAGCAAGGCATAAGATAGGAGCATGAAAGGAGAAAGAAAGCAAGCAAGCGAGAAAGAAATCAATTTTCATCTTTGTTTTATAGGCCTGTGATCTTACTCAAGGAGTATTTTTAGCTTGTAAAATAGTTACCTGATTTAACTCTCCTCTATGAAGAGCAATTACAAACCACAAACATGTCATTCTGGATGAAATGCCTCTGAAGTCATTCAAGCTTGAATCAGTATCAGCAATGGTACAGTAAAACTATGGAAACAAAGATGAGAACTAAATCTGGAAAAGGAGAGAAGTCTGCAGATGCAGACTGAGGTTTGGAGTATCTGTTTTAGTTTTTCTGACCAATGAAGAACCAAAAGAGGTTGTGTGCTGAACAATATTTATATTCAATTGCTTCTATGTACAGCAAAATCTGAGGAGCCTGGGGAGAAAGAGACATAACTCTGCCTCTGTATTAAGCAAAGCTGAATCAACACAATATTTTGTTTAAATAGTTCATAATTATTTTTTTCCTAAACCCAAAATATCGTTACTTTTTCTCTCCAGACAAAGCTGTTTTTCCAGACAATGAGAAATATGAACACAGACTGGGCGAGGAGCAAGCGGCTTTCTTCTCTGAGATTGTGGTATCACAGAGTCTTAAACCTAGTCAAGCACTTTGTGTGGTCATCCTCAAGCTTACCATCTTCTCCAGCTTCTCTTGAGCTGAAGCCACAGCCATTTCAGTGTGAGTGGAGGCAGCCATACATTTAGCATAATTTGGTTGTCTGTGAAACAAAGGGGAGCTAATTCATCCTCTTTTACTAAAGGAGATTTATCACAGGATTTTCTCGTTCTTTGATGGACAGGATTGCATGCAGAGACAGATCTTCAATTAGACCCAGCTGCCAGCTGTTCACCTTGTAGAAACTTTTGGGCAGCAAATATCATGCTGAAAATAGTAGTTTTCCTCACCAGTGTTTGGAAGTACTATGATCCAGGTATTTAGCTATGTTGCTCACAGTCTCCTTCTGAACTGTCAAACTAAAGTAAATTAATCAAAACCTCAATTATTCTCTGGGGTTTTTTTGAGCAAAAGTTAGGGATTTTTAAAGTTTGAGACTCTCAATACTGATTGATCTTCTCTCTTAAAAAAGACACAGTAAGTAAAAGAAATTATCAATAAAACCTTTTTTTGTTGGAGCTGACCCAGTTGCTGTCACTGTTTGAAGCTCAAACTTGGACAGCAATGTTTCATAATTTCAGCAGAGTTTTGGTGCAATAGGTACTGAATTTTGACAGCCTTAGGCAAAACTTCTTGTCTTATTTAAATCTCTGTATAACATATTAAGGTCTGGGGCTTGTTTGGCTTTTTTTAACTCATCTGCAAATAATTTAATAAATCCTTTATATTGTGAAAGATGGAAGTGAAAAAATTTTATGCCTAGAATTTTAAAAGAATTTTTAAAAAATTGAACAATTTCCAGTGAGTCTGTTTTTAAACTTCAAAAAGGAGAATCAAAGGGTGAATCTTCCAGTGTTATAGACACTTTTGTGATTCACCTTCCGTGAAGACAGAGATCTTCAGGGGGTAATTAACTAACAAAAAGAAATGTCAGTATATATTGGGTATTATAAGGAAAAGTGCTTTCTCTTCCGCTGAAAAACAGCAATAGAGTCAACAATATCAGTTCTTTACCATGTAGTTTTGGACTTTAAAACATATTGCCATCTCTTTATATTTTTCATTATTTGGAAAACCTACATTTATATTTCTTTACATGCAGGTAAGATACTCTCTCTACAAATAGCAGCAGATATTCATAGACATGATAATGGTGAACACACACATACACCCACATAAACTCTCTATTGCTTTTAAAATTTTTCTGTATTTTACATAAGATACAGAGCAGGTTAAGTGCCACCATGAAGTTGCCACACATACAGCATAGCCTGAGGTACCTTTTGTCTTTGGGTTTTGTTCATTCTCTCTATAGGCCTTACATTTTCAGCAAGTGCCATATGGACAAAACACTTCCTGGTAAAATTCTGGACAACAATTAACATAAGCACAGCAGGAGATTCCAACTGTTGACCCCTAAAAGGTGGTTAATCAACAACATATGGGTTTATTTATCCCAGCAAGGCCTTTTAATTAACAGTTCTGGAAAGTGTACTTTTTTATGAACACTTTGTTATAACATATTGAGAAAATTCTAAACAGTGAAAATGAAACTCCAGCTTGAAAGAAAATGCCATTGTTTATATATAAAAAAAAAAAATCTGTCAAGAAGTCAGCGTGTGAGAAACCCTAATTCTAACCTCAAACAATGCTAAATTAATGATTTTTGTGCCTGGAATCAGATCTGAATTTATAAGAAAATCTCTAAAGTGCAGAAAGTTTGTATTTAGTACTTAAACTCATCTTTGAAAAAAAAAATGCACATTGTAAACTTTATGTTTGGACTAAAAAATGTCAGTAGGACAGGAGCCTGGTTTGAGCCCACCCTCTGAACGTAACATTTACTTTCAAGCTGACAGAGGAAGATACTTGATGATAGGGTAATTTGTAAGGAAGAGAGGATAAAAAAATTAATAGTAATGCCAAACTAAAGAGGAGAAGCAAACATTAACAAACAGGCACAGAGCACAGAATAAGTAAACACAAGAAAAGTAACAAACATCAATAATATCTCTTTATTAATGTAATGCAAATTATTTAAGGTAAGCCTGAGGTAAACCAAAAACCTTAAGGTATACCAAAGATATTTAACTAAATTATTTAACGAAAACAACAAACCAAATTTTCACTTGGTGTAAATTGAGACAACTACCTACAAAGAACTGATTTATATGTGTCTTGAAAACATAATCAGATTCCTCATACTACAGAAATTGCGACAACAAACCAGAGAGCCTTTGCTTTATCTTTGATCAACTAAAAAAAAGAAAAATGTCTTTGATGGTATTTCCTCTGCTTATAAAACCTCCTGGTGCACTTCCTGTGAATTGTGTCCCAGTGATGAAGGCACTGGGACGTCTTAAGGCATTCAAACACTTCTAATTAACAAGCTATGCAAACTGAAACAACTACTGAGCACCTTGGAGTATACTCATTCTTCACCTCTGAGCACTGGATTCTACCCTTTGCTAAGAGCAACTGCAACACCAGGAGGACTATTTCGTATACACTTATTCATTAGCAAAACTTGATCTGTCCTAGCAGGCAGAAGCATTTTACTGTTTTACAGCATTCTGTGGTAAATTAAAGGCATTTTTCCTCTTAGAAAGTTGTTTTTTCAATACTAAAATATTGGAGTCTCCTTAGCTGAGATCTCTGATTGCCTACAGTAAAATGGAAGAATGCAGATTTTAAGGATTGTGAACATCAGGCCAATTCCAGGGTAATTGTAGCTATAGCTACAACCTTCTAAAAATGTTTGCCAAAGAATCTGTTAGTCAGCTGAGATTCCACTAAGTGAGGTGTTATATTTGTATTCAAAATAAAACAGAAAAGATTTTGGCTTTATCATTGGCTACTTTGCCACATTAGAAATAAGAGAAAATAACCTAAATTGGTAATCGTTATCTATCCTGTATTCTGTGCTAACAAGGAATGAGAAACCAACCAAAATATGAGGATTCAGATAGAAGAAGTAAAGATGGCATTCTCATAAGAAACCTGTGTAGGGGACTGGTGTCTCTTTCTCTGTGGAATGCCATACAAAACCTTCTCAGAGAAGCAAGTTTTTAGACTGATAGCCCTTGCAACTCTGTAAAACAGTCAGAAGAAGTAACCACATATCACAAAGCTTAGAGTAAATATTAAAAACAGGGACAGAAATATCCTGATAGGCAGATATCCATGTTATCCTCTATAGTACAAGTCACCATTCACTGTATTTGAAGTTAATGGGAAGCTTCAGTAAAGACCTTCTACATAAAGAAGGATTTTCAGGATTAGCCACTACTAAATAAACATAAAGACTTTACCTTTAATTAGAAAGTGTTGTTTTCTAAGATGGATGTGGGACTCCAAGTGTCTGATGGTTCCAATTTTATAAAAAGACCATTGTGCAATGCCCATAAAGAATATGATTAAGCACTGAATACAGTTTACAACCTCAGAGGAAGTGTGGAGGTCTTCAACTACACAGATAGTGCAATGAAAGTAGTCCTGAATCTATTTGAAGGAGGAAAAGAAAGAAAATAGAAAGAAAATTTAAGTGCTGCATAAATTACATGAGCTATCAACCTCCTGCACATTGAAGACTAATTCTTATAAAAAAGATTAAAAATCCATAGATTATTCCAGCATGTTACCCTAAGTGAACAACTAATTTCATAAAAGTGAAGAGAGTATCTTACATAAAAATACAGAAAAAGTGAAATTAAGCTAAGTGATTCATGCAGTGCTGTTGATTTCACTTTCAAAAGAAGATCAATGATTAGGCAAATCTTCTGTCCTGGACTTTCTCTGTCATTGTTAGTGAAACTTTTTATTTTTAAAAGATCTTTTGTTCCAATAGAAGATATTTCTGGTTTTATTTTTCAAAGGACTAGTGAGTAATAAAAGCACACTTGTTAAGGTAGAAGTATGGTCCGCAAGATATATTATAAAAATGCCACCATCGTTGGGTTTTGTTTTGCTTGTTTGTTTGTTTATTAACCTACGCATGTTTAAAATTACATCTAAATTATACTAGGGACTACTCTCTCAGTAAAAAGCCACTTGAGTCAGCTTTTCATCTAAGCAAACTACCTGTTTAGCACCTGCTTAGTCCTGCTGTGTGAACTAGATGACAGTTCAATTTAGATCCCACATTTTCTTTTCAATAACTTTGATGAAAAGAAGAAATAGATAAGAGTTATTTTAGGCCTGGACACTGCTTCTGGTTTGTATGGTGTTTTTTGATTGTAAGTCAACCCAGTCAGACACATCAGGAAAGCTGATGTAAACAATTTAAAACATTAGTCCAGTTCTAATGCACCAAAACTAAAAATCAACTATGAGCTACTTTCAGTCCAGTTATCTCAAGGAGTTTGCTCTCCAGGCTGAAAATGAAGACCTAGAAAACACAAACTAAGCATCTCATTCCTACAAGCACAATAGAGCATTAAAGGGCGAGGTTCAATTTTTAGCACTGTCAAAGGAGCCTCAAAGAGTATGACCAGTGTATTACCAGTTACCTTTTGTGATGATGCAGCAAGTTCCATGTACATGCTCTGTAGTACAATGCTATATATTTTTAGAAAGGTAACAGTTTTTTTCTGATACAGTACTCCTATGGCTCTCTGTTTTTCAAATCTTTGTTGAGATGAAGGGAGAGATAGCATTTCCTTTAAAATTTTGGAGTTTGGGAGTTAGCCAAGTGAAAATTAGTGAGCTTCCACTGTAACTAATTGAAGTTAGATATTGTTTTCATTAAACTTCACATTTTGTTTATTTTCAAGTGTAGGTTTCAAGTGTTGCAGATGTGTTGGTTAGGTCTCAGGGAGGGAATATCAGCTGTCACACCTGGGTCATTTGCTATGTTATGCCTTTGGGCACTGAGCTGCAGAACATCCTTTCCTTTTCTTATGTTCAGGAGGGGGTTTTTGGGTGCCTTGTAATTCATCTCACTTTCTAGTGGTTAAAAATCAATCCATGGCTAAGTGCTCACATAATCTGGATCAAAGTAGGCAAGACTGCATGATTATTACTACCTCTTGTTCACAATGAAAATCTTTGTATTAATGTAGCACGTTGTATTTGTACTCATGGTTCATTATATTTGATTTTCTACATCTTTATGTTTTTGCAATCTGACCAAACTACATAATGCTTAACAATGAGCATCCTAACATTTTTAAGGAAGCATTTCAGTACACAAAAAAGAGAGATGGCTTTCATCTTTCCAAAGGCAAAATTATTTTTATTTGAGGAAACGTTGATCTTGAGAGGAAATTTTCTCTTTCATTCCAATATAACGATGCTGAATATGTATTGATCTAGTGCTAGGAAGATTTCTCTTGTTTTCCATATTTGAAAATTCATTTTGCTTGTCAGGAGAAAATACTTGCAGGGATTCATTTTATTATCAGGTTATTCATCTTTTCCTAAACACAAGAAAAAGTGCAGAGTGTTTCAATATGGAGTGGACATAGCCACAAGAATGTAAAGAGCATTCCTTAAAACTGTTGAGGGTAAACTTAGAAGTGGGTAAAAGAAAAGGAGATAAAAAGCCTCAGCTCCCTATAGGAAGGAATGAAAATCTGAACAGAAAAAGAAAGAAACAAGCAGACACTGATAGCTAAATTACTTGTCTCAGGTAAAGAAAAATTAATAATTTTCTTTAATAATTTGAATTTTAATAAAACTAATTATTTTTAAATCTGTTCAGCAATGTTGAGGATTAATTTACTTCCATGTTTAAAATGTGAATAATCAATTTATGTCATTTTAAGATAATTGTTTTACTATATCTGTCTAATATTTTGATAGAGAAACCTTGGAGAAATTTTAGTTCTTGGGAGTGAATCCTGAAAAAGTATATGTAATATACAGTCTTGAGCTACTGAATTTTGATGTGGATTCACTGAAATTTGTAGGAAATACTAGTCAAAACTTCATTAGAGTCATTATGCTTTTCTTCATGTTAAAATGTTGTTTCTTGCTAATGTGAAGCATCCATGACTTATATAACCTGGCTGCACTACTTAAAAGCCTTTTTAGCAAAACCAGAAAAATGTTTCACAACTCTGATTTCCTTGGTCAGCCATAAAGATACCACCAGTATCTGATGCATGATGTGAACCATTTCCTGAACTAACGGAGGACCATTCAAAACCAGTTTAATTCTTTGCTTTGCCATTCCTATTGGAAGCTTTCTCCACAAGTTTTTTCCAAACATGATTGGAAACTTGACATTTCAGGCCTGAATCAGTTCCTTAACAATTCATAGTCACTTTTCTCTTATCAATATCACCCTTTAAAAAATATGTGCCCCTTCTGGTGCTTGGTATAAACACAGACATTAACATTTGTTTTGCTTGACCGAAGAAGGTGTGTACTTAGATTCATAGAATATAGGCTCTCCTTTTCCTGGTCACCTGAGTAATATTTTCCAAGGCTATTCCAGATAAAATTTGGTGGGTTTTTGGTGGGTTGGAAGAACTCCTCTGTCTTCACTTGAATATTGAAATGGCACTACATCTTCCTCTTTCTAAAGAAATAATGCAGCTGGTAGATCTTAATATTGTCTCAGCAATTTTCACAGCCACATTACACTGATGCCTGTCTGTCTTTCATGCCTTAATACTACCCTTTCATTTTCCTCCTCCCCCATTATTCAGTCCAAATTCTTGCTTACAGCAGTAGTCAGCAACATGATCCCTAACTGAATTATACTGTGGTTGATAACAAGGTTATTTAATCACATTTAGTCATTTTAAGACATTTACACTATCCACATATTGATAATATATCCTACCTTTTTGATGGCAAAAAAAAATTAGCAGAACACTGCTAGTCTCTCTGCTATGGTCAGAAATTAAAATATTAAACAGCATTCGTCTCTGTGAAAACTTCTAAATATTTTCATTACTAAATTCCTTTCAAAACAATGTTAATCATAATCCTTATACTAGCTTTTTTTACACCCTACATTTCTTAGACTATTCCATTATCTTCTTTAGTTTAACCAGCAATGTAAGTCCTTTATCAAAAAACTGGCATACCTTATCAAAGAAAATATCAGATAAGTACAGCAAGATGGATTTGGCAAATATGTATTATATACTTTTTCCAGTTTACTTATATACTTTTTCCAGTTTCTTACTTACTACCATGGCTGATTATTTTTTACTTTTTAAAGGAAAAACTTCTTTGAAACATTTACATCATGGGAGCAAGACTATTAGTGTTTGTTTTGTGTGTTCTGTGCCTTTTTAAACATATCTACCACATGTACTTTTTTCAGCTGTATAGTACTATTTAATAAAAAAAATAGCTATTAAAAATCTTTGGTATTGGACCATCTGCTAACAATAAAAATAAATTGACGGTTTTTGTTGAGAAACACCCACAGTTACAAGGACTCTGAAGCACTAGTCCTTTTTCTGTGTTTTGGAGAAAAAATTGTGTAAAATTTTGCTTTCTATTCAATAAAAAAAATTAACTGTCTCAGGGGCTTTGACTAATCACTGCTTTATATTTTAACTGCAAGGTTTTCATACAAGCTCCCAGTACCACAAGCATGCTCACTTGGAGTGCCAGGGTATTGGTCAAAGCAGAGAATGAAACTGCAGCCTGGCTGGAGTCTCATGAAGCCACACAACCCACACACCCCTGTAACACAAGCAATGCACCAACTGGGATGTGTGAGCATGGGCTGTGGCAGGCAGCAGGGTCAGAGTTATTAGCAAGGCATTAACTTGCAATAAGACAATATTGAATAATTGTGTGTTATGCTTCATTTTTATATGTAAACATATTGTACCATCTCTTCCTTTTAGCAGGAAGTCCATGGACTGACCTGCTGCTGATTTCAGTAGGGATAGGCTCTGCTATGTTACCAAACTTTCAGAGCAGCTTGGATACAGACTGTCAGATTAACTCTCAGAGGTATGCTCGAACTAGAATAAAGGTTCCATAACAAAACACCAGAGTATACAAATCTGCTTTGAATATTGCCTGCTATGTAATAGCATTTTAAGTTAAGCAGTTCTTCAAACTCAGCATGTAGTTAAGTATTTTGAATATGGGTGTGTTAGCAGAAACCCAGAACCTCTTTTGAGAGGAACAAAATCATCACTATGAAGTTTGACAGTGTGATTATACAAAATCATCTTTTGTATGTAAGCACAATTTGCCGAAATCCAATATAAATCATTTTTCCTGTCTACAGGAATATCACTCAATAAATGTAACCACTAACATTGGGGCCGAAGCAATATTTTTAATGAGTTTAATCTATATTTTATATTTAAATGTATTACTTAGGCTGAAATCCATCTGGGCTTATTAAAGCATAATCCAAAGCCCAAAATATAGCTGGGAAGGCAAAAAATAAGTTAGCCAACTAAAATGTGACCAACACAATAACAATGCAGCCAGCTGCAAGCTGAATGTAGTAGAAACTTCTCAGCAATTAAAAATCACTGTGCATGCACAGATTCTCATCAACTATTTATAACTGCTTCCCTTATTTATATTAAAGATAGAAAAAAATGTAACCATGTCCAGAAGCATTTTATTTTAAAAGAGCTGGTTTAATAGGTAAAATTACAAGAATCCAACCTAGAAAATAAAGAAATTAGTTTTTAAAACAATATTCCTCTTGTACGAGGAAAATTTTCAGGGCTGCTTCAAGTAAGTAATGACATTATAGGAAGGTAAGTCCAGAAAGTACTATATGACACCCAAAGCAAAGTCAATTGTGCCTGTGGGGTTTTTTTTAAATATCTGGTAAACAACTTTATGCAAGGGTTTGCTAGCAAACTAACACGAACAAATCCCATGGGAGGATTTGGCAAGCAAGAAGCCTGCAACGAAGGTCTGAGGGTCAAGTCTTGGTGAGTAGGAAGAAATATGAATCACCCAGGAAGACAAAGATCAGATTCATCTCTTCTGAGAAAGTGAGTAGTATAGAAAAATCAGGTGAGATTTTTATTTGAACACTTACCACCAAACTGCTTCAGCACCTCCCCCTCATTAAGCAATGTATTCCAAAATTTCATGCATGTTTAAGCTTAAGGATATTAAGAAAAACTATTTTTATTTGTTCTGCTGTACTTTTTACATTGAACACTCCTTCCTATCAAAGTCCCCTCAAGCAGAAATGTTTCATATATCATAATCCTTTTGGCCTCTCTCATCGTTCTATCTCAAGCTGAATGGAAGGAATTACTCCAACACTTCCCATCTAACTTTGTAACAAATATATGTTTACAAAACAAAAGCTACCTTTTCTTTGTTGGAAATGCTTCAGTTATATTAAAAAAAAAAAAAAAAACTAATAATTTTCAGTTATTCAATAGAAGCTGCTTGTCCATACTTTTAGATGCAACCAAATTTAATTGAAAATAACCTGAAAAAAAGGTCATTACATTTTTAAACTGCAAGAGTCTCTATTTTTTTGAAGCTACTGCTATTTTAAAAGTGTTCATTTATATTTAAAAAGTGAGAAACAGTATAAGAAATTCAAATTAAAAACACATTGCAAACTCTTTCTCTTTTAATTTTCAAGTTGATTGAGTTTGGGCCTAAAGAAATTCACTTTGAGTTATATTTTCAATTAAATCCTTAGCATACAACAGCAGAATTTAAATGCTGTATTTCTGTCTCTGAAACACAATCTTATTTTTTTAGGTTGAAATGGAAGATTATTACTATGGTCAAAAATTTTACCTGGTGATATAACTTCATCCAGCTGTACTACTTCATCTTGTGTAGTAGAGACATAAATGTGTGATTATGTGCACATATGTATATGTATATAATACCTCCATAAAGATTACACAAAACTGGAAGCTAGAGGTCCATTATATTAACTTGAGGCATATTAAAGCATCTTGAAATAGCACAGCAGTGACTGTCAGCTAGCCAGACTGCCTAATGTGGAGAATTTCCCTTGTTAGGTATCTTATTAAAGTTCTCAGCAGGGTTTCTGATTTGTCTCAACATCAAATGAATAGCACCAGCCTTTATTCAAGAAAGAGATAGCTATAGTCTAACTAGACTATGCCAAATTCCAGAAATGTGCTTTCACACTTGCCAAAGACTTTTTTTTTCCACTGTGCATATTTCCAAGGAGACTATCACTATGGACCCTATTCATAGGAAATATTATCCTGAGTTGCTGCACTACTACACCAGCTGACTTTTGCAAGGGTATTTAATCTGAGAGAATGTTTTCCTTGGTTTTGGAGTATCTGTGCAATATTGAGTTATTTGAAAGTAGCTGCTACAGGAAGTAAAACAATGAAAGATCATGGCAGCCTCCCCTGTTCCCCTGCTTTTTTTGAAGATCCTCTTGAAGGAGCAGGAAATGCTGCTACTGTATCAGTATTAGTGTAATCCTGGGCATCAGTTACCAACTTTTATTAAAACCTCTCTCAGCAAGAGAGGGAGTCTTTGCATAGCGTGGGATCAAATAATAAAGACAGGAAATAAATAGCTGATCTCCAAAGTAAATCTGCAAGTGCATTTCCCTCTGCCCTGCGTTCACCAAGGAAGCAATCTCTTGATAGATAGTGCAAATGAGGTAGAGTTCAAGAGCTTAAGTCATTAAAAAAAGTGAAACCTGTATTTAAGTCCCTGCTCTTCCAAACAGGGCTGATGAGAGAGCAAGTGACTGAGAATCGGAGCTATAAAAGACAAGAGTTGCTGTGAAAACTACTTTTCAAGACCCTGTGCTCAAAGACAAAATTTAGACCTCTGTAATCTCCACACAATATACAGAGATAGTTAAGTACCTCAGAAAGGCATTTAAAGTTGCTTCAGGGAGAGTGGAGAGGTGCCAATCCAAAATCAAATGCTGCAGACAGTGTCTATAAGCCCACTCACATTTGAGTTTTGAGCAGCTCATTAAGGACTGCAACAAATGTCTCCATGTTTGATCAACATCTGGAGACAGGAATACCAATGGCAGATGCCTACAAACTGTTTTTGCAAAGGGATGAGTAAGGCTTGTTTTCCTTCATTGATGGTGACTGTTAACTCTTCCTAACTCTTCACACAAGACCTTCATGGATACACCTTTCAGGGAGATTTGAGCACCTCTCCTGCCTTGGTATCTGTTTTTCTACCAAGCATCTGATGAATACAAAATAGCCCTGGCTGCAGACATCATTTTTCTCCCTCCTATAAAATTACTGTTAAGATACCTGTTACCTCTCTCTTCCTAGTGCCAGAAATCTTGCATTAAGGAATGCACCAAGGCCCAGCTTCAGAGTGAAAGATGCAAAGACACACCACTTTACAGAGGCTACATACAGACAGGCACCTAGTCTAGCAGATACCTAGAGAGAGACATTTATTTGAAACTTGCAGAATAAAGATTGAATATTCTATTTCTTTAGGATCTGCCAGTGCTCTAGTAGTGAGCAAAAAATATGTGCAAAGGGTTGGTGGAGGCACAATAATCTTAAAAAGAAAATAATCACAACCACGTTTTCTGGGAGGTCCCGTATAACTCGACTGCATACAAAAATTGAAGTGCTATGGGAAGTAAGCTGCTGTTTTGCCTAGAACATAGGAGCTGCAGGAGCTGGTTATTTAACAGCTCAGGACATATATAAGCAGACTTGAAGAATAACAACAGCCACACTCAAATGCTCTAGGCTCCCAGTACCTTCAAGCAAAGGAGAGCTAGAGAAACCACTACAAAGAGATCTAGTAAACTGCCTCAGAAATGCTTCCCATTTCTTCCTGAAAAATCACTTTCAGTCCTCACCATCACATACTTCTCAGAAGTTGCTTCTCTGTACTTCCCAATGGAGTACTACTCTGGAGTTTCTTGAACATCTTTAAAGGTATCATTTTATGATTTTTTCACCACATGGAAGATTATGTCAATGGTGGAACATAAACACACACAAACACATCACACAAACATCAAGGGAGATCCATCCCTCATTTATAGTGAATGGTTTTCCTGATTAGCTAAAAATATGTCTGATAGAGAAAAAAAGACAAATTAATAGTAAAATATGTTGCATGCCTTCCATTTATTTGATAAAGTTCAGGACTGAACAGTGTTTTTGAAGAAGGTTAATTGGGAAATTAAATTGTAATAACTCATATCGTGATAACAGTGGAGAAATTATCCCTTCAAAAGGACTTGAAAAGATTACTGAACTTGCAGTCATGAAGACAGTAGAAATTTCCAGTTTTGCTCCTCCATAGACTGTTTTGTTCATATAAACTTTTGGCATCTTGACACAACTTCACGCTCAACCTTGACTCTTAAATCAGCATATAAATCATAGCATATAGTAACTGAACATTGACAGTACTTTGTGAAATAAATTAATATCTTCACAGTCAGTTAGCCCATGTTATCCTATCATCTTTATCATAGCTTAAAAGTTTGTGTGGACTGAAATTTAATTTACCTGGTGTTTTCACAAGGGGCTGTTTCTGTAGGGTAATATAAGCCAGAGAGGCCATTAGGACCTTCAAACACTTGAAGGCTTTACTTGAGAGGATAGGGGAGACAGATTGCTGAGACAATACATTTCTTTTAAGTTAAATTTCTTTCATAACAGAACAGTTTAGTTTACAGTAAGAGGGAGCCAGAGAATAGTTGCAAAGTCTTAGGAAGAACTATTTTTAAAGTAATGGTGGGAACCAGTGTCGGGACTGTAGTGTCCCCACCCCCAAATCATCTGTTCTGTCCTGAGCTTCTAATATAACCTACTTGGTGAGGAATTTGCCTGCTAGGATTTAACTTTCAAAAGGACTTTAAAAGTGCATGTAAGAAATGCTGACATAGTTTTCCAGTTTTAAGAAATTTAAAGTAGGCTTTCCCCAGCAAAAATGAGTACATCACCCC
Source organism: Corvus cornix cornix (assembly GCF_000738735.6). Taxonomy (NCBI): domain Eukaryota; kingdom Metazoa; phylum Chordata; class Aves; order Passeriformes; family Corvidae; genus Corvus; species Corvus cornix. The sequence goes on from NC_046332.1 coordinate 82,627,280, forward strand.
ACTTGCCATTACCAGCCTGGGATGTTCTGTTCAGGAGATGATAGACTGGATAAAAAAGAAGCTAGTTGAATGATGAGATTTAGGGTGTGGAGGTGGGGAATATACCAGAGTAACATCCTGCAAAATCATATGGAAAACTGTAGTATAGTGATCACGCAGCCAGAAGGCTTTCAAGAAAATGGATCGTATTTTCAAAGACGGACACAAGCTATTGCATAAAAACAAAACCAGATCAGATAATCAGGATCTCACCTGGCTTAGCATCTTGAGAAAGAAAGGAGGAAACATACTGGAACTAAAACCAACACACTTCAGGGAAAAAAAAGTTTAAATTTAACACAACTAATCCACTAGCTTGGGTTCAGTGAATTCACAGCAATTTCTTATCATTTATATAGACAGATAATTTGCAATTAATATAGATAGATTTTTCAGAATAAATTGACCTCTGGACTTCTGCTCCTACTATTATTTACTAAAGGCGTGTTGTACCAGTCACAGCGGACAGCAAGAAATCAGATTACTGAGCTGATCTTGGAGACAATCGATGCTTTCAGTGATACTGATGTTTGCACAACTGGCTGTCTCCTGGCTCATTCAAAACCAAATATGAAAGTTATGCTAAGAGAAAACAATTTTCCATTGTTGTTTAAGAAAGGCAATATTGGATAGTCTGAGCACAAGGAGCTGTTCAGATACAGTCCGTGCTACAGAGAAGACATCCAACATCTCATCTTCATTTTTTTTTTCTGCTCAATATTCCCTCAGCTATGGATGGATGTTTTCAGACATCAAATAGTCAGAAGCAGCACTGCAAGATGAATTACATTAGTTCCACTAACGGGAGCAATAAAACTCTCATTGCACTTCTATAGAAGAAGAATATGGACAATGCAGATGGCTTTTGAATTTCTGCATATATTCATATTTGTTTCTCCTATCTTGCTCCATTCTGAGAGCCTCGTTATTGTATTCCTTAAACCAGATCCTGCAAAAGCAAAACTCCCACTGCTGCCAATTTTAAAAATACAAAGAAAAGCTTTTGCATAAAGAGCACAGATGCAGTCTTTTTGTAAGACAAAGGTTATTGAGCACCACAGGAATATAACACTCAAACACAAAACAAAGGTTACATATTTCTGTCATGAGGTCTTGGTTTCTGGCACCTTGATTAGACAGCAGGTGCACTGTTCATTATCTGTTGCTAGAAGGAGGGTTTTTCTTCTTCAGAACTGGTTAGCTATGTCAAATTTGGTTAAATAAAAAATATAAAGCATACATGACAGTGTATGTATAGAAGACATAGAAAATATTTCCTTTTGGAGGAAAATAATTGCTGGAAGGCATGAGAAAAAAAATTAATTAATCTATGCAACTTTTCAAAGTGTTATCATCTGTTGAGAAATTCAGAAAATTTCAAGCTGAGGAAAATAAACATCATTTTTCTGAATCTGCAATTCCTGTCAATGCAGCCAGCATACAGATGAATATTACCTTCTCTGACTGTTTTTAATGTATAACATATTCATTCTGCTGCTGGGCTTGTTGAAGGAGCTGAGCTGAGGGTATGGGGGAAGGAAAGAAAAAGTAGAGGTGAGCGATTCTGTTGAGCATTTGCTGTTTGTACTCTAGCTGCAAAAACTGAACATGTTTGCAGGAGGGAAGAAAATTCAGCATTACTGAAAACAAACGGCCTCACTTAAAGAAAACTGGAGGTGGTGAGGGAAGGGAATTTCTTTACTGAAAACAAATGCATTCTCAGTGTAGAAAAAAACCAACCCACAACAATAAACAAACTAAATTAACTCAGTATCTTGAGACTGCTTAATATCTATCTGGGAATCTGTTTCTCGATGATTGGAAGAGAAAGGACAGTAGGAGGGGTTGCCTCGAATTTCTCCCAAATGAAGGATTGTGGGGGTGGACTAAGAGGGGGCTGAAGACTGTGTAACATCAGGAGACACATTTGTTCAGTATTCACTGGCATTTCCATGCTGAAGAATTTGTTTCTGCAAAAAAGGTTAAAAACTGTTCTGTGACTTGGATTAAATTAAATTCTTTGGCATGAAAATATAGACTTTTACTTCTCTCTGCTTGGTGCCCAAACCAGAGTAATCTTATTTCGTGTCTGTTCGCCATTTTAGTTTGCCAGCATTGTTAGGTTTTTCTCTTGCTTGAACAGAAATATTCTGTCATTAAATCTGATTTATTTCCCCTGTTACACAGCCTAATTTACATTTTTGTCCCCCAGTGTTCCTTGTCATCTTTACCACAATTAATGTGGGAATTTAAATTTGGTTTAAAATTTGTTCAGATCCTTCTCAGGGCTTGTTTAGTTCTGATTTTTATCTACTGGAGAGAATAAAAAAGTGTAAGTATAAGAAGCTAGAACTTTCCTAAGTTTCAACAGCTGTTGTCAGGTGAGGTTTTCTTCTTGTTTCAGGTATTAGTTTTACATTTCCTATTACAGAAGTTGTATTCTGCTAACTGAAACACATAATTCAATTAACAATCCATATTTTTACATGTTTTTTCCACCTGAGATCACTAGATAAAAGTATATCTAAAACTAATCTAAGGCTCAGAAAGTCTGCAGCATTAACTATGAATTGCAGTTTTGCTACAGTTATGCTCAATGACTACATAATATTTAAATGACTTTTATCTAACCAGTTTTTGAAGACTTCCAAGAGTAGAGACTCTGCACTACCCCTGAGAAGAGCAGTTCAATGTATTTATTGCAAAAAAAGTTCTGGATCAGTTTTTTTGTCTTATCTCCTCCTAGTCTACAACAGTTTCTTGCTGCAATTTAAGGTTTTTATTTCCTGTGCCATCTCACACAGATGAAAAAATCAGATTATTTCCTTGCTAACAAGTATTTATACTCCTGAAAACTGTCCCCTTTTCTCTTACGAGCTACCCTAATTCTCATACTGGTGAGACTCACTAGAATTATGCATTTTCCGCTGTGCAATTTATGTAATACCATTGACATATATTCTGTATATCATTAAACTAAACCTGTTTATGAAAAACAACCAGATTTTGATGAAATGCACAGTGATAACATAGACTACGTCTTCTAACACTTTGTTTCAGTTTTACCTTGTTTGGATGTCTTTGACATACAGTATTCTAGTGTTTTGCCAAGTTTTTTTCAAGATATTTTTCTTTTTTTCTTTTTTTTCCCCCCACATTTATCACTATCCTGGTGCACCTTTACCTTGTTCAGGACAGTAACATGAGAGAGAAACCAAAACTGATTCACTGGGGAGCTCTGTAATGCGGCAACTGCCTATAACTTTCCATTTAAGTTCACCTAGAATAATTTAATGGTGCATTTTTTAAGGCCTTCCTACTTGCCTATGTTTATTTTATCAATTTTCATGCTTTTCATCAATTTGCAAGTTTTATTTATTACCAGCATTTTACTTTTATGGCTCTGTGCAGTCATCATGACAATGAATTACTCTTGAGAACTATTCTAAGGCTTTCCAACTTTTCTGAATGTGACAGGCTAGGATGTTGAAAATGGTTAAAGTCATGGAATGAAAAACAACATGGGAATATGACTCAGGACTAGTCATCACCACCTGGAAAGCTGTCATTAAAAAAAGAAATCATGTTAGAAGTCAACATACAATTTTGAGTCTTGAAAAGTTGCTGGAAGGGAAGTTAACAAACAAGAATCAGGTTCTGGAGTGGTCTCTCTTCAGGGCAAAATCTTTCTTAAAGGAAGAGACTTTCCCAAGTCAGACTTCCCAGTAGAACTAGTTGTCAGAATGAGGTCAAAGTGCACTTCAAACTCCCTCTGCCTCACTCTTCTTGAGGTAATGCAGGCTCTTGCAGGAAGTGAAGCAGAAGCTGATAATCCTAATTATGATGGATAACAGCATTCCTGATAACAAAGAAACTCTAATTAACATGAGATTATTCTCAAGTCACTATAATCTTTTCTTTGGGACATAAAATAAAAACCAGCAGTGATTCTCCCAACCTAGTTTCAAGGCTGGATGGACTTTGTCTTAGTGTCCAAAGGATGCATGAAGATTTTCTCTGAAGTATTTAACTGTAAAAACAGGCCAGGTACACATCTTAGAACCAAACTAATCTTTTCACTTTTGTCTATGTTTAATCATACTTCACTATTTTAATCTCTTTCATCATTTAATCTTATCTTTGAAGCAAATAATTTGAACTCTATTTCACTCTATCTTTTTCTGTTTCTTGTGCTATTCTGACAGTTCAACTCCTAAGGTTTCTCCTAGCCATAGCATTTTATTTTCCCTATTAACCATCATAGTGGCATCTAGTTTACCAAAGTACTATGAAGTCAAAATATGTCTCTCAGGGAGATCCTTCAGGATGGAAGCCCTACTTAAGTTTAGTATGAAAACATAAATGAGAATTCACATGAGTACAAAAAAGTTTTTATTCTTTAATCTGCAATATTTACTCTCCTTTCTTCCTAATTCTGTCATAATTCTTTGGAAGAACATAATTAAACTAAAACTAGAAGCATTAAAACTGCTTTGGATTTTAGCTATCATTTTTTCCTTTTATCTCCTTTCATTTCTAGCTGTCTCATTACCATAATGGCTGTATTGGCAGTCATTACAAGAATGAGATTATCTAGTGATGAACACTTCCATAGCAAAGTATTTAAAATAGGGTGTAAGCTCATTAGGAATTGGATGTCTGTAATGGGAGTCAAGAATGCTCAGCACCAGCTAATCTGGCCTAGCTGTTTAAGTCTCAGTTTCCATTCTTTCCAGTTGCATTTGTTGTTCTTTCTTATCATTTGCTTGGGGGCTTTTTTGTAACTTTTTCCAGAAGACCTTGCAGTTTACAATCTAAACCAGCAAAGCTACATCAGTTTGGCAGGAGACAGTACACCAGAACCAAAGTAATTGCATTCTCCCATCTCTATGGTATTAGGGCGCTTCACGATTTTTAAAATATTTACTTGGACAGACTGTGCTCAGAACCTCAAAGAATCTTTCACATAAGATTCTCAAATTTAGTTACATGCACCCTATAACTTCTTAGCTTTACAGTAATTTTTGGCTGAAACCATAAAGTATACATCAATTATAAAGGTATTTAATCTATATATATATAGATATATACAGCTAAAACTAAAAAAGACGCTTTCAATCTTTAATCCTCTTTTGATTTGCCATTTCCATTGATTACTATTTTCTTGTTATGAAGTAGCTGAGGTATTCTTGCCTATGTTTGTATTGTTGCATTATACAGTAACCAAGAAAAGAGCCATTTACATGGTTAAACCTAATTCCTAAGTGATATCATGCTATATGCAGTAAAGCACCTCAGTGAATGATCTTCCCATTTTGACACTATTTCACATGATTGCATTGGAATTCACAGACTGGCAGGAATGATATAGTGTCTAATGCAATTAGGGATAGTCAGCAGGAATCCATAAACTGTTGGTTGCTGGAAGTCAGTAAGGCATTTAAAGGAAGTGTCTTGAGGTGACTTTATAATGTTGTATCCCATATCGCTGTTCTATGCCTTTAAACTGAGCCTGAGAGAGGGAGAGGAAAATAACCCAGAGAACTTTCAAAGCAGTGTTTCAAGGACACACAGACTCCTCTGCATTCTTCTGTGGAGCGAGAGCAGAGGGAAGCACCCTGCTTACTCTTCAGCCAGCTTTCGGCCCTTTTTCTCTGGAGGGAGACAGAGTTGAACTTTTGTTTTCCTGGGACTTCAGTTTTTCCCTTTTTGCCTGCTGGAGTGTTTCAACGTCAGAACACATCAGGACTTTTTCTACCGAGGTGGAGGCCCTGGAGGAGGGCCCACCCCATCCCGGCTCCGAGGAGGCGGGGAGAGACTACCTACAGAAGGACTCTGACATTTTCCCAGGCTTCTCTCAGCAGAGAGGTTGTATTATTTAGCATTATTATCCTCTTCCTGTGTGTTTGTTAAATAAATAGTTTTTATCGCTTTCACTTTCCTTCGAGGAAAATTTATTTTTCCCGAACCTGGTGGGGGGAGGGGTGGTTGTAACCTGCCTTCTCTCAGAGGATATATTTCCAAATTTGTCCAAACTGGCACAGGAAGCATATTTAGTAGATTCCTTTTATTTAAACGTTTTATTCAAGCACATGATATTTGCCACTGTTACAGCAAAGATATTGGACCAGATGAACTTTTGGGCTGATAAAATGTGGATGTTTCTATGAAGAGAAAAGACTGTCTATTTTAGAATTAATAATATTAAAGCAAGGAAGTAGGTGGCATGAATGCCACAAACCTTAAATTTTACTGGAGGTGATGTTATACTACAGTGAGAATAGGGATGTGCTACTTGACCAAAAGTGTCACAAGAGGACTGGAAATGATTTCCCAAAAAACCCAACCCAAACCACCAACCACAAACAAACAACAACAACAAAAAATCCAAAACAACTCAAGAACAAACACATTCACAAAGCAGACCTGATCTCGGAATTATTACCTTCCCTGAGATGTTCTCCTAATGCAGAAAGATGGTCTGGAGCTGAATCTTCTGAATCCTCTCCTGCCCTCTACAAAGACCATTTTTCCTGAACTGCAACAGGCAATTACTGAAAAGAAACAACCTTTGAATGTGTGGATTTTTTCAGCTAGTGATTTCCTCTACACCCTTTTCAATATGAAAGAACATTTCTTGCTTTGGAGTGTTTTATATACATGGCACATACCCTTCACTGACAAATGTAGCTAAGAGAAAGAAGTTTGCACAACCAACTCTGCCTTCTGCTTTGGTAGCTTCTGGATCTTCTGGGAAAGGTACAGGATTGTTTGGGAATGCCTGGAATAAAGTTTTACTTAAAAAAAAAAATGAAGAGGGTTATACAGATTAGTGCATCATCTACTTTTTCTTGTTTCAGCATTTGTTGAACAACCTTTACCCTCTAAGTCTTTTTGATGTTTAAGAAGAATTGAGAGAAATATCTGCTGAAAGCATGTGGTTGAAAAGAAAAACCAAAATAAAACAAGCTTGATATAGATAATTAATAAAAAAATAATGAAAAGTTGTAGCTGAAATGAGCTTTTTATGAATTGCCAGGTGAAACAAAACATAGTAATGGACAACTTTACCACCATATTTTTTTAAGAAATATATACGGAAGTATGTATTTGAAAAAAATAGGTTTGAAAAACTTGGAAGCAACAATTAAGAGCAACTCTTTTACAGTACATTTTGAATAAGAAGGCATTAACTCACAATTTAGAAAACCATAATGGATAAAACTGATCACAAAGCAATAGTTTGTGATTTTAAGGTGGGGAACAAGTGCGAGCAGTGGAACAATAAAAATGTTCAAAGGAATGCAAATTTCAGCATAGAGAATTGCTACAATAGACCCCAGGCAGGGAAAGAAAAAGTTCAGAAAAAGCTTTAGTTTTGAAAAATGTCACTATTAAGTCAAATGAACAAACTATTTCACTACAGAGAAAAGAGGGAAAATTATATGCCATTACTGCTACAAAATCTAAGATTGGTATGCAACCTTTCCTTGTCTCTAAGACCAAATCCCACAGAAAATTTATACCCATATAGAGATATAACACAGAAAAACAAAGGACTGAAAGAAATAAGAGTAAGGGACACAAACTTAGGAATGCTTTTACAAAGACAGAAAAACAAGGAAGGCAGAGAATATTCTACCAGGCAGCAGGTAAACCATAGATTAGTCAAAAAAATTCAATGGCCACTTTGCTAAGTAAAAAAACCTGTTGTAACTGCTAGACTCTGCCTAGCAGGCTGCTGCTCCCTGTGAGCACGGCGGGGTTTACCTAGGGCCATGCGACCAGTCACATCCCGGAGTCCATTTCGGACAGCCCCTCGATCTGGCTCCAGCAGCGTTACAACGCAGCGGTGATGAAGGAGGTAGAGAAGGGTCTCCCATGAGGGTGGTAAGATGGCGTTATTCACATCTTGCCCCACTGCCCTCGGAGGCAGAGAGAGAGACCTTGTGGTCTGTTTGCGGGGTGGTTTTGTGAGGGGCCCAGGGGCGGTCCCTGGGCGGGGCTGGGGTACAGGAGCCAATAGGGAGAAACCAAGGGAGTGGCCAAGGCTAGGGCAGGGAACAGGGGGAACATGGCATCGCAGAATCAGGGGGTTAACAGGCTACCACAAATTCAATGGCCGCTTTGCTAAGTAAAAAACCCCGTAATTATGTGTCATTGTTATCTTATGGAAGGCAATTATTTTGCATTGCTCCATGCACGGCAGGCCTAAGATGGAAAACTCTCCACCTTAGATACCACACTAAGAAAGATAGCACACTAAGAAAGATACCAACAATTTGGAACAAGTTGAAAGATCAACAGAAAAACAAGGTTTTAAAAACATAACCCAGAAAAAGATTTAAAAGTGAATTGGATTTGCTTAGAGAAGAATGTAAGGAAATGTACTAGGTATTTCCTGGTACCTATTAAAATATTGTAAAAATAGATGGACCACTAATATTTCTCAGTAATCTGCCTAATTTTTAATAAGCAAGACATAGTTTAGAAAATGAAACTCGATCAGTGGTCTGATCTGTCAATGAACTGTTCTAACAGGTCTCTAAAAAAAAATTGAATCAACATTGTTTAGCAGTGTTCTAACCATACCTGGTTCATCAACATGGGCTAAAAATTTGCTTGTTTCCCCTGTTCTCCTGTATTTTACCACACCATTGTGTTTGTTACAAGTCAATAACTTTTCTGGTTTTTTTTTATTATTATTACTATTTGTATATAGTATTGAAGGATTCTTTTCCTTCCACATTGAATTGTGAATTATCTTGGATGGGTTTGCAGTCAAGCATTTTGCAGCTGAACTGGTAGTACGATGCAGAAGATGAGCTTCTGGCATCAACTAGTAAAACTTGCTTTTTACTGAAAAAATTGCATGCCTCTTTTTCACTTAACACCATGCAGTCCTGTGTCTGTGTGATAATCCTACAAATGCGGTCACTTTCACTTTAAAAAAAAGAAAAAAAAAGAAAAAACCTCTTCTGTGTTGTGCTTTGACTTTACTTTTCAATGACTTCTCAATATTAACCTCTATTCATTCAAACTTCTTAATTCTGAAATGTAAAACAAGAAGTTTACTCCAGTTTAAAATTATATATACAATATATACAGTAGAATATTATATTACTGTGAAAAAAGGTGAATAATTATTGTATTTTAGTTATGTAATCACCTGATTTGCAGAAAGGGAGATATATTTTAGAAAATTTTACGAAATATCTATTTGTAAGGGTAGTAAGGCAGAGGAACAGTTAATGCAACTATGAAACCTGATCAATGATCACATCTGTCAAAATAGGTGCCCTGGTTTCAGCTAGAGTACAGTTAATTTCTTCTCAGTAGCTGTTACAGTACAGGAATATTTAACATCATCATCATCACCACCATAATTTAACCATAGTTGCATTTAACATAGTTTGTATAAAAATCAAAGGTTAACTAGTAAATTAAAATAAATAAACAGTATTAATTTATGTACAATTCCCATAACTTTTTAAAATTAATTAATTTCTAAAAGTAATTTGTAAAATGAAGACATGTATCTCACATGTATCTCACAAGTCAGATGTTTCACTTCTCAGTAGAAAAAAAGACATTTTGCATTTAGAGGCATCTTAGCATTTAGGGTAACAAATGAAGCTGTCATATTTGCCTTTCTGGCAAAAATAATGCCTTGGAAAGCTTTTTCTAAAATGTTCTTGAAAGCTCCATTCAAGGATCTCTGCTTTCACCTTACTGGTCCCTGATAAAGAGACTGTATACTATTTGTCAGTCAGCTTTTTGTTCTTCTGTGTTCTTCATTCTTCTTTATTGTAACACATTATCTACATCATTATCAGCAAGCAAATTTTCATGCTGCTGCTGTGTTCAGCCTATTCTTTCTTATGGCAGCAGTTTCCTTTGCTCTCTTCCCATCAGCTCTACATATGACCATGCTGCCGAGAGTTTTGTTGATGAGCTTGTCCCAACTGTCCATTCTTCAGGCAAGTTTGAAGAATCCTTGCCATCCTTGTACCTTCCAAAGAATGGTTTTATTTGTCCTAACCTGTGAGATTTTCTTTCAGCATCCTTAAATATAGTGCTATACAGCACAGAAAAAATAAAGACCTGGAAAGAAAGCTAACAAATATAATAGTATAAACTCTTTGGAGGTGAAGCCAGAGCAATTCCAGAGACCAGCTTCCACTTCTGAATCCTATACAGTTATAAAGAGTATCAACAAAATTTATCCTTCTATTGAACCCAAAGGATTTATTGATGAAAAGTAATTCTTTTTATACAGGTAAGAAAATTTGTCATCCATATCATAGTGTTGTTCCCAGGCCAGGGACTAAACTTGAGAGATGTACTGCTGTCAAGTCACTTGAAGATGGAGGGGGGTTAGTGCAAACATTGGAGGTGTTAATATTTTTTACTCCTTAAGCAAACTTAATATGAGACTCATGCTGAGATCAGAATGACAATGATTATTGAAAATATGCAAAAGACAAGGCCTAATCACCTCTAAACCAGTTGGAGCTTGGAGTCTCCTTAAACACGAGCTCTGGTAATAATCAGTAGCAGATTTACGAAATATTTAAAGAAATACTGCTCTGTCTCAAAGATTTTACTCTATTCTGGGTCTACCAGGGTCAGCTGGGTAAGCTTTATAACAATGTCTTCAGGAAAATCAAGTAATGTGCCTCCACCTCTGCTGGCCAGTGAGGCTCAGTAGCCCTTCACCAAAGCAGTGATGGACTGTGGCTACTCCTGACGCTGTCTAGAACACAGAGAAAACTGACACTGCTTTGAGATATCTCAGAAATGTCACAGGAGGATTCATTAAACAGCATGCATATGTCTAATGTAAATGTCTACACCTGACCATTAATTCTGTAAGGAACTGGGGAGGAAGAAGTGATTTTTTTTAACAGTTCACTTAATCATTTCATGGTTTTATAGCAGGGTTGGATGAGTTGTAATTCTCTCTCTGCACTGTCTATAAAGTGAGGTGAACCTGGCTCATTCAGAGCTATCTATGCTGTGGAAGTTGAAAACTATGCAAGATGAAGCCTACTGTACTCGTTTTGAGAAAACCTTGCCAATGGAGTTCAGACTTTAATCACCTATATTTGAGAAGGCCTGACACTGACTGTGAACCACTTTCTATTCTTTTTTCAGAATAAGGTTTAAGGTTCTTGTATATATCATGAGCAGTGTCAGAGTAATTTGGTTTACAGAATCACAGATTGAACTAGATTGGAAAAGACCTTTGAGATCATCAAATCCAACTTATGACCTAACACCACCATGTCAACTAGATCATGGCACTGAGTGCCACGTCCAGTCTCCTCTTAAACATCTCCAGGGACTCCACCACCCCCCTAGGTAGACCCTTCCAATGCCCAATCTCCCTTTCTGTGTATAAATTCTTCCTAATGTCCAACCTAAACTTTTCTAAACTTTTCCTGGTGCAGCTTAAGACTATGTCCTCTTTTCCTGCCTCTGGACACCGACCCCCACCTGGCTACAGCCTCCTTTCAGGTGGTTGTAGAGAGTGATAAGGTCACCCCTGAACCTCCTTTTCTCCAGGCTAAACAATCCCAGCTCTCTCAACCACTACTCGTAATACTTGTGTTCCAGACCCTTCACCACCTTTGTTGCCCTTCTCTGGACACACAGCATCCAGAAGAGGCCAAAGTCCTCCTTCTGGAGGTCTACAGCAGAAATTTTGTTGATGCTCGTGCTTGTTTCACGAGATATTGAGAACTCTATTATTTCATGGTCACTGTGCTCCAGCCTCCAACTACCATATCTCCCACCAGTCCTTCTCTATTTGTAAACAGCAGATCTAGTAGAGCCCCAGCCCTGGTCAGCTCACTCACCAGCTGTGACAAGAAGCTGTACTCCATACACTCTTAGACTGCCTCTTCTCCACTGTGCTGAGCTCCCAGCAGATATCTGGCAGGTTAAAGTCTCCTACAAGACCAAGGGTTGGCGATCTTGAAACATCCTCCAGCTTCTTATAGAATAATTCATCCACCTCTTCATCCTGGCTGGGTGGTCTATAACAGACTCCCACCAGGATGCTGGCCTTGTTTGTCCTTCCCCATAGGCATTCAACCTTATCATCAGCAAGTTCTGTAGTGACAAGAGACTCCCTAACATAAAGAGCCACCCCTTCATCTCTTCTCCCTCACCTGTCTGTTCTGATGAGGTCGTAGCCATCCATTGCAGTGCTCCAGTCATGCAAGTCATCCCACCACATTTCTGTGTTGGCGACAATGTCACAGCTTTCCTTCTGCACAATGGCTTCCAGCTCCTCTTGTTTTGTTACCCCTGCACATGCACTTCAGCTGGGCTGCTGATTTCAACCCTAACTCTGGCCTACCACCCTCAGGCTTCTCTCTGGAAAGCCTGGTTTCATCCCCTTCCCCATTCAAACCTAGTTTAAGCCCTTTAAATCAGCCCTGAACTCATGGACTAGAATCCTTTTGCCCTTGCTAAATATATGAAGCCCATCTGACCTTAGCAGGTCTGGTGCCGTAAAAATTGCCCTATGAACAAAAAAAACCAAAATTGCCCAGATATCACCAGTCCTTAAGCCACTTATTTATAACATGTGTTTTCCTGTTCCATTCAGCATTCATCCCTGCTACTGAAGGAATTGAGCAGAACACCACCTGTGCTCCTGTCTAATCAACCAGTCGATCCAGAATACAATCCAGTCTTTCCAGACAGATGCAATTTTACATTAGTGAGAGAGTCTGTTACCTCTTAGAAAAACTTTGCAAATATAGGTTAATTTTTACTGTCACCTCTCTGGATTTATTCAAAGATATGCCACTTCCATATGGTTTTTTTTCTCTTTTTTTTTTTTCTCTGTCTCGTATTTTTATCCTCAAACCCAAAGAAAGTTACTCTCTGCATTTAGCCAAAAGAATTCCTGTATTTTTTCAGAACAAAAATAGTTTCAAGATGAATTTAATGTCAAAACTGTTCTTAAGAAATTTAAAATTATAAGATACTATTTCAAAGTGAGATCAGACACTTTATACTAACTGCAATGCTTAAGGATACTTCTCCCCAGTTTCCCTCCTCACAATAAAGCATGGAGTTTGTTTTATAAAGAACTTGAAAAAGATGCTTTGGCTAGTTTGCTTTTCCCTACCTGCCCTTTCCATCCCTCTTATACACAGAAAGCCATCCTGCATTACCAGGACTATTCTCATAGGCAGTCTCTTAACAGCAAACTTATTCCCCTTCTTCTACGAGCCACTCTTTGATCAGATCTTGTCTCTTAATTAATTCAGACTAAGAACTGTCACACCATACACTCCAGCCCAAAGATTTACTGACAGCCAAATAGAGAATTGTTTATTCTCTGTGCATGCAAACAAATAAAGAAAATAAATAAGGATCCAAAGTAATAAACCTGATAGTCTGCACCCACTTAGCAATATCCAGCTGTAAACCAAAGAGCAAATCAAAACAAGCTGGCATCTATTAGTTTGGATGTTGCAGAGTTTGCTGCCAGGCACAGGGGCTCCACAGAATCAAACCTTAAAAAGCAAAATCTGTGGGTTAGTGTTCTCTATTTTGTAATGTTTACAAGCACTTGGTTAATGGCACAGGATGCTGGCAGTATCATGCATATAGCATTGGTAATATTATCTACTTCCTATTTTATATTGTTTCCAGTGGAGATGCATGACTGTATTTGCTCTCATGCTGTTAGGTTAAAATGCCATGCTGTTTTTCATAGCAACTCACTAAAAGCACTACCAGAGTAGAGTGAGTCAAATTTTTCTCAGTGTGTAGCACTGAGTGAAGAACGACTGAAAAACTAGATGAAGCTGCCAGACTTCTGTTTAATGCACTTGGTGGAAAAGCAGTATAAAACTATTTCCCCCTGCAGGGAAGTATAAAACTAACTCCCAAACCCTCATCTAATTTCTGATAGAGGCAGTCTTATCCTTTCTTAAAAGAACTGGTGAATTTTCTTTTTTCTGTCCTAGTTGTCTGTTTTTCTACTGGTGTAAAAAGATTTAATTATCCAACATGTTACGTGTCTCTGTAGTGTCTCCAGGAAGACACAAAAATGATATATATATAATTTTTTTTTTTTTCTTCTAGAACAGCTTGATTTGGGAAAATGAAAACTTGCAATTAAAGGCTGAAACAGAAGATGTATTTTGAATGTTTCCTGCAGGGAGGATTTAGCATGGAGCACTCATATGGGCAATGGCATGCCTGAAGGGCTTCTCTCTGATTACCCCTTCAAATTCCAGTCCAGCTCTCTGGTTGTAAAATTTGCACTCATCTTATTTTCATGTTTTTAATGTCCAGCTTTACCCTTAAAATTTTGATTGGATCAAAACCCAAGGGAAAACACTTTACCTGCCCTCTAGTTTTCTTACACATGCTTCTTTTCTGCATTTTTTCAAATGGCTGGTATTCCACATTTCCCTGTGTTTTTAATAAATGGACATGTCACTGGGAATGCACCAGCCTCTTTATGCAGCTGACTGGTGTCACAAACATTAGTTATCCACTTGCTTATTTTCATGACTTCCACATGCTGTACCTAGAGTCCCGCTGCTACCCTATTTAACTTGACATGTTTCTGTTTGTGCTAAGCAGGTTGGATGTTATTGCATCCATTTAGGAACAGATGTTACTTAGTATACCCTGCACTCCTCCACGCCGTCTTTTTTCACAACTCTCTGAGAACAGACCGCAGGGATTGCACTCTCACTTCTGTGTCACCCTTCCCACAGCAACTCCTGGAAAGAGAGAGTAGGAAAGATGAGCTTTTAATGTTGTTATGAAACCATATGCACCCTGCTGCCACCGTATCAGAGAGTGTGTTTTTTCCCAGAGTGTTTAATACACCTCTTTTGACACTACAGAAAATAAATTGTTAAGGATACTGCAGTTAGAAAAGTGTTGATTCTTGCCTGGGGAAAAGAAAATCAGGAAAGGTTATAAAATTCACTGTTCAATATTAATTTAATCACAATACATATTTCAGCAATGTACAGTGTGTTGCTTTAATGCACAGCTACAGTTCCATGCCTGTCTTTTTCTCTAATCTAGCCTGCAGCTCTCACTGGCTGTGAAAGTTAAGATTTATAGCAATAATATTTGCTATCTGACAATGAGTTTCAAAGCTAACAGCTTTGTGGCATTTTCTCTATGTTCTTGCATATGTTTTTGCACTTGCAACAACCATTAAAGTTTGATAGGAGAATTGTGCACATCATGAACATGAAAATGAGAATATAATTACCCCTCTGTTTTCAGATCACTAAAATCAATCTTCTTGTTTTATTATGAAGTGTCAGGCTGGCTGCAGTTGAAACTATTTTCACAAAAATCCTCAGAAAACCTAGCAGATATAATGACTACCTATGCTACAAATCAGAATATTTCTTATGTCTGAAACTTGAAAGCCATTTATCCTCTTCTCATAATACATCACCCAAAACCAAAATTCACAAAGTACCTAAATGTGATCTTATTTGTCTGAAGCAATTTCAAAGGAAATGCTAAAATAGTACCAGGAAAATTGCTAGGCAGCTTTAGACGACCTGCTAGACTGTCATGCTTTTTTATAAGGGACCAGGGTTTGTCTTTCCTTTAAATAGCTTTTTAAATTATGCATATAACTGATAGGGAATACTGTCTTCAGGAGAAAAAGGTGTGTTGGTAGCAGACATATTTAACTTTGGAAGGATAAAGCCCATCTGAAAGCACAGCTCTTGTAGGTGGTACTTGTGTGTGCTCACAGAACAGAGATGCACGGGTAAAGGTCATGGGGATGCCCATCCAAGAGCACTGCTAAATGAGACTTGGGCTGGGCTGGGCTGATCTGTCCTGCTCTAGTGGTTTAGATATGTGCAGGAAAGAAATAAGGAAAGAGACAAGCTATTAGCAGCTTGGTATCTCCAGAACTGGTTTGCAGCAGGAGACTGGAAGGTGGTGGTAACACAGGTAATGAATTGTGATTGCTCATGGGTGTGGAGAAACTTGCAGACATCAGCTTGTGGCTACGTGAGTAGCCAAGCCTTTTGCAGCTTATTCTGCCAATCTGGTTCTAAACATCAGTAAAGAGTGAAAACAGCTGACTCTCAGGAGTCACTTGGTACCTGGGTGTCTGGCACCTTGCATCAGTCTGGGCCTAAGTGCAGCTACAGTCAGAGGCTGGGGCTGCGAGACAGGATTTGGTTGGTGTGCATCCTCTTTCCTCAGGTCCACTATGGTGTCCAAGATGCACCAAAGCCAAAGAGAAACCCAGGACTTGTGTTAGCATGACTGTGAAGTGTGCTTGTGCCAAGGAACAGACATTTCAGAACTGGGATCTGAGCACAGAAGTCATTAGCCAATATTCTGTGTAAATAAATTATATGTTGTGCCATTGAGTGGTATGCTTCTGTTCTTGTGGTTACAGCACCCTAATCTCCCCCAGGACAAGCATTGCAATAAATATCTATTTCATTCCCAGGCAGCAGCTCTTTATCTTGACTGTTGATTTCAAACTGTCTCACATCAAATTTCCTGAAACCTAGGGGTTCTCATGCACTGAATATTTATTTCTGTTGTATTTCAAAACAAAATCCATCATTAAAATCTCACCATTATGGCACAATTTTATTTCTAAATGAGATAAATGATTCCTTCCCTCCCACCTTCTTCAAAACCATCTGCAAATTCTTTACTTTTGGCTAGCTGAAAGCACAGAGAAAAGTGCATAAAATGTTTCATTTGTTTTTCCACAAGTGTTCAACTTCAACTTCAAAGAGAATTCTTAATCACCATTGCTCTTCATGCAAAATATGGTTTCAGAGAAAATTTTGAACTTGAAAAAGCTTTTTAAAGAAGTTGTTATAAATACATTTCTGTTGTTATAAATACATTTCATAAACAGTAGATATTCATACGGTCTTCACAAACACATACAATTAAAAAAAAATTTTAAAATCTCATGGAAGACGTGAAGAAACATGATTAATTCAAGAATCTTCAGTAGACACTCTGCAAAGATAAGTTACAAGCTGTAAACAGCAATTGTATCTATTACTATATTGTCTAGATATCTTTATCTGGATCAGTGTCCTGAAGACATACAATGGAAGAAAAAGACAATGGATCGTGTTCTCATCTGGCCTTTCCAAATACATTTACTGACTTTAAATGACCCTCTTCAAATGAACCAGTGAAAGATCTTGTCTACTAAATGAAGAGTCATGATAAAGAATTTATATTTAACCTATTGGGAATATCCTATTCAGGATTCATGTATGAAACATTCCAGTTTGATAACATTCATCATCAATGTCCCCCTTTCACAGTAAATCACTGTAACCAATTGACTTTTACTTTGTCATTGGAGATGTTTATCACCTATTTTCAAATATTTAGCCTTGTTGGTCCAAATTTTTAATGCAGTTGACCATCTGCTGTTTTCGTATTCATTGTGCTCTCTTCTTTTACTATCAGATCTTCTGCTGGGTCTTTTAAGTATAAGGGAATTTTGAAGCATAAGGGAAGCACGTTTAACTATTTGTTCACCCATAGGCTTCCCGAAGTTACCTGACAGGTGCCAGTAACCCCTGGACAGGATGAGTGCCCTCACATCTCAGTTTGACTGACACTCTGAGGTCTGGCCTTCCTTGCCTGTGGCCCCTGGGACAAATGCTGTTTGTGCAGATGGAACCTGTATGCACCTGACTTGCCGGCAGGACACCACCTTCCCTTCAAATCCACTATGGGTATGCCAGCTTGAATTCGGCTCCTCACTGTGGTGTCTGGCATGCAGCTGATGTCAAAATCAAAGTGAGATCGGCTGTATCACGTAGGTACAGCCACTTTCTACATGTTTCTACAATGTTACAGCAAGGCCTTTTGTGACAGGACAAGGATTAATGGTTAAACTAAAAGAAGGACAATTTTTTTTACAATGAGGTGGTGAAACACTGAAATATGTTGCCCAGAGAGGTTATAGATGCCCCATCCCTGAAAATATTCAAGGTGAAGTTGGACAGGGCTCTGAGCAAACTGACCTAATTGAAGATGTCCCTGTTTATTGCAAATGCATTGGACTAGATGACCTTTGAATGTCCTTTCCAATGTGAAGTGTTCTATGATTGATGATCTCACTGGTCCTGTCTGCCTCCCCACCACTGCCTGCAGCTCCTGTATCCTGGCTCCCCTGCCCTCACAGGGCAGCACCATGGCTGCTCCCTGGCAGTAACCCCTGGCAGTGGATACAAAATGGAAATCTCTCACAGTGTACTACCTGTGTGACTTAATATTGATTTTACTAGGGAGAACACTGTCAAAAAGTAGACTGATGATTGATACACTTAACTGCTGCAAGATCATTTAAAAACACTTTCCAGCAAAGATCGTTTACAGAATTCATTTTTGGACTCAGGGCTGCAATTATTCTAAGGACCAGCATACAGAGATGACAAAAATTTGTGATCTCTGCTGTAAACTTTAGATGGTCATACCTGTTCTTTGAGAAAAATTGAAAAAAAAAAATTGATTAAAGGAAGGTTGCTTAATTTTGACTAAATTGTGTTTCGCAGAATGACGTCTTAAACCAGGCTATTTTGCTTTGATTATTTTTGTAATTTTACAATCTCTCATAGTATAAACATGAACTTGTAATAGGGAAGTTTGGAAAGAGGATATATAGCATTCTCTTTAAACTTCTGTTTAAAATTCAAAATCTCTAATTATAGATTTTTAATTCCTACTCTATTTTGCAAACAATACCGTAATTATGAAAGATTTTTAATACCGAATCAATTAATAATGTGTTTCTTTCTTATGGTATTTTAAGAACTTCTCCTCATAAGTAAAAAAATTATGATGTATATGCACTACATGGTGTTTTTATATAGTATACATGTTGCCGCAAGCACATAAAGGGGCCTTTGTTTAATGGGTAGCCACTGTGCATAGCCATCACATAAGTCAAAAGAGTGAATAATGTCAGGTCTATTTCTTGTTTTGTAACTAAAAAATAGAGTGAAAAGAGAGACCTGCAAGCAAATATTGCAAGCTTAAAATTGGTGCTAAACACCTCTGCTTTTGTAATCACAAGTCTAAGAACAACTTGAACTTTTGGGGGTGAGAAGTTGGCTTTCACTGCTGGGTTTTTTTGGGTTTTTTTAATGAGGAAAATTGACCACCATGAAAATACTGCCAATAGAATGCCACCAGTATTGGTAATGTTAGCTTTTTATTTCTATTATAAAGCATGTGGTATTTTACTTGTAAATATTAGTTCTGAAGAAAGAGATGCTTAAGTTCTCTGGGCCCTCTGCCAGTATTTCCCCCACTGCAAGCTGAATCATTCCAGAAAATTACACTATTGTGAAAATAACCTGCAAGCTTGAACATTGCGTTGTATGGAGCACCTGCTGACAGAACTGTGCCCTGAAGGCTGGGGTACCTCATTAGAATTATCACCAGAAATGTACAGGTAGGAGTCTTCCTATAAGAGCAAATATTTAAAGACACAAAAGCACACAAAGCCAGTTTGCAGACTGCAGCTGAATAAATATTAGGGAAAAGAAGAAGAAATAATAAAATATATTACACATTAAAAATCTATATTAGAAGAGCATTACTAAAGCAAAAGCGGTAGAAACAAAATAAGTTAGAAAATACCAGCATAACTTACTACTTGTACAAATCCACTAATTCATTCTTTTACACAAATTCTCTAAGATAAGGAATTGCAACTTTTTTAACTTGTTATTTCTGAAAAAAAAATCTGAGCGAATAAAAATGTTTATGCACTGACATAAAACTCAATGAAAGGTTTTGAAAGAAACAAGTGGAAAAAAGCAAGTATTGAACTTGTTCATTTGGATTTTTTCTCACTGAAACATTTTGGGAACTAAATTCAAAAGGATCCATTCCCAGAATTATGAAAGAGAGATGATATGCTAGAGTTTTATGTTCCTCTTTGTACTTGGTATTCAAGATATACATCTCTAAGATAGGAGAAAAATTTACATAAGGCAGTGTAAAGACAGTTTCGTTCCAAAATGATTTATTTTTAAAGAAGATTAGGCCAGTAGTGGGTAACTTTAAGTGGGTCTAATCTTCTAAAGAGGCTAATCTTGCCCAGATTCCAAGAAAAGCAAGATGACAGTATGACATTTATAAAGAGAGAGGTGGTGATGGAGCTGTGATCAAACAACCTTATTGAAGAGTGACACTAAGAAAATAAAGGTTAGGTTCTTTGTAAAGATGTACCCATGGATGCTACCACAAAACAGTCTGGAAGTCTAAAGAAATCAGGGTTTCCCACTGGGAAGGAGTCCTCAGTTTCTTGATGACCAGGACAAAAGGGGATAAAAGAGATCTTTGTAACTGCAGTTGCAATAAATGTGGAGTTACTATATCTGAATTAATTCATATGCTTATTATTTAACATTCAAGCACACCATAATTTGGTGCAAATTTTGTGCTTACTCTTTTCCGGTGGCTGGCTGGAGGGCTTCAGAAGCAGGAAAACCAGTGCATTCTAGGCAGTCAGGGTGACTAACATAGAAGTTTTTGCAGTTTTCTCAGACAGTCAAACCAGCCTCACTCACTTCAGATTAAAAATGTGAACTGTGAGAAATTTTCAAGAACTAGTTTATCTGAAGGAATATATATATTATATTAATTTATTATAAGTGGCTTGGATTATACAGTTCCAGTATCTAAGCACAACCTAAAGGGCATCTTATAAGAATGGATGACCTACTAAAGTTTCTCATACCGAGATTAATTTTAGCTAATCATGAAGAAAAATTGTCCAGACCTCTTTGCTTCCAAAATTGAACTTGCAGATTTTCATAATGCATACTAATCATTACATTACCTTTAACAGAGACACCTCCTGTCTCCTGTCATTTATCAATAGCCCACTTGTAATGCAATTTTCTAAGAATACCCCAGATTCCTCTGCTAGGTCTATCTGTGACTTGTTCAAACCACATGATCTTTCTAAGAGAAAAGCTGCTGAACACTAACCTGAATCAGCTAACTAGCCAGATTTTACAACATGCTAACATTTTATTTCTATGTCTACCATAGATTTTTTAAAGGAAAGTCCTACAGGAAAGAAACCTACATGTAGTGTGATGATTCTTGAATTCTGAAACCGGGCCAGTATCTTGCCATCTGAACAGTAGCCTTGCCACCTAGGAATGTCTTTCTTTATCAGTTATGTCCTAGCCCAACCAGAGATTCAAGAGATATGAGTCTATTTCTTTATAACAGAGTGATGTTGAATGTTATTGTATTACTTTCCCGTGTCTCTTCCTTTCTTGTCCTTCCCCACCTTTTGTTTTATGTATCAGCTCTGCTTGTTCACTTACATTGTAAGATTTTCAGAACAGAAGTGATTTTACTGAATGGTAAGACTATTATCTAACACAGAGAGATTTGGCTTTCAAATATCACCATGATGCAAAAGGTAATTTTTACTAACACAGAAAAAAACCGTTATTTTACTGTTCAGCTGCTGTGGCAGAAGGAAAACTTTCCTATTTATTTCAATCTTCTTTAAGCTCATGGAAGTTTAGATACAAATAGGGTGATATGGTGTGCATCGGAACTGTTAGGCATATTATTCTTTGATCCAAAGTATCTGACACTTCATGTCTGGATGCTGTTTGGCTTACTAGCAGCTGTGGCCAGATGTGACCACACGTGAAAGATTTCTAAAATAGCATATAAGTATTCATTACATTTCCTACTTAATGACATGGCTAGCTGGTGGCAATTCCTCTCCTAGGATTTAATTCACATTCCTCCAAGACCTACGACTGTATTTGTTGCTCCTTACTAAAAGTAATTGGGCCAGAGTTTGGCAATTTGCACTTTCCAGAAGCTGAATGCCAAATGTCATTGTTGATCACAAGATATATTAAATGTACTAATTGTAAAAGCCTGCTTGTAAAAGCAGATGTACACATTTTTGTGACAAATTCTAGCTAATGATTCTTCCACATATATTGTGACTGTAATGTTTCAACCTCTGAATGTTGCAATCTGCTGTACACAGTACACTCAGCTCCTTAGTACAGCCAAAAGGATCCCGTGCCTTTGCATGTGCACTGTGCTCCCCTTCAAAGCTGCATCCTGTTAGCACAGGCAGATTTAGTGCTGCCTGAGGAACTGCTACATTGCCCTCACGTGAAAGATGCCTGCCCACTCTACTGCATGAATATAAAAGGTCAAGTTACACATGCTTAAGAAAATATAATTTTATGTTCCTTGTGCTTAGACAGAGATGTCTGCCTGTTGCCCTGAGATAAGGGCTTATTTCTGGCCTGTGGCAAAATTTTGGGAAATTCCCAACATTTTCTATCAGCCAGGTTTAGGGGGTGCTCTGCTAAGTATTGCATTTCTGATCTCCTCTTTTAGTGTTTCTTCCTCCCATGCATCTAACTTTAGATTCTGGATGTCATTTTGGGAGCAAGGCACTTCTGAGTCAAGAAATGCTTTCAAATAGGGAGCTGCAGTTCTCCTTACTGGATTAAACTGAAAATATTGTTAACCCAAGCCTCTGCAACCCTCTGTCAAGTCTCTAATCATCCTGGGAAATATTGCTGCAGTGTGTTGCTGAACACACCTCTCCCAAAGCCTTTATCAACTAAATATGTCAACTATTCTCTGAGACGATCAGATATTTGAGTTGTATGAATGCCATTATAATTAATCCAGATTTCCAAGAAACTATGCATTTCTAGGCATTGTTTCTACTTTAAATATCTCTTCTCTTATTAACTGCTGAAACCATGCCAAAAGTAAGAGATAAAGCAGGTGATTAGAGATGCAGTTTTAGATTACACTATCTGATTTAGAGTGTTCTAAAATACAGTACAATACTTTTAATACTACTGTTTTTATCAGTAGATGGACTTTCATTTCACTGTAACTGAAAAGCAGTTCCATTTAACAACTGATAGGGTTTAGTCCAAGATCTACTTTTCTGTGTTATTTTAAATGGTTGGATTTTTTTTTTTCTTAAGAGAGTATCTAAAAAAGTAAAACAGCAATTGTTAAAGAAAAATAGCAATTTTACTGAAATATATCCTATTAAATAATTCATTTGCATGTGAATACAGAACTACATTTAACAACAGAAACAATTTACAAGTGGCCGTTCAGGCATTTTAAAAAATACATTAGTGTGGTTTCCCCAAATGACATTGTGCGTATCAAAAAGAAGGGTCTGAAGGCATTCAGAAATTCTATTAGCAATACTTTCAGTAGCTGGAACATAAGAGCATACACGTAGCCTATATATCTTCAGTGAAAAGCTATGTGTTATCTTGTATTCAGGGCTGTTAGTTCAATAACCAACTAAACTAAAGAAAATTACATTAAAATGAGTTAATGATACCTAAAACTTTTCTTGTTTCCCATTGCCTCTCGGTTCAATAGCTTCTGTCTCAACAAATGTCTTCTGCATATTGCTCTAAAATTAGTCTAATATTAGGGGTGTCTAGGCAGCATCCATTCTCATGGCTGAATTCTTTCTTCCATCTATTTCAAAAATCTAACTTTTCATTTATGATCCAATATCATCTGAATTTATTTCTCTGCTGATCCAAACTTCAGCACAAGAGGAGTAGAATATCAAGGCAGTTGCTGAGAATTCTACATCTCTAATAAATGCAATTTGGGGGGTTAATTCAAACTATTGAGCTTCCTGGACCTGGCACCCCACCACACATGATTTCAATCCGCTGGAAGAAGCAGTCTTTGCTTGGGAACATTATTGTCCCATTAGAGGCTAGACCACATTTAGTGAGCACCTGAAGCAAAGTTTCTAAGGTCATTATCCCTGAAAGGAGTCTCATTTTTTTGTACCTAAACCTTTTTGTGAGCCAAACCACTGTTAGGGGCAACCAAGGGATTTGTCTCAGTATTACATTGCAGCCCAAAACCAAAGTACTAAAGTAGACAGAGCTTTAATATTCTGATTTTTTTTTTTAATTTTGATTTAGAGGTTCTGCTGTGCTTTCTTCTACCTGAGTTTTCTGAGCACTGCTCTGTGATCCAGGCATTCCTCTTTTATCCATGTCTCTGAGGCAATGAATCTTTTATGGTTTTTAGCAAAATGAAAGAAGTTCAAAAAAAGGTCAACCCAGAACAGCTGGTGGTTAAAGAAACTTCAGTTAAGTGTGAAATACACCTCCTTAAGCAAAAGAAGGCTTTGAACCCAGCCCTCCCACCTCCAAAAGCAGGTAAACTCATCCCATTCAAATATCATCTTCACTGGCAGCGTTTTTTGAAATAAGCACATTCCCTAGCCCTCCTTGTCTTACAGAGGAACTCTAGTGACCAGGCTAAGCACTGAAGAATAATGCAAATCTCTCCATTCAGTCCCAGGTGGGGGCTGAAGTCAACAGAGAAGCAAAATGCAATTTGCCTCTTCTGCAGTCCCCACCAGCCTCCTTGGGCAGAGCTGCACACTGCTCTGGACTGGTGTGTCCCTGGCAGTGCCTGCCTCTCTCCATGCACTGCAGGGTTAGCCACCGAACACATTGCCAAGCTGGTTTTTTGTTAAAGACAAATAAATGTATCCAGGACTTTTTAAGCCATAAAACATCACAGTTTATAGCCAGGGGAGCTTACATTTTAAGAGAAACCTATTTCGTGAAGACAGGAAGCACTTGAAATATACAGGAGGTGAACACTAGAAGTTTATTTAATATTATTGACTTCCTTATGTTTCAGGACTGCAAAGACAGCAAATCACTGGAGTAACATAGCATCTCTGCAGGTCATACCAGCTGATCAAAAAGACTGAATAAAAGCACAGAAAGGTTGGTTCAACAAATATTTCAGACCTCACAGTCCTGCTAGCAAGTAATACCAGGAACTCAACTCTTAAAGACTTCATTCACTTTTTTCTCAGCTAAGAAAACCAAATGGGGGTGAAAGGGTTATATTCCAGAGTGAAGGGAAAAAAAAAAAAAAAGGGAGGGGGGAATAAACAGGTATTAGAAAAAAGAATAGCATAAAAAAAGAATACCATGCTTTAGTTCATTCAAAGTCACAATTTCTAAGATATGTTATAATTTCCAATACAGCAGTTATTTGAGTTTATAAATACATTAGAGAGGCAGACAGGACAATAAACAGTCATTATATATTCTGTGACAATATACAGAACCCAAATGCCATTAGTGTTGCCATACTTTGGAAGATACAAAGACAAAAGAAAATTTACACATGTATAGAGGCTTCCAAAGATATTTGGAGACAGCAGAAACAAAAGTGTTTGCTCTTAAATGATTCTAGAACTCCACAGTAGTTGTGCTTTAACAATACTTGTCATAGATTAGCTTTAGTTGTCACCTTCTGCATAAATCAAGGGAAAACTAGGTCAAAATGTACTAACAAGCATGTAATTGCCATTGTTATCTATAAGATAAAGCCACCTCCGTTTGTGATTTAGCTTTACAAAAACTGCCAGGCTGGATCAGACCATTAGCCTGTTTTACTCAGTATCTTGTCTCACTCTGGTTAGCACCAGATGATTTAAAATGGACCAAGAAGTTCCAGTATCGAGAAATACAGGATTAATTGCTGATAGGACACATTTCTTCATACCTCCTGTGGCTTAATGACTTGTTTGTGCCTTGGAGCATAAGCTTTAAGTACCACGTATATTAGGTAGGATAAAAATTTTTTTTTTAACTGTGCATTTAAAATTATTTGCACAAGGAAACATCAATATCCTGAAATGTGAGTTGGATTTGAAGCTGGGGCAAAGCCCTGAATAGTGTTTTGTTTGCAACTTTCAGTTTAGAAACTTTACATTCTGGGCTATAATTGTTGTTAATGTGCATTTCCTAAATAACTGTAATATTAAATGGAACATCTGAGAAATGACACTTCATCATCTTGGTTTCTTAGATTCTCAAATGGATTCCTGAAGCCTTGAAAGCACAATTTTTATGTTACTACAAAGCAATACGTTGGAGATCCAAGCTGGGTATAAATATTCTAGAGTTCCAGCTAAAGGAACAACCACAAAAAGGCAGCAGATTGTCTTCTGTGTTGGAGATATACTTTTGAGTCACCATCAGCTTAATTTAAAGGCAAACAGAAATAGGTAACACATTTAGAAATGTTTGTAAACATGAGAAATAAAAGAAAGCTACATTTAACCTACTTAGTTATTCATCAGTTTATGTCCTTTCTGCAGGCAGTGAGCTTAAATACTCACATTCTTGTCTTATATTCTGGCCTGGTTTTCAACACGCTGAAATTTCTGTCTTCCTCCTCATCCCAGTGTTCCAGCTCATAAATTTCATCACACTAAATTGAACTGGAAAAGTGATGTGAACTGAAGAAAAAAAATCTTTTAATTTTGTAAAAAAGCTACCTAGGTTACTATTTTTTAGATGGATCAACTCCATAGCATGAAGTTTTTATAAACACTGAATATTGTATTTATAGTTCTTCTCAAATTTGCAAGTAGACTTATTCCAAACACTTACATGGAGTCAATAATTCTAGTTCATTGCCAGCTATGGCTTTATACCAGTTAATAACAGGAAATAATTTTGATATGGTTAAATACTGGGCCTATTCTTTAGGTTTATCAAAATACAAAATATTCATAGAGCTACAGTGTAAATACTTTATGCCCTGAATTTTGCCTTATGACCAGAGTTCCAAACCAAATTAATTCATTTACGTCAAACCATATAAATCCAGAGCATGCTATAATCTAAAATGTGTTTTAAGACTGCAATTTGTGAGAAAAGTTTGAATTTTGTGAGGACCTAGTGGCTTCCTCTTGTGACCCTGGCAAGGCACTTTGCTTCACTAAACCCATTTCCTTCTTGCCTACAGTGAGAGTTCAGATAAATATGGACCTTACTACCCATATAAGACTTGCTGCCATCTGTGACACTTCAGTATACCCACTAGATAGCAGAAAGGGCTATGACCCAGCCAGAAAACCAGGCTGGTTAAAAG
The DNA here is from genome assembly GCF_000738735.6 of Corvus cornix cornix. Taxonomy (NCBI): domain Eukaryota; kingdom Metazoa; phylum Chordata; class Aves; order Passeriformes; family Corvidae; genus Corvus; species Corvus cornix. The sequence continues at coordinate 82,654,316 of NC_046332.1, forward strand.
CCTTTCTCATCAAAGCATCAATCAGGCAATGAAGCATCAACTTCACCTGGAAGCAGCGGAGGTATTTTGTTATGTGTCCCCATGTCTGGGCTGGACAAGGCTTTGGGGAGCAGGAGACCAGTCCTGCTTCAGCACAAATGACACAGGGACTGATGGCCCTGGGGGGCTGTCATGGGGTCCTGGGCTGTGGGCAGGGTGGGGGTGAAGCCACAGGGAAGCTGGGCAGGGACAGATAGGTCCTTGATGCTCTCAAGACCTCAACAGGAGACACCAGAAGTGTGTTTAGAGCAAGTCCCAACACAGTAAATAGTTCACAATCTGTGTCACACACAGAGATTATCTGCTTTCTCCCACAGCAAGAATAAGTAACATTAAAGCTGGTCAGAAAATTCAGAAAAAATATTTTATTTTTGCAATTTTTTTACTTCCTATGAATGCAAATTTTGTGCTAAAATAGTCCAATTGTGATGAAATCCCATTGGAAATCTGCCACCAGACAAGCTTTGAAACTTTTCTTGATGTCCTGCCAGCTCATCTCTGTGGCTCATCAATAAAGCACCTGCTGGGTGCCATGACCACGTGTTCCGGGTCTTCCAGGAGCAGAAGTACAGGCAGACAGGTGGATATTCCTAGCACCAAAACCCCATACTATTCCCAAGCAAATGAGAGCATTACTGGATTTTGATCTAAGCCAGAGTGAGAACAGTTTTCCAAACATCAAAATATGTCACAAAGAGGAATGATCCTTTTTTTGCCTTTCGGCTCTACTTCAATGTATTCAACAAATTGAAGAATGAAGGATTTTGGCAGCAGAACCTTTTTTTTTTTATCAAAGACTTAAAAAGACATGAACAGTTGTGTGTTCTGGTTTGGAGGAGTTGCATTAATATGCAATTCTTTGATATCATTTGGACATTTGTTTAAACAAATCTTACTTTTATTTATTGTTCACATGAAGAGTTATATAAATTTTCAGACAGATGAGATGCAACTGATTCAACCTCTGGATTACTACAATCATCTGATGGGATGTCATGTAAGACATTTTATTAGTGCAGCTGAAGAAGGTAAGGATTAATAAAATCCTGTCAGATGGAGAAGAGACTGACTCATTGGGGGGGGGAGACGGAAGGAGAGATGAAAATGAGTATGTTTAAATATATAATCTGAGTATGTAGAGTTTATCAGCAGAGCTCCTGATAGAGCTTGAGGTCACTTTCAAATTCCACTAAATGTGGAACTCTAGGACGAGGAGTGGAAGTCTCCTGAGGACATCTGGCAATGATGGAAAGCTGAGTGATAGCCTTCATATTGCAGAGAATCAGAAGATTCAAAATAAGGAAAACACTGTCTTTAATGCTGTATATTCTAAAAATGCTACTTAAGAGAATAAAATGAAAGGTCATCCACTCAATACTGAGAATTTCTGCTCTGAAGTGGAATTTATCCATTGGAAGTGAGAAAGGAGAATGGTATTCTGTGGCATTAGGTAATCATGGGATGACTATGATTCAACAGAACAGTGTAATGCTAAAAACCAAGTCAAGAATGTATCAATTGATCAGGTACTGTGAAGATGGGGAACTATTAATGTCATCGTAAAAAGCTCATGTAGGAGGGTGAATAAAATCCCTACCACCTGTACTCAGAACACGAGATCATGCTAGAGCAAACAGAGAAAGAGCAAAGGAACTGAGATACTATCACACAAAGGGCAAATAAAAGCTCCTTATAATAGCCTAGGGAAGTGTAGGACAGTGCTGCTCTCTGTGCATACAGCAGGAGGTAATCACTGCTGTAAAAAAAGAACTGTTTGACTACAGAAGATGATGAAATAAAAAGTGAGGGAATCTAACTTTGCCATATGCCTAGTGAATATTTGAAATCACTGAAAGAAGTAGGAAACATCAATGGCAAGTAGAACAGCAAAACTAGCAGTAGACTGGGGGCTTGGGGAATTGCTTTTTTGATTTTTAATCTTTTAATATCAAGGTTTTTTTGGTAACTTTAGAAAATAGATGGTACTTTACAGTTGCCTGCAGTAGGAACACGGGAAAGTCAGTTCTAGTTAAATTTAGGATAACATTCAGTTACATTTAAGGTCCCAATCTAGTTGATGGGCAAAGGTAGGATGGGTGGAAATAACTTTTACCACAAGCAAGAATGACATGGCACTCATAAATAATCAGTTAGACTGCACTTAACTGAGATAAAGTGTATCAAACTAGCCATTTTATCTTTTGCAATACAATGAGAAAGGAAGATATACATTTTTGTGGACACTGATCGCAACAAAACCTCTTCTTTTTTTCTTTTTTCTTTTTTCTTCTTTTTTCTTTTTTCCTTTTCTTTTTCTTTTTCTTTTTCTTTTTCTTTTTCTATTTCTTTTTCTTTTTCTTCTTTTTCTTCTTTTTCTTTTTCTTTTTCTTTTTCTTTTTCTATTTCTTTTTCTTTTTCTTCTTTTTTCTTTTTTTTTTTTTCTTTTTCTTTTTCTTTTCTTTTTCTTTTCTTTTTCTTTTTCTTTTCTTTTTCTTTTCTTCTTTTTCTTTTTCTTTTTCTTTTCTTTTTCTTTTCTTTCTTTTCTTTTCTTTCTTTTTCTTTTTCTTTTTTCTTTTTCTTTTTCTTCTTTCTTTTTCTTTTTCTTTTTCTTCTTTTTCTTTTCTTTTTCTTTTTCTTTTTCTTCTTTTTCTTCTTTTTCTTTCTTTTTCTTCTTTTCTTTTCTTTTTCTTTTCTTTTTCTTTTCTCTTTTCTTCTTTTCTTCTTTTTCTTCTTTTTCTTTTTCTTTCTTTTTCTTTTTCTTTTTTTCTTTTCTTTTTCTTTTCTTTTTCTTTCTTTTTCTTTTTCTTTTTCTTTTTCTTTTTCTTTTTCTTTTTCTTTTTCTTTTTCTTCTTTTTCTTTTTCTTTTTCTTCTTTTTCCTTTCTTCTTTTTCTTTTTCTTTTTCGTTTTCTTTCTCTTTCTCTTTTTCTTTCTCTTTTTCTTTCTCTTTTTCTAAATTTACTTTGTGTTTGAAAGGTCTGACAGTTAGAACATTAAAGGGAGTATATGGATCCCTTATGATTATGCCCTAGAAGAAGGGATTGAACTAGTGTAATAAAGACTGTATTGTATTAGTGTAATATGGGTTGTACAAATAATACCATAAAGAGTTAGACTGTTACCAATATCGCTGTCAGCCTCATCATTCCAAATTCAGCATAATTCTTTAATAACAGAGTTAAAAAGAATAGAAAATAAGGAGCAAATAATTTTAATGATATCAGAGGCTTTAATCAACAATTTGCTTAATTAAACACAGAATGCATCTCAGCCTGACAGAAACTCAAATCTGATTAAAAACAGGACAAGTGGTAAATTAGAAATGCTTGACAAGGAAGAAATCAACTGAAGGTATAATTCTCAATCCTTTTATATGCATCAGTGGGGTATTAATACAATTGTGCAGAAGCCACTTGACTATGTTCAAGTTAAATGAGCTCAAACTGGGTAGATGTTGTGGATGGAGTGACACACTTCACTCATAGCAGAGAAGTAGAGAGAGAGACCACTATTAAGGGGATTTTTAAATTTTGGATGTAAGATGGAGCAGCAGAGCCTCCAAACCTGCTATTCAGTGATGATACAGTACAGAAAGTTTGCTGTTGAGTAACAACACAAACTCACACAGACTTGCAAACACTTGTGGTAAATGTGCGTTAGAGTTTTCTATAGTCACATCCTAAAGACTGTCAGAAGTCAAAATTTCTCATCAGATAAGATCTTTCAAACACAAATTTTTTGTTGTGGAAGTTGCACAGATATTTTCCTACAGCCCTGTAGGAGCTGTGGCACATTACAAAGCCATAGCAGAACAGTTAGAAGAAAAAATAAAGGATTTTAACTATTTCATGGGAAACCCTGGAACTATACATAATCATAGGAAGCCCTGAAACTATAAATTAAATTTAAATTTTGTTTGGGGATATTTGCTTGTTCATGTCACTTACAGAAACTTTTTCTCAGTCACACAACAGAGTAATAGGCCATCTTGATTTCCATCCATGAAGTGATTCTTTTCCTAGATTTCAACTCCCTCCAAGACATTGCTAGACTCACTGGCTCTCAACCTTTTTCTTCTAAGCCAATCTGATGCTTAAAATTTTCTGTGACAGCTGCTCCTGAGCATTCTTTGTAAAAGGGAAAGATCTGGCAGAAGCTTCATATTCTATAACCAAATTATTTTCTTAGTTATGTGGCCAGTCCATTGGTACTGAGTGCTGAAATGCTTGTGTATCATTCATTGTCTCAGAGCAAGACAAGTATAATCCCTTCCAATTAATTAAAAGAGAGGCATGTAGATCTTAACATTGACACATATAAAATATTTTAATATTCTTCACAATCTCATATTCTCCACATCTTTTTGATAATGAGAAGTTCAAGAAAAAATTCTCCAGTCAGCCACCTTATTCACAGAGCATATACTTTCTGAGGAGAAAAAGTATCCCTCCTTCTTTTCTGGGAATTTCAACAGTATTTCAACTATGGATGCAGCAGAACAAATAGAAATAAAGGTTCATAATATAAAACCTGAAGTGTTTTGGGAGAAGTATAGCAAAGCCTCTTTAATACTTCTCCTAGGGGGAGATGTTTTGGACACAGGAGTAGAGAGGAGATTGTGCACTGTGTCAGTGGACAGACACCCATTTTTCTCTCTTCCCTCTTCGTGCTGGACAAACCTATGCCTGTGGTCCATTCAAAAATTTTTGCAATAGAGACCCAGGTAAAGAGAATAAAATCAAGAGAAGGTTTGAAAGGACAGATTTCATTTTCTTCTGAATGGCTGAGGAAGAAAAGCTCTGAAAAATCAGCCACCAATTTTTTTTTCCTAGCAAAAATATTAAAAACCAAAGATAAATTATATTATTACTGTGAAAAATCAGAAACCATATCCCACAGCCATATAAAAATTAAATTATTTTTACTAGTAGGTAATATATAAAATTCACAGTAATTACATGGGAGACCAGACTCTACCTACCAAAGTCTTTATTTATTTCAGCATTTCCATCTTCCATCTAAAAGCAGTACACACTGCTTGAATTTTTTTTTCCTTTGAATGACAGTGGTGGTAGGAAGAGCTCCAGAGACTTCTCATGCCATCTTCAGGAGAAAACTGCTTCAATGTGAACTCCCTCAGGAAAGAGCTTACACTAGAAAAGTTACTGAAACCGTTTCTTGAGATGGTGATAATATTTTTAACTGGTTGGAACATGTAGGAATAGTGGCCTCATATATTCTGGCACTCAAAGTACAAAGTCTCACATATCTTCAGCAGTTATACCCAGAAAGTTTTAATATGAAGTATGTCAAATTTAATTTTTTTTCCACAGAAATCATAAAAAAATCACATTCCCAGAAGAGTTTTCTCTAAAAATTTTCCTACCTAAGAGGTGCAAGAAACTACTTTCTTTTCGTTCATGCTTTCCAAAGAGGTTATCTGAATAACAGCCATTGCATCAGGCATGCAGGCAGAGATAAGACACAGGGAGCGTGACTTAATTAGACCTTATTTTTATTAACTTTCTTCATTTGGAAGCTGCCCACTAATAATTCCCACTGCATTGATCACCACTCCTTCCTTAATCGCTTGTATGTGTAGCTATCACCAGCTGCAGATCAGGTGCCCAGGCTATTTTGGATGCCTTTATCAGCCCTTAGCCTGAAATCTGAAGAGAATAATAAACTGGTTCCAGTATAGTCTGTAGTAGACAGTGGCAGCTCTCTCAGGAATCTTCCTCTTTCTCGATGAGCTAAGCCTACAGCAAGGTCCTGTTAAACGGTAGCAGACTAAACACAGTTCCTGAACCATGTAAGCAGTTCCTGGCTGTGATAGAGGGAAAACCCCAGACATATTTCTGCCTCAACCTAACTGTAAGAGAAAAATTCCCTCCCAGTTAAAAAAGGTCTTTACCATTAAAACTGGTTTTTAGGGATCCTGGCCATGCCACTGAGGCCAGAGACAGCTTTTGGACCAAGACTTACCCTTGATGGAGGAGGAACAGGATAGGAAACATTTAAACAAACTGGAGAGGTGGGACTTTTCAGTCTGGAAAAGAGAAGTCTCAGGAGAGATCTTCTCAAGGTGAGCAAATTCCAGATGTGAGGGAATAATGAGGGAGCCAGACTCTTCCTGGTGTTACCCACTGACAGAACAAGAGAAAAAAAAGAAATTCCATCTGAACAAATAAATTTCATTTTTCCTGTGAAGACAGTCAAACACTGGAATAAGCTGTCAAGACAGATTGTGGCATCACCAGCCCTGAAGATATTCAGAACCTGGCTGGAAAAGCTCCAGGACTGCTGGATCTGTCTGATCCTGATTGACCAGGGAAGTTGGACTACATGATTTCAAGAGGTACCATACAACTGTCGCGGGTTCGGTTTGTAACCGGGCGGAAACACCAATTTAGTGTAGTGGTTTGGTCCAAAATACTCATTACTGTTTATCATCTGTGAGATAAGAATTAGAAGAAATGCAAAGCAGGCACCAAACTTGAAAGAATATAAAGAAGTTTATTAACAGACCTAAAAGAAGGAAAAAAAATTATACCACCTTCAGAACTCTCCTCCTCCCCTCACCTTCCTCCCTTCTCCCACTGACAATGTGAAAAGACAACCCTTAAGATGTTCAGTCTGTTTACCACTTCCATAATAACCTTGTTCAGTCCATTTAGAAAGAGAAGTCTCTTCTTGCTCATGCTATGAAAACATTATCACAACGAGACAGCCGCCCACTTCCAAATATTGTTCAGTCCATTTAGGAAGAGGAGTCTCTCTGCCTGCATGTGAGTCCTTTCCCCCGACTTGCAGCTTTTCCCACAACTGCTCTCGAGGGTCCACTCTTGAAGTTTTTTGGGGTACAATTTTAAGGTTGAGCCGTTCAGAAACAAAAACAGAGGCCCTTCTCCTTCCCTGGGAGCAAAGGGTCTTCATCATCTTCATCGTTAGGACTATCTCTGGGAGCATCTCTAGGGACTGAGGTTTTCTCCTTTCCCGTTTGGAGCAAAAGTCCTCATCTGGTTCATCTCTCCCTGTCCAAACTTCTCATGAAATTACAGCTGCGTCAGCATCTGCCTATCTCAGCGCAGGTGCTTTTGCTTATGAGTTGAACACTCCACCCCCCATATCTTCATGAAATTACAACAGGATACTCTGATATATCATAGCTTCACAACAGAATTTCAGCTTTAAGCATCTCCTCTCTCTCTTCCCTCAGGTTTTCAGCTCTTCACAGCAATAAAAAGGGTTAATCTCACCTCGGCCTTGCAGCTTTGCAGCTGGAATGTTGAATGTTTCTTATCGCAGTGGAGAGGGGGGAGAGCCGAGCCGCTCCGGCTGCTCACGGCAAGGCAGTGGGGGGGGTTCCATGGCTGGAACAGGTCCATGGCTTCAGGATGGCCGGGCCCGCTGGCCCCCACACGGGGCCTGCAGCCACCTGTCCCAGCGCCGGAAACGAGAGAGAGCTTGGAGGGGGAGTTTGCCTATTCTTAAATGTGGATCACAGAGGTGATCACAACTTTAAGTGGCTTAGAGAATTGTCCATATTCAAACTGGCCACTGATAGGTTCTATCAGTTCCCAGAGGAAACTGTAAGCACCCCTTAGCAAGGACGTCCCTTCCGGGACTATGCTTGCTAACCTATGACAACAACTTAAAAATTTCTATAACTATGTGAAAATATTACTATTTTCTTTGCATTACAAATGGAACCAAGAAAACATTTGTAATGCACACAAACCATTCAACGCATTTATACAAGATTCAATCCAGTAGTGTCTTCAAATAGACACAAGAAAGTGGTTTAAGAATCACAGAATAATTAAAACCAGAAAAGATCTCCAAGATCATTGAGTCTAACCTTTAACTGAACACTACCAAGCCAACTAAACCATAACATTAAGTGCCTCACTCAGTCATTTCTTGAACAATTCCAGGGATAGTGACTCCCATTTCCCTGGACAGCTCGTTCCAATGCTTGTGCTCCCAAAATGACACAGCATCTTATACTGGCTCATACACAGCTATCTTTCACTCTAACCAGCAGAGTAGCTCTGACTATAATTTTTTGTGACCATTTTTATTGTGCTTTAGGACCTCTGTCTGCCAGTTTTAGAAGAACTCCCTAAGCTGTAAGCAAGGACAGACTTTGATTTGTGAATCTGATCACAGATGGTGAAAGGAATGGAACTTTACTTTAAGTGGGCATTTACAGCCACACGAAGTGAACATTCTCTTGTAAATTACTGGCAGCACCGAATGCCAGTGTTTCACGTATCAAGCTAAATTATCCATGCTAGATGTAGGGCACAGGAAAATCTATCTTGAGTGTTTATTTTTCTAAAAAGTAGTAGTGTTACAATCCGGTTTAAACTCAGAAAAGCAAAGCAAGCTAAGTCTCTGAGCATAAACCAGAAAGAACTTAGAAGGTTCAAAATATTCCCAGAAACGAGATTAAAACCAAACGAGGTTAGATGTTGGTGCCAAAAAATGGATGTATTTTATTTAATAGTAAAAGAGGCAAAGAGAAGGGAAGAGAAAAGAAAGAGAGAAAGAAATGGAAAAAAGAAGCGTGCATGGGGGGTGGGGGGACAGGGAGAGGTGACAGGGGTTAGGTGGAAGCAATCACCCATCTGAGGGTCCCAATGATGTCTCGTTGCTCCCCTCCATCTGGTCTGCTGGTGGTGAGGGTCCCCCATCGCCGCCGTGGCCACGCCGCCACACCCCACCACAGCACACACCAGAGAGTGCAGAATCCCATGGATTAATATACACTGTGGGCCAGGTGGGAACGCCCACGTGTCTCCCCTTGCAGGGGCTGGCTTGACACACTGTCCTTTGCAACCCTGAGGGTCTGTTGCATCATCTCTGGTGTTCTGGTGCAGGGTCTGGGGACTCCTTTGAGGGGGGCCCCTGTGATGGGCCATGTCACCCCCTTCTGCTGTGCATAAGCTTCTCCCCCCAGTGAGGACCCCTCAGCTGGGCTCCTCTGCACAGTGGAGGATGGGCAGTCACTGCACCTCTGACCACAGGCTTTTCCAAGATACCCAAAGCCTCTCCTCCCTCCCAGGGGCTCTGTGGGAGCCTGACAGCTGATAGCCCTGGGGCTGTGGTCTCCACCCTGGAGGTGTTAAGCCTGTGCTTTGTGAATGTCCCCAGCCCTGTGTTGTTACTTTGTCTTATCTTCATCATTGAGCGGTGTAAGGCCTCAGTCAGGGCCCCATTCAGGGTGCAGCAGTCTTCTCTGCGGCTTTTGTAATACAGTTTTAAAAGTCCTTTAAGAAAATGTTTAAGTCATAAAATACAATATTTCAGTCTCTGACAAGTAGTGATCAATTTGACATATGATTTTGAACAATTGAAAGCCCATCATTTTAAATTGGGCTTCTCTCAGTTTAGCTGAATCTGCCTAGGAATCAAATTTAAATGAGGTAATTTTAAACAAAAATAAACCCTTCTATACATGTAATCTGTACTATTTTAAGTAATACTGGTTTAAATTAGTATAAACTCATGTTCTGTACCTAAACCCATAAAGCATGAAGAAGAAAACTAGCAAAGACCATGAATCCTTTTATATGTAAGGGAGATGTAGCATGGAATATGCTCAACAGTATTTAGTTGACATTGACATTGCTGAATTCGTTTGTTCATGTAATTAGATGTTCTGGTAATGGCATACAAAGATGAAAGTTTGTTTCTTGTTGTCACAATGAATCAAAAGCTGAACAATACTCAAGTTTGGGGTTTTTTTCAAGTACCATAGAGTGTTTGCCTTAGGTTGATTTTATTTGTTCAACAGGGGCTTTAGATATAAGAATACATATACATATGCCTTCAAAACCAGACCAAGGTGTGCAAATTAACAGGGAAATTAGGGGCCCAAACCCTTGCTCGAATGCCCCAAATATAATGGACCAGTGAAGGAGTCTTCCATTCCATCTAGGTTAAGCTCTGTCTTTACCTGAGGCCCATTGCAAACCCAACTTTATCCTTTGTTATGGCTGCACAGCCTTTGACACCAGCACAAGAAGCTCTGGAGTATCTGGTGCACCATTTCCAAGCTGGTTCCCCTTTTGGGCTCAGAAAACAGGAATACAGATTTCTGTGAGATTGTTTGAGTTAAAGTCCATTTTCAACATTCACAGTAAGATTTGTGGTTTCTTAATTTGGTCCAGTGTCTCTAGACCGCAGTTGGCACATTTGATCTTAAAACCAGCAGGTTTTATTTAACCTAGAGGTCTGAACAAATTCCGATCATGCAATATAGGTGCCTCCAGAGGGGCCTCAGGGTGTGCACGCATAAATGGGAAATGAAGTAATGCATTACTGCCACTGAACACTTTCAATAGTCAAATCAGTGTCTGCCTTGAAAGGTTCACTTTGAAACAGAAGAATGTTTTGAAAGTGTTTTCCTTGCTTTCTGTATTTCCATAGTGCACACTTTGATGACGATCCATTTCCTTCAACTAGCTGATTGAATTGATTGCAAATAAATCAAATAACTTGCCATTATTTAATTTAAAGGGGAAAGAAGTTACCCTTGTGATCAAAGGTCTTGTACTACTTGATATTTAAGAAAAGCAACAAGCATTCTGATACCCAAAATAAAATCTGGGGATTGGCAAACCTGTCTTTTTGTCAGGTAATTTTTCAATGCAGTTTTCACAATTTTTGAGCAGTGATTAGGTAAAGACATGCCAGTTAAATACCTCTTGATCAATATGTCTGAGTATAGTGTTATCTGATGTATTGTAGTTTTAAAAAATGGCATGAGAATGCTTACAACAGGTTGTATGATTATACCAGATGCTATGGGCAGCAGCTTCTTGGTTTCTCTAATGTGAAAAGATGCAGATGAAAAGAATAATTTCCTGTCTGTAGGAAACAGGGCCTTTTCTTCCAACCCGAGTCTCAGTCTTTCCAATGGCAGCAATAGGCATCTAACTGTGACTCCTTGTCCATTCTAATAAACTTTTGTAAGCAGAGGGGACTGGAGGCTTCCAGACACGCTTTGCTGCCTGCTAAGTTAGTCCTGCAAAAACTTTTTAGCTGAGAACTGTAGTGGCATGGCCCTCTGCTGTGGAAAAATTGGAAGTAGAATGGAAAGAGTAATATTTTTCTCTAGAAAGGACATGTATGCAACAAAGGATACATTTTCACATTTTATAGCCAACCTCTGTATTTGCCATAGCTGTCGTTTTACTAAAATCATAGAGAAAAACAAGAAAAAATAATAGTTATATTAATAAAAGAGCTGTGTAGTGGGATCAAGTTTAAACAGAATTTTTGAAGGTGAAGAAGACTTGACAGCCAAACCTAAATAGATGTTGAATTATTCTGCTATTCTGTTTCTGTGTGAGTTCTGCTAAGAGCCAGTGATGGTCCAGCTTTTAGTTGCTACTAAAGAAACTGCCATGAAATTTCCTTCTGATGCCAAAAGTAGTTTATGCACTGGTTTAAATGATAAGGGATTTGAGGCACTAAGCACTGATTCAATGATCCAACTGAATTGCCTTCTTCCTTTCCAGTGTGCTGTCACATTTATCTGTCAGTTTTCTGTTGCTCCTAATTATTGTGGTGATATAATATAACCCTGCTAAAAGTGGTTTCAACTTCCCTTTTTTTGTTTGGTTTTTTTTTTATTTAATGAGACTTTTCCAATGGCTTTTCTTGCTTCTTTGGGTACATATACCTGTGACAGAAAACCAGAAAACCTTAAATGTGACAAGATGGTGCTAAAACCACTATTTCAAATGTCACTGAAATTCTGATAATTGCATTATGCCAGTGGGTGCATTGTGCTCACTGCTTCTGTTCACATGAAATCTTTTATGAGGCCTCCCTAGCCTGTAAGCCTTAAATTACAAGCGAATTTCCAAATGACAGACCAGCTCCAGCTACGTAAAGACTTCAGAGCACAGTGCTATCAGCTGAAATTCAGACAGAAGATGCAGCAGAGATCTGTTGAGCTTTTGACAGATCAAAATGGTTTCAATGGTTTTGAGCCATTTCTTAGCAGCACACTAAACTGCCTTTCTCTCTTCATTGTCTGCACAGGAGGCCATTAGCAGGTGCAAGAGCAGTGCCTCCTTTCCCCTTCCAGCTGGATACCCAAAGCAGACAGCCTGTCACCCTATTAGCTGCAGGTTTCTTCCTCTGGAGCTCAGAGAGGACAAAAGTCCCTATTCCAGTAGTTATATATGCTCCTCAGTTTCAATGTAATAGCGAAACACCCTCAGTTATGTATGGATCTAAGGGCAGATTTTTTGAAGCTGGAATTTCCAGCCAGTTCCAGCCCCCTGACTGGCTTCCAAATCTCTGTCCTCTTAGTGCTGCTGGCTCCCATCCTGCACCGTTTACTACCTGATGTAGGCATTTCAAAGATGCAGTGTGGAAAAGCAGTGCAGTGCACTAATTAATTTGCCCATGTTTAACTTTGAACTTACCTCTTTTGACATCAAATTGCAAGTAGCATTATGTTGTGATTTGTCTGCAGAAACACAGAGCTTATAGCAAGTTTAAACTCGCAGTCACTCACCATCTTCTGGATTCACAGAAAAAGCCAATCATTAACAACATGTTAGCTAACCAGCTCACAGGAGAAAGGGGTTTGTGTACAATTCTGGCTAGTTCCAGCACTGAGCTAACACCTGGACTTAGAGGATTCCTCTTCACTTGATAGAATGACAGAACTTCATTAACAATTCTGAAAGACTGGGTTAGATTTTCCTGCTATCCAGAAAATTGGGGTATTACTAAGGAAATAAAAATATTGGTTTGGGAGAACTAAAACTGTTTTATATTCAGACAGAAAAAATATTTCTTTTATTAAATTGATAAGAGATACATTATAAAATTACAGTCTTCCAGCAGGGGACAAAAGGGTCTGGAATAATGCCACCTACATTGTTCTTTTGCCCTGTTGTTTGCTCTTAAGAGGATTACAGCAGAATAGGACAAAGTGCATTTGGTTTCTGCATTATCTGCATTCTGCAACCTGCTGCCATTCTGCAGTGTTCACTGCTGGAGACTGACAAAGTGAAGACCCAAAGTTCAAGATAATTTCTCAAGAAATATTTAAGATAATTTCTCTTTACTTTATCAAATGTTATTTAAAACGAAAGCAAGGTATAACTGCAGCCAACAGGCTCTGCAGAGATGTATAGTTATAGAGCCTGCAATTATCTTGCAAAAGAAAATGCAAATGTTCATGCAAAAAAGCAATTTACAAGAAGCACCATCAGCAAAACATCAAGGTAAAAAACAACTTCAGACAAACAAAAAGAATTACCACCAGGAAAAAAAACCCACTTCTCAAACAATTATTGCCCTGGCCATCTTTGTGTTTGAGTTTCTGCCTAGCTGTTATCTCACTAGTAAAGAAAATATATTATTTGGAATTTAGGTTCCTGTGTCCCTTACTGGTTTTAGCTGCTAATTCTGGGAACACGTTCTCTAAAAGCAAGAATTTTGAAAGTAAGTAATTCAGTGCTGAGTAGGACTCAATAGTACCTCATTGCATGTATCATATCTGGAAAGAAAATGTGGCCAGAATAATTCATATTTTTGGGCACAATCTATATGTGCGTATATAAATACAGATTTCATTAAAAGATAGCTTTAATTAGTCAGATAAATAGAATTAAATTATACTTATACTTTTAGCTATATTGCAAAGTCACTGTAGAAGACTTCTGGCTTTTATGGCTTGTTTATTTTCAAACTGGGGTTCAAAAGAGACCTAAAAATTAATCATGTAGGTATTCTGCCAGGTTTAAGAGGCAAAGGAGAGGATGAATACTCAATTATACTCAACTGCTGCAGTTCTCAGAGGCAAAAGGATACAACCACAGCAAAAAAAAAAACCAAACCCAACCAACCAAAACCAAACAAACGCACCAAAAAACACCCAAACAAACAAGCAAAAAAACTACCCCAAAACTCTAATGTCAATATGAAAAGGTTTCTTCCAGATTTTTTCCATGGAAAAGAATTTTTCTTCCCATAGAACTTGTGGGAAAGCCTGACTGCAACTTTGATGTTAAATGGTAGATAAGAGCCACTAAGGATATCAGTGCTACTGAAGGGGAAAGGCACTTTAGCTATTAACGCTAAGATGAAACCTCGATTTCTGAATGATGGCTTCAGATTACACGGAGTGAGATGGGAAAGTTACAGAAAAACTCTGTACCTGTAGCAAGGTGTTCTAAAAAATGGAGTCATCAGACCCTTTTGTGAATGGGCTTATGCTGGTAGAATCAGCTCTGAGTGTTTCCTATGCTGGTGCTCATGAATCAGAAACACTTACTGCTGTGGTAAGTACCTCAGCAGACGTGACTGGAGGTAATACCATATGCATCAAGACAAAATAAGGTGGAAGGCATCTACTGTATTTTGTTTTCACTTCTTCAAGACTGGGTTTTATTTTTTCACTTAATTTTAAATCTTTAGGATCAGTGCTTTATTGGCTCCTGAGAAGAAACTCACTAATTTACAGTACAGGTTTCTGCTGGGCTGTCAATCTGATGGAGGCAGCTCTAGGGGTTTGTCCCTTCAGCAAACTTTTTGGATTTCAGTGTTGCTCTGATAAATGTTCGTTGAAGATGAAAAGTTAATTGTAAAGGAATTGCAAAGCTGTGAGAACCAGAGAAAAGGTCTATATGTGCCAAACAAGTAGGGAAAACAGACACCCCAAAAAAACCACAATTCCTCCAAGTGCAAAAGAAAAAAACAAACTTAAAAATCCTTGAAATACTGCTACTGAGTTGCTTTTTGAGCTGGTTGAACTGCTGACTGTGTCTTTACTGTGATGTCCATAAATGTTCTCTGTTCCCCTGAAATCTCTGCCATGTTCTTTTAAGAGAATTGAAAATGATAGGCTTGATGTTTAGTTACCAGCTGACATTTCTATTGCCTCTGTGTCTGACAGCTATGAATGTGCTGGACTTCTGCTGTGCAAACATCTAGCTCACTATCCTGATGAGGAAGGAAAATCAGACAAAAAAGTTCACAGCATGGCTTTTTAATGCAGAATGTTATAGGCTCGCCAAGTATGTCCCTGTTGATATTCTTACACCCTTCTCAGAAAATCATAGCACTAAAACGTACAGGAATCTTAAAGCACAGAAAAGAAACCAAATCTGGCAACATGTATTTTTAGTAGCTTTAAATCTTCTTCACCAGAGCAAATTAAAGCAGTTAGATAGTCTTGTTTCTGTTTCTGTGATAAATGACAAAATATAAAGCTGTCCTCTAGAGAGTGTCAGGACACAGGAATGTTGTACCTTGGGATTATTTTAATGCAGCAGAAGAATTCTTGTTTGTCTATGAGAAAAATAACTTATACCACTGCAGTTCATAACAAAGTTACCACTAGTCAGTCTTTAAAGAAGTTTTCATGTGAACTACAATCAGAACCAATTTTTAAACATATTTTGCTTCATTTGAATTTTTTTTAAGTGTTTTATTTTCAATTCCATTTAACTCTACCCTATTTAAAAACTGCAGTAATAAATTGTTCTGAAGTTGAAGCTCCTAAATGTCATGCACAGGTTAATGGCAGTGCCATACTTTTCTTGCTTTCAGCCAAGGTTTTGAAGTGTGTGTGTGTATAGAGATGCTTTCTTCTTGCAGTCTAAGAGCACTGCTCAACTGCTAATGCAAATAATTCAAAATCTGGAAATATCAGAGTTCTCTTTTTCTGTACGTTATTAAAATATTTCCTTTTTTTCTGGTGTTCTTCATTCAAAAACAGTTCCAGCTGGTGCCCAAAGGAGCCCTGCAGCTCTAAGAGGCTTTCCATCAAGAGCAGCAGGGTAACCTAATCTCAGTGGGAGCCTGCTTGTTGTGTCTCTAAATCTTCCCAGCAAAATGCATGGTCTCATATTTTATATATAAAACACTGAACTCGATATAGAATTGTTACCTGCCATTCTGCATTTTCTTGGTGTTCAACACCAAATTATTTCAGCATTTTACCACAATACATTTTCTTAGAGTTTCCTCAGGAATCTAGGATACATGTACAGGTTGGAGTGTTGAAGTGTCAGTATACCAGAAAAATAGATTAATTCTCATATTCACTTCTATAGGTAAAAAGAAAGCTAGCAGAAATAACTGCAGTATTTTTCCAATTATGTTTTTATATCATGACTGATAATTAGCAGTTATACTGTATTAATAATACTTTAAAAAAATTGACTGAAGTAACATTTTTTTGAAGATTAGTACAATTCTTGATCTTTCTATAGGCTTATAGACTTTCTCATACCTCCAAGATTTTTACAAAACTCTTACTATTCAATGCATTTCCTATACATTACTATATACTATTTACTATACATTAGAATGACTAGACTCCAGATGTACTGATCTATACACTGTTTAACTTCCCAAATAGACCATTGTTTCCTTCATTTAAATAGGTTTTTTCCCACATATTCATATTAACTTAAGCAATGTTTCCTTTTTGAAAAAGGCTGAGGTTAGAAAGAATAACAAAGATGTAAAAGGAATCACCTAAAAATACATTTATTCATGAAATTAAAAAAAAAAATCATCTGTATCTTTTTGCACAAAGGATGGTTGGTATAATGTTCCTTGAACTCTGATCTCCCAGGAAATCAAGAGCTGGCACAAGCCAAGCTAGAGGGGTTGCTAGTAGTTGATATCGCCTTCCCATGCTTTCCCTTGCAGTGGGATAACTGCTGAGGCAACCCCTGTATTAAGTATGTTAATTTCAGCTTTGTGCAATCACTTTGACCTGCAGGAGGTGAATCATTCATCCATTTATCTGCTAATCAATTCTGACATCTTCCAAGAACAGGCATAATTAATCACACCTCCCTTGATTTTGTTTTTTCATAAACAACATTGTTCTGCTGTCAGGATCTCTTGGTTTGATATATTTGGGAGCATGCCACCTGTGATTCAACACCGCTTTCTCTCATGACAAAGCATCATGTTGATAAAATAACCCTTTTATTCTAATTTAATTATACTATAGCTTTGTTTAAGATGATACCTGTTTTGGCTTGAATTAAAGAGTAATAAAATTCTGCAGAAAGAAAAAGCATCGCAAATACTGACTCACTCATCTGTATCACCTAACACTGGACACAGTGTTTTGCCACTCTGCTTTACCTTCCATTCATGGTTATTATTCTGTGGTTAGTTTGGATAATAAAGTCTACTAACTTCTACTGTGCTTCAAGGTTATACATTGTTGCTCTGGGATTGTTGATCTGCCTCGTCTTTTTGGTCTAATTTTTTCCAGAAATCACTACTTGAGATATTCCATGTATTCCCAGAGGCAACTATATTTCAGGTGGAATTAGTGATTTTCCTACACTCTTTCTCCATATTTGCTGCCACATCACATTAGATGTATCCAGCTGTATTGTTTGATACTGCATGAGGTACACAGATTTCATCATTCCCTCTCAGCATGTTACATCTCAATACTCCAGGTCCATCTGATCTTATGTAAGGCCTCTCTTTCAATGCACTATGTGGTAGCATATCCCGAAGAGAAGTGAGGATGATGAGAGATGATCAAATTGTGTCTCAAATGTCACTAATGGATGGATTCATCTATCTAGCTGAATAGGTCTCGGGCACCTTAGCAACCAGTTTCCTGTATTACACTGAAAGAGACCACTTACCCAAGCTCTGGGGTGACAAAGTCCACCATCAAAACTAATCTTGGTTAAAGACTTCCTTACAATATTCAGTACAAAAATGTCTTTAGACACTTCACATCACTGGGTGAAATCACACACATGCAGGCAGGACCTGTGCAACAGGTGATGCTGCCCACACCCAGACTTACTTCACCATAGAATCCTCACATGTTCATATAATCAGAAAAGCTGCAGGCTGTTTATGTACCTGTGAATAAAACCGAATATACAATAAGTACCTAAACACTCTGTCAAAGTCACATTGAGATCTTAGTTGCTAATATGGTGCTTCTCTACATCTCTTGATACCTATGTAAATTTAAAAATAAAGTCTTCTAAGTTTTAAATTCTTCCTGCTCTATTTAATGAGTCCAAGCTATTTCAGGATTTCTCCCTGCTTTTCAAAAGAGAGCACACAGGCTCATTTAAGTGTTTGCTTCACAAATCATTCCAGAAAAGGATGAGTAGTTAAGAAAATACAAATTCCACAAATACATTTTATAAATTTATTGACTATATACTGAAAAAAAACAGAGATAAAGAGAAAAATCAACAGAGTAATAACTGTCAAACTATTTTGAGGTCTTTGCTGTAGTGTTTAGTTTTCTATGCTGAAGGAATAAAGGAAAAGAACACACAACTTCAGGATACCAAAGAGAATGGTGTAAACATCAAGTGAAAAGTTAATCCATCTCCTATGGTATCATGGAGCAATTGTAGCACAATGGTAGAACACCTTGGTTCACAAATGAAAACACCTACATGTAGATATGGGTAAGAAAAAGGACATGAAATTATTGTGGTTTAAAACAAGCTGGAAATTAAGAGCCAAGTAGCTTTTTCCCTTTCCCTTACTCCCTTCGGTGGGAAAGGGACAACAAGGAAGAGATTGTCGGCTGAACTAACAATTTACTGAAAAAACAGTAATGAGATAAGGAAAACAAACAGTAACAGCAACAACACTAATAAGAATAATGCATAAAAGAGTGTGATTACATGCAAAAAATACTTATGGAAATCCGACCTCCCTGATGTTACCAAGGCCAGCATCATGTGGCTTCCCGAGACAAAGGAGAAAATGGCAGGCAGTACTGCAGCTGGCGGCTTTTTCCCTGAGTCCGAGACAACAAAAACCAATGACAAACAAATCCTCCAAGCTGGACCATCTTCATTCTGCCACCCTGCCACCCTGTTCACCACTTCACTCCCCTGGAAAAAAAAAGAACAAAAATGGTGGCAGTTCCCTTTTATTTCCACCTGAAGCCACACCACCCCAGTGAGGACATAGGTGGTACAGAGTAACAGCCTAGACATTCTCACACAGTTCCAGGCTCTGCTCTCCCCCCACTGCAACTGCGAGAAAATTAACTCTTTCCTAGCCAAAAGTAGGACAGAAATACAGAGCAGAAATCAATCACATCTGTTTTGATAGTTTTGCTCAAGGATTCAATGATTTTAACCAATATTTGAATGTTGAAAATTAGGACAAATAGCAGGGTCCCAAAACAAGGTTATATTTTTCCCCTACTTTAAAATACCTGACAAGCAGATACTTGAACAGAATGAAGACCAGATATGAAAAAATCACGAAAACAACCAGAAGAGAACAAATACAAAAGTTTAACATTATAAAGTTATCTAAATTTTGAGCTACAATTTTCTTTAAGCCTCTACCTCTCTTTATGTCCAAATTTGCAACAATTTGAATTGGGTATTCAAATCAAACTTCTACTCACAGGAGCATTCCTCATTTGTTGAGCTAAGTGACGTGGCACTTTCCCCCCCATCAGGGGAAGCTGATGCCCCTCTAATCCTGAGCTGAATGTGGAGAATCCTGGGATCTGATCCCCAAGACTCTTATTCCACTAGCATATTGAAAAGTTCACTCATTACAAAGCTTGATATTTAGGTTTCATTCACTTCTGTTATTCTTTCTTAGCCTCCTAAATTTCTTATTCTGTGCTGCCTGGTTAAAATACTTTGTTAAGAACGCTGGCAACAGCCCAAGCCATGTGGAGCATAGAGTGCAGGAAGATACAACTTGGAATAGTTATAAAGCTGAGGATATATTAAATCTAGGACGCCCATTTGCTCTTCAAAGCTGTAAACATCAATAACCTCATTTTAAAAGAAAG
Source organism: Corvus cornix cornix (assembly GCF_000738735.6). Lineage (NCBI taxonomy): Eukaryota > Metazoa > Chordata > Aves > Passeriformes > Corvidae > Corvus > Corvus cornix. The sequence continues at coordinate 82,674,172 of NC_046332.1, forward strand.
AATCAACTCCAGTTTGTTGTCTGAATTAATAGCACTATGTACATTCAGGTTTCAAGCTTGAGGGAAGAGAGAAATCTATCTGCAGCCTTGCCTCTACTATCTCATTTCCAGAGAAGATGGAGTTTCAGAAATACCCCAGGCTTAATGTTTCCCCTTTGCCTTGTTGCTAGGAGTGTCCTCCCTCAGCAGCCCACAAATGTCTTCTCAGGCATGCAACTCTCTTCAGGCATTGCACAAGGATCATAGGCTCCCAATCCTAGATTTTGGATCCTTTGTGATTCTCAAAAGTGTATAATTTAGAGGCTCCTTTTGTTTTATCACACTGTACAGCTGATAGGTATTTGCATCCAAAGATAGACTACACTGCCAACATAATGCAGACACAATTAATGCTGTTCTGTGTAAGCATATTGATCATGACTCCAAAAAAAAGTGTAGTTTGCTAATTTAAATATTGAGCAATTTATTTGCTAATGTAACATGAGAAGATCAGCTGGTTAAATAGATTTTTCCTGTGCCCTTAGCCTGCAAGAAAACTTAAAATAAAAATCAGCTATTTCAGAAAGCATGATACAAAGGAGACACAAAACTTGCAGAAATGCTTGAGAAAGCTATCTTTTTTATTACATTCAGCCCATGAATTCCCAGGTAATAGAGATTGACCAGCTGCATCCATCACTCTGTGGTAGAGATCTGAATGATGGTGACTCATGAAACCTGACAAAAGTCATTACAAAAGAAAGCATTAATTGTGACTTCAGCAAAAAAAAATATTTGAGGATAAGATCTATGTGTGTAAAAACTCAAATGTGTCATTGCTACTTGTACACTATTCGAAATTTAGCATAAGATAGATGTCTAAATGGGAAGAAAACCACAAGGATTCAGGTCCTATTTCCAGCAGTATGTACAATCTTTAAAATTTCCCATCATTTTTCTAGGGATTTAAAACCCTATGTAATTTTGAGGATCTATGTCGCAGCAAATACCTGAGTTCTGCATTGTTTTATCCAGTATTGATCTACCATCTAACTCAGTGTATCCTTAGATGTTCTTCTACATTGCTGTCAATAGTAGTTACATCTTGGCAGGAGTGTGTAGTAAAGAAAAAAATCAGCATTTCTCCCAAGTAAACATCTCTACAACAAATATGAGTATAATACAAGGCTGTCTTTGAAATTTAAGCAACTGTCAGATCAGTTAGCTATGGAAATAGGATATTCATGGTCATTCTGCTTGTGGACAAGTCCATCTGCAAACCATCCTTTCTACCCAGTAACTTTTGTGCCTGTCGACTGATTTGCATGCTAATTGATACTAAATCAATGATCTCAAAGGTAAGACATTGTATTTTTCAGGAAAGGGGAAAAAAGATAGAAGAGTATATTAATGTTTTTCCTAATGAAAGGCCAAAACATGATCCTTCCAACATACTCCAATGAAAACTTCATATCTGAATTTAATTTTGAAAGCAAAAGTTTAATTAAGCGTAGCGGTTCTACTTCAAAAATAAACCTCCTATCAAGCATTACTCCTATGGTACTCCTCCAAAAAATCAAACTGCTGCTTGCTTTCAACTTATTTTGATACTGGGGTAGGAACTCTTCTAGGTCTCTGTGCAGCAAATGCTGCAGTAGTGTTTTACACGTGCTGCCAATGCAGGTTCAGGCACACCTGGCAATGTTTATTTGCTGGTTTTTAACATTCATGTGGGATGACTACACTCACAATTTTGGAGCAGAGCTTTTGTAAGGGCTGCACTCAGGTAACAAAACGTGGCTGTACAAGCAATCCTAGTTTGGTCAGAATATTTTTTCTTCTGCAGTGCTTGCTGGTTTTTGGAATGCTAGAAGTCAAATTCCAATGTAAGATATTATTGGCAGCAATAAATAACTACAACTACTAATTCCTCCTAAATACTACAGTTAATAGGAGTGAAAATGTGCACATTGATATCTACAGACAACTTTGCCTGTGGGATTGAGCATTCTATAGTAAAGAAATTGACAATCCACTTGCCAGGTGCACACAGAGTCATCCTATCAGCTCAATTTATCCTCAGCTGTTGGAGAGAAACTTTCAAAAGCTTCAGTGTTACAGCATAATGACAGCAGCAGTGAAATCTCCATTGAAACTCATGGAGTTTGCTTGGGTAATGCAAAACGCCCACAAATAAATGAAGGTTTTGATTTTCTGGGGAGGAACCAGAAGGATCCAGAAGCAGTAAGGCCTCCAGCCATGGAAATGTTGAGGAAAAATTCTGCACTGGGATTTCTCCATTTATCAATATTGGCATCCAAGATTATGTCTCCAAGAAGCATTATTTCCTCTCTATGTGATTTACTCAAACTGGGAAGGTTTTTTTTAGTTTGCCATTTAATTTTTTTCCCCCAGGCTGAATATCTGTCAGAGCACAGCAACACAGCAACAAGAGTTTTCATCATGTTAATTCACCTTTTTACTCTGTATATTAGAATTGGTCCTTCAGGTCTAGTAATATATTTGAGAAGTAATGATGGGTAAAGCAAAAAAAATCAAGAAAGATAAGATAAGACTAAAATTACGTAGAGGTTGTATATCTTCTGTAATTAATTACCTCTGTATAATAGTGACAGAAACAACTTGTTCCTTGGAAATTTCCATCCATTCGTATGATGACAATATTTCTCACTCAGTGTGCCAAAAACTTTGCCAGGAAATATTGTGCAAGGCTAAAGACTGGAAAAATCAGATTCCCCTTGCAATTCTTCCACAAACTCCATGGAAAATCCTAAGAGGTATTTTAATTTTTCCCATTTCCCCATCTGTGAAATATGAGTATCTTTTTCATAAATGTTCAGCACAGATGAACATTTGTTTGCTCATATATGGGCAGTGCTTGCAATTATTGGATGGGAAGAACAGAGTAATAGTTATAATGTAATTACTCAGAGCAGGAAAATTGCTAACTGATGTGTGAAACCTGATACTTCAAGGTCTTCTAGGGAGAAAATTCATGCCTGAGCTGCCACTTCCAAGTCAGAAGCTTCATTTACTATATTGTCTTCTATTTTCCATTTTCTTAGACTTGCAACTCATTTTCTTTTCGTTTTCTTTTCTTTTCCTTTATTTTCTTTTCTTTTTTCTTTTCATTTTTTTTTTCTTTTTTTTCTCTATTCTTTTTTCTTTTCCTTCCTTTTTTCTCTTCCCATCTCCCTTCCCTTCCCTTCCCGTTAGGCTGATGGAAGGGAGATTCAGGCATGCAAGTGCACTGAGGTCACTACCTGCTTCCTGACAGAGATGAAGTAGCTACGCACAGTAAGTGGATGGGAGAAATTGGAAAACAGCAAATCTTTTAACCACAGCAGTCTTCTGATCTCCTGAGAGACAGTTTAGCCAAAACAGCTCTGTAGCATCCAGGTCTGTGTTGCTTTTACTTGAGCACAAATATGGATTTTCTGTGGTTAAAATTTGGGTAGCCTATTAACAGAAGCAAGTGTGGAATTTGTGTAACAGTACCTCAAGTTTATATCAGAAGGGCATGGACTGTGCATGTCTAATGAACAACTGCAACAATAATGTTTTGTCTGGTCATATGGTTGATTTGAGTGCATAACTCTGTTGTTTGTGTTTTCAAACTAAGTCTGCTAATGAAAGAATGGGCTATGAATCCACATGCAAACAATGTGTTACAATTTGCTTCAAAAGGTTTGTGTACGTGTGACTACAATATTAAATAAAACATTATTAAAATATACGGGTGATAATTCTTGTGTTGGCATAAATTCCCTGCTTTAAAATGTGTAGGATGAGTAATCAGACACTATTTTTCTGGATGATTCTATGATTATGGATTGATATTACATCCTCACTGCTCCCCCACAATACCAATAGTTGATGGTATTTACCATTGGGATGAATGTTTTTAAAAACTCTTACCATAGGTGGTTTGCTTTACATAGCATTATCTATCTCAATTTAAAAATTTGAACACAGTGAAAGTAACCAAAACACAAAAAGTATGTCTAAGTATTTCATAAAAAGCTTGTCATATCTTGAACATACAGTGATATGTTTAATGAAGAATACTTCGAAAGAATGGTAGACCAATTCTTGCCACTTACCTTGCAGCAATAGAGTGATTCCCAGGGTATATACAATAGAATACCTACTCTAATCAAAACAAGCCATTAAATCTATCTCCTTGTCCCAGAGCACATTAATTATTAATTCTACACTATTCAAAACACAGTTTTCTCTGAATTATTCTTTAAAAAATGTTCTTGGAAAAAAATTCCATGATCCCTATTAAGCAGTACATTCTATTGCTTAGAAAACATTTGTTACTGTCTAGCTGGACATCTGCTAGTCTACACATAAATAATGTTCTCTGTTTATGTTCAGTCAGAACACACTTTTTTTTGACAATTTTAACTCTTTTTTTTATCTTACCCATAGTGGATTTGGAGAACAGCTTATTTCCTTGCAATATCTAATAGGTTTCTACAAACTTTGCAGGACTTTAGAATATGAGAGATTTTGCCTGTGGTTCACTGGTTTTCTCAGTGAAGCTCTTGCTCCCACTTCCATGGTCCTCAGAAGTACCTACCCTGTATGTAACTTCACCAGTTTCCAAGTATGCAGGGAGCTGAGTCCTAGGTTCCTTTATGGTCACTTACAGGTGTCACAGCTCTTTTGGGGCTTAAACAGCGGTCAAAACAATTTCCTCTCACAGTGGCTCTGATCTTGCCATAGTTTTCTCATCTCAAGACTGAAAAGCCTGAATGCATATGTTTCCTTTTTTTAAAAAAAATCAGATTAATCCTACTTCTCTGTACTGAGTTTTTTTGTTTGTCCAAAATCTTCCTGCAGTGGGAATCCTAAAACCACAGCAGGCACTTCAGCTAAGATCTGATACAGAAGAGGAAAAAGGTATTGTTTCACATGTCTTAAAGAGATCCCAGGTCAAACTGTATTTTTGAGGAAGCTTGACTGCCTTTGACTGGCATTCAGTACAGATCCTACTAAACCCCTCTTTCTGCTGGGCTAAAGTCTCTTCTGTCATTCCCTAAAGCATCAGGGCAGCATGATTAAGCACAGCGCAGAAGACAACCAACAACCCTGTGAATCACAGGCTTTTAGTATAAAGTCTTGCCCAGCAGCCATTTTTTCCATGATGTCCACTAGTAATGTATTAAATATAAATTGGAAAATATTTACAGAGGATTATTCTTTTTTTTTTTCCCAGAGTCTCTGTAGGTTTTTATTTTAATTTTTGAAAGCAACCCCTCCAAGCATTTCTTCCCTCTGAAACATAGAGCACTGACTCAAGTTAAGATGCAAACATAATTTTGGAGTGTCCCGAATCTACAAACATGATCACTTTGAAGACACCAAGGACTGTCTTTGGAAGGCTAAATCCAGGATCACTGATACTTAGACATGTATCATTTTCCATTTATAAGGCACCATGCAAATCCCAAGACATAGACAGAGCTTCCAGAATTCTTAATTATGCTGAAGACAGCTGCAAGGTTCACTATTGATGAAGGTATCTAAATAGGAAAGAAAACAACAAAATAAATTGTGTTGACAGGCCTGCATCTGATTTTTTTAAAAAATGTTTTTATAATTTAAAATAAAGTTTAGAGAGACTGTTTTTTTAAACATACCTTAGATTTGTCAGCTATATCAGTATTACATTTCAGTTTTTGTGTCATTATAACAGGTTTTCAGTAATTTTGTACAATAGACAGCAGAAAAGTTCAGAAGACAGAACTTTCAACAAAAAGTCTGAAAGTTACTTTATAGTAAAGCTAAAATTTACCTGGAAGTCAAATTAAATACTTCTGCAATCTAATAGGCAACATATATGGTATAGCTAAAAAACAGGTGTCATAATAAATAAGTAAGAAAACAAAGGATAGTTGAAAGAATTGAGGTCAGAAATAAACAGAAAATAGGGAAAATAAATGTGTACATATTTACTGTAAAACTGAGAGTACCAATACCTTTGAAATACTTGAATAACTTATGTATCTTCTTTTCTTTCCACTAGAGTTTTTTTTGTTATTTATTGAAAACTAAATTCCTAATGTTAACTTGTATAATAATTTACAGTTCCTCAGTTTGAAAATTATTTGACTTAGCAGAACCATTAAAGTAACAGAAAAAATAAAATAAACATTTTTAATGTAAATTACATATGCTGTATTGATTATGATCATTTTTTTAAAAATGTGTTTAGCTCAAACATTATAGTAAAAGATCCTAAAAACACAGGAAAATTTGATCTCGCATTTACTAGAAAAAATTGCATGTGACTTAGTGTCATTCTGAATGAACTGTACTTAGATTCATCTGCTTTAGAGTCTTGAAATAGGCATATCTTGCTTATTTATATCAAAATGTTGAAATTCCACTCTAAGTTTTCTTGACCTGGTAATAAACTTGCCTGATGCTTTAACCATTAGTTTATCTTTTTTTTTTTTTTTTTACAATAGAGTACAATATACCCAGGAACCCGTAGTAAGAAAGAAATATAATTTAATGCAACTATATTGCACCTCTTTCAGTGGCATCTCTCTGACTTGAGCAAGGTTGCCATGAGAGCTTTGCAAATATTCCAAATTCTGATCTTCTCCTGATACTAGAAGAAACAAAGAAATGAAGACATTTTCTTTACATCTTTCTAAACTGAAATCCATCACAAACAGCTCCTTACACATGTACTGAAATATACCATATATCATCACCTCATTGACTTGAGGGAGTATTCTTCATTCTTCCCTCTAAATAACAGCTCTAAATAACAGCCCTCATCTGGTCTCTAATCCTGGCCAGTTTTTAACATTTTTTCCTGTGTGGCACCTTTCTTCAGTGTCTTTCAAGGCGGTCTGCCAAATTCATTGAAAGCAGAACATGGCTACTATGAAGACAGATTGTAATTCGCAGAAGTAGTCACTATTTGTAAGTCACAAAAAAGATGCAGGCAGATGGAGACAGCTACTGCAGCTACAAATTAAAGGGATTTGAGCCTCTGTGGCAAATTCGTAGTGTGTGTCAGAGCTGACTTGTGCCAACAAAGAGATAAGAAAAGCTTTGGGAGAAGTCTATCGCATGGCAGGAGATACAAAGAAAAGCCTTGCACAAATGCTGGAGAGATAGTGGCCAGGGAGGTGGCAGCTGTAATTTGGTGACCTGTTCCGAAGGGATCCTGATTTCTGTCCGCATTTCTCCTTTCCCAACGGGAGACAGGTGGAAGCACATCTATTATCTCTGCCAGCTTCTGCTCCCTGGCCTTCTCAGTGAACACTGCAAAGAGGATTCATCTATTTCTTCCCAGCATTGTCAACCTTTATGTCAATAAATTATCCTTATCTGTTAGAGTTCCTGTCGTCTCCTCTGCTGACCTTTTGTTCTCTATTTACTTGAAACATTTCTTATAATTTATCTTAACCTCTGGTGCAATCTTCCTGTCATTCTCTGCCTTTGCTTCTCTTTCCTTTATTTCACAGTGGCTTAACTTCATTTTGTAATACTTCCAGTCCTTTATAGATTTTGGTTTAGATCCTTTGAATGACCCTCTCCTGTTGAGGACTTATTGTAGCTCTTTCTGTATTGACCTTTCTGACCTTTTCATTTTCTTCTTTTCTAAAGCCAGGAGGGAAAAAAAATTGAAAAGACATTATTAGTATACAGCTAGCATTCTATTTACAGGTAGCTCAATTTGTGAAAGCATAACTGTTGTGTGAACTCTTCCTCTCCTCTCCTCTCCTCTCCTCTTCCCTCCCCTCCTCTCTTCCTTTCCCTCCCCTCCCCCCGCCCTGCCCCTCCCCACCCCTCCCCTAATCAAATTGCCCTAATTGATGCTCTGCACTGTTTCAAACTCTTTCTGTATTTAAATTTTTGCAATTCCGACTTTTTTAGTGTTGCAAATTTTGTAGATTCTATAATACATGTTTTTGCATCTTGTTTTTTCTATGTTCTCAGTGCATGCACTCAACATTTTTGCTTTTTCATAGAAAATATCGTCATGCTTTTTCCACATTTGATGATATTTGTCACTTGCTCCTTCAGGGCTGTTGCGCAGATTGCTATAAGGAATTGCACCCGATGAATTTCCAAAAGTTTTGAGCTTTTGTTCACTGACTAAATCCATATTCTGACTTTTCTTTGGAGTATGCAAATATATTTGAAATGTGAAACCTCTCCTTCATGTGCTCTACCTTAAAACCTTAAAAGCTGGAGTCATTACTTCGGCTATCATTCCACACTCTGAACTCCTCAATTTAAACCTCTTTACTTGAATACCATGTCCCCTGGCACCAACCACACCCTCAAAACCCACCAAAGTTTTAAGCTTCACTATATCTTGCCAAAGGCATAAGTCGAGGTGTTTCCCAGCATTTCTAAGCATACTGAGACAGGGAGGCTTTACAGAAGGCATAAAAGATAAATCCTATGAAAGAAAGAGAGTTTAAAATAAACTTTCTGATGAGATTTCCTTTCCCCTGGAATGACTTTTTTATTTTTGTTGGAGTCCAATGTACATCTCTAATCTTAATAATTAAAAAACCATTACCTGTTCCTCTCATGTTAAAATATTTTTTTTCAGTTCTTTTCTTCTCCATCATTTACCATACACATTTTTGTTTCACTGCTAATAAGCAGTCACTCTTTTAATTTCTTTCTACTAATTTCAAATGAAGTTTTATCTTTATTCTCTCATTTTAATCCCTGTCTCTATTTTGGGAATAGGCAATCAAAAAAATCCATCTATTAACTACTGAATCTAGGCTGATAGATGTAGGGTTCAATCCTACTCAGCCACCATAAATCTCTAAAAAGCTATTCAGTAATCTGAAAATTTCCATTGTTACGGCTTTCTAATAGTGACCAGGAGTAGAGTGGAGAAATTTCCCAGAGAGTAAATAAAAAACCAGGGAGAGTTCAAAACTAATGGGTGTACGCTAATTTCCTTTCCAAACTATTGCATGCAGAGACACTAATAGAAGGAAAGTCCTTCATATCCTGAAGCATGTATTAATATCTTGAAACAAGAGATGCAGCAGCATCCAATTATACTGTGTTTCAGGGATCACTTGTCCTGTGTTCTGAAACCTGCAGTTTAGTTTTACCAAAGGATGACATTTCATTTCCTTGATATCAGAGTGTTAGGTGTTCATTCTCTAATTAAACAGTTCCATTCTAACAAAAAGTTAAATTAGTAAGTGTTAAAGTTGGCTGTACAAATTGTCCCTGTAAAGCCATAGACATTAACAATTGCATACTACATTATCTCGTGTCAGTAGTTTACAGAAAATTACCTAAAAATATAATTAATTACAGTAAATTACCATATATTGAGAGGGTCAGATGAAGATTAAAGAGAAAATTGTGTTCACAGAACAGCACTTTTTTTTACTAACACCTTCTTTAAGACTAACTCCTGTAATTAATTAATTTTTAAATCATTTTTCATTGAAGCTGAAGTTCTTTATACCTATTTTTATGATATGTATATATTTTAACTACTCTTAAGATCATTGTTTCCTATTAAATTGTCTCATTACAGTCAATACCAGTTTTGTCTTTTGGATTTTAATACAGTAATGATACCAATTTTGCTGCAAAGAAAATAAAAGTGATGGAATAAAGAAAGAACCTTTGATTGCTTTGCTTAGAAGAGTCACTAAATAGTCATTTTAGCATTATACATGACTTTGGGGCAAATAAATAAAACCACAGTTTTTTCTGCCTAGATAATTCTAGGTACTCACATACGAGTTCTAAGTGTCTATGTTTAAGAGAATATGCTAGAAACTTCAATGCAGCTGGCAAGGCAAGAGAAAATATCCTAAGAAACTAGGAAGAAACAGACCTACCTGTACATGTCCCAGGTATTTTCTTTTAATTCAAATATGTTGTTGTGATACACTAATAAAAAGTAGAGTTAATACTGTGCAGTTTATTTGCCCCAGCCTCTCAGGGAGCTGAGATATCATTCTAAATTCACTGTGCCGTATGGCCAGGGAAATAACCGGATCATTTACGTGTTTTCCAAGCTGACATAAACCATAGTTTCTGTGATCTGAAAGACAAATTGAAAAATTCTGAGAGCTCATTACTTTTTTAAAAGGCAACAGATAAGAATGCCAATGTGGCCCTCATGCTACAGTGTGATGAAGTTATATACATTAATGGAAGTCAATCTAATAGGAAGCAACAAATACACTTTTTCTCGCTTGAGTTGCTCACTGGTCTACCTTTATTTAGTTTGAAACACAGCTCTCCTTCCAGCTCCCATCTTCCAGTTCATCAATGAGTTCTGTTAATCCCCACCAGGAGCTAAGAGTTGGCATTTATTTACTTTGAAACCTTATTGAACAGTGCTGAACCATATACGAATGAAAACAGACAACAATTCATTGTCTTGAAAACTGACTACTGAATATTTGATGTCTTGAATAATTTCCCTGAATAGGAAATAAAGCACTAAGCTGTACCAGTCTGTTGTTTTGTCAGGGGGAAAGCTAATATGATTTAAGAAAACTGAGACATTGTACGATTAATTTCCAGCTCCCTGTCTAAGAAGTCCATCAGTAGCCCACAAAGACACATGTGAAGGTTTGCCACTAGTACAGGTACGGAGTTTTAAGAAGGACTCTTTTATTGGCTCTTTCTCTTACTTTTCTGAGTCTCCAAAAAAGCATGTGTTTTACACAGTCTAACAGTAATCAAGATTTTTGCTTACAGGAAAATCACTATAATCTTTGAAAACACTTTTCTGGTGTTCTTCAGGTATTTGCTTTTAGAAGTCATAAAGCAAGGAAAGGGAAATAGCTCCTGTGATCATACCCCAAAGTTATACTGAAGGGTTACAGAAATTAGATATCTCCTTTTGCACTAATTACTGTGTTAAAGAAATTTTTGCTTCATAGAGTGCAGGGGTCAATAAGGCACCGAAGACAGGAGGATAAGCTATACAGACCAGAACAACCAGTCCTTTCTGGAATGAAAATCAGGACTGAACTGTGGGAGAAGACTGTGAATAGAACTATTGGGATAAAGATATGAAATTCTTGCCTTTTTCATCTGAAAGTGGAATCTTCAGAGTAGGTAGAAGCAACAGTAAAAATGGTAGCCATTGACTGGTGGTGGGTGGTGGAGAGAGGTAACAGACAGTCTCAGTCCAATGGAGGATGCTCAGCAAAAGTGGCTTCAACAAACTGAGGTGAAAAGTCAAATTCTTTGAAGGACAAACTGGCTTTTAAAAACCAATCATTTACAACTGACCAGCATTCCCATTACAAGAAATCTGGAATTGTTCATAAGTTCCCAGAAAAATCTGTTTGTTCCTCATATCTACGAGAGGAATAATTTCTCGACCAATTATCAGCAAAAGCAGCGGAAAAAATTGCTTTGAGTCCTTAAAACATACTAGTGATAGGGGAAATAAGGCTATCTCTAGCTGAACAATACCCCCTGCTATCAAAGTATTGTCCAAGTTTTTATGAAATCACACAAGGAATGCAAATTTTTGTTATTAGAAGTATTTATTATCCTTTATCTGAACATTGTGCAAGTTTGTGTTAGGGACACTACTGGACCTCTAATGAGCTTCCAGATAGACCCCAATACTTCTGTGAAAGAGCTTCAAAGAGCTTTTGAGCTGGAATTTCAGTTTGGTTTTTATCATACAAACAAGAGCACTGTATCTTGTGAGTCATCCGAGAAAAATAAAACGTTCATTGTAAAGTAAACAATTTTCTACCTCTGTTTATTTAGCCCAAATGGCTTTTTTGCTGTGCCCAGAATACTGAAAATCTCTTGTGCTATCAGTCTGTTTTTGCTCATAGTACATGGGACTCAAGCTAACTTCTGTCCAGATCTCTTTAGAGTTAACACAGATCTTGCATCAGGATTTCTTGGACAACTCTTTTGCACATGGAATGAACTTAAAGACAACAAAGCTAAAACAGTTTGCTAATTTTGATTCCTTCACATAAAGGAAAGAGTAGATATTTTTCAAATTAAAAAGAAACTAGGTAAACTGAATCTTTTATTATTCTCCAGAAATGGATCCTAAAATGAGGAAAGAAAAATATTCTAACAAGCTTTGTTAAAAACATCGGAAACACAATAAAAAATGCCATATTTACAGCATGGAATATTTTTAAACTACTTCCAGGGCTACTGCTGTGTTACTTCTTGTATGTTCTTGACTCAAGTGTAGGGATGAAAATTTTTGTGAGGTTAAAAATTAAACTACCTTACTATAACATTAATGTTAGACATTAAACAGATACTAAATATTTCTAGCAGATATTTACTTAATTTCTATAACTGCTTAATATTTCCATGCATCACTTTGATTGTGCAGCCATGGAATAATTAGAAATACTAATTTCTGAATCCAAATTGTGATAAAACTTTTCATGGGATTTGGCTGCATGCTTTTTAAATATATTATAAATCATAGCTGTAAACTCTTATCTTGGATGTATGGAGTGTCACAGAATTAATATTATCCTTATTAAGACTACAGAGCTGCCTCTCAAGCAAATATGCACTTATAAATCAGGTTAAGGCACTAAGTTTTGCAAAGAACTCAGTAGACAGTTCATTTGTCTAATAAATTCCTGCTTGTGGGGAGGATTATGAATTGTGATGAAAAAACAACAACCAGATGACGGCTTGGATAAAAGATAAAACATGACAACAATAGCACTGGTCCTTTAATTCAATTCACTGAGATTTCTGTATTTGCACAAATTTCTTTCCCTTAATGTGTTCTTTTATATGTATGTATATATTTCATTTCATTAGGTTTCTCTTGACTGTGAAGAAAACCTTTCAGAAAAAGGAAGGTTTACTTTCTCAGTATGGAATACGATATTTAAGCAATATTGTTCCCATGTTTTTTAAGAAAGCTTACATTTTGCCTACTTTTACTCAGTAACTGAATCTTTTCTTTCCTCATGAATTGTCAAATGATAGTACATAAACTATGGAACAATTACATTGTATGTATTAGGATGTTGAGTTGATGATAAAAATTTTATGAAGATTATAAAATATAGAGGAGTACTAAGAGATAATTTTTACAGAATGAGCCAACATTAAGGATCAACATTTGTTGTTCAATATTAAAATCTGCATTCTAAAGAAATGACAGTCCTTTAGATATCTCATTGTAGTCACAGAGAAATAGCATTTTTTCTTTGGTCAGATTCTTTGGTAACACAGAATTCAGACTGTTCACATAATTCACTACTGTGTCTCAGCTTATTATGTCTACTTAAGTAAAAATTAAACCCCAAATCATAACCAGGCAATCAAAAAGGAATTACACTTGTTCTGCCTCCAAATTAATCTTTTCAAAAGCAGAACAATTTTGCAGTAAATATTACTCAAAGTGGTTTTGTGGTTTTAAAATTCTTTTGAATGAATGTTTGAATACCATTTGCAATAATTTAAGATACACCCTTTTTCTAAGGCATATCTTTTATTCCATATATTTTGTTTCAGTCCTTATCCACTTCATTGAATTAAAAAATGCCTTTGTGTACATCAACTGCATATTGCATATTGATGTCAAGATCTTGTCAGGATTTTTAGAAACAATATATACACAGTATCAAGCACATAACAAAACAATGCTTCATTCAACAATGCCCAGTCTTATTATTATTTATCATTGGTGAGCACCTTCATGAGCAGCTTTGAGTTTTGGGAGAAGCTTGGAAAATGCCTGTGAGTTTGACAACAAGGCATGGCCAGTCACAGCACCAAGGTCCAGCGGAGCTCCTAGAGGCTGGAGCTGAAACAGTAGAAGAGACAATGGGAGGGCTAGTTTAAAGTCATTGCTATATTTTATATCTATGGTTTAGATACTGCCACACAGGCTCCCATTTTAATGGGACAACCAGGAGCAACAGGAGCCAGGCTGGCTACCTTGTTTCTCGTGGCTCCATCAAGTGGCCCACAAGCTCCATTACAGACAAGTACATTTTCTTCTGAACCAGGACCTAGCTTCTGTTCCAGACAAATACATTAATTATCAATAACATAGAACAGAAAAATATTGCTCAGTGGCACCAGTTTGATGTATTTGGGTCAGATCAGAATGACTTGACAAAAAACATTTTGTCTTTTTCTATGCTCTAAAATAAGTAGCTTCTGCAGAGCAAATTAGAAGTTATTAAAGCCTTTTTATTCCTATTAATACATTCTGAGTACAAAAGAAAAACTTACTTCTGGGTAGCCCTTACATTTCTCTACTCATGGGTAGCTTTAGGGGAATATGATCAAACAAGATTTTTAAAAATGAAAGTTGTCATCTTCAGTATTGTTTGTGTCTTACAACTTTCAGTGATAGTGACGCACACGTCTTTCCCACTTTTAATGTTGGCTCTCAGATAAGAACAGTGACTTAAAAGTGTGTGTTTCTCTGCATTGATTGTAAAGAGGACCCAAGGGCTACTAGCTAAGATATATACATCTATATACTGTTACAGTTAGTCACTTGCATTGCACATCTTTACTCTGTCAAGGGGCTTGGAAATATTCCAGGGACATGACAGTAAATGCATATTCATAGCCCTTAAATTCAGAGAGCTATCTCTTTGAAACTTTCCCAGGCTGAGATTTTGTGGAGGTATCAGATTCTTATCTTCTAGATCTCCGTCACTACACTAAGGAAAGCAAGTAAATTTATGTATGAAAGAGGGATAATTTTTAAACCCTCTTGACCCTTTTTTAAAAATATTCTCTACAGAGCTTAATTTCATTTAGCAAACAGGTTTTATAAAGAGTGATTTGGGAGGAAATGGCATCAAAATTAAAGGTGTACTTCAGCAATTTAATCTCCATATCACAACCAGGATTTTCCATATGCTAGAACAGCTAGAAACAAATGTGCCAGTCTAGGAAATGTGATCTTTGCCTAAATCATGTGTAACACAGGATCCTGTCTGGTCAAATCAGAAGTACTAGGTTTTTTGTAACTAAGAATTTATTAAATTCCTCAAAGATATGTATCCAAAAACATACAGATAAATTTTCAGTTGTCATTTGGGTGTTAAATTGTGAAAAAACCCCAATGTTTTGTTCTCAGTACTCTCAGAGACAGGTCCCCATTGGTTTTGGCTACTGTGCATTTATACAGAGAGGATTAGGCTTCCTAATGGAAACTGTTTTGAGAAAGAAAGGACAAAAGAAATATCACACTTTAGTTTGGTGGGAAAAGGGGCTGGAAATATGCCTTAAAGCTACTTAGAAGCCTGAACATGCAAAGAGCCACAGGAATTCTTAAAAAGAGCCAAGGCATCTAATTTCTCAGGTCATGAGTCAGATAAATGAGGTATACTTTAACATGTGAACTATGGAGAAACAAGTCTACAATTTGAGAGTTTACTGAGTAATTTAGGGTGGGAGCTGGAGATCACCTCTCTGGTCAAACCCACTGCTCAGCTTAGATGAGGCTTCCCCAGACCTTGTGAATTTTTTAATATCCCCAAGGATGAAAAGTTCATAGCCTCTCTACATAACTTCCTGTAGTGTTTCACTACCCTGTTGTGATTTTTTTTCCTAATGCTCAAATATGTGTGTGTGTATATATATATTTTCCTAATGTTCAAAATTTCCTGTGTTGCAACTTTTGTTCTTGAGCATTCCCTTTTATTAAATACCTGAAAGCAGCATCATCTCCTCTTTGCCTTCTCATCCTAAGAAGATGTCACTCTCTCAGCCTCTTCGTGTACCTCACATACATTCAAATATCCTAGTCATCTAAGTGGTCCTCCACTGCGGAACTCAGAGCTGGACACAGAATTGCAGATGAAGTTAACGAGTTGAATAGAGGGGAATACTCACTTTCACCAAACTGCTACCTGCAGTCCTGCTCACACAGCACTGTATGCAGCTGTTTTCCTTTGGTGCAAGGACACACTGCCTACTCATGTTCTTCTTGGTTTTCCACCATTACCACCCAGGCCTTTTCTCCTAAGCCAATTTATGGGCAGTCAGTCCCCAGCCTGTACTTGTGCATGGTTTTATACCTCCCCAGGTGCAGGACTTTGCATTTGTCTTTCTGAACCTCATGACTGTCAGCCCATTTCTCCAGCCCATTGAAATCTCTCTGAATAACAATCCTGAACTGCAGTTTATTGATCACTTTCTTTTCTACATGTCCCCAAATCTGGGGAATGAACACTTAAAATGGATATATCTAAATCCATCATGATGACTTCAAGCACCTGGACAATTCCACTGCCAAAAGAGACAATAAAGCATGCACACAAACACGTATTTATTTTGGTTCAATTTCTTCCTTCCAGAATTTAGGTTCAATAGCTGCATTGCGATCAGAGGTGCCACTTCCAATAATGCAGTAACAATCTTTCCAAAAAAACACACAGATGAAGGTTTGCCTTTTGCTTAGCAGTCTGACACTTACAGCACTTGGACAATGAAAAAAATGGGAAACAGCTTTGAAAATCCAACTCAGCTGAGAAGGGTCCAATCCTATATCTCTAAGCTTCTAGGAGAGTCTCATAATCCTCAGACTTAAATCCAAAATGGGGAGAAAATCCTCCTGACTTCTCTTGGTAAAAGACCTACTTGATTGCTACAAATGAACCAATAGCAGATAGGTACAAAAAGGAATTAAATAAAGGAGCTAGGCACTCACCTCAGCTTGTGTTTTTACTCAATGCTTTCTAAACAGAGAGTAAGCATGTATTTTGCAGTAAACAGTCACTGGATAAAAGCTTAAGAACTTAATTTAAAAAGGAAATGGGAATTATGTTAACACCCAACAACACTGCTCATTAATAAGTCACAACATTTGTACTGATTACCAGGCATATATCAATCTATTTAAATTTGTGACCAGTATATAGTATTGGTAAATAAATATAAATGTTATTTTAGCATTCACCCCAAAGCTTTGAAATCTTGGGACTGCTGTGAAACATGAGTGATGTTTGACTGAATAACAGTATCAGAGTCTGATCTCCATATATATTAAATATCACATAAATTTTTAAACTCTTCTGGTTTTTCTTCAGTGTGCTATATTGATTTTTGGTATGATCTTAAAAAATTAACAAATACTTTTGTAAGGTTTTTTTATCTTCTTTTAGTGATTAGATGATCTTTAAGGTCTCTTCCAATCCAAACCATTTTATGATTCCATAATTTTACACATAAAATGATTTTAACTGAACCTATTAATAGCTTATTGTATTCCTGTAGCAAAGTGATTTTTCACTTCTAAACCCAGTCCATTTGGGATAATATTAAGATTAACAGTTTTTAGTACTAGTTTCATTTTATCTAATTTGAAATTTAAATATTAGAAGCCATCTTGTTTCCTAATGTAAATCAGTTAGAGAAGACATGAGTCTTTCATGTTTGAATAGAAGTTAACTATAAAAATGATTACTGAAATATAACCAGTCCTAGTCTCATACTTTCTAATAGTTAGAAATGGCTTTTGCTACTTAGCGCACCTCTCTTATCCATTTTAATCTGAATCTGGTAATCCATTAAATAGAAAAAAATTCAGAAGGTTATAAAATCAAGCCACAATAACTCATCTCACCTCAAACTGTAGAGATGATTTTTGGCACAGTTTCTGATATTTCTTACGATAAGAAGATAAGTCGTAGGCATTTTTCATTATTATTTCTAATTTTCATTATTATTTCTAATATCTTTTTCATCTCTTGAAAGGTGAGTTCCCCAGTCAATTTTCTCCTTAGCAAACAGAAATATCCCCTTTTAGGCTTTGTATACTTATGTCCCTAGAATCTGAGACAAAAAGAACAAAAAATATAGCTAAAATGAAGGCTAGATTCCCCAAAATATTTTAGTTTCTTAAGCAGGTCATGTTCTCAGTTGCTTGTTCTCCCTGGCTTCAAGCATCTTTTACCCTCTGTTGCACAACAGCAAATATTTGGCAGGCAGAGTTTAAACTGTACAAAATCTACCTTGAAGGTTTTGCAATTTTATATGAGAAAAATGTGAGCTGTGTGGGTGATGTTAAGTTCCTTGACAGCAAATGCCAACTGGTTTAATAGGACAGAGGTTCTGCCACAGTTTCTAATTATCACAAGGCAAAACCTTTCCAGGAGTTTTTTACAGCAAACTAGAACAATTATAAGGGACGTAGTTTGTAGAATTTGTACAGTAATTCCTTTATCCTGAGTATAATGCCCAATGCTAATAATAAAACCAAATTGTTACAGGCACTAATGACAATTACCTACTGATTTATGACTTTCATTCTTCTGCCTTTCTTGCCACAGTAAGCCCAGCTTCCAAACACCCACAGGGCAAGAGAGAGCACTGAACACAGCAGCTTGAATCTAAATGCATGTTGGCTCCCTCACCAGCACATGTCTTTTTACTTGCAAAACAGGGTATATTCCCCTTAACAGGACATGCAAAAGATGCACTAGGAAATTATCCTAACACTCCTAGTTATGTATTATGCTATATTCAAATTTTTAGAGATTAAAATCTCCCAGGGCTTTCAGTTATATTCATGCATTATTTCCATAGAGGAATTTTTAAAGTCTTCATTAGAAATTAAATACTTCCTTATAACACAAATATTTTACATTAAATTTGGTGGATATGTCTGCTTTACATGTGAAGTACATATCAAGCCACAGAAATGTCAAAAGCTCAGGTAGTTTTCCTTTCAGCTTACATGTATAATTATATCTGAGTAACTTGGTAATTAGCTACTATATCTGCAAACAATGAACTGCCTGTAACTTAAGATTTTAGTATTTTTATAAAACTATATAAAATCAAGCATTTAATTAAATACCTTTCTCCAAATATAACCTTTTTCCACCAAATGACTGCATACATTTGACAATGAGACTGCCAACACTTCAGCCACAGAGACTGGAGTAATTATCCTTTGGCTCCTTGGGCTAACACACCAGAAAAGTGATCCAGACTCAGAAAGGCTTGGATTTCAGATCTCTACATTTTGAAGTCAAGGAGGGGCTGTATCTTTTGCTTCTTTTAACCTCCACCCAGGTAACAGTCTAGTGTGGCCCACCTGCTGACAAAGGGATAGTTCATCAGCACAGTATGTAGAGCACTGTCAACTCCACCTTGGACAGTCGGAGTCTGCTCTGTGGGTTTTCCCACATCACATACCCACAGAAGATCCTTACCTGCTGGGCAGACAACTGAGTCATCCTTTAAAAAAGCTGATGAAAGAGCTCACTTTCTCCTTCAGATGCTGGATCAATGAAGCAGAGCCTTTTCTGTGCAAAAACACCTGAGCATATCCCAAAGTGTGTTGTTCTTTCTCTGAAAGTAGGACCAGCTTCTGGTCACAGGGTGCTTTGGTAGCCCCTCACATGGCAAGCAATGATTCAGATCCATGGTCCCTCCAGGTGTTCCTGTCAGGAGCTGAATGAGACCAGGCCAGAAACGGGACTGAAGAGAAGGCAGCAATGTGAGCCCTGATCTGTCAGGCAGACAGAGATGTATGAACCAATTGGCCCATCCCATCCAGGAGGTAAGATATGTATAGGATAGGTATAGGATATCTACAGGATAGGTATACCTGGGAGGTAGGACCAGAGATGGGAACACCTACAAGACAGTTCAGGGAGGGAATTAAGGCTGAGATGGAATGGAGCTCACAGACCCATGGGGAGGAGGAGAGAGGAGGCCCCAGGGAAGATTGAGCAGGAGCTGAAATGCCCCTTCATGCCTTCAGGACACTGATAGCCTCCTACCTGAGTGTCGTGCAGTCCTGCAAAATAGAAGCCAACTATGCTGAGCTGTATGCAGAAGCTCAGCTTATTTAAATGCATTCTGGTTTAAGATTAAGAGCTGTCTGCTGGTTTAATTGACTGAGCCAGAGTCAGTCTTTTTCATCATACTGCTGCTGGGCAATTCTCCAGCTGCAAAGCTGTCTCTGAAAGAATGGTCCCAGCATGTATTGACAAGGGTCCCATTCTCTTCTGGACAAACAAGTCACTTCCCTCTGCAAATGTGTCATTTTGTAGTTATGCACGAAAATGAGACAGCTGGTTGGGAGCTCAGCAGAGGCATTTGTTTACAGTGATCACCTGTAAGGCAAGTAGGATATTCTGGATATTCCTGAAATACAAGAGCCAGAAAGCCAGGTTGTTTGCAGCTGTTTTGCACCTATGATCAAAAAGTACTACATCTAGGAGCCAGAGTTTTCCCTACCTCATATCTGCTCCTAAACTGACATTCTTTGCAATAGATCTAAAGTGAGGATTAACTTATATGTGTATGTAGACAGAAGACAGGGTCAAAACCAGGGTGCCCCAGTGAGACAGAAGGGGGCACCCACTGATAGCAAATGCTAACCAGTGTAGCTCTTCTAACTCTGAGTTATACTGCTTTAACCTCTCCTGTTTTTCATCAGTTGCTTGTCATCAGCCAAATTACAAACTGAGAAACCACTCATTTTCAAAATTTATGATCTTCTCATATCATGGATCATTAATTCACTTTTTTACTTTTTTTAAGTGTTGTTCTGTTTCTGTTTTAGGAAAAATCTTAAGAGCCTGCATTGGTTTCCATATACTAAGACAGTTAAGAACCATCTGTATAGTTAACTAAAAAACTTCTTTGAATGGTAGAAGACCAAAATCCTTGACCCTTCCTACCAGCTCACCAAACTTCCAGGGCATGCACTCTAAATACTTGCAATACAGGAGGAGCACCCATGAAAGGAGTGACCACGTACAAGGGAAGCCAGATGATGTAATCTTTTTGGATTTCAGTAAAGCTCCTAATACTGTCTCTCACAGTATCCTTCTGGACAGCAACCAGCTGGATAAACACAATGGGTGAGCAACTGGCTCATGGATCAGGCACAAAGGGTTGTAATAAATGGGGTTACACTGGGCTGGTGGATGCACGGGGTTCCACAGGGCTCCATTTTATGCCCAATTCTCTTCAACATCTTAAATGACTGGACGCAGGATTGGAAGGAATACTAAGTAAGTTTGACTGTGATACTAAATTGGGAGGAGCTGTTGACTTCCTTGAAGGCAGAGGGGCCCTGCAGAGAGACCTTGACAAATTTGAAGGCTGAGCAATCACCAGCCATATGAAGTTTAACAATTATGAATACAAGATTCTGCACCTGGGTGGGCAACCCTGGATGTACAGACTGGGGAATCAGATGCCAGAGAGCAGCCCCATGGAAAGGGACCTGGGGATCCTGATCAAGTTGAACATGAGCCATCAGTGTGCCCTGGAAGCCAGGAGGGCCAACTATGTCCTGGGGAACATCAGGCACAGCATCACCAACCAGGCAAGGGAGGGGATTGTCCCACTCTGCTCTGCACTGGGGCAGCCTCACCTCGAGTGCTGGGGACAGTTTCGGGTTCCACAATGTAATAAAGATATAAAGCTATGAGAGAGCATCCAGAGGAGGGCAGCAAAGATAGTGAGGGCCCTAGAGGAGAAGCTGTATGAGGAGTGGCTGAGGTCACTTGGTCTGTTCAGCCTGGAGAAGAGGAGACTCAGGGGAGACCTCATTGCAGTCTACAACTTCCTCATGAGATGAGGCAGAGGGGGCACTGATCTCTTCTCTCTGGTGACCAGTGACAGGACCCAAGGGAACGGCCTAGAGTTGCATCAGGGAGGGTTTAGGTTACATATTAGGGAATAGTTTTTCACTTACAGGGTGGTTGGGCTCTGGAACAGGTTCCCCAGAGAAATGATCACAGCACCAGCCTGACAGTGTTCAAGAAGAATTTGGACAACACTCTCAGGCACATGGTGTGATTATTAGAACTGCTGTGTGCAGGGCCAGGAATTGAATTTCAGTGATCCTTATGGGTCCCTTCAAACTCAGGGAATTCTATGATTTTATGATTCTAATTGCAAATGACTCCTTTCCTGCTCTCCTTCCTTGGTGCTCCTGGTTACACCAGCATGCACTCTGGGCTGGTTCAGAGGACTTCCCTTAAATGCTCATAAAACATGATGAGAAGTTTTTACTTCTCCAAGTACCAGAAAGAAGAGATAGTTTTAAAAGTAAAATGCCTTCTGAGGAAGAATGCTGAAAGTCATTTGTTCCTTGAGTCATGAAATAGTAATAGGCTTCCTGGCTCCTAGACAGAAGCAAGATTCAGACAAAGCAAAGCTCTGCAAAGAGTAGAAATGCATTGATTTTAGAGTAAAACCCAACTGAGAAAACAGGCATGCCAGGAAAAAAGTTTCTGCCAGCTCTCCAGGAATGACAACAGCATGAAAAACTGACTACAGGTAGAAATAAATAGGTAAAAAGTGAGAACAGGAGAGAGATGCTATCCTTATGAAGAGCTAAGTGAACTCATTGTTGCATTCTTTATTGTCTTCCCTGTGTCTTTTAAAGATCATTACAGCAATAATACTATCAGATTTGGATGTAAGCATCTATTATTCTCTACAGTTATATTTAGGCACTAACAAGAGATGGTGAATGCAAAGCAGAAGATAAAAAGAACTGATGAAGTACAAAGATAAAGATAGAATCACAAGAAGACAGACAAAGGTTATCAACTTAATAATGCAAACTAATTTCAACAATTTGAATCCCTAGCTTGTTGACATTTCTGAACATCTTTATGCAGTTATCTAATAAAACTAATTTCATGGGAATGGGGACATAGTACAACAGTTAAGGAGTAATCACCAGCTTTATTTGATTATTACTATTCATGCTTTGGAAAGTCTTTGTAGCTTCTGAATATAATTGACAAAAACTTAGATCATATTACTATTTTTAAAATTTAAGGCAATCATCCTCATGCTTTTATATCAAACATATAATTAATTATTCAGGCACTCGTTCTTTCAGATATTCTGCAGTTCTCTAGGGAACTAGAGGACTTTTATTTCTACAAAAAGCCAATAGGTTAAAAAAAATTTATTTTGGTATTTACATAAGTGTCTCAGAGAATATGCTTTTCTGTCACACTGGAAAATCTGACAATTTCTTATCAGGTTCCCTGAAACACATACATCAAGTAAGCTGAGATCTTGCACTTAACATAGACTTGGCTGCGAAAGAAGCAAATGTTAACAAATAGAGCAAAAGAAACCTCATTGTCCCAAACCTAATTATGTAGTTGTCTAATTAACACTGCTTGGCTAATTAATTAATATTAGTATACACACCCATTCTCCCTCTTTCTTCATTCTGTAGAAGCTAGAATGTGCATTTGAATATGCTGTTAATTACATGAATCATTTATTCAAATCTTTAATGCAGATACTTAACTTACCAGCATTACTATTTTTTTAAAAAGAAAATTTAAATTTGAAACTGCTCTGAATTTCAGAGAAGCATTGGGTGGTCAGAATACATTTGAACCAGATCTTTGCCGTAAACTAGGGATCCAAATTAAATTTATAGAATACCACCTGGCATGACCTAGCCTGATGCAGCAGGTATTGGGAGTAGTACCCCACCCCAACTGTCCTTGAGGGTGAGCAGAGTTTTTTTCATAACTGTTAATAAAATCCATTACAATCACAGAATATTCTGAAGAAGGGACCCACAAGGATCATCAAGACCAACTCTTAAGGGAATGGCCCATACAGGGATTGAATCCATGACCTTGGCATTATTAGCACCATGCTCTAACCAACTGATTTAATCTCAGGGTCAAAAAAATTCAGGGTTAAAGCTAGCCACTCTGGACAGCACACATTTCAATCCTAGGGGTAGTAAAGAAGAGCTTTCTATGCCTATATTATGACCCAGTGTCTGAGGGTGTAATGGATTGAGTTTGTTTTTTTCTCTAAGGTTTGCAGCCAGTTTGGGTGCTTTCTTACAAAAGCAGATCTTTATCTCAGTCTTTGAAGATTTCACAGGCTCTAGCGTATTACATTCATCCTTTTTTTTTTTTACACGGTCAAATTTATAGTAAAATATTTAATTGTAATGTTCCAACTGGGAAGGGGCCGAGTGAACAGCTAGTTATAAAAATAATCATAAGTAACTTCACTGAGAGTCAAACTTGATTAATTTGAGCCTTTCTACTTAGGTCCTACACATCTACTTTTGTTCTTAGCTAAACAGGTTTGCTTCATAAGGATCAGGTTATTTGTAGTGTTGGGTGATAAACTCTTTTTTCCTGTCATCATGTCACATGAGGATTTGGGTCTTCTGCAATTCAGAGGTGAAGCTGCCAGCACACAGTACTGGAGCCATCCTCATACTGGAAGGTGACTCTTAACTGAGCTCTAACTCTGGTGCCCTGGTGCTCTGCTCCTTGCTAATGTGGATGATTAATGGATTTCCCTTGCATCTACCAATGGAATGTCTTGTTATTGGTTTTATTTGTGGGGGGGTTTATTCATCCAGAAGATGTAGTTGATTCAATAACCAGACCAACTTTCCACCTTCATAAGAACAGAGCCAGACAGAGGATTTAGTGACACACTAGTTTTCTTCTCCATCCTCCACTAAACCCACAAAAAATGCAGTGCATGGGGTGGACAACATATGCAACAACTGAAGCAGTTCAGATGGGATCAGCCACTGTCACTTGCTAAAAGAGAAGCTTGGTATTTTTTAGTATTCAGTGGGATTTTAGTGCTGTTCAAATGTTGCTGTGTATGCTACACCCACACCTGTCTCATTCTGCTATATTTTAGCTTTTCTGCCTTTTTACATGAAAATCAGACAGGAAATAGTGTTGCTTCTGTCAGCTTTTTGCTCATAAGCTCCTCTTTAGCATCCTACAATAGGCTTTGCTTCATCTCATTTAACAGCATGAGCCTAAGAGACAAGTTATCAGTTTTTCCAAGCCGTACAGCTCCCTTAATGCAGCTTGCCCAGCCATTCCCAGAGGTGGGATCAATATTGCTATATTGAAAACAATGGTTTTGGTGCTCACATAAGAAAAAAGTAATGTCTGTGGCTTTTGTTCACAGCATAAGCAGATCTACTGCAGAGAGATATTACAGTGGCTTCCTTTGAGAACTTTGCCAATATCTTTCAAATCATGTAACAAGCTCTATTCCGGACCCCTTCACCATGACTGAAGAACTATTTATGCATTGTATTTAATTTGTGTTTCAATGTAAAGTACATTATAAATCTTGATGACAAGAGCTCCCAGGGCTTCTCTCCTCTCCCTCTGAGTGGGAGGTGGCTGTGTTGGCTGTAAAACCATAGGTTCATAGTGACTGCGTTTCTGTGTCCCCATGTTACTGTTGAGTGGAATATCTTCAACTAAATGTGTAGAAAGTACCTCCCATCTCTTCCCTTCCAGCCTGGCAGTGTGTAAAGCTATAGGAAAAGAGGATTTCAAAGGCAAAATATGGGCAGCCTGCTGGATCAGTGATTTATCTGTTAGGCTACAATAAAAAAAAAAGTGGCAACCATAGTCTTTCGAGGACTCGTGCCTCAAAAAGAAAGGACTGATTTCTACCTTGTTATCAGCATATGATCTAAAGGGTGAAGTCAAAGAGAAAAGAGTCATAGCTCTACAACATTTACTAGGCATTAAACCTCTGAATGGCATCAAAACTCTGAATGGCATCAGTAAGTGAGCATTTTCCACTGCCAAACTCTCTCTGTTCCCTGCAGATGCCCTGAGCAGGACTCCAAATTACCCTGCAGGATCTGCACTTCTGTAAATCACAGAGTGTAAGCAACAGCACAGCAGCACCTACTAGTCTCTTTGGGCATAGTTATTTTGTGCTGTATTCTCAATACATTCTCCAGCACAGTTCTGGTACATGTAGCCCCTGCATAATTTGTTAGTGTTTGTATTTTCCCCAGTATCAGAGAACAGTGTATTGGATTTGTGTGGTCAGGTTTTGATAGTGTGGGGGCTAAAAGGGTGGCTTCTGTGAGAAGCTACTGGAAGCCCCCCCCCATACCTGATGGAGCCAGCTGGCTCCAAGACAAACCTGTCGCTGGACAAGGCTGAGCCCATCAGTGATGGTAGTAGCACCTCTGGTATGTACCTGAGAAGGGGCAATGACCAGCAACTGCAGCCAGAGAGAGAAGTGGAATACGTGAAAGAAAATTCTGCAGACACCAGGGTCAGGGGGAGGAGGGGAAGGTGGGGAAGGAGGTGCTCCAGGTGCTGTAGCAGAGATTCCCCTGGAACCCGTGGTGAAGATCAAGGTGAGGCAGCTGTGCCCCTGAAGCTTCTAGAAGTCCACTGTGGTACAGAGATTCATCTGTAGCCCATAGAGGACCCCACACTGGAGCCAATGGAAGCCCAGAGGAGGCTGTGATGCCATGGGAAGTCCACACTAAAGCAGGTTCCTTGCAGGGTATGTGGCCTGCGGAGAGAGGAGCCTGCACTGGAGCAGGTTTGC
The DNA here is from genome assembly GCF_000738735.6 of Corvus cornix cornix. Taxonomy (NCBI): domain Eukaryota; kingdom Metazoa; phylum Chordata; class Aves; order Passeriformes; family Corvidae; genus Corvus; species Corvus cornix. The sequence goes on from NC_046332.1 coordinate 82,700,506, forward strand.
TGGTAGGACTTGTGACCCCATGGGGGATCCACACTGGAGCAGCCTGTTCCCGAAGAACTGCACCCCATTGGAGGGACCCACTCTAGAGAAGATCATGAAGAACTGTAGTGTGTGGGAAGGTCTAATGTGGGAAAAGTTTGTAGAGGACTATGTCTGTGGGAGAAATCCCACACTGGAGCAGCGGAAGAGTGTGAAGAATCCTTCCCCTGTAGTGGAAGGAGTGGCAGAGATAATATGTGATGAACTGACCACAGCACCAATTCCACATCCTCCTGCACTGCTGGGGGGTTGGAGGTAGAAAAAATTGGGAGCCCTGGAAGAAGGGGGAGTAGAGTGAAGGCGTTTTTAAGATTTAGGTTTATTTCTCATTACTCTGATTTGATTGGTAATAAATTCAATTAATTTCCCTAAGTTGAGTCTGTTTTGCTCGTGACAGTAACTGGTGAGTGCTCTCTCCCTGTCCTTATCTCAACCTATGAGCCTTTCATTATATTTTCTTTCCCCTGTCCAGCTGAGGAGGTGAGTTCTGGTTGCTTTGGTGGGCATCTGGCACCCAGCCAGGGTCATCCCACCACAAGTAGTTGCTGGGACTGATAAAAATAACAATGTCTTCTGGTTCTAATCTTACCTAAACAAATATAAAGGGGATGTTTTCAGTTTTAATTTAGACATAGAAACTTCCACTAGCGCAATAGAAGCACGCTGCTGAAAGCTTTACAGACTTACAATGAATGTACATTAGTTGTTATGGTTTGTGCACAATGCACTCTCTTTCCCTTAGATAATAATAACAGCACTAAGTAACTATAATCTCCTTTGGCTTCAAAATCCAGAAACACCAAAGGGTCAAAGGAAGATAACTGAAGAATAAGCAGCTGACTGCCAGAAGGCCTCTCTTTTCTTTCATGAAGCTCATATTTGTCTCCATAGGAAAGTGCTTGAGAGCGCAAAAATATATATACAAAAAGGCTGAGTTACCCACCTAAATATATATATAAATATATGCTTTTTCATCAAGACAGAGCACAAATCTCCCACTATCTTTGAGGGCATTTATGCATTGTTACTTTTAGCAAGACCAATAATAACAATAGATAGAGCACCTTATCTGCAGCACCAAAGAACATTCTTGGAATATTTGTGCAGATGCCTTGATATCTGGCATGCATTTGTATTTATTTGTGGTTTTAAGTCAAAGATTGAGTATCTTAAAATCAGAAATGTTGACTGGAAGTGAGCTCTGTCAGTTCTGTAATTCAGCCTCCCATTTAAAGCAGAATTTTCATGAGTACTACACCAGATCAGCCATGATGATTAAGAGTTTCCATTACAAAGACTGAAAGAGATTTATGATCCAATCAGTTTTATATCGGTAAAATAAGTCTGCTGTTATAAAAGGCAAATTTATTGAGTAAAATTAAAAGGCATTTTTCAGAACTTTCACCAGGTTGTTGTGTTGTTAAACTTCATAAAACTGAAAATTCAACCAAAAATGAAAATATTTGTCATATTTTTTATTTTAAAACCTCATTTTGTATCCACTTTTTTCTTAAGATTTATCAGTTGTCTTTAATTGCAAACTCAATTTTTTATTCCAAGTATCATTTAATCCCCAAATATGTTTCCCTAAACAGACTAATTAAAAAAAAAAAGCTGCAGGAACCAGTGTTGTAACTGAGATAATAATCACTTCAAATCCTAGCTCACTTTTTCATAATGTCACATCTTTTTGCCAAAATTCCCTTAGTGAAACATGCATTACAAAAGAAGAAGCAGAAGAAGATATTTTCTTTTGATAAAATGGAACAGAATTATGCAATCTACAAAAAAAAGCTGATGCTTTGGTTTTCAGTCCAAGACTAACAACAGCAGTATGAGACTATTCCCACCAAAAAGGTGATAGAGGACTCTCCACTGATCAAGGAGTACACAGAATTTCATTGGACATGAAGCCAATGGATCATTACATAAAAATATTTCTTTCCCCATTTCTCAGTCTGTGTTGCTTACCTTGATTTGACTTCCCATAATTTAAATAACTTTTCATATCTTCAAAGCACTGTACATGCATTAACTAATTTCACTCATTTCACTGCTGTCTAATGATAAATTCCCAAATGCAGTGGATTTGAAAACTTTCTGTTAAGCATGCTTTGACAAACCTCGTCAAGTATATAGCTGTAAACTGTCTTTTGATGTCGTTAGATCTGTAACCCTTTGCTGGTTATATGCCTCCAGCTAATAAGGAGGTACAGTGATTACTGAGCTTCTGCTCCAGGAGAGGAGGCAGGATTTCCCTTTTCTTGGGGGAATTTTGATAACCCAAGCAGGCATTGCTTCATATCAGTGTCTCAAAGTCTCCATGATAATTTTGTCACCAAGATGTACAAGGTGCCTGATAGACAAGTTTGGGACCTTATTTCTAGTGCTGCATGATAAACTTTTTGTTCCAAGCTGAATGCACAAATGGAGACACCTGGAATGCATTTACTTATTAGGTCAAGATAGGAACGTCCTTTGCAGCAGAAACCAGCAATGTCCTACATAGCCTGCAGATGTTATCACAGGTTGGCTGCACATAATGTTTGCATTTGTATTAGAGTTGCTCCAGAGGGCTGGAGTACCTCTCCTCTCAAGACAAGCTAAGAGAGTTGGGGTTGTTCATCCTGGAGAACAAAAGGCTCCAGGGAGACCTTATAGCAGCCTTCCACTACCTAAAGGGGCTACGAGTGCTGGGGAGGGACTTTTTACAAGGTCATGTAGCGAAAAGGCAAAGGAGAATGGGTTTAAAATGAAAGAGGGTAGATTTAGTTTACATATGAGGAAGAAATTCTTTACTGTGAGGGTGGCAAGGCACTGGAACAGGTTGCCCAGAGAAGCTGTGGATGCTCCATCCCTGGAAGAGTTCAAGGCCAGGTTGGATGGGGCTTTTAGCATGGATGGTCTAGTGGAGGGTGTTGTTGCCCAAGGCAGGGGGGATTGAACTAGATGGTCTTTAAGGTCCCTTCCAACTCAAAGCATTCTGTGATTATCTATCACTGATTGGATCACTTCAACATTTTTCCACTTTTCAGAGGCAGATCTGAGTGCTTCAGTCCAAGGGCAAATAAATCTGGTGAGTGACTACAAGGAGGGGGTATTAGGACCCTGTGTCCTGAATGGCACAAGGCCATAGGTCAGTCTGGATGTTGCCTAAATTAATCTCGGAGCACAAGATAGTTTCCAAATATTGCAAAAAATGGAGATGATAACCTGTTTGCCAAAGGAGATAAGTGGAGAGAGCAGGACATGGGTCTTAATTCTTTTGATATTCCCCAGTTTTAAAAAGACAATTTAGAGAAAACTATCTGTTGAAGAGATCCATTGGTGGAAAACAGGTGCACAGGAATGACCATAGAGAAAGTCTTGAAGGGTTCTGACAGCGTTTCAAATCTTGAAATTTCCTGTTCCAAAGAGCATGACATGGTTCATTAGATGTACAGGTCTCTTCAGTAACATTGAGGCTGCTTTGCTCTGCTTTCTGACAAACCAGGCTGCAAACACTGAAAGTGTAAATCCCTCTTCTGAGCAGTAACACCCATTAAGCATTGATAATATGATCTGCACTGCAGAAACCTGACAGAGTGATAGGCTAAGTAATCATTACTCGTAAACAATAATGTGCATAATAACAGTGAATCATCAGACAGAAAACAGAGCACTATTTAGTTCTAAAGATGAATTAGGACGATTTGCTTTGTGCATTAAATGAATTTCCCTGCAGTACTTCAGACTGCTTTGTTTTCATACCTTCAGCTGCATCTGCTCCTCCTGAGAGTTGCTGTAGTCACTTTACTGAGCTCCTGTTTTATAAACAGAGAAGTCATCTCTCTTACCCTGCCCTTACCAGCTTGTCTCAGCATATGCTGCTAGCTTTCACAGTTGACAGACACTCTGACAACTGGCAGTCTGTCTGTCAAGAAGATCCTAAAAGATGAAAGTGTTGAGTAGAAAGTTCAGTTCAGGATCATCTCCATGGCTTTAGGAGAATGTTTGCAGCAAAAATATTATAGCAGAATGCTGGTAAAATCATCAACTTTGCTTTCCTGTGAACATGAAATCTACTTTAAAGTGGTAATATTTACTTTATGAAATGTTTAATTACAAGAAAGTTGCATATTTTAAAAACCAATATCTCTCTTCCTTTCTCTGGGCCAAGTACAATCCTCACAAAAGACAAAAATCCACCTCTCAATGTGCTATGAGAAGTGGGCGCTCTGCCTCAAGGTGACCCTCCTAGATTTAACTCCCTCTCCCTCCTCTCCCAGTTTGGACACTTCGCCAGGTTGCTGTCACCTTCTTCTTGCTTCTTCTCACCTTCCAGAACATTGTCTGCCTTCCTTCTGCCTGGCTTATGTCAGGTGAGAAGCTGAACCAACGCCGTCACACCAGGCAACTGGCGTCGGGCCGAGCAATATTGTCCCTTTGCTGCTGGCAGCCGAGAGCAGGAGGAGAGGAGGCAGTGACCTGCCTTGCAGCACTGACAGCAGGGGAGGGATGCCAGTGGCAGGGCTGGGATGGTGCCAGGACCCTTGCTGGGACAGCGCTGGGTCTGCATTGAGAGACCTCTGCAGGAATAGAGCAACTTCACTGATATCACTGACAAGCACTTACATTTTATTCTCCCAAGTGTAGTCCTTGAGTTTAGGAGCCAACGAAGCAGCTTTGTGCTGCTGTCACTGCTTCTAATTACCAGCTGTAATAAGGCTTCATCCTGATTCCTTCTCCCTAACTTCTAAAATGATCTTGTGACCTCCTGGGTGAGTGGGCTTTCCTTTCTGATAAGCCAGCAGCAAGAGCAAATCTACAGCACCTGTTTGAATGTGAACCAGACTGGCATACAGCAAAATAGAAGTGCAAAATGTTGTGCAAAATGTTGTGCAAAATGTTAATCCCAGAAAAATTAAGACTTAATACAAATAGATGATGGGAATGCTATGCAATCCTCTCCCTCATTTATTTAAGTTTATCATTTCAGGTTTATTTAAGTTAATCATTTCAGGCAAATTTTGATCAAGAAGAAAAAGCTTTATATACTTTATAATATCCTCTTTTTTCTGAATATAGATGCACTTAAATAGACCATTTGTCTTTGATAGCCATTTGAAGGACTTTTGATACAGTCACCTTGTAAAGCTGCAAGCTGACAACACTACACAACTTGTCCCAAGCTGTAGCGCACATATCTTTACATGACACTCAAATTCACACCTTTAGACTCTGTGCAGTCAGATTTTGGGAATTTTTCAAAGTGGGTTTTCTTCCTTCTTTCTTTCTCAGTGAGTTGATTCACCGAGTCACAGCATTTACTTAAGTGTTTTATATGATAAATCTGAAAGATAATTTAAATTAGCGCAAACCCTCTAAGATACGCCAATCAATTCCAAATGCCATCTGTCACAGTACACTCAAAGTGGAGGAGAGAAGAAAGCACCCACTGGTTCAGTTCCTTCACACTAACTGGCAGGTGCCTGACTGTCTGTCAGCGGCCCTGTGTCTTCCTGCTTTCTGAAGCTTTATAGGACAGCCAGTTGTCCTGATTATCCTGGGATCCAAAGCAGACTTTGCAAAAATTACATCCAAAGCTAAGATTATACTTTCTCTTCTCAGAGCAGTCAGAGCAGCAAAAATCTCTTCATTTTCCTTACCAAATTTAGAGGGTGATTGTCTTCTTATCTCTCCTTTCTTTACAATTAAACACATAAATATATCTGCCTTGCAGTTTGTATGTACACAGCTCCTTTTCAACCTCAGAGCATCTAAACTTCTCATTTTGCTGCAAGGGTGAGGTCTGCTGCCCCAGAGCATCATTTACCTTTCTGCTTCTCTGTTTCCACCGCAGAAGTGCTCAAGAAAAGTAGTTTGTGGTTTTCTGTCTCCATGTTTATTTTAGGTTTGCTGGGACAAGTAAGAAGGGTGACTGGTTTTTTGGTGGGGGAAAGTAGTGCACATATATAAAAATAATGGGTTCAATACTGACATGCTTTGCTTTACCTCTATTCTCTCACCTCTACAGGCATGAGCTGTAACCTGGACACTTGTGCCATCACCAGTACCAAAGAGCAGATTAGTTGGAAGAGATGGACCATGTCTCACCTCCCTGTCTGTAAACCAGACTGCATTTAGTGGGATACTCCACAGAAACTTTTCTTGTTTTTCCTCCTCTGTGGTTATCCACAGCCACAGTAATGCTAACACTGCAGCTGGATCTTCAGCAAGAGGAGCTTTTCTTAGACGTTCCAAACCCTTCCCCCAGGATGTCTCTGGTCTCTAAGTGGAGCCCACCAGCAGGGCATTTTTCTGTTATTTCCCGACTATTATTAAAGGACAAACAACATATGAAACTCTTTTCATTTTTATCCCCAACTTTCCCCAGCCAGCTGTCTTTATTCAGTCACTCAGGTGATCTATGAATTTATTACCTTCATTCCCTCATGAAATTAGGAACTTCAAAATCCTTTCCATCTTCTGTGAAGCTTTGATGAGTGCTAATGACAAAAGCAGCATTCAGGCTGCTGGGATTTTGGCAACAGCTGAGAGAACTGAAATGTTCTTTCTTTGCCTAAGAGGGTTGCTTAGAGTGGGTGAATTGTTTGATCTCTTTTTTTCTCACAGGACCTTTAATCTAGGTGCTGGGAGGTTATGTCCTCTGCCTCTGAAAGCAGGCACAGGGAATAAAAGTGTCTTCTTCCAAAGTATTATCTATTTGCTAGAAAAAACAAAATTATCACTGCAGTGTCATCAGCTAAAGTCAGAGCTTCACTGTGCAAGGAGAAGAGGAAGAACTAGGTATCATCCTAAATAGTTGCACAAACAAATAAGACAAAGGAAGGTTGAGGAAAGGGTTATTAAGCCCCTGAGAGTCAAACCATCCCTTCTTATGAGTTTTTATGGGTATTTTCTGCCTGTTGTCAACCAGATACTGTTTTCAAATATAAATATAAAATACGGTTATGCTGGAAATCGGGACAGCTACGGGTCATTAAACAACATATGTTGAGATGCACTGATGCCATGAAGCACCCACTTAGGGGATGATGTACAAGGTACAAACTAATTTTATATTTGATAAGCAGAATGTATGTTAAGAGTGGGCAGGTTGAAAACAGCACATTTTTTTATAGTAGTTGTTTTTTCCTAAACAAAAAATATCTACCTTTACTAGAAAAGAAAATATACAAACTTTTAAAAATTATTTGTAGGTTTTAATTTGTAGAATTTCATTAGACAATAATAAACTATCTTATTTTAACGATATTAAATGACACAGAAAAGTTTTTCTGCCTCATAAACCTGTAGCTTCATTCAAATTAATATTAATTAATATTATCCCACAATATTAAATTCTGTAGGTTTCAAAAAAATTTCTACAGAACTTACACAGACCCTTATGGCTATTATCACTTCTGGAGGATTGTTTGAGAAAAATTCTTAATGACTGTAGAAGTAGTCAGGAGTACACTTTGCAATTCCACATGGATATGAGTTTCATTATGGTTTGTACTCACTCCATATGCTAAATAAATTAACCTCAATTTCTTTTCTTCTCAGGATGAATCTCAGATGAAAAGATGTAATCCAGGTTGCTTGTTCTTACCCTTTTGATTTAATCTTCCTTACACAATCACAAAATTAAAATTAAAAGTTATCTTGTAGAGTCTTCATGTATTTGGATTGATTTTCATTAACATGAACTTTCCATTTCCATCGATAAGGTGTCCACCTCCACCCTCCTCATCCCATTTGAACTAGTCATCACATTCCTCAGCAAGGTGCTCTCTGAGGGAAGGAGCACCTATACATGTTCCAACAGGTCCCCTTACCAGCAAGTCAGCAAGACAGCAAGTTCCTGCACAGCATTCATTCTCAGCAAGGAAAGTACTGAAACAATCAGATACAAACATTTGACAAAGGGATTATGATCTCTTTTTAGTATAGCCTTTCCTACAGAGACACTGCCTTTTCTTCAATTATTTAAAATTAATTTTCTTCATGTTCTTTTATTACACTGTAACATACCCTAACTTCTACTGCAGAATTCCTTTGTAATGTCTGAGAGGTCTAAAAGGCTAACATCTATCAGCCACATATCAGGTTGACTGATGCCTTCCATGGTCTCCTATGAGCAGCCTGCTTCCCTGCTCCACGGCTGCACAGCAAGCTTCTCAACTCCAATCAACTCCAAAAGCTGCCTGTGCCTACTGGTGCTCAGAAACTCCACAAGCATGAAGTAAAATATATTATCTGTAATCATGCAAATTTGTACAGTCAAAGAGTTGATTTTTATTTGCTTGGCAGGAGAATCCACAGGCTTGCAACCCTCCAAAGCTTTTAAATTGCTAGGTACGACTGCTGTGACATTTCAATTCAGCTGTGTTCATCCCAAATGATAGAACGACCATTTCTGACCTTTCACATGCACATATATGCATAAAGCTCGACAGTAAGTAAATGTTTGAAATCTCTCTGAGCACCAAAGGCAGCCTCTCCTTTGCATGTGTATGTGCAAAGATTAAGAAAGTTTTCATTAATATTCTGCTAAAGTAAGCCCATGAAATTTTACTGTTAGCAGTAGCACTCAGCCTCAGAGAAATAATAGGTGAAAGACAATATGTGGTATGCACTCACATCAAACCTTGACAGAAAAGCAAAGCATTTTCTAGGGCTGTGCTCCTCACAAAGGTTCATTCCCCTCACCCCTCAGCAGAGCAGCCAGGCTGATGTGGAGCTGTGTCACTTGTGGCCCACTCCTCAGCTGCATTATGCCGGCAAATGTCAGGCAGAGACCTGCATCCATACTGTGCCACTCCATTACTGCTTTCTTCATTCAGCCAGAGAGACCAAAGTACATTCCTCAGAAGAGGAAAGTGCTAGCTGTCAGAAAAATATTTATGAAAGCATAAGGGCATATGGCATGCAGCAAATGAACTGATCTAGTGCAGTTCCTGAGTAATCTCTTGCAAACACAGATCCTCAGAGATTCTGCCTGTTGATCAAAGCTTGTTCCTCTACCAAACAGCAGCATGTAAACAACAAGTCATTTCCTCTTTCTGGCAGAAGGTTGAAGGGCACCTTTGAGAGCTTTATCTATTAATGTACATAAACTTTCTGCTCAAGGCCCCTCAAGGATTTGATATAACAAAAAGTGACCAAAAATGCTGCCTTTCATGCTGCTCTCCATAACAAGAACATCCCTTTCTTAAATGTGAGGAGCTGACTTGCTAAAGGAATAAAGAAAATGGCTTTATAACCCTTCTACAAGAAGTGTCTGGTCCGAATCTCTTGGCAATATGTCATACAGCTAAACTGAGCAACAAATCTGCAGCCTCCTCTGTGTGTATGAATAGAGACATGATCTTTAGATCATGAAGAGAAGGGCCATCACAAACCCCCTTGCACCTCTCTAAAAGCCAATGCATTTCAATAAAGACTTTGTCAGCAAATACATTTCTGATTTATACCAGTGTTATTTGTCCTAGAACCCAGGCTCACACATGAAGTGTGATACATGCCAAGGGGAATCCCAGTTATTTACTCTCAAATCACCAGAGAATAAAGCAGAAAATGTCTTTCCTTGCCTGAGATATATTTTGACACAGCTTTCAAAAAATCTTTCCCATTCTACAATGACAAAAAATCCTAGATTTCAACATAATCTTACAGTACAAAGTAGACAAAAAAATCCCTGTGACTGACCTTAAAATACACAATGACCCAACAGTTTTGACTAAAACAGACTTGGGACTGATCCCTAAAGGTGTTCCACAACTATGAAATCATTAACTTACTGGTTAGTAAGATTGCCTCTAAATTAGATTTTTTCTTGCGAAAAAATAAAACATTCCAGCAAAACATGCTTTGGTTTTGAGGAATATTCATTTTCTGACATAAAAAAACCTTTTGAAGATAAATTTCTGACAAGATCACGAAGAAAGAGCTCTTCAGAGCAAAATCCAAATAAAAAGTGAATTACAGATCACCAGAATTTTCAGCCACAATAAAATTTGTACTCTGCAATGGCATTTTGGAAAATCAGAATATAACCATCTGGGCAAATGTTTTTGTCATCTGTATTTCCTATTTAACATGTGAAAGACGTGCGTTTTCATTTAATTACCATTTAGAATTTGGGATTATTACCTTGATTTGGCTGTTGAATTGAAAAAGTAACTGAGCATTCAGCTGTTTGTCTGCCAGAAGCAGGTACAAAAGGAACTCAAAGATCTCATTTTAAAATATGAAGGGACCTTAGGTTGGCACTTCGGATTATTTTGCCGAGGTGGGGTCTCTCCCCTTCCACGTCTCCTTGCCAAGGTTTTTATTCATAGTAGTGAGCTCCTAATGAAGGAGGAACTTCTCTAACTGAGATTTCAGAACAACTATAAGGAACTGTAAAAGCTCTAGAAAGCATCACAAATGTTCCCTGAAAAACTCTAAACCCAGAGAGAAGAGTCCACTTTCTGTCACCCTTTTTACTAAAGCAAAAGACTAAAGTGAAAAGGATGGTTGGCCACCCTCCTGCAGCACTGAAACTCAGCAACTGCAGACAAGTACATGAGAAAAAAATATTGTGAGGGCATTAAGGCCATTTTGGAACCCAGGAGGAAGGTGAATCCATCCTCCCAAACCTTAGAAACTATATGGTTAAACACAAACTTTAACTTGTTGTTTTAATGTATGCATTTACAGTGACTAGACTAATTAAACCGTCTTGAACTGAACATATAAGAGAACTATTAAATGTGGCAAGTTTAAGGCATTCATATTTCTTTCAAGTAGAATAACCCTATGCAGATGAAGTTGGGATCAAATCAATTCCACTGAATTAATGGAATAAACAAAAAAGTGCTTGGGTCCGTCTGAAATATCCTCTTCTACAGAGCTAAAGAGATGGTATCAAAAAATCCACAAACAAGCAAACAAAAAAACACCAAAAAAAACCCTTAGAATTCCATGAAGCACAACTCGACCCTCTCAAGAGAGAAATTAAAAAACAAATTATAAAAATTAGCTTTAAGGGGATACTGAAAGGAAGATAAAGTAACAAATGAATCACTGCAACTGTAATAATAATAATAATAATAATTTTTTATTATTGTGGGGCTTTTGTTTGAAAACTGTTTCACAGTTAATGATAGTTTTGAAAAGGTGCCTGCTTTTCCTATTTGTTATACAATTTTTATCAACATACAGGTTTTTGTGAATCCTGTCTACCTGCTGTGAGACTACTCCATCCAGGCTTGACCACTCTAGGCCACACTCCTTTTCTACACGGACATGAGAGATAAAGTTCTGTTTACCTGAACTTCCATGAGAGATCATCATTGTGCTCTGACCACTTGTTCCCATGGTGGAGAGTCAAACCTTTATAAGTGTAACCAAGTAGCTGAAGAGGTTATGGGGCAGCAAATCTCTCAGGAACGTTTGTGGGTACTTGAAGGAGGAAAGCACTAGTAACTAGCACAGAGGTCAGCAGCTTGTCATGGAAGAGCTGCTTAATTATATCTATGAACACCCCTCTAAAACATGCCCTGAATATGCTATGCTATAAAGAATACAGGAACATAAACATTTCTATAAGAAAAAAAAAATATAAGCCATACTTATTCCTCTGTAGCAGATTTCACACCTTTAAATATTGCCCCATGAGACTACACAAAAATTGCTGGGAAAAAGGAATAAATGGCTAGGAATAAAATTTACAGGGCTGCACATACATGGCATGGCTGCGTTGTTATCTTAAATGTTATAACATTACACAATTAAATATATCTGTCTACTTTTTAATTTAGTATTTTTAAATTCTATTTTTATTTGTTTTAATATAGCTTATTATTTTTTCTCACAGTTAGGGCAAATTCTAATGATGATTAATAGCTACATAATACTAACCTAAGCTAAAGGTGGATTTGATTTAAAAATAAGTGTTGTTATTATTTTCACTTATATTTACATAGATAGAGATATTACTATTACTAAAACATTATATATTATAATAGCTAGATGTGTAAGCAATTGTATCATCTACATCTCATCTGATTTTTAACTGAGACATTTCTTTTATCTTCAGTGTTCATCTGAAGAGCATGTTAATCCTGAAAGCAGTTTATTACATTAAGTTGAAAAACAAGTGCTTTAAAGGAGAGGAAAAAGGGTCAGAAACTTGTAAAAAAAATGTGTGCATGTGTGTTCCTGGCTCCTCAACTGTGCTGAAAAATTTTAATACTTATTCTTGTACATAAGATACCCACTAAGATAAAGGTAGTCCTTTAAATGACGTTAAATTGATATGCTTGATTAGCTACTTCTGAAACAAAGCTAGCAAACCAGCATACACCTCTACAAGTTAAACTAAATTTGATATTTTTACTTGCCTTGAATACTACTGACTAATATTACATAAATATTAAGGCATGGTACAAGGACAACTCAGCCTCCTTCCCTGTTATACAGGATTAGAACTAGATCAGTCTTTCAAGCATCCTTGATAACCTATAAACAATTCTTCTTCACAATTGTCATTGCACCCAGAGGTGAAAGATAAATTATTATTTCCACCAGGGCAGGAATGGTAGCAAGATTTTTTGAAATGATGTTATGAACGTTCTTCACTTGATTGGGAATGATTGAGAGATTGGCTGATTCAAAGCGACTTCTTGTGTTGAATTTTATGAGATGGATAGTTCTGTGACTGCAGTAGGACAATGCTGACAGAGTAACAACTGCAGACATTTCAATATACTTACAGCAATGCACAGTTAAATTGTGATCAATATATCTTTATTTCTTGGGAAGAACATATTTTTACTAGGTATGATTATTGTCTAATCTACCTCCTACACTATAGTATACATATAAAAAACTGGTAGCAACCTGGAGAGAAGAAAAAAAAAATAGACTGATGGTTGAGCATTAAATTAAAACTTTTGAGAATTTCAAGATGAACCTGAAAGAAAAATATTGAATGCAAGCATGAACAAAATGCCCTTGTGAAAACGATGTTTCTTTACACTATTTCCTCATGTGTTTGAATCCAAGTGCAGGCACTACTGGTCTGGATGGCTTGGGAAGAAATTCACACATTTTGATTAACTGAGGGAAGGCAATTTACACAACCAGTTGATCCACTCGACTGACATTGACATTCATCCAAAACAAAGGTCGCTGTCCATCCCCCTTTGTGTTGAGATAAATTCAGGTTTTTTTACAACAGCTGTACTCACTCCCTACATTTTTTTTTTTCAGTTCCATCCATGTCTTACCTTTTGACCGAGGTAAACTGTCCACAACCTTTCAAAAGCAGATGAACAGCATCACTGCTCTTTTCTGTGTGTGAATTTGTAGTGGGTTGATGCTGGCCAGACGCCTGGCACACAGCAAAGCTGCTCACTCACTCCCCTCCATGAACAGGACAGAGGAGAGAAAATTTAACACAGGTTCATGAGTTAAGCACCAGAAGAGATCACTCATCAAATACCGTCACAGGCAAAACAGGCTCAGCTTGGAAATATGCATTGAATTTACTACTAACAAAATCAGAGCAGGATTGTGAGAAATAAAATAAACCCTTGAAAACACCTTCCCCCTATCCCCCTCTCCTTCCAGCTCTACCTCCTACCCCAGCAATGCAAGGAGGCAGGGAATGGGGTTATGGTCAATTTATCATCCATGGCTTCTCCCACTGCTCACTGACAGGAGTCCTTCCCCTGCTGCACCGTGGGGTCCTGCCCACAGGAGAAACTTCTCCATTACCTTCTCCAGCATGGCTCCATCTCAAGAGCAACAGCTCTCTGTGACCTGCTGCAGCTGAGTCCATCCCACAGGCACACAGTCCTCCCAACACTGCTGCGGCGTGGGTCACTCTTCCATGGGGTGCAGTCCTCCAAGGACAGGCTGCTCCAGCATGGGAGCAGGGCCCTCCTCACCACAGGTCTCCCATGGGCTGACAGCCTTCTCTAAGCATCCACCTGCTCCAGTGTGGGGCTCCTCCACAGGCTGAGGGTGGATCTTTGCATCCCCATGGACCTCCATGGGCTGCAGGGGCACAGCTGCTTCATCACGGTCCTCACCACAGGTGGCAGAGGAATCTCAGCTCTGGCACCTGGAGCACCTCCTCCCCTGACCTTGGTGTTTCCATGTTGTTCTCCTCACATGCTCTCACTCTGCTCTTCTCTCGCTGCAATTAAAAATGCGCAACAACTTTTGTTTTTCTTTCTTCTTGAATATGTTCTCACAGAGGCGTTACCACCATTTCTAATTGGCCCACCTTGGCCAGAGGCATGTCCATCTTTGGAGCCACCAGGGATTGGCTCTGCCGGACATGGTGGAAGCTTCCAGCAACTTCTCACAGGAGCCACCCCTGTAGCACCCCTGCTACCAAAACCCAGCCATGCAAACCCAATACAGTATTACCTGAAGGGACAAGGCTATTCCAGTACAGAATCTTAGGAAATTTGGCCAGAGTTTAGAGGTAAGCATGTGTAAACACCATTTCCTCAGGGACAACATTTGTATGCCACTCTGGTACAGGAGACAAGCCTCCAAGACATCTGTATAATCACCACTGCCATCACTCAAGTTTGCCCTCATTCTCCATCTACTTCTGACCCTGAAAAGCTCCTCAGCTTAAATCCACAGCTGAAATTCCTCCCAGAATTGTGGTATTTCTGTGGCTTATTTTCTGTAAAGCTACTTGCTACAGTTAAGTATGTTCTGCACCAGGTTCCCGACTGCACCCACCCAGCCATGGTTCATCAGCCACTCTGTCCTAATTCATGGTTTCAAGTAGTTCCAACCTTAACATTTTTTAAATTATCAGTGGTTTGGGGGGATTTTGGTTTTTTTGGTGTTTTGTTTTTTACAAGACACTTCTTAATATGAAAGCATTCTGATTAATAGAAAAGTAAGATATTCAGACTCCAGCAAGTTACTTCCCTTCAGTTTTAGAACTTTCCAGGGTATTTTTATTCAGAAACATGTTTAGTTCAGTGGTCACCAGAACAGGCTGTACTTTGCACTTTACTGGGATAGAAAGAACTGATAAGAACAGGCATTTGGGAATTTAACAGGGAATTTGGTATATCCTTCCATCATTTTTTTTCAGGGTGAGGAGAAGCTGTTTTACATTTCTTGTAAGATGCATTTGTTATTCATGTTTAAAGGACTAAAGATCAAAAAATGTGCTAAAACTTTTGGAGATCAGGCCCACCCCCAGCATGTTTTTCTCGGGTTACAGTGCTATATCTTCACCCACTTGGTATTTACTGTGGGGAATGCCCTTTTGAAAGTGGGTATCTATTTTGAGAGAATAGCCATGGTTACAAAAAAGGCCCTAAATTTTGCATTCAGCACAGCAAAATGGTCTTCCTTCAAGAGGAGAGATGTGCAGTGACCTTCCTCCTGCAACAGCACATACTCTGGTGGTTCAAACACTTTAAAAACATGACATGTGTCATGAGGTTTAAAATGTGTCACGCTATGAAGAGCCTGTAGCTCAAATTACTTGCGAATTCACATGCAACTACACAAATTGTGCTAAAAAGGAGATTTCCTCTCCTTCTGTCTACATTTAAACAAAGGCTCAGGTTTATGAAGTGGGAAAACCTAATGTGAAGTTCGGAATCAGGGGCATAGGCTTTTGTATAAGTACTGAACCGTTTTACAGCAATCCTTGGCTCTTTATACAGAGAACAAGTGCCTTGCTCAAACATCTGAAAGCACTTCTCTCTGCTCCTGCTTTGAAAGCCTAGGCACCTCACCTTGACTTAGCATATTATTGCAAAGAGCCTTGCATTCAGAACATTGTCACATCTGTGTCACAGGCCCAAAATATGTCTGTGTCTATGCAGATTCTGGTCCTGAATGTTTTTCCCTCAGACAGCTTCCACACTTCTCTCCCTGTCACATTACAATCTTCATTGCCCAACTGAACTCCTACAGTTTCTTTGACTCTCTACAGGCTATTTTTTCCCTTCTGCTTAATTCAATATCTCTAACATTTGTCTTATACTCCCTGCTTTTAATTTTGAGGCACTTGGTGCTAAGAGATTAGCCTGTGGCAGATGTAATTATCCAGCAGTGTATTAGTCACTTGTTACTGCCACCTACCTGCCTCTTTTGTACTAGGGTTTCCACTGGGAAGGGAGAGATTGGAAAGCCTTTCATCTTTCTTATAATTATTTCTTCATAAAAAATAGCTGTGTGGAAGCTAGACACAAAAATCAGAAGTTTAAACCTGAGACTCATCAGTCCTGTAAATCAATAGATTTGAATTGCAGAACCTACCTCATGCTTTACCTCTATTGCTGGCATTACCAAGTTGACTTTTTAAACTGAAAACAACAAATACAGTCATCTAGTTTAGCCTTAGGCTTTCACTGTTTACTGCAGGTCTGTGCCTTCAGCTAGACTCAGACACATCTTTCAGTAACCCAAAGCTCAAAAAAGCTTATAAATCTGGAGTATAACTGAAGTATAAACTTTACTGTTTAGTTTTTGTAATACTTTTGCTTCAGTTCCCTAGTTTCAATTTGCAGTCTTTGCATCTCTTTAGCAGGCTTTTTATCACACTGATGTAGCTGAAACTCACAATGCATTTGGACAAATAGATAATGCATCTGAGAACCACTAGCTCTCTTCCACCCAGGGTAGTGGAGTGGATTAGGACAGATGGGTAAGCAAGCAGGTGAACCACCCCAGATCCTAAGGATGCTTGGCAACACTGTACAGAGGCTTCCAAACACCTCTGTGTAGACTCTTGCTCACAATAATCACTGAATCACTGACAGGACCTGAAATTACTCTCACAGTTGCTTCCTTGCATCAAGCTTCTGATTTCACACAGGTTTACTACTTCAGATCCAGCCCTGCTTGTGCGTTGGCTCCATTTTCCTCATTCTGCACCAGAAATGGAAAATTCTGTTAGCAAGACTGATGCAAAGTGTTTCTGCAGTTTCCCTCGGATATCCATGACCTCATTCACCCCTCCTCTGCACCAGCCATGCTGGATCTGCACTGGCTTTATGCAGCATCACTCTGGAGGCTCTGTGTCACTCTTCCCAGAGCTCTCAGTAATGGGAATGAGTGCAGGGAGATCAGGGCATGGTTTGCATACAGCAGTTCAGGAGTTTCTGAATGGCACAGTTACTGACTCAAGTCCCAAACTGTGCAAAGTGAATACTTCCAGACACACAGAGCCAGATTCATATGGCACCACACTTGAGTTTAGAAGCCCAGCTCACAGAAATTGGCTCTGCACTGAGTTAGCTCACTGTCTTTGCACGGATTAATGGAGTGATTAATCAGGAACCGATAAATGACCTACACATAATTCACAGTTGATTATAGTTTCTTTTATCTGTCTCTGCTCCTGGACTGAAATTTTATGTAATGCACAAGCCAAGAGTGTTTCTGCTAAATTCCTAGTGGGTATTTGCAGTCAAGATACCTTAACACCGCTTGGTACAAATGTTAACTTTTGCTCAAGGGAGTATGGAAATGATGGGGTTATTGTAGGTCAGTATAAAATGAAACGAGGTCAGAGTAACAGCCCAGCTTCAGCCAAAGCTGACACTGAAATTTTTTAAGAGGTATGGACTTGTTTGGTTTTAAAAATGAGCCTCCAACATGGAAAAAGACAAAAAAGCTTCTCCACTTTGTGCTTGAAACACATTGTCTGAGGAAAAATGTTTAAATTGTGCAAAACCAATGGCACAAAAGGATGGACATGGCTTATAGAAAACCTGTGCTCTCAGGTGCCCTTGCAGCTCTTTATTATTTCGTCCCCTGATGTTAACTCAACCAAAGATCTTATGGGTCCTACCTTTGCCATGTTTGAGCAGAACTGATAGCCAACAAATTATTTCGAGAAATAACACAACCTTAATTAGAAGATTCTGTGAGAAGAAAAATTACTTTTCTAAATTAACTGCTGGTTTTATGTACTTGAAAATAACTGTACAGCCTCCAAGAAGATGGCTCATTTAAAGACCATGCTGTGCTAGACTAATATCACAAGGGGAACAACCTTTAGACATATTGTATTAATGTAGTAAATGCGGGCAAAAAGGCCTTTAGAGACTGAAAAATAACCTATAAAAATTCACAGAACTCAGGTTTGCAGCTGTGTCTATGAGCT
The DNA here is from genome assembly GCF_000738735.6 of Corvus cornix cornix. Classification (NCBI taxonomy): domain Eukaryota; kingdom Metazoa; phylum Chordata; class Aves; order Passeriformes; family Corvidae; genus Corvus; species Corvus cornix. The sequence goes on from NC_046332.1 coordinate 82,718,681, forward strand.
GCTCGACAAATATGTTTACTGCTTTCTCACTCTTGTAGGCATTTGAAATGCCATGGTAACTATAATTTTATGGATAAACTTGCCCTAAATATCTGCTGCTAGCTTCACCCAGAATCAACTGCAGCCCAGAAGGTGGTAGACATCTTGCTGATTCTTATTACCCATTAATTATACTGCCCCTCATCTTTCCTCTAGAATCCAATATGAAAGATGACATCAAAATACACCTCCCAAAGGAAAATATAAAGTAGCTGTGCAGGGGGAGCTGCAGCTGATCGCAACATCTCACACCCAATGTAGGAAATGCATGTTCATACTCATAATAAACTACCTCTGACAATAGAAGCGGGTATCTCACCCCCTGTTTTTCACATTGTCCCCATGACAGGAATTCATGGCCTTGTGGAGGTTCTCTCCCAAGGGCATGAGGACAGAAAGATGCAAATCTGAATGCATGTAAAGGGAAAATGAAGATGAGTGAAGAGTCCATCTCAAAACACCACAGAAAGGTATATTTTCTACATGGGATCTGCGCAGTTTCCTTCATAAATCACCTCATCTTGTTGGCTGTATGCATCGTGTATACACACATGTTGGGTTGGGGGTATTGCTGTAGGAGCAGCTAGTCTCTAGTCCCAGTGATTTTGGGATTACACCCAACTGATTCTAGGGCAAGGCTGAGGCACAGCTCCACATGTGCAGAAACAGCAGTCTTGGGCCCCTAGTGGACTCTCCAAGAGATACTCTGGAGATTCAACTCACCCCAGTCTTAGGTAGCCACTAAAAGAGGATTATCACAATTACCAGTTTGCTTTTACCTACTTAAATTCCATTTAGATCTTGTTTTAAAATACTTCTTCATATAAAAGGCTGTGGAATTAAAAGACTGTGGGATTTGTGGATGCAGACCACTCTGTAAGAATTATGTGATTTGAGTTATTTTTGGTAATGTGTCTATAACTTGTCCATAAATGTCCCACAAGAAGTTAGTGCTATAGTCTTGTGGCAAAGAAACAGGAAGCTTTGAAGAAAAAGAAGTAATAAATACTCAGTTTTCTAATCTACAAGCTTTTAACACATTTACAGTGGTCGATTTCTTGCCCATTCTACTCATGTTCTTATTAACTAGGCTGCAGTCCTTCTTGGAAGTAAATATTTTATTTTAATAGCACATACTACCACCTGCTGTAAGCAACTGAAATTGCCTTTGCAATTTCAGAGCTTTTAAAGCTGCATAACACAGCCAGCCTTAGATTTAAAACACAGCTAGATTGTTGGCATCTCTTTCTTATGCTAATTTAATTAGCTACTCATCCAAGTATTTTCTAACACTAAAAGTTTCTTAGTTATATATGATTTGTAATATCTGGGGCTCAGCAGTCTCTAAGATGCATGGAAATTCAGGAAACAGTTCTATTGTAGATATGAAACTGATAATAAATTATTTAAGTAATAAATATGAAGACTAACTATTTCCAAATACAGTTAAGAAATTAGAAATTGATTCAAGGTGAGCAGAATTTTTTAAATAAATAAAGCCTTGAGGGATCAAATATTCAGAATATTAATTATGAAAAGATTTACTTTTTTTACCCAGTTACCCATTTGACTCAAAAAAACACTAAGAAATGTTCCGGAAATGAAGATGTCTCTTTATTACTTGTTAGAATAAGAGTATTTTAGGGGCAAGGGATACACTCTATATGGATATTTCAATATGTATTTCTCTGGGGGTTTTTTTTTTCTGATATATTTGTCCAACTCCAAAGAAAAACCTAATTATGAGTAAACAACTCTTTCACCAAATCCTCAGAAGGTATAAATCCATGTAAGTACTATCAAGGCATTGTCTTAGGCTGCTTGTTACAATCTGGAAAATGGTTTTTTATGTCCACTCAAGATTTTGGAGGAGGAACAAAAAAAGATTAAGTCTAGGGCAGAAGAGAAAGAAGGCAGAAGGAGGTTTATGTTGTATCAACAATTTGCATGTGTATACGTAGTGCTTATGCTACATTAGAAAGTACAAGTACAGAAGGGGATAGTAAACCAAAAACATTGTCCTGCAGCAAATCCAGGTTTTTTTCTAGCTTCTACAGCTTGCTTTTTGTCAAAAAAAGTCTTAGTCATCTTGTCCCTGCTGCCAGTCATTCCAGCACATGGCTGTCTTTCAGCCTGTATAGAATTTTCTTTCTTCTCAGTCTGCACAGGGAGCCCAAATCCACACCAGCTGTGGGCTGCCAGGTGGTGATGCAGAGCAGTCAGCCCCATGCTGAGATGACCTTGGCTGGGCACTTGTGCTGCACTGTTGTCTGGAGCTGAGGAACACTTTTCTGGTGTTTCCGTGGCGTAGGAAAGTTTTACCTGGAATGCAACAGGAGCTACCAGAGGCATAAGGACAGCAGGAGGCAATGGCAGCTCCCTCTAGATTCCCTTCACCTGTCCATGGCAGCAGCCACTTTCCAACAGCAAAACCCAGCAGGGAAAACTCTTTCCTAACAGCTGGCACATCTGGTGTCATAGCCACATCAGCAGACTGGTGGGAACAGAGGAGCCTGTGCAATGCATGCCCGGCTACTGGACTTGCAGCACATCTTGCACTGAGGGTGATGTAGGTCGGGAAGTGGAGAAATGGTTCTCCTGCTCCAAATGCAGCATGAGCACACGCACAAGGGAGATTTGGGGTTAAGAGTAGTGCTAGAGCTGGGCGCTTTTCTACCTCCTCATCTCATGACCTGGGCAGCCCCACACGGCAAGAACACCAGTTCCCTCACCAGACCATGCAGGTATTCTATGAGGTTTTACACTGGTTAGAGTATAATTAAGTCACAACCAGAATCTGGCCAAAAACATGGAAAGGATTTCCCACCCCAGTGCAACCTACTGCTCAGGCCATTGTGCTTTTTTTCACTACCTACCCATGCCAACAACAGGAACAATCTGTTTAGTTCTAAGTGCTATTATTAATAACAATGAAAGTAATTAATTATTCCTTTTCCTTGTTATTTATTTTGGTTTTATGATCACTGGTCTTGTCACTTTACCTTTTCTTTTCCTTACCAGTGACATTTGTTCTCATTGTTTTACCCATTAACCCCACCAAAAGTACTCCTCTTTGTCTTTTCTCCCTTTGCTCAGGTTGGGCAGCCCCTGGACACATTTTCTTGGTAATTTCAGTCATTATTTCAGGCATAGCCTCTACAAAACCAAATGTCTTCTTTTTTTTCCCCTAAATCACTGTTCTGTTTTTCTTCTTTTTTTCCCCCCTTTATATTAACAGACTCCAAATCTTTCAGTCATAACCATTATCTTGCTAGACTTGATTGATTTCCTCATGGTTTAGTAACTCTCAAAGCTCCCTTTTTCTAACAGTTACAATGTCAAAACATTTTGCCGTATGTTCGTGCATTGCTTTCAAAAGCCCCATTGCCTTCTCCTTTGAGCAGAGCCTTTTTGTATGAATACCACCTCCAGCAGCAGTGCTAGCATCTGTCATCCCTGGAACGGCATTGGAACCCATCTCACCTGGGACTTGTCTATTCTGAACATTGTGGAAAACTGTACCTGCTGCCTGGGATCCACTGCACCAGGAAATGTAAAGGTCTCTCCTTCCATCTGTTGGGGAATGGGGAGAGGCAAGGCTATTTCAGTTTGCTTCACTTGCATATTTCCTTCAGTGCCATGCTGTGAGTCATCCTTCAGTCAGAATTAGCTTAATAAACTGGAGTAAGGAAAGATTTAAGAAAGACTACAAGCAAAGGGTCTGCTGGGGGACTCCCGGTGATTTGTGCTTCTTGCACTCTCTAAGATAGTTCTGTCAATAAGACTTTTTTGTGAGAGAAGAAATTATGGCTGAAAATTTTAGGCTGCCAAATTAAGCTAAGGAAACTTCCCTTGTAGGATAAGATGTAATGGCATTGCTGGCCACGCCTCCCTTTCCTAGCCAATAATTGCAGTAATTCTTAACTTTCTGATCTCCTTTTGATGCAGTCTTTCCCCATTTCGTTACTGATCTGTCTCTTCCCAATATGTTGGTTGCACTGGTTCGCCCTGCACAGGGATCTGGACAGGCTGGATAGATTGGCTGAGACCAACAGCATGAAGTTCAGGAAGGCCAGGTGATTAGATATTGGAATGGGCTGTCCAGGGAGGCGGAGGAGTCACCCTCCCTGGAGGTGTTTATGGAAAGGCTGGACCTGGCACTTAGTGCCATGATTTAGTTGACATGGTAGTGTTGGGTCATAGGCTGGACTCAGTGATCTCAGAGGTCTTTTGCAACCTAATTTATTCTGGGTGATTCTGTCCCTAAATTAATTTCCTTCCTTTTTTCCACTCTCTCCTCCATCTTTAAAACACATGTTTTTCAATGATTTTTCTTATCTTAAACATGAAGCCCAAAACTACTTAACACCTGCCCTGTATTTTGACTAACTTAGTCTGGGAATAAACCACATGTTTATTTATTCCAGGAAACAACTAGTGCTACAAACTGCACTGTCCTAGTAACAGATGCGACGATTAAGTTTTCAGGTTTTTTGAGCATGAAAAATAGAGACTGACATATTTTGGTATAAGATTCTTTTCAGTTAAATAAATAAATAAATAAATAAATGAGTTACTGTAAGACAGTGCCCCAGAAATCCCAACATGTCCTTTCAGAGATGGAAATTAAGAAAACCTCACTTCTTTCTTCTTTAGCTATTGTTTCTGTCTTACTCTAAAAAATCTCTGCCTCTCTGGAGAGATGCCATACCTCTTTAACTCTGTAGGACATTTCTTGTCATCTTGTTGTCACTTAATAAATACAGTGTTTGTGGAGACATATCTTGTCTTGAAGCATTTGCCTTCTCTTTCACCTCTTTTTACATGTGTCTTATAATTTTTGAGGCATGTTTGTGTAGGTGCCTCATAAATTCAGTATTTTCATATTTATGGGTACATGTGTTTGATAACACCTCAGTGGCAGTATATATACTTCTAAAGCAAGTACCCCTTCTTTCATTTTCAGACAAACACGTATACAAGATTAGTCAAGAGAATCTCTCTTAATGACATTCTTTCCCTCCAAATATTTTTATCTTACCTTGTATTTTGCTTTGGTTTAGTCAAAACAGTGGCAAATAGTCTGCATTTCAGTTTTACTGCTGCTGTCTCCGTTCTGCTGAACTCTGCAGGTTGTCTCCTAAAATACTGTCTGACAAGGAAATTGTTTCCACACTGTTTTGTGCTTTCACTCACAGAATCTCTCAACCAAATCCACCAAAAACTGACTCTGCTGTAAATTAAACAAAATAGTTCGATCACAGCTAACTTAAAATGGTACCATTCAATCAAACTGTGCCAGGTTGACTTTTGTAAGTTAAAGGGTTGGCTCAAAATGTCACTTGTGTATAAAGATGCCCAGAATAATCTGTGCATATCAGGTGTGAAAACTAAAATTTAAAATTTAATCCAGTCCTACACATGCTTAAATACATGCCTTTTAAAAATGAATTAAAAAATACATGAGTCAGTAGAACCACTTCTACGCTTAAAATTAACCCCATTTTTAAGCAGTTGGCAAGATGAGAGCAACAAAAATGCTACAAGCCAAAGCACTGAATTCCTTTGCCATTTTTGATGGCCTTTGATCTTTTATCTACTATGAGGATGACACGTAAACAAAACTGTTTGCTCTTCATGCACTAACTGACACGGGGTTTTTTTGCCTGTGTTGATTTGACTTAGCATAAAGAGCAAATGCATTTTCAGCAATAAAAGAGCAAAATACCTTAAGGTTTTTTAAAAAGCAGAGAACAGAAAAGGTCAATTATTACTGCAGATGCACTGCTTCTTCACTGATGGTATCATCAGCATAAAAGTGATGCTCTTGTCAAAAGTCAGCACTTTGACACAAAGCAACATCCTTCTAATTTCAAAGACATATTTATACAGGTGTGCAAAGCCATAAAGAACATGATTATCCAGATATGTTTCTCTCACCTTTTGATTTTCCTTTTCTTAAAATGTCATTTTTATAAACACAGTCATTTGGTTTTCTGCATGACACTAAGGTAAAGTTAAATTTTAACTCTTGATTTGTATTTCAAATATTCTGCAACTCTTTCTACACATTAGTAATAGTCAGATGGGGCTTCTCACTGAATATTTCTTGAAAGCTCTGAGTATCTGTAATCCCTCTCTTAGTATTCATATAGGCATAAGGAAACAAATTATACACAGCTGCATATAGAAAAATGATTGCTTTTTCTATTTTGACTATGAAGGAGGCATGACACAATAAGCAAGGATGTGGGTGTGCCTGAGAGGTCACCTACCTCCAGGGCTTAGACACAGGACTCTAGGCTACCCAGAGGCATTTCCATCTAGTTAAAAGGTACAGCTGGAATGTCTTCTGGAGGAGGACACCAGTTTAATGTATGTGTACCTACATATACATCTATACAAAGTTAATAGGTATATACCAGATATACATATGTGTGTGTATATATAAATATATATATAGCATGACAAATTAATCCATTAGCTTTGTGTTGGTTTAGGATGCAGAAGCTCTAAACTGAATCTACAGGTGAAATACTGTTTTCACATTCTGCATTAAGCTGTTACTGGATGAAATATATAACCAGCTCCTGAAGCAGAGCTGGCAATGCAGTGCTCCTGCACAGCTTCCACAGGTAAGGTAAAGAATGCCTGTAGTATATAAAGGCCTCCAGCCTGCTCACCTGGGTTTCCTCTGGAAAGTTGGCACAAGTGAGCCTGTAGCCTCTCAGCCACAGGATATTTAACACAGGTCACCCACATCCTGCATGTTAACATCTGTTATAACAACAACCAGCATCACTTTAAAGAAACAGTGAATTTCATTGCATACCAGGCTGAACCACAGCAGCAGGTTTGCTGGGAAGTGATAACTGAGCCGAGTCCTTATGGAGCGGTGGATGGATTACAATCAGCTTTCATCACTAACAATGCTCAGTGATGTGAAAACTGACATACTGCCCTTCATATTCAGTAGCAGGAGAAAAAATTTTTTTTTTAAGATAAGGTACCAAGGAACTTAGAATCACAGAATCACAGAACAGTTTTGGTTGGAAGCTATCTAGTCCAACCCCCCTGCAATGAACAGGGATATTCTCAAATAGATCAGGTTGCTCAGAGCCCAGTCCAACCCGACCTTGAATGTTACCAGGGATAACTTACAAAGCTTTAAAACCTTTTGGTAGTACTTAGAGAGGTCTTGCAGATGCTAATTGGAAGTCTAAACTCTGCCTAAGGTGAGTTTGTAACAGCAAAATCCTATTTTTGCAACTTTAACAAAATGAAGATAAAAAAGGGCTTTTATGAAAAAGGACTTAGAAAACAAGAATGATACAAGGTGAAAATTCTCACATCATTGGAACTACTAGAAATTAGGAGGTAAAGGCCAGCCTATGCAAGCTGACTGATATCTTTCAAACATGCATTTTCTCATTAAATGTTTCACTCCAGAGGTGCCATAGTTCATACTCTGGTCTTGTTCACTTCTGCACTTGAGAATGCTGACTGATGATTCAAGAACTGTGAATTGAATACCTCATTTATTTAACCTTTACAGAGACATGGTAATTTCAAAAACATAGAGTAATATCTTTGCTTTATTTTTGTGCTCAGGAAGTTAAAGTTATGTTTCTTCAGCAGATTTTTTTTTTCCGTTATATGTCAGCTGAATTTTCATGTACAAATGTATTCCCTAAATTGAGTGATCATAAGACTTTAAATGTCAACTCAGTATTCATGAGGAATCTTTTGTCTGCATTAAGAGCCAGCTGCTGCCAGTGATATTGGGTTACAGAGCACAAGAACAGCCAGACAAAAAAAAAAAAAAAAGAAATCGAAAGTCATTGCTTGATTTGATTGTTATTCACTTTTAAGTACTTTCATTCAACTCTGATTGCTGTGGAATTTGTCTGCTTTATGAGTGTCTTTAAAAGGAGACATTGATGTTTTATGCTGTCTTAAGTGCTAACAATCATCACTGCTAATGAACATGGACTCATTAATGTCTAAATCATTCACAGCACAAGGGTGTTTCTTTCCCTCTTGAGTTTGCTTTTCCTGGGACAATTAATTTTTATATTAGCTACTACATCTGTTTCCAATACCCTCCATGAATTTTAGTTTGTCCTTTGGATCACAACACTAAGATTTTCACTGTAAAGGTAGAATTTTTTATTCAGGAGAAGAATGTTTAGAACCCGCCTCTATCCATAGAAATATACATTTTTAGTTTTAGTTTTTGTTTAATTCTTAAATCTATGACTTCCAGCTCTTTTAACTATTCCCTAAATGAAAGCTGATATTATTTTAGTGTAAATAACATTACACTGTGAACCATTAAGGAAACAGATATACCTCTTGACCACAGGACTATTAAAACTGACAATTTACACAACGAGATTATCAAATCATGTGGGAACAAGTTAAAGAAGAAATTGTATCAGCATATCTGTTTTTATATTTGGATCTTATATTTTGGATCCTGAAGAACAAAGCTTTCTTTAAAAAGTGCTTTTTGGTGACATATTATTGTGACCATTTCAGGAAAAGCACAGCACTGCCAAAGACTTGGACTGAACCATAGCTAAAATTTCTGAAGGAGAAACTGCAGTGTCCTGAGAAAAAGGAACATTCTGAAAACTCCATTACCAACAAAAATATAAAATTAATAGTTTTCCTGTAGGGTTGGGCAGTGCAGCAACTCTTCATCTCACACAGAAAAGAAAAAAGAAAAGGAAAAGGAAAAGGAAAAGGAAAAGGAAAAGGAAAAGGAAAAGGAAAAGGAAAAGGAAAAGGAAAAGGAAAAGGAAAAGGAAAAGGAAAAGGAAAAGGAAAAGGAAAAGGAAAAGGAAAAGGAAAAGGAAAAGGAAAAGGAAAAGGAAAAGAAAAGGAAAAGAAAAGGAAAGAAAAGAAAAGAAAAGAAAAGAAAAGAAAAAAGAAAAGAAAAGAAAAGAAAAGAAAAGAAAAGAAAAGAAAAGAAAAGAAAAGAAAAGAAAAGAAAAGAAAAGAAAAGAAAAGAAAAGAAAAGAAAAGAAAAGAAAAGAAAAGAAAAGAAAAGAGAAAAAAGAGCAAGTCTCTGGAAAGATGATTTTACTACACACAGAACATAATGCATGCAGCTTCTCCCTGAATTCAAAATTAGTGGTTGTCTTGCAAGTTCCATTAAATATAGATATATATGTTTTATGAATGTATCTCCTTCATACAACTTTTCCTCCCTCACAGGATTTCTGCTGACTGTGTTTCAAGTATCCAAGGCTTACCTCTGGTAGAGAAACCTGGCTCAGACTTCCGAGGAAGTTGCTAAGTTGGAAGAAAGAGCTGTGACAACATCTGCAGAGTGGAACCATGCAAGATAAGAAAGGTGAAGTTGACAGCACGGGTAGGATTATTGAAACTGAGTCTGTGAGTAGTACAAAGATTCTGAAGGAAAAAACACCAAGGTGGAAAAGAAAAAACTCTGAAGGAAGAAGAAGGAAGTGAAAGAGAACTCAGGAAGAGATGAAATCCAGAGAGCAGCAAGGGTCAACCTTGGTGCCTTTACCTGACTCGGGATCTTCCTGACCTGACTTCATTATTGATTCCTGGCTACCAAGGAGTCTGTGAGTGTCACATGGGAAGGGGTGAAGGCTGAGCACACTAACGTTTAGCTTAGCTCTTTATTAGGTAGCTAACACCCATACGTGCCAAGCAATGAATAATTGCTATATACTTTATAGCTGTATGTATTATGCTGTCATGGTCTCTTTGCAAATAGCTAAAGGTATCCAAAGTGTTACAAACTGTTACATCAACTGGGTACATCAAACAGGCAATGACTCAGCCATGCTGAGTTTCTGTGGATGACACCAAAACCCAAACAGACCAAAAGCAATTGGTGGCAGAGCTTGGACAGGGAGAGAATTCTGAGGTATAACTTCTAAGAGGAAAGGAGTTAAATTATCTGTGCTCTCTACTGCATGGTCCAGTCTTTGAAATCTGACTGTTAAAGGGGAAGGTCTAATTGCAACTGCTCGATATGGTAATTTGTGGCCAATTAATGATCTGGAATGGAGGGCTAGAAGGCCTAACTGAAAGAAAGGCTTAACCTGTCTGGAAGTAGGAATGCCAGAGACAGATGGACTTCTTGCAAGGGAATAAAAGTTCCCTGGATGGTGAGATGAGAAACAACGTCAGCATTGCCTTATAAATCATCCTGGAATGGGAGCATGCAGGGGTGCAAGCTTAGGGACGACCTTTGGGCAGCAGAGCTGGGCTGGGGAATGGACCCACAGCTGGCCTGAGGTGCTACCTGCAACCATTACGTGAGGATTAGTGCTGATGCAAGAGTTCATAAAGAACCTGCTTACAATGCATCTATGGAGACTCCACGTAGAACTGCAAATAGTGGTAGAACTCTGGCCAATGCTTTACTCATTAACCATTTCTCTTTTATATTTCAGCACACATATGTGTTTAAGTCAACTCTAGCGGTACCTAAAAAATTCCTCAGCACTGTATATATCCCATTTTCAGACTACACCCCTGTACCTTTCAACACTTTCTAATCAATCAGGAGCAATATGGTAGCTGACGGGTAAGCTATTTCCCCAAAACTGAAACTGTGACCTGACACTTTGGAAACTCATAGGTGTTTTCAACCAGCAGAAGAACTGTGGTATGTGAAGTCTTTCTCTTTTAATTGAGGACTTTATTGGAAATACAGTATTCGCATCAGCCCCAGACTTTTCACTACATCCTGTGGGCCAGTGGCTGGGGCTTTTATATGGATTGCTGAGTCAGTTCCTATCATGATTTCTCTATGATGTCAAACAAAGAAACAGCTTTGAGAGCAGGCACTGAAACTTTCCATGGCAAATACTTTATTCACGAATCCAGGTTACAAAGCCAGTCTAAAATCTTGATGTTTACCAGTCCTTTTCAAAGAATAGTTAATGTTCACCCAATTTTAGGAAGAATTGAAGCTCTGTGCCAGTCTTACCTTAGATATTTAAATTTGGAGGAGAAAAGAAGTAAATTTCTTTCAGTTAATAAGATTTTTCTTTGCCCTTAACAGTGTGTTAAGATCCAATTATTAAAATTATTAGAGAGATGCCACTGCCTGAATTAAAGTGCAAATGCGACCATATGCTGAAGTCAATAATACAGATTTTTATTTAACAGTAATTGTGAGGTAGAGAGATAGATAGAAAGAAATAGGAAAAAGAAAGAGAAAGAATAAGAGTAGAAAGGTCTACAGTCACACCCTGTTGGATCCTGCCACAAGACTTGATTGTTGCAATTTTGAAGTCTGTTGTTCAAAGTTATGGTCAACTGTCTTGATCCATCCGGGGTGGGGGAAACCCACAGAACAGCATCCACTGGGTTTATATGTGCTCAGGTTCAGGTGGGAATGCCCAGGTACCTTCCCTGGGGCGTGAAGGTAGAATTACTGGAATTTCACACTGAAGGATGTAAAGCTGTGGATCACAAGACACTTCAGGAGTCTGACAGTTTAAGACAGTACAGCTGCCTCTCAGGTCAGCACAGCTGAGTCAACAATAAACCGTCAGAAGGAGTGAATACCTTCAGGCTACTTGTGAATGTCCAGATACTTCCGTGGAGGGGAGTGTTCATACCTGAACCATTATGTAAGGGAGGACACTGGCATGACAAAAAGCACTATCCCACCTCGTGGGATTTGCCTCTTCCCAGCCTTCTCCCTTATCTTCTTCAACACCCGGCTGTAGCCTCCTGCGATGGGTGTGCACTGCCCTCTGCACCTGGGCGGTTAAGAGGTCGATTGATTGAGTCATTAACCAG